>NW_024962269.1:13971005-14571005 GCF_019238085.1 Lagopus leucura | reverse complement strand
TTCTTGCAGTCCTTGTGTATGGTGACTTGACTTGGTGCAAGAAAGGCAGAGTTGTAATGCTGGCCTGTGGAGTCTTACTTAGCCAGGGACTTTGCCTTCCCTGTGTTACTTATTCAAGGTAGGGTTGAAAAGATAATCACTGGTAAGGTACAATAGGCCACTCTCTGTGTGGCCTCTTGCAATTAGTAAGAGGTATTTTGTCCTCATACTAAAAAATGTGAGTGGTTCTGCAAGAATGATGCACGTAGCCAGTCTGCTGTTTGCGGGAAATCTCTTCTCTCTGCTGAGGTAATAAATGCCACTTGATAACAATGTAATTTTAGCTGCCAATTAGAATGGTGGTTATGAAAGCATTTATGTTAGTAGGGTTTATTTGTTCTCATGTGAACTGAACACGGACATACATCTTCATGCTTCCAGCTGGAGTAGTGTTCTACTTGAGGGGAGAGAGAAGTGGAAGAACAGGTGTTGACAACAATTCTTGTGTGGTTGGTTTTTTGGTTTTTTTTGGACACGTATAGTAGCTTTGCATAATGGCGTTCCTGAATATTACTATATAATCAAAGATAAATAGGGAAAGCAGAGGAAGTTCCTCACTGTGTATTATGTAGATTGAACAAGATCAGTATTCACTTTTCCTCACACTGTAAATAACAGTTGTAGGGAAACGATCTGGGGAAAGACTGGGTTGATAGAAATGGTTAGGATAACAAACTGATATCCTTTTTTCATTTCCTTCTGTTGTGGACAGGTTGGCTATATTCAAATTGGATCAGAGCACATGTTAATACAACCAGTGAATACATCAGAGACCTCATTTAGCGGAAAAGAACACTTCATCAGACGTAGACGATCCACAAAATCAAGCCATTCTTTGAAGCACATTCCTGATGAGCACTGCAAGGTTGTAGCAGGTGAGCTTGAAGTAGCTCGGAAAGCAGCCATGAATATACAGTTATAGTTGTAACTGTTGTTCTTCAGTGTATGTCTCTATTTTGTAACTTGAGTGTTGTGACCACAGGAAGTAGTGAAAAATGGCGTGTGCGAATGAGTACCTCTGCTTCTTCAGGCAGAAGGAGCCACATCACAAATGTAATTAGGTACATGCTGTAACCTTTGATTGGTGAGGAGATGAGCTATAACTTCTGCTTCACCTGTGTGATGTAGTTGTTGCACTGGAAGGAATTGACAGCGTTTTTAGCAAAGACCTAAATCTTGAAACTGAAGTTGGTTGAGGGCTGCTTTTTCATCTCAGCTTTTCACTGGAGCTGTGACACTGCAAAGATGTAGGTGCGGACAGAACAAAAGTGTCATTTTGGGTAGTTTTATGTCATTTAATCAGAAGTATTTGTTGTGAAGATTATATCCAGGAATCCACTTAACAGGACAAAAAGATATCCGGAGGGGGAAAAGAGTCAAGCAGTTTCTCTTACGCTTTCCTTTTCAGCTTCTCATGTGCCATCATTTCTACTTCTGTCTAGAAGAACACACTGTCCATAACAGAATGCATCAGGGTGCATTGTCAGCTTGCAGACTTCTTCATTTTTGTTTCTTTGCTGATGGTTGTTTTAGCTTTCTTCCTGTCTTTCACCTTCTTCCAGTTAAGGCTGCGGAGGGCACTTAGTGTGTGTGTGTGTGTGTGTGTGTGTGAACTGTTAAAAATCTTGTTGTGTTCTCATGTTTAGTAGTTAAAACAGAAAAAATGCAGTTGTCACACTTTTCACCACCATCTAGGTGTGCTGTGTACAAGGGGTATTTTCAATGAACTTTACAGAGTCATTTCTTTATATTCTTTTCCTTTTATTCCTCTTCTGTTCCATTACCTCATTAGTATTTCAGCTTCTGTCTTCTGCTGGATGGGCTGTGTACTAAATAAAGGCAGCATGTTAAGGTATCTGTGTTATCTTCTACTGGGCTATTAAAGGGACAAAATAGGAAGCAGAGATGGCAGGTAAAATCTGACAGGTGTAAGATCTATGAGTATGGAACAACAGATTGGTCAAAAACAATCTCGTGGTTAAACATACAGGAAAATGGCAGTAAAAAGAACACGAAACTTTTTTTTTTATTGGCAAAAGTAACAGAAAAGTGAAAGAACTGAGTGGAATTGGCAACCATGAGCTTAATAAAGTTTGGCTTTTGTATTTAACTGGAGCTGGGGATAGCATGTGCTTTGCTGAGTCTTGTGGGAGACCAGGGTGGCTTTAGGTGAGGGGGAAGTGAGAGAGAGAGAGAAAGACACACACACACGCCCCACATTGTGTAGGGCTTTGCAAAAGAGCTACAAGCAGAACTCGGCTCCCCTGGGTGCTGGTTCTTTGCATGAAGTGCAGGCCGGTTAGGCTAAGAGGGGAACAAAGCGCTCAGCTGCGGCGCGATGGGGAGCACTACTTGCTTATGCAAACAGCCACTGCTTCAAGTAGCTGTGTCATAAAATAACGAAATTGCTCATGGGCTTTGCCACTTAAAGGCAGACTCTTGAATGTTTTTCATTGTTGCGGGGAAGAAATGTAAGTCATGGCTGTTAATAGGCTTAGCACATTAACGACCTAATTGACTCCTGTCTGGTTTGGATTAACTTTTGTGCACAGGAGTTCGGAAACCAAAGAAAAGTTAATCCTCTCTGACATACAAAAGGTCTATTTGTAATGAAATTGTGTGGTGATGGTGATCTTGGGGCTTGCTTCCAGAGTTTTTCCTGGTGTTTTCAAAGCCACGAAGCTGCCGGCTTGAGCATTGTCCATTTCTTACCTGTTTTTCTTGAATTTCTAGAACAGATAAGAATCACCTTTAAAGGTGCTTTTTTTTTTTTTCTTGAAATTTTATAACTCATCAGTGTGTAACATGATGTGGAGTTGTTTGGGGTTCAACCAAAATACAAAGTATCGCATGCTATATTTTAATACGAGTTATTGAATATCTAAATCTAAATGGAAATCTGAACAGGGCTAGTGGAACTCAATGGCAAAATGTATTGGCGGAGGGGTGTCCTGTGATAACTAAACTTAAGTGATTGAGGGGGAAGAGAAAAACTAACCAAAAGCCTGGTGATACAGTAACTTGTGTGAGTACTTGTAGGGGTGAGGGGAGGGAAGTAGTTGAGGAAAGCAAAATGAGCTTAATCAGGAAGTGCCATGTGTCAGCACTGTGAGTGAGCTTTCCAAGAGCATTCTCCTTGTGTTTTCTTCATAGACCCAAGTGATGGCAAAGGAAAGCTGAACTGATCAGTCCCTTGGGGCTAGGTAATGCAAGCAGTCTGGTTTGATAAAAGGTTAAAATCTCTGAAACGACTCCTTTATTTTAAGAGGCATAACATGTCCTACAGCACTACAATTTTCCAGAGCTGTGGGAGAGTTTTGCAGGAGCTAAACTTCTTCTGGTATAATTTGTATAGGAGGATTAATCTGTCTGTTGTCAGAAGTGGAAAAGCACTTCAGGTCATGCATGACTGGATCTCTGAGATCTGAAGCTGAAAGTGGCTATTAATGGGTTAAAAAATCCCCAGTCTGTTGGTTCTTTTGTCTGAATTCTGAAGTGCTCGAGCAGCAAAGGATGGATCCAGCCATCGTAGGCCAGGTGCTAGTGTTAGTCATATGATATGTGTATCTGTAGTATTTTTATCACCTGTCATACAGCAGGAGGAAGAGTTCAAGTCGCAGTGCGTGTTTCTGCACAGGCATGAACATGAGCCCCTGTGAGGCAAACAGAAAACCCATTAGAAGATTTCCAGGTGCATATGCTGTGAGGGGGAAGGAAGGGAAGGTTGGGTTTCATTAGCTCTGAAGCATGGCGTCATTAGAAACATGGGAAATAGCTTTGCACCATTGATGTGAAACACTTCTAGAGATGATAACCAAAGAATCTGGGCTGAATTTGGGGTACAAATGTTATCACATGCTGTTCTGATTTTAAAAATGAGCTTGACAACTCTTTTGTCAAAGGTCTTGTACAAGTGATTTTTCTGGAAAGAGAGTGGAGTTGCAGGGAGTTCTTATTCTAGGCTTTAATACATATGAATAAGAATATTTCGATGTGTGAGCCAAGCAGAGAGAAAGAAAGAGGCCTCTGTTTCAATGCATCATACATAACTTTTGCAGTGCCTTCAGGTTAGGCCTGGAAGTTTGTGCATAAGCTTAACTTATTCCCAGGCTCAATATGTAGCTGCAGGGCTAATTTGTTTTCTAACAGTGACTGTCCTTCCCCTTAACCTAGTGCTTTAGAGAAAGTTGTTAACTGGGAAGAAATGAGCAGAGCAGGAAGGACTGGTGGAGGACCGTATGATCTCCTTTATTAACACCCTAAAACTTAGAGAGGTGTTAGAAAATACCTGAGGCAGGGCTTTTTTCATTGCCCCATCTCTCTGTGTTCATATATATGTATATACACAACAAAGCTGTTTGCCTGTGACAATATGCATGGAAAAACAATGGTTTAACACTTGCTGACATCTCAGAACTGCAGAGTGGTTTGGATTGTCAGGGACTTCTGGGTCCATCTGATCCAACCCTGCTGCTCAGGCAGGTTGCACAGGACTGTGTGCTGGTGATCCTTGAAGATCTCCAAGGAGGGAGACTCCACAACCTCCCTGACAACCTCATCTGATCTGGTTGTATATCTTACATATTTCCTATGCCTTCAAAGTCTAAGTAAAAGTAGTGTTTTGTGTTTTAATTCCTCACAGTTGTTGGGGTTTTTGCTGCTTTTTCTTTTTTTACTGAGGGGGAAATATCTGTGTTGAAGATGGAGTGAAAAAAAAAAAAAAAAAAAAAAAAAAAAAAAAACGAAAAGCCTAGGAATCTCTTCTAACTGTGTTGTAAAATTTTGTTTCTTTGGGAAAAATAAGCTCTGTTGTAACTCTTCCAGAAGTCTCCAAGAATGCATTAAAGTCCCTTTACATAGAAAGGATTTGATATGAAATACAGCCCATAAGTATGAGTGAGAGCAGTTTGTCTTTGGAGGGTAGGTGGTTATTTCATGTTTATGGTGTAGACCTCATAAATTACTTGTGAATGTGAGCTTGCTTTAAACCCCCTTTTGTCATGTTGAATGAACCAGTTTTTGTTTAATGCAAATGTGCTGCCTGGAGGGAGGTTAATAGAGGAAAATAAACACAGGAGGATCAACATCTTAATTAAGAAAATAAATGCATTGCTTCTCTATCTAGTTATTTTTCAAAGTGTTTTAACAATTGATCAAAGCTGGCAATAATTTAAGTGCCAGGTATTGAATGCGGGGAATGGTTTCCCTGAACAGGTATAAATCCTAAACACATGTTACTGTTATGTTGAATTTTCCCATCTTTAATCATTGTCTTTTAGATGTGTTTTCTCTGCAGTTTTGACTTGGCCTGAAACAGCAGTTGTTGTGGCCAAAAAACATGTGCACTAAAAATAGAGAGATGTAATGCAACCTGTGTTAGTCCATATTAGGAAGCATCTGTTGAAGAATTAAAGCAAGGATTTCAACAATGCAGAAGATGTAACGTGATTAAGTGTTTGCAAGTATTGATGTATTCCCTGTATCAGTAATTAGATCTTCCAGGGCGTTGCTATGGGAGTATGTCATGTGTGGGTAAATCCTTTGGTTTCTCCACGTCCCTGGTCTTCCAAGCAGGGAGTCTTTTTTTTCTTCTTTTCCCCAGCAAGTGTGTGATTGTTTCCTTATGGCTGACAAACAGCAGCCTTTTGGATCAGTCTACCATTCAGAAGTGGCCTTTTCCATCGCATATGGCAAGGGAAATTTTATTGTTGATTTGTTCTGGATGAAGCCCTCAGCACAAGGACAGCATGGATAATATGGAGCAGGAGGCGCTCCAGGTTTTTCTTCGTCTACTGTCAAGGTGCAAAAAAGATGTACCGATGTATGTAGTTAATGGGTTTCTTCCTTTTCCAGAGCAGTTGCTGAAGTAGAACTTACTGCTCCTTCACTTGGTTCCTGATGAAAATTGATGGTAGTTTCCACTGGAACTTGATATCTAAACTGGCAGATGCTGATGAGCTAGAGTGTCTGATGTACATCATCCTTCTCTCAGCATGTTTATGGCTATTCTAGTGGTCATTTTGGCTAGGAAGGCAGACAGGTGGCTCCAGGCAGACTAAGATGCATTGCTTACCTTTTAGCTGTCTTTGTTTTTTCCATATTGTCATAAATCATAGCGCAGGCTTGGAGCCAAGAGTTGGGAATTGGAACTCTGTTGGCTCTGCTTCCTGCTGTTTTTTGACTTGTGACCTTCAGCAGATCTCTTGGGATCTTACATGTGAAAAAACCTGTGTTGGGCACCTATGTGTTTGTGTGACCAAGATGGGAACACCTTGTGGAAGGTTTTGCCTTTGTTCAAAAGTTCTAAGCTTCCTTTGAGGTAGTTTGTAATTCTGAATCATCAGCTAATATGTGTCCCAAACTGAGTATGCAAGACTGAAAGCATTAAAAATTAAAGGTTGTTTGGGCTACGACCTCTAACCTCCTAACTCTTAAGCACCTTCTTTATTTAAAGATTAGATCTACTAAGTCTGAGCTGGCTGAAGTACTGTGAGGCTTTGGCTCTGACAAGTTGATCCTTGAACTGGCGGTTTCTTTCTGTGATCTGTTCCCTATGTAGTTTGACACATGTATATGTAAGGGATTAAAAATAACTATTACGCTGTTTTTCACTTCAGTTTGACCTGCAGATCCAACACATTTATTGGAGATAAACTGCATTCTTTACTGGCTTTTGCATATCCCCAAAAATGAGTTGACTGGTGTCCGAGGAGGTCTGTGCTACCTCTCTCAAGGTGTAGGTGCAATAGTGGGGCCAGGCTGTAAGCGCAGAGCTCCTGGTTTGGTAAACCTGGACTCTTTCACCCTCAGCAGAAGTGATTGGAGTTGAGCTACCGTACCTTAGGATTGGTAGGGTTGAAAGTTGTGAAAACATTCTTTGCAAACAAAGCACGTTTGCTAAAGACTCATTAAAACAAAATAAACCTGGAGGCTGGTGATGCTATTTTTCACAGCATAACTGCAGCCAAGTGTTTTGTGATCTCTAAAGCCCTGAAAGGGGATTAAGACTATGCTTTGAGTGGTTTCAGATCTGCTAAGTTTAAGTGGTCAAAACTGAGGACTCTGAGTTCGCTCTTACTTATATCAGCCCTTGTCATTTGGATCTTAATTATATTTGTGTTACAGGATCTTCCCCCATGGCCCCAGGCAAGTTGGGACCTTTGTGTCTGTCACAAGCAAAGGAAATCAATTCTGCTTCAGAATACAACTAGTAACAGAGCAGATCAAATATAGGAGGAGGAACCGAGCCACAGAGGCTAAGAGGGAGTGACAGAGCAGGTATTTCCATTCCCACTTTAACAGTCTTACCATTAAACAATGCTCAATGTGCCTGCTTTGTGTAACATCAGGTTTTCTCTGTCTTACAAGAAAGTCCTTGCTTCCAGTTGCTTGCAAAGCCTACAGGGGTGTGCTTTTAAAAAGAGATGAGTGTACGTAGTTGAGGAGGTGGCAGTTTCTGAAGCTCTGCTAACAAGTTGATCCAGTGAGCTGGTAGAGGTCATAGTGGCTGTCCTGTACTACACTGACCTTTTGTGAAAGACAGTGTCCTAACACGTGTTGATGACTGTTTTACAGAGCAGAGTTTTAACTGATGTGTCTAAGCCACAGGCTAGCTTCAATAACAGTCCTTGTAATAAAATCTCCCTGATGTTTTGGATGGAACACAGAGTTCATGACTTCTTTCTCAAATTCTTGTTTGCTGATGTGTCAGACAAATAGTCATGAATTTGTGATTTGCTATGGAAGTGGTCATGTAAAGAAAAATAATGTTTTTGGGAGGTGGATTAGGGAGCAAGTGATCATTCTACTATGCAGTGATTTTTTTTCTACTTGTTGATGCATGCTTTTGTCTGCTATTCTATTCAGAAAGAAATTGGGAGTGTATAATCATTTTGTGTCATTGGGCCTTAAAAATAAAGAGGACAGCTGAGGCTGTGTTACTGTTAGCTGTAATTTGAATGAGCAACCATTTCTTTTTCTTGAACTTCAGATATCCTGCTGATACCAGTTAGCTGCTGTATACCTTGAATCCCAAGTTTTTAGTGGATACGTAGAAGTCCAGAGCAGAAGGAGAATGTTTTGATGTAGTCAGGCACTGGTGAGGAGGCTGCATGTTCCTGTGGCTGGAAGTAGATTGGGCCATGCTGGCTGTGGCTGCAACTTCACTGGTGTCTGTTCTTAGTTCCCTTCTTCAGTTCTTGCTGGTGTCCACTGAGAAGTGAATGCCATAAGGAAGGTGTCAAGGAAACAACTGTGTCAAGCAAGGCCCTTGCAGCTGAAGTGTGGTTTCTTCTTTTTTTTCTTCAGGAGATCAGTGTTTTGAAAAGAACCTCTCTATTGTTGTATGGATGAAAACTGCAGCTGCAAGGTAACCACTGCACAGAGCTTTGGATATAATGCCCACAGGAGCCAGTGGAGGGATGAGTGCCTCTGAGTTTTGAGTTGAATTCCATGGTGATTTCACAGGTCTGAGCTGTCCCGAGATCCTGGTTGCTCCTTTAGCTCAGGCTGTGCTAGCATATAATCTTCAATTGGGCTGACTTCTGCAGCGAAGGTTTTGCTCTGCTGGAAGACTCAGAACTCTGGTCTGGTTCACATTTTGTCTTGCTTCTAATCTAAGCAGCTTGACCCTCAAACTGGGTAAATCAGGGTACCGATCTGTACAGCTTTTGGGGTGATGCTGTGCTGTCAGTCTTTTGAGGAAGCTGTTCAATAAAATATTTGGAAGTAGCACTGCTGACAGACCCAAACATGAGGAATAGTTTTTTCTTTTTTTTTTTTTTGCTTTTAGCACATTTCTCTTGGTATATTTTTAATAAATAATAAACATCTTTCGGCCTCCCACACTGTGATCTTGATTCAAACTAAGAAAGAAACCTGCTTGTATTCTCTTTAGATTGTGCTTTTACTCTTGGCTGAGATGAAAACGCCACCAGTAATCCCAATTTCCTTTCTCACCTCCTTCTTGGTTTCCATTTTGCACCTTACCTTTTTGATTTTAAATTAAATCAAGTCATTGTTATTTCTGAAAATTTATTTTAAATTAGTCCAGTATCTGGATTTAATAGCAATGTCCAAAACATGCTGTACATGTATGCTGATCTTTCTTTTAAACACAAACTAGATGACTTTTAGGAGGACTCTGAAATTTTGCTTATTTGTGGTATTTGTCGAACTGCATCCAAGCACTATAGCAAGGTGATTGAAATTGCAGAAAGGAAGATAAGGGAGAAATACCCTTGAAGGGCTAGGAGTGAAGATTGTTTTTCAGAGGAGTATGGGAAATACTGTTGGAAGGGAGGTAGGAGGAGCAGGAAGGGACTCTGCAGTTACAGCAGAGACATGCCAGAAACCAGACAGAGCTTTCGGTGTGTAATTGGAAAAGGTCATTTGGGGTGGTTGCTTTGGAATTGTACTTCTGCTGGGTTGCCGTAAGAAGCACTTGAATGTAAGAAGCTTTTTATTGAGGCTTCAAAATAGCTCTGTTGTGCTCATCGTGAGACTAGGGGCTATATATATACATCTATTTAGTTTTTTGCTGTACTGAGGAATATTTTGAAGACTGCTGGACTACTGAAGGTGATATGATCTTGCTGCTCTGCAGATGACTAGTCATAGAGAGGTGGGAGCCTGTGAGGAAAAGCCAGCTAATGAGCTTGTGCAGTGCTGCATGCATTTCATGCTGAGGATCCACTGGTGTACCTCTCTTCTGTCAGCTGTCCTGAACTCTGTGTAATTGTTGGTCAGATAGTCTATATAATACACTGTGAAAGTGACAGCTAGAAGAGAATGTCACTTGGGCCTAGTCACGCACAGCATGTATGTGCTGTGCTGTAGACTGGCCGTTTCAGCTGTTATTTCACACGAATTTGTCTGAGCTCTTAAGCAGGGAACACCTGACTCCTAAAATAGTGCACGGTTTGGTTATGCATGCTCCCCTGAATGTAAACTCCTCTGACAGCCTGCTGCCCATGTTTTATGGCCTCTCATGCTTTCATAATAACACTTAACATCTGCACTACAAAATTTCTAACATCAATTTGTTCAAATAAAGAATCCACCAAGCATTTAATCCTTGTTTTAATGGCTGATGTTTATTTTAGTTTGGGATTTTGTATACTCGTGGAGCGTTTCTTTGCCCATAGTCCATAAATCACAAAGGGCAGGAGTGAGACTTCCCTCTGTGCTGGTTTCTTTCTGAAGTGAGGCTCTGGAGATTTTTGTTATTATTTTTGCTACTTCTGTACAGCTCGCTTATCTCAGGTAGGAGTTGCAGATGTGTTTAATGAGGTTTTTTTCCTGTTTTTGATCTCCTTTTTACATATCTCTGGTACAGAATGCTTTTTGCTGTAAACCTTCTCTCTTTGTTCTGTCTGTGATTGTTCATCCATGAAATTAGTAGTTTTGTGTTTTGTCCATGTGCTTGATTATGCTGGAAAATTGTTGATGTGTGTGGGAGGCAGGAAGATGCAAATAGAGACCACTCAGAAAGTAGCTTTCTGTGAATGAAGAAAGGCAAGTTGCCTTAAGCAGAATTTGCAAAGTTGAAAGAAGAAAATAAAAAGAGGGGACTTGCGTTTGAGTTTGTGTTGCTTTGCTGTACCTCCTCAGTAATGTATCATTAATGGCTACCTCAGCTCTTAGTAGGCTCCTTTGAGTCCGCTGCACTTTGCCTGCTTAAGTTCTCAGTAAGCTTGTGGTTAGAGACTGTTAGGGAGAGAATGAGGGTAAGAGTCCAGATTCTTGATGTTAGGTCACTCTGGCTGTGTTTCTAGCTGAGCCTGTGGGGTGGTAGTTTTCCACACACAAGTTCTAATCCCTGCCACCCAGTGGAAAGCAGCCAATCCACAATTTCAAGTAAAACTCACAAAGGGATGGAGTCCAGAGGCTTTGTGTGAACCGAGACTCCCCAGCAATTTGCCAGAGGTCCCTTTGCTGCTGCTTTCCAGAAATCACACTTTAGTTTTATACAGCTGTTTTCTCCAAAGAGGAGCTGAGCGCAATGGGCCAAGCCTTGCCAGTGCTCTCATCTGCCTTCAGAGGAGGGACTGCACCAGGCAGTTGCATGGCGAATGACCATGGCATGACCTTTTCTCTACAGAATGCACATTGCAATCTGGCATAGTGGCTTCCTTACAGACAAAGCGGTTTCTTTTCAAAGATAAATTTTTGAAGTGGCAACTGTGAGGGCTCTAAACTTGTTTTCTTCAATTAAAGCACTTTTTCATTACATATTTAAGGTCAGACTGAGACTTATTTAAATGAAGGCCTAGATCCTCATAAGAGCAAGATTCTCTGGAGGGAAGAGATCTATACCAGCTGAAAACAGCAGCGAGTTAGCAAAGCAAGAATTTGATGGAGGAATTCTGCTGTTTCCAAGAAGGTTCTGGTTGGCAGCAGCAAGACCTGGAGAGTCTGTTCTTACTGGAATGATCTTCTGCTTCTCTGATTTCCAAACCCACCCTGCACCTCCCCATTATTTAAATGATAACCTTGAAAATCCTGCAGCAAAAGATGCAATTCTGCAGAAGGAGGGAGGTATGGGCCCACGAATAGAGTGGAACAGAATGAAGAACAAAACAGAAGAGCATGGGGGTATTTCACAGAAGTTCAAGTCATCTCTGTTTCATGTCTTTCTATGTTTTATTTTTTTGCCTTTCTTGAGCGCTTAGAAATATGCAGATTCCCTGTTCTGAGGCAGCTTTGTCTGCAGTCCTTGTCGAAAGAAGCCTTGAAACTTGATAATTTTAATCTTTGATTCTAGCTCCCATTATTTATGAGCACCTCAGGATTCTTTTTCCTCTTGTCGAGAGGCTCCTGTCTGTCTTGTCTGACCCAGGGGGAATATTTCCAAACCCTTTTTCAAAACACTGAAATCAAATTTCATAGTCGTTGTCTCAGTTTAAAATATATACCAAGTGTTGACAGCTGATGCCTTGGGCACAAAAGCACGTACAGAGCAATGCTGGAATGACTGCTAGACAACTGAGAACAGGGTTGGAATGCAAATGTGTCTATTGACAAGTCAGGAAATGGGATAAAAAGACAGTGTCCATTTCAGCATGGCTCTGGGACAGCTACAACTGGTAGAGATGGTCACCTTGAACGCCAGGAGGTCTGGGAAATTGGGGATCTGGATGCTAGAGCATCTACCAGGTTGGGAAATTCAAGTGGAAATATGTGAGACAGCTGGTAAATAGGCTGTGGGATCGCTGAGCTTAGGTCAGTGCCCCTTGTTTGTGCTGCTTACTAAGAGAAGGTCTCAAAATAAGTCTGCAGAAAACTAAAAAGGGACTAACTGCTTTGGGAAACAAGCAGCATGTGTAATGAGATGAGGTATCTGTCTGATCATCCAGAATGATTTATCCTGTGTCACTTTTGTGTTGACTGTTACCTTTACAGTGTTATGGGACCTTTTCTATGTTCTGCTCCCTTTTTCACTGGAAGAAATTGGTGCTAACAGCAGTGTCAGTATCTTATCCATAGCATGCTGCAGGCTGAGCAATAAGCAGATATAATTTCTGTGAAGCCTTGGCATTTGTATTTTTTCTGTAAAATACATTTGTTTTAATGACTTCATTTGCTTTTCTTTCATTTTACAATTGAAAACATGATTATATTTCTTGTGACTGAGATGGAGTTGATATAACTTCAGATCTGAACTTGATTTCTCCTTTCATGAGCAGTTAATGTCTCAACTGCTTTGCACATCTGCCTTTGAGCTGTGAAACAGTTCATTCACCTTTCAATTTGGAACAGGACAACTTACTAATGTATTAATCTCTCATTTTGGAGGAGAGGAGGTTTAACCTAACTGATGTGCTTTAATTTTTGTGTTAGCAGTAGATGACCTAATGCTTTATTTTGCAGTCCTCAGCGTGGGTCATACTTACAGATTCTTATAACTTAAGACCAGTAAGGATCATCTCGTTTAGAGGTTCCCTGCTTTTGGTATTTGTGCCACAATAAAGAGGCACGTGAGCTCTCTGCACGTAGGTGGCCAATGACTGCAGCTGCTGGTGCTGGTGCTCATGCCAATAGCAACAAATGAGCAAAGAAAGCTTGAAACGGTCTTATCTAGCCTGACCCTCTGCACTTCTGGGTTTTATCCAGAGACTTCTGCAGTTGGCCAATAACATGTGTACCAAAACAATCTGAATTTAAAGGAAAAAAAAAAAGTGATTAGAGCGTCATCTTTGTCATACTCTCTGTTCTGTGAAATTGTCATACTCTGTGTTCTGTTAAATTGCTATAGTAACGCTGGTAGCAAGTTAGAATGAAGCTGATTGAAATACTGGCTCCAGGAATATTTTACAACTTCCTTGGCTTAGAACAGCCTGCAAATTCTGCAGTGTGTTGTATCCCACAATAGACTCTCCTATCCTGAAGTTTTCTTCAGTGGACTTTTCATTTCTTAGAGCTTGTAGTGGAATTACATTGTTGTGGAATGTTGTTTTTTTTCACAAGCAGGACTTCCAATCTCTGAAATTTTTGAAGTGCCTGACTTCTTGGTTTGAATTACAGCTAATTCTTTCCTGTTTTGAATTTTTTTTCCATCCTCTTTCATGTTTTCATGAAATCTAGTGATTTCATATAGATCTACTCACAAATAAAAAAGCACATGCAGCAGAGCGTGTAAGTTGCTTATTTTAATCTGCAAATAACTTTTTAATTAAATGTCATTGAAATCTGAATTTCCTTAAGCCTGTTTGCTGAAAAGAACATAAACATTTTACTGTGACTTGCCAGCTATAGAATTCCCTGATAGATTTTTTTCTTTTAGAAAAGAAGAGGCAAAAGAAGATGAAATCAACCAGTGACTGGAGGGAGAGAAGAAACGCCATTCGGCTTACCAATGAGTACACGGTAGAAACTTTGGTGGTGGCAGATGCTGATATGGTCCAATACCACGGTGCAGAGGCTGCCCAAAGATTCATCCTCACAGTTATGAATATGGTGAGTATGCACTTTATTGTCAAAAGAAGCAGCAGGAGTAAATGGATTTTATCTAGGGTAGGTTAAAGCTGGCTTTCTTGGCGACTGTACTGGGCAACTGTTTTGACTTTGAGGTATGAGGAAGGGTTTTATTTTTCTCATGTTACATCTCACTTCTCCCTCATCTGTGTGATTCCAATGACATTACAATACGAAAGCTGTTCTGAAACTGACCTTGCGATTTTTCATTTGGGAAGCATTCCATGGTTATTCAGGAGTGGTGTGTTCTGCCATATTTTTGTACTCCTGTAGTTTACCTTGGAAGGGAAGTTCCCAGAATAGATAAATGGTCTCACCTGACATGTCTCTTATTTTCTTTATTATTATCATCATTTTCTAAAGATTATATTTCCCAGTGTGTGTTTGTTGTAAGAGGCAGTCAAATTGTTACTGATGACAAGAGATTTGTATTGATTTACAGCAGATGAACTAGCTTGACTTGAAGTCTTTTAGGGACGGTACCTAGCCCAGATTTTTACATAATAAAAATGCTGCCTTCCTTGACATGTAAAAAAAAAAAAAAAACATGTCAAACTCAATACCAGCCAATAGGAATTTCAGCTGATTCCATTCTCCTTTACCCCTGGATTACTTTTGAAGCATGAAGTGTTTCTGCTTGTGCTTCTGAGTAGTCTGTGGAGTTGAGCTTTAGAATAATTTTAGGAATTCTGCAGGAAATCTCCCACAAGTGGCAAGAGTTTTTCAAGTTCTGAGCACATATGCAGTGTGGGTGTTAATTTGTTAGCTGTCCTAGAAGTACTCACCCTCAGCTAACAAGGAAACACAAAATCTCTCACAGTGGATGCTTGCTCACTCACTTGTTGGCAGTGGCAATAAAAAGATAACTGCCAAATTAGATGTGGATGCTGAAAACTCTGCTTAGAGACAGCAGGGGTCCTTCCAGAGGCACTTGCTCAAGGAAATCTTGAAGGAAGTTTGTATGCCTGTGCCCATGCTATTGTAAAATCCAGGCACAGTTCATTCTCCTGACTACAGCTCTGTTGCTGTTCATGAGCAGTAAATTGGCTTGGGGAAAAAAAAAAAACAAAACAACAAACCCAGCTCTTAACAGTAATTGACTGATCATGCTTCCAAATGAAGAGATGAATGACAGCTGCTCAGTGCCTAGCCCAGCCAGGGGACAGCAGAGCTTTTTGAGAGGTCTTATTTCTTCACCAAGCACTGGTGTGAGGGAGCCCTCCTGTAGTGAAATACTTCACTGATTAAGCAAGTATTTTATTTCTAACTAGTCTTTTCCATTAATGAGCTGCTTCTCTGTCCCTTCCTCTACCTTTTATTTTGCCATTTGGCATGCTGTGACAGTAGTCACTTGATAGGACATCATTGCGTTCCTCGATTTAGTTGGATTGGTTTGTAGGAAATGTCTTCTTTCAGCAAATGCATTCTTGTGACCATCCTTTCAGGTTCTGCTGGCTTTCCTGTGTTTAAGGATGTAATTGCTAGGGGCACGAGAGCCTTATTCTTCTCAGTGTCTTCGTTTTCCACACTTCTAAATTCACATATTAGCTTTGCAGTGAGCTGACCAGATGTAAGTTCATCTCTGAACAAATCAGCTTCTTAAGTCGCTTTGTAGCCTGATGCACACTTAGATGTAATGCATGTGTCAGATGTTGGGACCTCCTCAGGGGTGGGTGAATATCTTTTGTTTGCACTGGGAACCCAGGGCAATGAATTTGGCTCTTCAATGTTTTGTCATTGTGCTAATAAACCATTGCCATTGTGCCTGCCAGTTCTGCCGGGACTCAGATCCTTGTGGCTGTGAGAGCTCTTAAATCTTAAGCCTAATCATGTCTTGATTGTTCTAATACCTAAAGATCCATTCTTTCAGTGTAGGTGTTAATGTATCTCTGTCTTCCATGTATTTTTGCCTTTCTCTCAAAATCGTTACATTTAAGGACACTGAGAGGCCAAGTCCTAAACTAGAATTGGCCACAAATGCTGCTCTCTGTCCAGCCTGAGAAGTCCTGTAGTACATCTCAGCAACATCAGCTTGCTCTTGCTAGGTATGACTTTGCATATGGGGATGTGCTGATGGGTTGGAACCTCTAGGCCTGTTTTCTGAACAACTGCTGAAGCTTAATTTCTAATGGATTTAGCTGATAGACTTGTAAGCTAGGTTTTGATGCTTTAGTGTGAGCTCAGCCATTTATTAGACATCAGAGAGTGCACATGGATGAAAAGTATTGGCTGAGGATACATTTATTTGATATCTCCTAAGGTGCAAAGTCCAGCTGAAATGCTTCCCACTGTTAAGTCACTGCTCCTGGGGGTTCATCCGTGTGGTTCTTCTGATGGCTGGTAGGATTTGAATTTGTTCTAGCTTCTCAGCCTTCATAGAGGCACTGACAGTGTCCTTCATCTCTGTCTGCCCACCTGCTTTCCCACACTTGTAGAAGCTCAGTACCTTTCAGGGCTCCTCCTTCCTGAGGAAAGTGGTTGAGAAAGGACAGAAAGCTCAGAAGATACTGAGGAATAATAATTGGCAAACACGTAGATCACGTAATTGCATGAATCCTTTTTATGATGCTATAAAACAAGGTGGAATTTGAGGAAATCAAAGAGAATTTTAGCATTCCATTTGCCATAATGAAAGCAGATCTTCACACTATCAAAAGGGGCTGAAGAATAATTTAGAAAATGTATTTTAGGAAGAGAGATGTGGCTCAGCTAAGCCTTAGCTGATCTTTCAGGCACGCTCTTTGGGTAGTGCTCAAACTAGACATGACAGATCTGTGCGTGTCAGCTCCTTGTTTATAAAATCACTGTTCAAGGGACGTGACAACTGTGTTTCTTTGGGAAAATCCTCCTGATTTCTTTGATACAGTGTCAGTTGTGCTCTCTGTAACCATGCAGCAAAGGCCAGGCTGCTGGGGACCTCTGCTTGCTGCCTGCCTCAATAGATTTCTGTCAGCCTTCTGTGACACTTTAGCTGGGGGACAGGATTTGCCCCATGATATTAGGCAATGCTTATTCAGCTATGCTGCAGGATGGCGGGCTGCCTCTAAAAGAAACCAGAATGTTAATTTTGGCTTGAAGGCTTGCATTTAAGCAAACAGAACGTTACTGGTCAGGGGTATATTAACTCCTCTCTATAAGCCATTACATTTACTGTCAAACCACAAAACAAGCATTAAGAGGTCTTATTAATGCATTTTATATTTATAGACGTTTCAAGCAAAGTGATCTGCCTTCAAGTATTTAATATCTATTTATGTTACAAGAATTTCTGAAAGAGAAAACTACGAAAAATTACAAAATAGTGTTTTATTGCTCCTTTGGTGAATGAAAATCTGGGGTGTGGGGGAGATGTGGGAAGAAATTCCTAAGGGAAAAAAAGCAAAACTCTTCTGCAATCCAGAAATAGCAGGTGGAGCTTCATGGAAGAAATGGTGATGTGTTATTTAATGATGCTCTGCGGTTCTGACCATCCCCCCTGAATAGAGAATAGATTCACATTATGCTTACTTGTTATTTCTGAATGTCATTGTTGAGATGCAAGCCCTTCCATTTAATAAGCTAATATTTGAAGCTGTATGACAGCTTTTCCCAGATGACAGAAGGATTTTGCTCTGAAGTACTCTGTCGTGTATGAGTGGGAACTGAACTTGAGGCTTCTCTGCTTACAGCTGGGGGATGTCAGTGCATTGTCTCTCTCCTGTTTCTCTGAATCTGCTCACAGAACTGTGTTTTTGGAGCAGGTTCTGAAAGGTTAAATGTGCAGTTTTCTTGCAGTTTTCTGCTTTTGTGTTTTTCTTTTTTGTCTGTGAGAAGTGGCCGATAAGGCTAGAAGGAGATTCTCTGTCCTCTTAGACAGGTATACTGGCCTCTACTGTGGCAGGTCTTCACAAATAGAGTCTTTGGCATAGTAATTTAATAGTTGCTTTCTTTGGCCTTGGGATTCTTAGATAAAAGTGCATTTTTGGAGCTTGGGAATAACTGAACGTGCCTTTTTCTGAGAGAGCAGAGCACCCAGGGATGCAAGGATAAGTTGCTATACTTGACTATGTGTTAGGTTTTCCTGCAGCTGTTTCTAAGCTGTGTGATTAGTGTGAAAGCCCTCTGCAGAAGCAAGCAGTAACTTGAGGTTAGTGATCTTGTGGATGCAATTAAGAGGGAAAGTTTTTATGTTATTCTTGAGGAATAACACTGCTTTACTCTCTGAAGCCTTCTTTAAGATTCCACATCTTGTTTTTCATCTTAGATTTTCCCTTTGAGAGATTTTTCTACGTTGAAGTTACAAGAAGATAAAAAACATTTTTATCATGCATGTATTGATAGATTTACATCTCTATGCTCCTGGGGGCTGGCACGTAAAAGAGCTGCTGCTGATAATCAGCTCTCTTGTTCTGATCTAGAATTTTCATGATTGGAATGGAAAGTAAGGGAATAAGGTATGGATATTTGATCACTTTCTACAAATTTCTCTGCAGCAGTCCCAGGATTAAAAAAATAAATAAATAAATAAACTGTATCTTATAAAGAAAATGAACGTGCCCTTCTTTATAATGTTTAATAGGGAAATTTGAAATCTTGGGTTCAGGTAGATGTTAGAAATCCTATAGTGCTTTTCAAAACAATTAAAAGACAGCTTCAGTAACACAACCAATGCTCCTACTGTCCAAATATCTTCCAGCAGCCAATGGAATGGGAAGGCTGGAGCTTGAATGCAAGGTTTGAGGGTGGCGGGGGGAGGTAGAGGAAAAGGAAGAAGAATGTGGTGGGGGAATTGAATAAAAGAAAAAAAGGCAATTCACCCTCAGGGTTGTTGTGCTGAACATCTGACTGAAACACATGCGTCTCCCTCCTACCATCCACCTGCAGAGGAAGCTCTTGAGAATTTAAAAAAAAAAAAAATTATACTAATGTAGTTTAGTTCCTCTCTTAGCCCAATTCCTCATGTCTGGGTCGCACTTTGTGCGTGCTGGGGCAGGTCTGAACTGCTTGTGCTAAAACTGCATTTATTCTGTTCTGCCGATGTCAAAACTATAAAGAGAAAGAAGGGCAGGAGGAATGCAGAATGGAGAAGGAGGAGGAGAAGAAAGATGATTTGGGCTTCATTCTTTTCTCTAGGGCATTCTTTGCATTAGGGCTGTGTCAGGGAAATATGTACAAAGGGAGATGTCAGATAAGCTTTACTCTTTTTCTGCTGCAACTCTTCTTCCATTGTTCTATTTTTCTAAGACTCTACCGTGCCTGTTTACAAAGTACTTTATCTGGGCTTTGTAGAATGGAAGTTATACTAATGGTTTACATTCAACAGGGTAACTGGTGCTCGTGACTGTTTCAGCTGCATTGACAGTTTTTCATCACATCCTTCAGTCCAGTGAGCAAGAACTTTCTGTTCCAGCTGAACTGCTCTCTGGTGCTGCAGTGGTAACCTAAACCAGTAACTTTTGGATTTTGTTCCAAGGCAGAGTTTAGCAAACTGTTAGTGGGTTTCATGCAGCTGACTTCTGTTTCCAGCTGTCTCATTTAATTAAAAGGTTCTAAAATACCCCAAATACTCTTTATTTTCCCATGGCCACAAGGATGTGATAATGCATTTGCAAGCTTGGGGAAGGGTGGCCCATGGTATTGCAAGTGGGAAGGGAGGAGTCTATGAGTCAGTCTCTATAAATTCATGCTGTTTGTGCAGCAATAAATCTTGAGAACATCTGCACTGGGAAATGCCATTCCTCCTCCCCTGGTACCGATTATCTCAGCCGTCTCACATGGTCCTGTTAGCTCATGTGCTGATGGCAGCCAGTTGGTTGCTTTGTGTGAACAGACTTTAACCTGTTGAATGATTTTCTTGTAGGCTAGAGGAGAAGGACAGAAGGTGGTCATTGCCACGATGGGGTCTGATTTCAAGCAGGAAAGACCTATGAATTTTTATTTCAAATGGACTCTTGGGCTCCATAATAATGGTCACAACCTACCTTGAACAGTCTGATTTGATGTTGTCAATGTGCAGCCAAAATGTCAGTGATTCACCTGTACTGAACTTAGTCTTGTACTTCTTTGTCAAGTCATTTAAGGACTGGTCGCTTTCTCAGTGAGGTTCCTTCTAGACTTAAACACAATGCTTTGAGACAGTTTAGGTTTTTATTTGTTAGGTTAATGTGTTGGGGAATAAACCCTTCTTGCCAATACACCCAAATTTATTCTTCAGTGATAATGAGCAATCTGTCACTATCAAAGGTTTTAAGCTCAGCACTGTACGTTAGGCAATTTGCAGTATATTTATCTGTACGTGCATTAAAGTACTGATTAAAAGCATATAGGAACTGGTCTTACTGCACTAAAACAAACTTCTGTCTCTCCCTTTTAATCCAGTCGAAGCCCATGGATTGAAAGGTCTTGTTCAGCCTCTGAGGCATTTAGAGTAGGGGAATAAAGGAACTTGCTGCCAGACTTCTGATAAGAAAGGCTATATCTCCTCCCTAGGTGGCACAATGTTTAAATGCTTTGGTTGTACTGAAGTAGAACAGCCACTTCTACCAGAATCTCTTAATAGAGTAAAAGATGATTGTTCCTGCTGCATAACAAATACCACCATGACTACAGGGCTTCTTTGGCATCCATTTAAGAAAACCAGCATGTAAATCTTGAATAAACATGCCGACAAAAGCCTCTTTTGCATAGAAAGTGACTTTTTTGTTTAGTATCCATTTTTGTGCTATTGCCAATTGTGTCCAGTGCTTCTCCAATCGCTGGTAGATGCAAATACAAATAGAATTAAATTAACCTTTAGATGGAGAAGAGAGAAGAATGAGGGACTGACAACTTTGGAAATGACAAGATACATTTTCCAGCAACTGGGTTACACGATGCAGGTTCTGTCAGTGAAAACTACCTTTTGAAGTCAGTGGTGTTTGGATCTATCTGTGCAGGGTCTAGAGGCAGGCAGCTTGTCTATTTTGATGGAAAGCTCATAATCCATTATGTTTACTGATAAGTTCTTATCTGCTATACTGCTATTTTATGGCTAGAAACTTTAAAGGATGCTCAGAGCAAGCAGCGAGTGAGCTAGACAAATCAAAAGCATCCATCACAGGATCATGGCAAATATTCATTAGCCTCTCTAGTGGTGCGTGAGAGACTGACTTGATCACCTCAGTGCCCCATTGACTCACTCAACTGAATGGCCAACCCTCCATTTACAGATAGGCCAACTGTCAGAGCCCTTCTCTGCAAGCACGAAGTTTACACCCCCCTACCCAACTCTCCTCGAGTCAGTAGTGAGAGGCCTCAGCTTCTCTACCCACATACCCCTGAGGTAAGTAAATAGTACCAGCACTTTGTGCGTTTGTATACCAACCGCAGGGCAGATAAATGGCTCACTGTGCTCATGCTGAAGGTCAGTGGGTCAAATAGTGAGCAGCGTCTGTTTTGAAATCTGTGCCTAAATTATAGGAAACATTTAAGAGTGTGATTAAATCCCATTCCAAACACTAAAGTGCTTAAGAACTCTCTTACACTGAACGCATTCCTGAGTATTTGCACAAATAGGAAAAATACCAAGTGTTGAAAACATAATATCCAAAATATGTTCACATCTTGAGTGTTTTGTAGGAAGTTCACTGGGCCTTTGTGACATTTCTAGGCAAATGAGACACGAGTGGGAAATGCAACTTACCTGGGGCTAAGTCCTGTAGCCTCTGCTTAGGCTCTCTTCAGTGGTCTTGATTTGATCGATTGATTGATTGAGAAGGGAATGCAGTGTTCATCCAAAAGTTATTATGGGATATTTTAAACCTTTTTAAAATGAACCTGTCATTCATCTTTTTCTTTTTTGATACAATGTGATCAATGATTTGTACACAAAGAAATAGTGAAATAAATTTCTGGCATCATCTTATGTTCTAATCTATAGAAATGGCATGAAGTATCTGAGCTGGAATGCAAAATCTGGAGAAAGTAGTAAGGTAGTTTCCGGTGCTATTTTTGTATTTCCTGAGGCTTGTGTCATTATGTGCTGCCTTATTACTATTCTCTTCTTATGTAAGATATGAAAATAACAGAGGGAAATTGCTTTTCCATTCTATTTCCTGAAGTCTAAAACACACCATTATTTCATCTTGTATTCAGATATCTCTGATATTTCAATGCTAAAGATCCATGTTAGTTGGGTGCTTCATAATGTTCTTGAGACTTTATGTTTAGAGTTCCTTTGAAATATATCTTTACTTCATTACTCAGCAATTCTGTTCTCTCTCATCCAGTTCAATTAAAGGTATCTTTCTTTTTTCAACTAGATTATGGGTTCTTCATCAATTTTTTTTGTTTTCTAATGTTTCTGTCCTTGAATGCTGAATCTCACTCAGATTAGTCTGTTACAAGCTGGTCAGTTGATGAAGCCAAATGCTGTATAGAAGGAACAAATGTATTTTTGTAAGCTACACTATAGCGTGTGGAACTGTTAGAGTGGCAATACAGTAGCTCTTAAAATTCTTTATTGTAGTGGCACAACCCATTTGGTTTGAGTTTGGGTCAGGATTGTGAAGAACTGTCTAACTTCAGTCATAGTGCTTTTAACTGCTACTACATCTTGACATTGTTACTGATGTACTGTAGATGTTTTCTTTGCACTTTAACAGGTGTACAACATGTTTCAACATCAGAGCCTTGGAATTAAAGTCAGCATTCGAGTGACAAAACTAGTCCTACTTCGCAGTCGACCTGTGAGTTCTGATTCATTTTTACCCTCTGCTATAACTGTACTACTCTAGTTTTACAGGCAGAGCAGGATCTGTGTCCTGTGTGGGTGAGAAGTATGGGGTGTTTGGCCACAGGATCACAAAACGTAACTAATGTGTGCCCTGCTACGCCAGGTAGTGTTACAGATGGAAGTACAAGGGGCCACAGAAGTGGGAGGAACTGCAGTCCTCTTATGTAGCCTTTCTGAAAAATCTTTGCTTATAGTTGTGAGACAATCTCAGGAGTTAATTGTTAGAAAAACTATATGGCTCTGGGATCAAAAATAAAAATGCCAGATTTAGGAGGCTTTGAAGCTTGTGACTGCTGCCGGCTGATGGAATTTGTTCTGTATATCAAATGGCAGAGGTCAATGTGGATTATGAAGCTCCTACTTCACCCTCTCAGGTGAAGTTGGTTTCATGCTTTTTCATTTTCTAATGTTTGTGTATTTGATCCTCAGTTGTTTGGTGTTTTCTTTTTTTTATCAGAGGTATAATGATTTTGTAAACACTGTGATGAATATCTGTTCTTTTGTATCCCTTTCTATACAAAAGGCCAAGTTATCTATTGGGCATCATGGAGAGAGGTCTCTGGAGAGCTTTTGTCACTGGCAAAATGAAGAATATGGTGGAGCAAAATACCTTGGTAACAACCAGGTTCCTGGTGCGAGGGATGACACCCCTCCTGTGGATGCTGCAGTTTTTGTAACCAGGTATAATGAGGCTAGGTTTATTGGTTTCCTTAAGCAATACTGGCCCATAGTCTGTGCTGGGATCATCTGGTTCAGCAGTTTATCCAAGAAAAAGATCCATTGATGATGATATGTTTGCTGCCTATGTGCTGTTTGGAGGGCTCAGATGCTTCAGGTGAAGTGTTTTGTTTTTGTGTACTTAACACTACTGTGCAAAAGCTTTATCACAGTTGTCTTAACTGTATCCTGACTATGACATGCTATCAAGACATGTCTGTAGAACCCTGTAGAAAAAGGGTGATAGAAAAAGGGTGATACCTTTTTCTTAGATCAGGTGGTAGAAGTCGAAAAGAGGTGAGGTTTAGGAAGACACCAGTCTTCGTCCTACAAGAAAGAAGCTGCCAAGTTGAGAATGTGGGTAAGAACAAGCACCTTAAATTTGATTAGGTATGCATATTAAGCACTCTGAGAGGAGAAATAGTTGGTACCTCTGGAGCAGACAGTGTGTTGGTAGGAAGGAGATGGTGAGGGAGCTGTCTCCTAAAGAAAGAGAGAAATGAATACCAGAAGCTAAATTAATTTTCTCTTTGCCTTAGGAAATAACCACTTTAACATCCCCCCCTCTGTCAATCCTCAAGTCAGTCATTCTTAATTTGTCTGTGTGTTTAAAACCTGCTGCATTTATTTCAGGCATGTATCTGGTTGTGTAAACTGTGTACTTTAAACTTAAGAATGCATTGTTTCAGAAATTACTACTGAATAATTAAAGTGAGCACAAAAATGTAGTGTAAGATGGCTTCTTTATTGCTTGAAAGACACTACTTCCTACCTTCCTCTTCCCTAGATTGAGACAGGAAATGTTTGTACTGCACTTAGATATTCCTCACCTGTGCTACCTTTTTTTCCCCTGCCAACATTGTAACTAGAAATGCGTGCTTTTGCATAAGCTGCTGTTTTGACTGCAATTGTCTTTTGTGTTAACAGTCACGTTGCAAACTGTCCACTGGATTGTAGTGGTTCAGTAAAATAGCTGGCAAGCAGGGCATGGGGCCAGCAAAGCTGTGACGAGTGCACCTTCACAGATGTGTGCAATTTCCCCAGATCTTTTTCTCTCCATCATATTCACTGTAGCCCAACCCAAGCACCTAAGCAACTAGTTAGCATTTTAGGCAGGATGAGTGGCTCCTTTGAAATCATTGGGCTGAACATCCTGGTTATAGTTAAGAATATGCTTTATTGGATCACAGCCTAAATAAATAACTAACATTTCTGTTGAACTCATCTGGGCATCGAGTTGTCCTGCATGACAAGTGAGGCATACAGAATCTCTTCTGATGTGTTCTGAGCACTGGATGAAGGGAATGAGTGGAGCATTTCATCTGTGCATTCTGTCTGCAGCTTACAAATTGAATGCATAATGTCATGTTAAATGAATTGAACTCAGGCGTTTGAGGAAGAATTGCAGAGATGCTCATTGGGTTCATTAAATATGTAGCTTTTGTGATTGGAGTAGTTGGAAAAGTACAGGTTCAGTTGGGTCAGAAGCTAGGTTCAGATTTTGTGAGAAAGTTCAGGCCAAGGAGCACATTGTTCTGTGTAAGAGCAGCATTTCTCTGTTTGATAGGTCACCAATGTTCACTTGTATCCTTCCACCCTGCTTCTGCTGCAAAGAGGATGCTGTGTTCTTGGAAGACTTCTGGCCAAGCAGCCCGATTCCTTTGTCAGGGTTTCTACTCTTGGCTTTGGCAGTGTGTATCCCTTGACCCTCTCCAGACTACAGTGACCAGTAAGGGTACAGGAGCAAAAGCATGTCCAGCACAAGCAATAGAACCAGAAAAAGCAGAAGCTGAAATTTCAGCAGCTGCTTTAAGAGTAGGAATAGATTATCTGGGCTCGATCTCTGGAATCAGAGGACTTTCTTCAGTCTTGCTGTGTTCATTTGAAACGCCATGGCACGCTTGGTTCTTGGAACTTCACTTGTAACTGGTTTTCCCCATATACTCATTGTATGTGGAAGTAGATGACCTCCTTAAGCTACAGGTAAGGGGAGTACTCTATCTGAAATAAGGTGTACACTGCCTTAAGTAGGTAAGGGAGACAGTGGTAAAAATCTCTGAGGGTTTGAATGTAGTGCAGTGGTGTCTAGAATCATCACACTTTTGTTGTTCAAATTCTCATTTTGAACTTACAGAAATTCAAATCTCTGGCATTTACAGGTAATGCACTTCATATTTTAATGGGCAGCTGACCAGCATGGTTTCTTTCTGCAGAATCAGTATCTTAGTGACCCTAGAAGCATGTTTCATTTAAAACACATTCCCTCTGTTGATCTTCTATTCTTTGCATTCCTCAGAAAATCTTCAGATATTCTGTTGATCTCCCAGCTTCTTGGTCATTTAGGTCAGTCATTAGAGTATAGGTGATAAGGGAGCATAGCAGAGAATCAATCAGCACTGATAAGAACATAATTCAGAACTGTTACTCAGCGAAGACTTGTGTTTCTCTCTGATAAACTGCTGTAGTTATTCCATTTGCAGCCTGCTTGTTGCTTCTGCGTTTCTTCAGCTCTTCACCATCCCATTAAGTGGGCAAGTGAAGCAATTCCATATGCATTTAGGAAGCTGGGCACATAGTGCTACTAAATATATATTTAGGGTGAATTTTTTTTTTCTTTTTGGCAAGGTTTTGCCTGTTCCCATTTCCTCTATCCTTTAACTTTGTGACCCATCAGGGTTAAACTGGTTAAAAGATATCATTTGAAGGATGCTGATAACTGACTATTAAACAGAATACTTGTCATTCATGCTGCACAGTTCAGCTACTGTCCTCCTTTCTTACAGGAAGGACTTGAATTGCAGAATTTAGCTTAGCACAGTTAGGTATTTTTTTCCAGTTCATGTGAGCCAGATGGAAGAGTGACTTTAGGAGGAGTTCTGAGCTTCTTTTCTGGCTCTCTTTATTGCATAAAACAACCCACTTATTGTCATTTTTTCAAAGGAATTGTTTAATCTTGCTAATGAAAACATACTCTGTGATAAAAGTGATAATGACTGAGAATTTCAAAGGTCCCTAAGAAGTCAGAACACATGCACTACTTGATTCAGCCAATGGCTAAAAGTGGAGAGGAAATTTACTTCATTGCCATAGCATGTGATTTCAGTACATTATCCAAGACTTGGTGTGATAAGGTCAGATCTGGCCTTGGATTTGAATGGCAGCTCCTGGAGTGAGTTTTATTCCAATATAGCTATGTAAACCATCCTGCTAACATCTTGTAACATATCCACAGGTGAGACAGATCTTTCTTACTGCCTGTATGGTCTGCAGTCCCTCCCATGATTTTCCAGGAAAGGACTTTTTGAATTTCAATGTGTAGATTTTATTTAGGCAGCATCTTGTCTTTGAAAAAAAGGCTGAGATCCACTGAGCTCATTTGAACGTGTTTTTATGTTTGGCCAGAGTTTTAGGGTAAAACTTAATAAGTCCAGGTAATTTAAAGCATAGCATCTTCATGCAAAACCTTTTAATAGAATGAAGTATGGTGTCTCTTGAACTTTATAGGACGGGCTGGGAAATCTCATACTTGCAAGCCCACATGCAGTGAGCTGGGTAATTGTGTTCAGTTCTTTTTGCTGACCTATTTCAAGTTCTACTCTGACCAGGCAGCATCACAGCACTCTCTTAACACACAAGATTGTTCTACCTTTCTACAAGTGTGTGCAATTTGTGCTGAATTACTTTTAAACCCTTGTTTTATGGCATGGTGGCAGTTTCTTCAGGAAGCTGCCCACAAGTGCCAGACACCCTTCAGTGTAGATCATGGAGTGCAAGGGGCAAAATTTGCTGTGCTTTGTTTGCAGAGCCAGCCAGCCCCTGAGGAGAGAAGCTTCTCTAGCAATGGCCTTTTGCCATTTACTAATAGTTCAGCTATCTGTTGTCACAAGAAAAGCATCTGTTTGCTTTACCAGTTTATATAACATAATAAGTCCTTAAATAAACCTCTGTCAAGTTGGCCCTGGGAACTCAAGCGGGTGTGCTTTTGCCAGCTCTGTCAGGAGGCTGTCATTAGTCTTCTTTGGAAGGGCTGGAATGCCAAGGTGTCGAGACACAATAAGGCTGCAGTGAAAAATGAAAGCTGGGGCTGGTGTATGGTCGTAGCTTCCAATTTTGTTTTGTTCCTATCTGATTTTTTTAACACGTTGATAGTTGTTACATTTTTCCTAATTGAAGCATTCTGAGACTTCAATATCTGCTTTGCGAGAGGTGGTAACAGTTGTTCTTCCAAGCCTCTGGCAAACTGATTTCTCATTTCTAAAGAGTTTGGTGTGAAGGTTTTGGGTTTGTTAGCAACAATCCTGAGCCTTAAATACCTTTTCCTATAAAGCCCAATTTCATACTTTTTATTCATGGAAGAAGTACTTCTAATCTTTCTCCATTCTTCTTTTTGCCACACTCTTGAATTCAAAATCCTTTCTTGGACTTGAGCATTTCAAACAACGCATTCCAGCTGTACTAGTGTGATTCTCTCACTAGCCTTCCCTTAGGGTGAGGAAAGCCACAACAGAGATTATGGTTTCTTGGCTTCCCTTGGGCTAAGGAACTTCAGAAATGTACATGATGCTTTTCTGTTCCTTTTCATAGCAGATGGTGCTGCAGAGCAGGTCTGAGGATAGTTTCTAAATGTTTAGGCCTAATTGCTTATTAAAATATATTCAAACCATTAATTTAGTTATAAAATACTTCTCTTCCCATGCTTGTTATGCTCTCATGAGGGTTCTCATTACAAAATCTCACTTGAAGTGGTATTACTTAAACAGTGAGCGTCAAGGGTTTTTTTCCTGCTTCTGTTTAACAAAGATCCGTGGATCTCTGTCAGGATATGTGGATGCCAGTGTCATATGTAGCATCTTCCTGCTTTAGTGAGATTCAGGGAGACTGGATGAGATGTGGAGGGATAACAGAGAGAAGATAAAGTCCTTTTAAACCTGTGTTGGATTCCAACCATAACATGGCAGAGTTGACAGTAATGTGTTTAGCTGAAGCCTGTTTACCTGGCTGTTGTGTGGGAAATCCTGAAATTCTTTTTTTCTCTACCAACATCTGTCATTGTCTGTTTAGTCCTGCTTCTCTCTTGTCCTTCTGTATTGCAGTGAAAGAAGAACTGAGAATTTCTGGCTGTAGATGATCAGTTCTGTGTTCCCAGGCAGTGACCCCACTTGTCCTTTCCTGCCACTGTTGATAATGCAGTTCTCTTCTCAAAATGAGACATTCATTATCAATCCAGGTGCTGAAGTCTGACTTCCTAAAGACAGTCTCATATATGATATTGCAGTACTCTTTGCATGCAAAATCTGAAGTATTAAATTAGATAGTAAGACACGGAGCTGATTCACATAATTACTTGTAATCTTGTAGCAGCTCTCAGTGTTGCTGTCTGTGTTGTCATTGTGTAGACTGCACAGCAGTTAAATAAAAAACAAAATCCCTCTACTCCTGTGATATGTAAATCATGCATCACTGCTTTTTCCTAGCATGGAGTCTGGAGGCACAGGATACATTTGACTTTTGTTCTGTTTTGCTTTCTAGGACAGATTTCTGCGTACACAAAGACGAGCCTTGTGACACTGTGGGTAAGTCAAAGAAATAGAGGAGAATATTTTGATAGCCAACTGTATGCTGAGAGGAGCTTTTGGGGCAGTCTTTCATTCTATCATTTAACATAATGCTGGGTTTGCTATTCTGAATACCTCTGTGATGCAAATACAGATTAGTACGGGGTACCAACTATAGATAATCCTTTAAATGCTAACCCTTCTAGGCACTGGAGGTCTCTGAGTTTAGGAAGTAATCTTAAGTAACCTTATGTTTTTGGAGCAGATGTAGCATTAGATAATTAGAGATTAAGAAATTGTCTGTTAGTATGTCTGTAATGTTCCTTCCAGTGCTCCCTCACCTCATTTCTCAGAGAAGAATTTGCTAACTAATGAATGTATTTGCAGCTGTAAGAACCTGTGCAACACTCACAGATCAAATTGGCACATAGGCATGGAGAAGAATACCTCATTGTAGGAAAGCCAAGTTAAATCTTCTTTTCCGCCGCCTGCTTCCTAACTGCCTTTAATCTTACCCAAGCCCTGGATTCACAGAGTCCTTACATCCTCCACGATCCATCTATTTATTTATTCTACTTAGGTAGCAGTAATCTTCACTGTATCTGTTCATCTGGTGTGTTTTTTTTTTAATCTTGACAGTAGCAGCAGTGTGTGGAAATATAACTCAACATCCTCTCTGTAATGATTACATTAATTTTTTTAAACATGTCTGAAAGTCGAACTGCCCGCTATCCCACGTACTGTGTGAACTTGGAGTGGATCCTGACTTTCAGCTGATCTTAAACTTCAGCGTTTGCAGAGGCACTTGGAGACCAGGAGTCTCTACTAACAGCAGCAGGTGATGAGGGATGTGGGGTATCCTCAGCAGTTCTGGGGCTGCTTATAGAAGTCGCATTTCAGAATGCAGACCCTTCCCTCTCTGTGTTTTGGAGTCTGATCAGGTGGAAGGAAATAAAGAGCTGAAAAATGCATACGTTTTCTTTTTAAATGTGAGCAGGGTTTATATGTTTAAATTTTCCAATGGGAATCTCTCACAGTGCATTTGTTCTTTGTCCAATTGAAAACACGCTTCTGCTACTACAGAGGAAGGTTTTTTGTGTCTGCATCTGAAGATGCCTGTGGTAAGATATAATATGGAAATGAAGAAGAAGAAAAGCTGATGGAAGATATATGCTGACCAAGGTCAGGGCTTTTTCCATTTTTAAAGACAGTGATATTGAAGATCTCTGTTCAGGGGATGATGTAGACAGCATGACGAAGGAAATATTTTTGACTTTTTTTTTTTCTGTTTGTAAACTACCCAAATACTTTCTTGTGCTGAAGTCTATGGCTCTAGTGGAAAAAAGTGGAAGATCAGAGTGATAAAGATTAAACTTGTTAGATGCTATTTCTGCTGTAGTTTTTTGTAGACTTTGAGAAGATGGATATTCCAATAAGGGAAAACAGTTTGGTCTCTTTGCTCTCTTCTGTCTTGCTTTTCTTTACTTCTGGTGCTAGCATCTTCACTTCTGCATTTCCTATGCCCTGCTGTTTTTGTTGTTTGATCCCAGAGTCAGTGTCCAGATCAAGTCTTTCATCATAAGATACCTGCTTAATTTTTTTTAATACTGTTGAATTAAGTAAAAATTTTGATGGCATCCATTTTCAAGCATTATTGCCTGTGCCCAAGGTGGTGAGCTGCTGCAGTTGTCTCACATCAACTACCTGCTGAGGCCCTTATCTCTGTGTTGCATATTTTGAAATGTTTCTTCAAAACTCTTACAGCTAGGAACTGTTCTGGTAGGCCTGCAGTCTGAGTGGAGTCCACCCAAGTTACACTATATGTTGATATTTCATCTGTCGCTGCCTTGAGAAATAGCGCTTATGTTTGGAGCCTGAAAGAAGATAACAGTTCTTCTGCTCTCTTGTTAAGGAGGAATGCAGTAGTGTGGTATGAAATTGGAGAATGGTGGATTTTTGGAGATTCACATCCATAAAAGAGTTCATGTTTCTGAGTTCTTACACAAGTGCTAAAGCCGTGAGATTGTATCAGATAATCAAGGGCCACATGTCTAATTGCCCCGAATCAATCGTATTTGTGATTTGCATGGAGATCATTGACTCTGCTTTCAGTATAGCAGTGTTTTAACTTCCAAATCAGCAAATGTACCTACAAGAGCAAGAAGCCATTCCAAAGAGTGACATTGCATTTGGTCTTGAAGATGATGCTGAGATTACAGCAAAGTTCTGAAGAACTGCAACTTGCTTTCATTCCTTACCTTGCACTTCCCCTTTGTATGTGAAGAACTGTCTCACCAAATGTGTGTGTTTTTTTTACCCTCTTATGGATAAAGCTGGCCATTGCAATGTGATGCACTGCTGCCTTTTAAAGGAAAAAGTACCTTCTTGGTGAGCAGGCCATCTCCTAAACTAGGAAACTGAGGCTGCTGCTCTGTATGAGGTGTAGAATCTGGACTGTAGAATACTGATTTTTATTCTCAGCTCTGGCATTGGAGCTCTGTGTGACATTTGGCAAGTCACTTATGTTTGGAATGCTTCTGTCTACCTCTATGAAATGGGGATTTTAGTGCAAAGCTACAAGAGATTGTATGGCTTAAATAGTTCATGTATAAAACTGTATGATGCATATACATAAAATGTACAGTGCAAATGTGAGTCAGCAATCTAATGTTGCTTAGTCATATACAGACTGTTAGACTAATTTTAGTGCAAATAATCTATTTAAAGCATTGTAAGTATTTGGGGGGGATGGGGGACAGTGCTTTGATTTCTTTTTTTTTTTCTATATGTTGTGAGAAATATGCAAGCAGAATTCTTGGTGGAAATATTGAGACTCAGCTGTTGTTTGGAAGTGGGATTATGAAATTTAAATGGTTTATAAGAGGTGTTCATTTGTGCTCAAAAGATCCATACTGAAAAACCTGTCTGGAATCTTTGCTTGCTATGCAGACACAGAGAGAAAACAGCAGCAGGAGGTTTGTATTTGTATTCTGGCAGGGGCCTCTCTGAAACCAGTTGCTCTGGGGACTTGGTTCAAATTTTCTAGGCCCAGCTGCCAAGGTAGTGTGGAAGGTTACATAACGGCTGAAACAAGCTCAAAAATTGTGAAAATATGTAGGTATGTCTTTGTGGGGTGATACCCCACTGACTGTGTCAAGTGACAGAACCACATCTGTTTAAGGAATACTTTATTAATGCTGATTGCCCCGCTTGGTTTTGTGAGTAAGCTGTAAGAATGAATGAATTCAAAAAGGAGGGGGAGAGAAGGAAAACACTGCATGCAACGCATTTGCCACAGTTGTGTTTCAGTAGTCTCAGTCGCTGGTACCTCTGATAGGCTCTGCAATTGGAGAGCAGGAGGTTTGCTTTGTGCAACATAACCTTGACACACACCAGTCAAAAAGTTTGCAGTCTGCTGCTGCTTCAGACTCATCTCTCGTGATGCGACTCCAACCAGCTCTGCTGTTTCCTGCAGAAAAATCTTTGTTCCAATTGAGCTGCCTCTAAGCCAGCCAAATTGAGAGTTTAATGTCTAGCTATTAATATCAAGCTGCAGCTTGGAGCCTTGCACGTTGTAAGGATCCAACCTTTCTGTGACATAAGCAGATTGAGAATGCCCCTTTCGTTCAATATTTCCACTGCTAGTGCCAAAAAAGCAGCTTTATGGTTAGTTAGGAATGATCCTGCATATTTCAAGGCAAAGCTTGGACTTGATTCCTCAGTGTACATGTTACCCCAGATCCAAGCTGAAACTTCACTGTATTCAGCTAATAGTAAAAGTAGGGGCAGTATGGAATTGGGAAATGGAAAATGAGAAAGTGTCTTAAATATCCTTAAATTGCCCTGGTTAAAAATGTCTTTACCTCTTCTGCAGTCACATATGCTTTCTGTGGCTTGATGCTGGGGAAAAGAAAGCAGGATGCAGTGTATATACTGCAGACAGGCAGGCTTAGTTGAAGAAATCACTGCCTGGAGAAAAGCGAGCATCAGAGCAGAAGTGATTGAGAAACAGTTTTCCAAGCTGTTTCCACAAGTGAATCAGTGTGTTGGGAAAACAATCCCATCTCCTGACTGGCTTTAACTGAAAGGCTCCAAGGTAACTTATTAAAGGGGTCCTGGGGGTTATAAATTCTTGTGTAGTTTGTGTCCTGTATTTATTTATTTGCCTCTTCCAAGCACAGACTGATATGTGTGTGGTTTTGGGTTTGCCAATGTTGCTGTTTGGTAGCTGTGCAGATGGTGTCCTTCTGCTGTCCCAGTCATACTGTGGTCATTTCTTCCTTCCATGAGAAGTGCCATCATGGAGAGCTGCATCCTATGGTGCTATTGGCTAATTTTCCCTCCCTTATCAATTACACCCTGCTCTCTTATGAGTACTGTCGCACAGAGTTTTTGAAATATGTCCAGGTTTTCCAAATCTGACACTTGTTCTACACATCACTGTAGATTTTATCCTTTGTATTGCATGTAGAGCACCTGAAAAATGGACAATGCATTTTTAGCTTTTCCTTGCTGATTTGCTTGTGCAGTCGGGTGGTTCCTGTTCTCAGCAGTAACAGTTCTTATCAGTCCTGCCTGTGCCCTGCGCTGTTCATTTAAATCTTCCTCCCCGTGTATTATAGATTGCAGTCCCTTAACAGTGTCACAACAGAGAATTAATCCCTAAGGAAAGGGAAAAGACTAGTTGGTTTGCTGTGAGTGGAAAAGAAAAGGAATTCTCACATTAAAAACATTTTCCATAGTGGTTCGTGTTGAATGTTTCTGTATATTCCAGGGCGGGTTTTTATTTGATGCCAGAATAAATAGAAATACCTGCTGCTTAAAACAATTCATTAGAGAAGCAGTGCCTGGCTTTAGCAAAAGCCTTACTGAGACTGTCCTCCAGACCAGAATCAAACACACTTCAGTGCATTAAAATGAACATTCCGTTGGTTAAAATGTCCTTTAAAGGGACACTCTGTAATTAATTTCATGTTTGTGAATGAGCAGGACCTCACAGCACTGCAGATTTTCCTATCGGTTGTGGCTGTGCATGGCAATGTAGAATTAGGCTGCTGGCTTTACAAAACCAAAGGGAGCCATGCTACAGTGCAGTGGAAGACTTTCTCTTGCCTTCTGGTTGCTAAGGAATAAATACTCGGCTGCACAACTCAGACAGTGCAGAGCTGTGCTATTGGACATATTCATCACTACCATCTTTTGTGCCCCACCCTTCCCACAGCACCCTTCCAATTTCTTTTCACCAGCTAGTAATCTCTCCTCTTCTAAGTTCTTAACATAAATTTGTGTGCCAGTAGAGTTTAATTTAGGATTGCATACATTTTAATAGAAACACTGGGATGAATGCAGCCACTCAATCACAAATCCCTGCTAACACAACCCTTGCTCTTCCTCGCTTCAGCGTGCTGTTTGTGCTTTTCCTTCTTGCTTGTTTTGTGGACACAGTTTCAGCAAGGCTGCTTTGCGTGTGCAGAGCTGCTCAGTCTCCAGCTGTAAGCCTCTGAAGGATAAATCCAGCTTCCACTAGATTCATTGCATGAGTTTATTCCTAGAGAGACTTGTGGCTTGGGGGTACCTGAGATGTCTTTGGAAAACCTGATGTCCTGAGGCTGGTGCTTTGTACTTCCTGAAAATTAGCTGTCATCTCAATTAAGCTGTCTCTATTTGGGCATTCAGAATCACTGAAAGTTTGTAAAATCTCGCAAAGAAACAATAGTCTGTGAGAGCCAGAAAACAAAACCTAATAGAAACAAAAGTGAAACTGACCAGTCTGCTTTTGGAAAGGCAAGTGGGAAATACAAACAAAGGCCGTGTACAAGCAATCTGTTTCTGTTTGTCCAGCCTGTAAAACAAGAAAATAAGAAAGCTGGGCATGCCAGTTTAAGCAGACTACGTATTTATTGTGAAATACATCAGCTTTCTCCATTGATTTATATGAACACTTACTATGTGTGCGGTGTATTTAGTTGAATGAAGTGTTGATACTGTTTTGTAAAGACCTATTTTTCTCTTTTTGTTGTTATGGAAAGTGAAGCATTTGAATTTTGTTTGCCTTTGGGTTTGTTTTGCAGCTCAGTAGACTTGTTTAGATTTGTCTTTATTCATTCCATGTTCTCATGGCAGTAGTGGATTCTTGGTCTCCTTAGATGGGAAGTAACTATGGCAGAGAGATAGTAGCCAAACACTAGCAGCTTGATTTGGATCCTTTATGTTCCCATCATACATAGAAAATAAGTAATTAATCAACCAGTCTGTTCTGTTCTGAAAATTAAGCTGTTAGTGCCGTTTTCTGAATTTCTGGTTATATCAACCTTTTTTTCATCTTCTCTCTGTTTTTTCATGTCTTGCAGGGGGAACAATTAGCTTATGTAATTAAAATAAATGAAAGCTTTTAGTGGAGGGAGAGTCAGTGACAGATCTTTCTGACCATTTGTCACTGCTCCCCCTTCCATATGTAAGTAGCTCTGAAGCATCACAGATCCTCTCCTGCTTTCATGACTAATCCCCTTCCCTTGCCTTTTTGTTGAAGGTCTGTTTGTCTTTGGTGGTGGTTCAGAGATCTTAGAAACTCTTGCTCAATTTTGTTCCTTCATCTTCTCTTTTGTTCAGCTGGGGCTGGACACTGAGAAGCTGCTCTCCTGGGAGAGGCCTGGATGGTCTGTCTTCCATCACGCTAACCGCATGACTTGCCCACTGGGGTTGTGGAATTTCCCTGCATTTGCTACACTTCGTTCTTCATAAACCTCCAGCAGTTCCTTATTAGTTCTCCTCCATACATCATTTTCTTTTTTGTTGCCTCAATATGTATTTTCACTTTGTTTTCTAATTATTTTTCTGTCTGTCTTATTGTGACTCCTTGCAAAATTAATGCACTATATTTAAGCTTATCTTTGCTCAAAAAACTTCCCCTTCAGCCATGGTCTTTTTGATGGCTTTTGGTAGCGTGTGTTTGATAAATGCTGGACAACAACTGCCCAAAATGCTGCGGAAAGGAATAATATTATTCCTTTACCAGACAATGTATTTAAGAGTAAAATTCTTCCAGGCTGTCGCATTGCCTTGTTGTGCAAGGTGAATGCTGATTACTGTTTGAATGGAAGGGTATCTTCAGAAAACTGACTGGTTGCAAGTATTGTGTTGAGGTACTTTCCTGTCAGGAATGTAGGACTCCAAGCCAAATCCTAACCTGAAGTCAAACTGGTGTGTGCCTAAGCTCCTTATATTCCCTTGATTAGAAGGAGTATGTCGTGAGGGAAAATGTTTGCTGTGACTTTGTTGGTATTTATTCTGACTTTATCCTTTCATTTCACCTCCATGTCATAGCTCACTTTACGTACTAAATCACTGTGCAGTTCGATTGGTACAGGTGCAAACATGTTCTGCATTCCACTCTAGGGCCATTTACGTCTGTGTGAAATTATATAGACGTGTACACAAAACACCTGGGAATTTTAGTCTCTAGTCTCCTAGCTTGAAGGGAAGATATCTATGCAAGATTTCTCTTCCACACCTTCTCAACCCCCGGCCCCTTCCTATGTTTAGAGCTTTGACATGCAATCACTGCAGGGAAAAGCTGTCTTGTTATTACTGTTTTAATTAACAGTTCCCAATGAACATACGTGACAGTGCCTCTCAGAAGTAGCATAGTAATTTTCTTCTAGCATGGAGTAAAAATAATCAAAACCTTAATTGAAAAAGAATGCTTTTTCTTTTGTGCAACAGGCACTTCTCGTATTTTGAATTTGTATGAGTAATGCTAGAACTGCTGAGTTACAGTTTTACCTCCTGGACAGTTTCTCTGCTGTGATTGTTTTCTAAATTAGAGATGATTTGTAGGACACTGCCTGAAGAACCAAGGCTTTTCTTATGGCCGAATTCCATTTAATCTCGACTTAAAGAAATCTCTGCTGTTTATCTCTGAAAGCAGTCTTTGTATTTGCAAACAGACAGGCTGAAGGCAGTAGTCTAATTGATGTCCAGCTAAGCACACACTGCCAAACAAATGTCAAGAAAAGCTCTGGAACTGCTCCTTGCTACTGTCTTTGAGAAGTTGAGAAGTCTTTGAGGCAAGCACGAGCAGAACAATTTTGGTATATTAGATCTGTAGACAGACAGCTTCTGTTTGTTGGGGTATTTCTGCTGTTGTCCTTACCTCTTCCATGTCAATGGAGGTTTGCATATTGCAGGCTTTACATGCTTTCTGCACTGCTTCACCAACTTCACACCTAGCTCCGTAACTTCCCGTTGCTGAAGATTTGTTCCTCTGGAGGATTCTTGCAAGAATGAACATTAAAAAATCATCTCTTTTGCTTTCATAGCTCATCTTGCTTCCTTCTTTCTCTTTTTTTTTTTTTTTTAAACATAAGGCTATAGAAGGAGAGATGTTTGTTTTCTACAGTGCCAAACCTCCTTGTCAGTACCTTATAAATAACCCATTGCTCGCTGTTGATATCTATGCTAGAAATGCCAAGACAAGATTTTCCACAGCAGAAAGCAGGCTTTTCTGCCATGACAACCATTCAGACAAAGTGAGCTAGGAAAACATGAGAGTCATAAGAGTATTGCCCATTGTTTCTTATCTGAAGACAGGGAACAGATTTTGCACATCCTGACTTCCACTCCAGTGCCTTACCTGCTAATTCATGGCATCTCCCTGGTAATCAGACGTCGTGGGTATTTGTTTTTGTACGTGCTACTTTTCTTCAGTAAAATTCAAAGCTCTTCACTGAGAAGATCAGAACGGTTGTCTGTACTATACAGAGAAAAGGAAACCTTTGGATTTGAAGACGCATGCTAAAGGATAGAGCTGGCTGGGTGTACCCCACTTCTCTTGAGTCTCAGACCTGGTCCCTCAGCTGGAGGCAATGCTATCTCTTCTTAGGCTTTCCCAGTGTGAGCTTGGGTTCTTTATGCAGCATCTGGTTCTTCAGGTTAGTAAAACAATGATTCAGCCCTTCTACAGACCAGAGGTTTGAATTCCTTCTTTTTGTTGCCCACAGCTTTGTTTTTTACCTCTGTTCACACATTCCAGCCTGGTCAGTCAGCTGCAGACTGCAGTCAAGTACTGTTTAAGAAAGCATGGTGCATTTATAATTGAAAAACCTCTGAAGTTTTTCTTCTTCCCCTGTCAGACATAGATGGCTTTTATCCAATTGACTGCTTTTCAGTGCCTTTATCCTTTGCTGGCTTGAAAACATTTCAGATAGTTTCTATTGTTTTATAGACCCTGTAGCTAGAAAACCAGTCTGTGTAAAAACATCTGTATGTAGCTGTGCAATAGGCTACAGGCGTAGGGCAGTAAGGCATGATTGCATCCATTGTAATGTTTGCTCCACTGAATAATCAGAAGCATTCCAATTGCACACAGGATATGTAAGAGTAGAGGAAGGAAATGAAGGACAGTTGTGTACTGTGCTTTTACATTTCTTTTATTTTGCAGCTTCCAAGACTAAAATGCAATTTTGAGAGCAGGTTTAAAAATGCAGAGATGAGATTTTTACTGGAGATAACCAAGAAAGCTGCGCTGAGAAGTCGGCATAAAACACAAGAAAAAATATAGTTTGTTGGCAGCACCTTCCCTAGAAAAGGAAGTTTGACCTTCACTGATTTTTCATTTGTTTTTTTTTTTTTCAAGTTGGTTTACCATCTGGTATCATAATGTAGTATAAAAGCAGCCTATTTCACAGGGTGTCTGATCATGGGAGGATTTTGCTATTCTAAGTGCACTTAGATTTAAAAATAAGTTTAAGTCCTTGAAATTGTTGTTTGTATTTTTTTTTTTAATCCTTTTGGACCTTCTGATGCCCCAGCACAAGCTCCAGGTTTCTTGGTTGTGATGATGTTGCACATAACGCAAATAGGAATTGGTCATGTAGCAGGACTTCATGCCACTGAAAGTCTTCTTTGTGTTGACCAGCCTGGTGAAAATGCAGTAGGAACTGTCCTCCAGTACAAGCTCACAGCACGATCTCTAAATTCAGAGGTAATGGAATACCTGAATTTGACCAGATCTTCCTTGTGGAAAACAGTGGGGTTTCCTATCAAGCTACAACCATTTTGGAAAGAAAGGTGGAAGTAAGAGACAGTGAATTTTTGACCTAAATCTGATTTTGACAAATTAGACCTAATTTGGACCTATTGTGAATGTCATACATGCCTCCTATGCATACACAGCTAATTTTGGTTTTCACTTTTAGTTTTTGGGAGATTTTTGTCCAAACCAAATCCAGTGATTCAAAGGACAGCTTACAGGTACATGCAAATATTTATTTGGACTCAGGTTCTCCTATACATACATTTAAATTTCACTTTCAGATTCCTACAGTCAGTAAGGGGTTTGTCTGCGTTAGTGTGACAAGTTTTTTTTGCCCTTTCAATCAGCTCCTAGAACTGCACTTAACCTTTAGAAAAAAAATGAAAATGCTAAATCCAATCCATCAAATATGTTTCTCCTCCTGCGTTCTTTCAGCATGATTTGTAGAATGCTAAGGATTTCTGTGTTTGCTTAACTTGGAATTAGCCTTGCATTTCTACTTTAGTTAGTGGTCGTGAGCAGTCAGCAGGTTGAAAATATTTGTTGGCTTTGTGTAGTTGTGTCATACATTTTTGTGTAGCCATTTTGACTGATCTGTTTGCATTAAGGCTCTGTCTGGCCATAATTAGACTGCTGGGTACACGTTAATGTTCTGCTGAGCATCTGCTTGTTGGTTTTACTTATGTCATCCATCAAGCTCAAGCATGTGTAGCAATATTTGCTCTGTAGTAGACAAACAGAGTAAACACTGCAGCTCTTTATAAGTAAACAGAGGCCAGTAAGTGAGGAAACTGTGTGGATGTTTTTATTTATTGGAATATTAAACTGTTGCTCTAAAATGAATGCAGCAATCTAATCAGTCTTCAAAATACTTGAGATGACAGAAAAGGAAAAATTGAAAATAGAATTTATTTTAGAATTTGTTTTATATCTCTGTTTAGGAAAGCTCGAGACAGCATTCATATTTCCAATCCTGTATGTCTACATTTGTCATCTTTTCTGGTTATGCCAGAGGGAGAACATCAGAGACAAGATACTGCCTTTGCCTTGGTCATGTCAGGTTTCAAGTATGGATGATCAACTCCTGATTATGCCTGTCCTGCAATGTGACTCTTGCTCGCTTCTGTGGAAATACTGCTGCCACCTTGTAAACCCTTCACTCACCTCTTAGAGCTGTCTCCTGCCTTGGATTTCAACAAAGCAGTGCTGGTCAGAGTTTATCTGCTCTTCTAGATATTTTTTCCTGTCGTTTATCTTGAGAGACCTTTACCAGCTGAACCGTAAACTGCTGTGACCTGAACTGAATGCTTGCCTAGATTGTAAGAATTGGCTCTTTTGTGTGTTTATTTAGTTCAGACACTTGATGAAAGTTGTATTAGCCAGAAAAAAAAAGTTGTATTAGTCTTTGTCCTTAGTAGGGAATCTTACCAACCAAGAATATACAATAGTTGGTGTTTGGGTTGCCTCATGTCTTTGGAGCTGCTGTTCACACAGGAGATTTTGTCAATGATGATTTTTGATCGAACATCTCAACAAAATTTATCTTTTCTATTTTTATCTTTATCTTTGCTGTTTGATGCATGTCCAAACATAGGAAAGCTGTAGTCCTTATTTGTTCAGTGAACTGGTGTGTTTACAGAGATGCAGAGTACTCAGGCATGCACTGGTGTCTCTGAACCATAGCATGGTCTGAAAGGTGAAGTAAAAAGCTTTCTGTTTTTACAGTGAATTAAAAAAGCAAACAAAAAAAGAAACAAAGGCCAACCTTCTGAGGATGGGAGCAAAGTAAAAAGCCAGGAAATGGCTTAATGCTCATTCTCCACAGCAGTGGCAATAATCCTATTGATTTCAGTAAGATTTTAATCAAGTTTATGGTGACTGTGATAGCTGGTACAATTAGATCGGAAGTAACACATGTCCAGCTTGTTTTTTTCTGTGAATGCTATGTGGCTATTTATGCTGTCATTAATCTGGAAGCTTTGTTGGGAAATTAATCTCATTACATGGCAGCTGACAGTTCACTGCCACTGGACACCAAAGCAAGCTTGTACAAAGGTGCACTATCTGCTTGGCTGGAAAGCACAGCTGTTACCATCCTAAATTCTCTCCACGACCCACAGTTACTGAATGGGGCTTGACAGCTGAAAACCCACTCCCCCGTCCACTGTGGTGCAGATTCAGCACATGGTTTTAATCAGGAATACATCAGTTTGATTCAGGAGTGGAAATGTCACTATATAGCAGAGAAGTATATAGAAGCTTCTGCACTTCCCAGAGGTGTTTTATTTAGAGGGATATGACAAGGGACAATTCTCCCCTTGTCAGCAGTTTAACATAAAAAGCCTAGAGCAGTAGTACATGTAGGTATGGGAATGTCTCACTGGCCCTCTGCAGGATACAGCATTGGTAAGATTCTTCAGTGCTGCCTGCAATTGCTGTCCTCCTGTGAGCCTCATGCACTGCCATATCTGAATTCAGACTATAAACTTCAGAGTATAAAGGCCTCATGACTGAGACTGACTTGTATCTGAGAGGCCCCAGGGACTCTTCTGGCTGCTATCAGTCTTTGCAATTTGCTCAGCAGTATTCATCGAGATTCATGTTTTCTTTCAGAAGGAGCAGAAGTTTGAACATGAGAGACTTCCTTTTATTGAGCATGTGAAAAGTTCATCCTGATCTTGGTGAAAATTTCTCTCTAACTTGTGCTACTAAGTTCTTTGAAGGTGTCATTTTATTTTTGAGTAATTTAGAGAGAGGTACTAAAGAAACTAGATGCAGGACATACCAAAAATATCTTCACATTACCTCTGAAATTAGCCTCTACTTCTCCTGGCACTGTGATGTTTTATGGCTGCATGACATACCATGCGAGTATTCCCTTCCTATGGAGTAGAAGTAAGAGTGGACAGCTCTTTTGGGGAGTCTGGAGGATGACACTTTAGATTGAGTCATTTAAACTGATGATTTGTATGGAGTGTGTGTACTTTGTACTTGTGTCTGGCTGTACTCCTGTCTGTCTTTACATAAGTTTTTTAATCCATGGTCCAACTTGATCCAAATTTGAAGACGTGTCTCAGAAATATTAGAAGTTTTGGAAATTTCTGAAAGAGAATAAAGGGACTAGAGGAGAAAGCCTCCTCCCTCTAATGCTGCCACTGAAGGGAAGTTCACATCACCTACATGTACATCAGAAAGCCCCAGAGCAGCTGTGTGAAAAATCAAGCCATTAATTTCGCAGTGAGAGGCTTTTTCTTTTGTTTTGTCACCTGCCCTTGCTATCAGGCAGTCTGACCGTGGTACTGTGTGAGGAGAGAAGCAGAGCAATGGCAGTCACTTCGTCTCCTCTTCCTGCCCAGTGGTGGAAGGATTACGTTCACTCCCTGGTACTGGCAGCAGAGGTAATAGTGCTGAAGAATTAAAGACAAGCTTCAAACTTTAGTGTGGTACAGGTTTTTCAGCGTAAGTTCTCACTTCAACAGAGTAACTCAACCCTATTAACTTTATCAGACACAAACTCTGGATTTTGCAGGTTTCTCAGATCAAGCAGGCTGTGAGGTTAAATCAGCACTCGGCAAAGAATTAAAACAGAAGGGCTGAACCAAGAACTGTTAAATAAGCTTATCAGTGCATGTGTTGGCTGGCAGTTTGACAAAGAAGCCAGGAGCTTAGATAACTCTGTAAGTCGGGATGTAGGAGCTGTAATTGAGAAGTATCACAGAAGCAATTTGGAAAAGCATCTGTTCAAAGTTTGATTACTGTGAATCATCCCATTCTGCTGGCTGGCTCTGCTAGTCGCCTGAGCTGCTCTTATTTTGCCAAGAGAACAGCTTGACACGCATACGGTGCCTAAAAATAAAATACACTTTAAATGTTAACATGTTTCGAAAGTATAGATTCATTCACTTTTTGAGAGCAACAATTGCTTAGTCATTCTTTAAGAACATGGAAAGAATTTAATTGAGAGCTGTGGAAGAATGCCATTCATCAGCAACACAGGTGTTCAGCCATCTTCAGAACTGCCTGGTTCAGCAGACTGATGAAACTCTGCAGACATGGAAACAATGCTTGTCATACACTGCTGAATGTTGTTCAAGTGATTGCAGGACTCATCCTTGCTGATTAACCCACCTTTTGACCAACATGATGGCAAAGCTGTGTGGCTCAGTAAAGCTTTTGAAACTTTTAAAAGTATATTTTAATTTATTTGAATAGCTTCATGAGTTTTATTGTTCGCAATTATGAGAAAGTCAGGATCCAGCATTCAGTTCCAGTTGTTCTATTAGCTCTTAAATCAGATGCTGTTTGGTACAGAGACTCCAAATATTTTTTCTGATATATTTCCAAGTCTGACCTTGTCTCTTCATTCTGGAAAGGAGATACTGTGGTATTTGAAGACTCGAGGATCCCTGCTGCTGGATTCCATGTTCCTCTCTGTTTTGCAGTCTCAATAAAAGCTCTGATTTGATCTTTTTCATTCCCCTTCGTTCTGTCTAAACTCAGGCCCTTTGTTGAAGCAGATGGCTCAGATGAGTTGTAGGAACAAACTGTCAGATTCAAAACTGGAAGTCATGGAACTGAAAAAGCACTGTGAAAACAACCTGTGTAGGATTTTGAAACTGTACAGTTTGCAAAGTTGCAGCTACTACAGGTAATGCCAGGATTGTTTTTTGATTTCTTATAGGAGCATTACCTTCAGATGAGAAGTTCCCTGTGAGACAGGATGGATATTAATAAGCTGATACTGGTATATGTGCAGCAGAGTGATGATCATGCACTGTGGTCTCCATTAAGCGTTTTGCTTTCTGATGGCAAATGTAATTTTTTTTCCTTTCAGTCACTTATTTATGTCTTGAAAGATGCAGCTTATTCCACTGATTTCCATTGCTTGCTTCATTATCAGTTCAATTATCTGTCCTTTCCTTATTCTAAACGTCACTTCTTTTCACACACCAAGGCAGAGGCCTTCGTCCCTGAATATTTCCATGTCCTTCTCAGGCCTTCTTGCAAGCTGGCTCCTACCTTTTCTCAAGGCAGCTCTTATGCCAGAAACACCTGACCTGGGACTGTGGATCCATTTCCCTGCAGCATTTAAGCAGCCGCAAAAGTTCTGAGAGCTTATCTTCCCTTCTGATCTTATCTCTTGTCCTCCTTGACCCCAGCCTCCCACAAAAGTAGTTCAGTGTTGCTTGTGAGATCAAAGTCACGTTTCTTGAAGACTTCTAGAACATGGTTGTTATCTCCTTTTGCTGCATTTGTCATCATCTCCTTTCATTTCCTAATCTGTCCATCTTGTTCACTCAGTTAGAATTAGGCTAGGCTCTGTATATTTTCCAGCACTCTTTGTTGACTCATCCAGTCCATCAATTCCTCCCCATCTAGAGTCCTTTCAGATCACCTGGCTAACTCTTCTCTTGCCTTTTCTCTTAACAGGAGTACAGCTGTTGTAATTTATCTTACTTTGGATAATTAAGCCTATGTATTTCCACATGTGTGCATGAATGTGCAGGCTTTCAGCACGGTGTAATGATGCCTATGAACAGATGGTGAATTAGTTGCCTGGGTTTGAGAATCTGCTTTTGGGAATGGTCGTTTGATTAGGGCTAAATATCCACAACCTTATACTAAATTATAGAAACAGGAGTGCAAAAAGAAACACTGTATTTTGCCTGCTAGAGATTCGCATTCATCAACAGCCTGAGCTCCAGTCGCTGGGGAGGGAGTGGGAGAAGCTCTTTGGAATGTGTCGGTTAGCATATCAAAGTAGAGTAAACACATAGATGATACCCTGCTTCCGATGCTCCAGTTAATAAAGCAACTCCTCTTGTCAGGTTGGATGAAGAGGATTTATTAATCTGCTGTCATCTGAGGAAGCAGTGGTTTGCTGAAAGAGAAGAGTTAATGTTAATGGGTTATAAGATGTCACGCTGAACAAAGAGCAGATGGCAAATAAAAAAGGATATTTCTTTTTATCTCCTTTGCTGAGGTCTTAGATCCTAGTATTTTATTGTGAAAAGCAGAAAAATTAGTAGTAGGAATAAATTCAAGTGGTTGTTTCATGCGTTCCTTTGCTCCAAGACAAGATCAGTGGTCCCTTTGTAGCTCACGATGGATATCTGTTCTATGAGGCTAATCACTATGCTTATTTCCAGCTTTCCTTGCATTCCTGTGAACAGTATACCTCTTTTCAGCTGCAGTCATTAAGGTGAATGTTTACATTTGTAATCACAAACCTTTGATGGAACCAAACCATTGGAAGGGAACGCTGTTTTCAAAGATGCCCATGCCAAACCTGGGGGGGGACGGGACGACAAGGGGGTGGTTAGGAAGTGTTCTGAAGGTTATCTAGTCTTTACTGGCAGAATGCAGCATTGATTGTCTGGTGTGTTTTTGTAGGCCTTTGTTAGGGCCTCTTATAGGCCAAAAAGATGTTAGACTGTGTCAGCTCTCCACCTCATTTAGTTTGGTATCTGAACCAACGTGCTCCTAGCAGTGTGAGAGGTTAGGCTTTTCTGCCATGCTCCTGAAGGATTCCTGCCTCCTAGCATTTTTATTCAGTCTTTTCCTTCAGTCTGAAAGGAGGGTATTTGTGATGCAGGAGTCTGTGAGAAAAAATATGCTCAATATAATACTGGTATGGTTAAAAGTTGAAAGGCCAAAGACGTGTAGGAAAACAGATCTAGGCTTAGTGAACTGACTTCTAGGTGTAAACTGTGTGCTTAAGTAAGTAGAGCAATTTCCTGAGTTCAGAATATGCTTTTGAGTCGCATGTTGTGGATTTAGGGGAGGACATTTATTCCTGAAGTCGTAAGAATGCTAATCTCTAGGGTTTTTGCCTGGGTAGCCCCTTGAAGAGACTGCTGAAATCAGTGAATTAGCACAGTGTAAATTCAATGCCAGTAGCGTTAGAATAAGGCTCTTGACTTCGTGGGGAGTGTCTGTGTGTGGGCTAATCAGTAAAGGAGCAGAAAAATGACTCATCCTTTGTACTGAGAAAGCCACAAGAGGGTTCCTGGGAAACACAAAAGCCCTGCAGAAACATTGAATGCTAAAGCTCAAAGTTGGCCATGCTGGGGAAGAGGTTCCTCCTGTTCCATTAATTGCTGTCCTGCAGGGTAATTAAACAAGGAGGAACAGATGATAGCAACAGTGCTTCTTTCTGCACTAATTATTTGCAGAATCTTGCCGCCTTTGGAGATCTACTGACATTAAGATGTTTACCTGCACCGAGGCTTTGTTGTCAGAAGTTGTGGCATGGCACAAGTTACAGAAAGAGCGTGTAGACAAACCCCAACTAGATGTGAGCTTATCTGATTGAAAACAGGTGGAGCACATTCCTGCAAGGAGTTCAGCCTACGCTGGAAGAGCCCCCTGGGAAGCTGTGTTGGGCTTCAGGAGTGCCATGACTTACATTTGGGTGTATCTCCATGTAGCCATTACAAGAAAACTAAGGTGTGTGGTTGAAACTGGCTCTTACAATTAGTCCTGGCCATTTGAAATGCAACCCAGGGGTTGGTAGAACCAGGGGTGCCATAGCAGTAAGTTCGGTAAAGATTCCCATTATCCAAAAAGTATCCACTGTGAAGCTAATGTGCACTTCGTTCATTTGTACCACTAGGACCTTCTGTTCTGAGGAGTATATTATCAGCTGTAGAGGCATCTGAATTATACCCACAGCTTGCATTATAGATATAAGAGAGAGATTGTATTTGTTAGTCTTTCAGGGTGTATGTATTGAAAATCAAGGTATTCAGAAAGTAACTACGTGTTGTTTAGCTATTTATTTTCCTTACTTGGCTTTTGGGAAAGTGACGTTGTTTTCAGAGTTACCAGGAAAAGATTTTATTGGTTCACTACATGACATCAGTCAGTCTCATAGGGAAGGTTTTTAGCCACAGAGTACTTTGTGTTCTGAGAAAGCGTGCTACATCTCTGCAGATCATGCTGGTTTGGAGGCAAGAGGCAGAGTTTTATAGAGGTTGTGCTGAAATTCAAGTTAAGGTGGATTCCCCAAAGTAAGAAGAGGCTTTTGTGGGGATGAATTTGCAGCAAGTTGTATGAAGTTGTCAGTACAGACTTCTCTCTCAGACACACTGAGATTCAGCTTATTTTATGTTTTCTGTTCTCTCTAAGGCTGGAGGCATCCTAGTAGAGAGGCCTCTGAAGTGGTAGCTGATTTCTAGTAGTGCCTAGAGATAAGTTATATTGCATGGTCCTTGGCATCAGAAACTTTTCTCTAAAAATGCTTAATAATGTTGGTTGTTACCTTGTCTTCCTACCTGACTGTAGCTTCCTCCTGTGCTTTGGATTTTGTAGTTCCTTTACTGGTGATTGGCAGTGACTGCATTGCTTCCAGTGTGGTTTTCATTAAATGCAGTGACAATGAAAAATATTGCAAAGCAAAACAGTTTCCATACATTAATGTTAAAATCTAATGGAAACCATGTTTTTACTGCAGGATTAACAGAAATTGGCATCCAAATGGCTATCAAGCACTACACCAAATTAATCTGTGCCACTAAAATTGCATATCTGGCCTTGAATTAGCACATAAAATGAAGGAACATCTCACGCTGTTAGCTTCTTCTGGATGATACCTGGAAACCAATGGAGCTGGAGGCTCTGTAGGACAGCGGTGGTAATAACCTTAAAATCTAGACTACAAGCTGGAGAGACTCCTTCTATAGATACTGTTGTTTTTCACTTGGATACGTCTGCCTTCTTGGGACCTCTGTTTATTCAGCTGTAGAACAGAGAATGTGTTGGAGGCAGCTTAACAGGTTCTTCCTCTGTTGTTTTTTTCATAGGTAGACATCATAGAAAGAAAAAGTATTTTTCATCTTTAAACATTGCAAGCACTGAAAGATTCCTTTGGTGACTGACTTGATGTGAAAATACAAGCCTGTGTCAAACGTATTATTGCAATAGAACGGAAAGGCAGTGTGAATGATTTGTAGGATTTTCTGATTTTACTCCTGTAGGATGTTAAGAAAGGCTATGGGAGTGTAAGTGATGGCAGCGTGTGAGCTGCGCAAAGAGAAGAGTTGTGAGAAGATGAGAAAAACATCAGTTCAACATCAAATTTGTAATGGTGGGGAATGGGGGGTTTGCTCTGTGCATATGGATGTGCAGCGAGTCTTCATCTGTGCCAAGCAGACTTCAGGACTTCAAGTTTGGCTCTCTTCCCAACAGCAAATATATTGAGAAGAGGAAAGCTAGCCAAGTTTTAATCAAGTAAAAGTTCTGTATCCAGAGGTGGCTGGCAAAAGAAAAGATTAACGTATTAGAAGTGCAATGAAAACAAGACATTAGAGGGTTGAAAGCTGGAGTACCTGGATAAGCCACTTGCTGAGTGAATATTCCACAGATGTCTAAAGGAAGTCCCAGGTGTTTTGAATATGATGAAATGTGAAGCCGTGCTTCAGAACTTGTCTTCTTCAAGCTTTGGCTATCACTGTGGCAAGTATGTAATATTCTAATGCCTAGCTGAGCTGGTAGGATATATGTAATCATTCCCCCTAGAGATACTACTAGCAGAGGGCTTATTAGCTGGCAGAAGGGCCAACAGCTGCAAACTGTTTATACATGACAACTTCTTGGATAAATCTGAGTTTACACAGTTGTCTGTGTCCTAAGGTTTGCTGTAGAAGTGCAGATAGCATTGAGTATTCAAACTGAAGCACAGAAGTTATGGACAGTAATTATGCAATTTCTCATGGGAGACAGGAAAAAAACCCTCACACTTAGTAATAGTAAAAATAGTAATTGGCTTTCCTTTCCTCTCCCACTGATGCACCTGCTTGACCTTTTTTAATATTAAAAATAGATTTTTGATAACTGCTGCCAGTCAGTGGTATATTTGGAAAGATATGGTCCCTAAGAGAGCCACTGCTTATATATTTGCATGAACACACTGTAAGTTTAATAAATCAGTTCAACTTTCCTACTTTTTTTCCCCTTTTTTTTTATTACTTTGAAACAAAATATGTATTTCAAAACATTTGAGGCAAACATAATGCTGTAACAGTTTGTTATAGCCAGCTTGTGACAGAATTACTCTTATTAATAAGCTCTCATTTTATAAGCTGGATTTCTTACTGAGATCAGCTTCAGCAAAGTTTTCTGCCATCTGCCATTCTAGAAGTTTCTTACCCCAGTACATTTCTGTTCCTCTGTTGTCTGATCGCTAGGCTTCGTGCAACAAATATCTTTAATATTTGTTATAATAAACTAAATTTAGATGTCTAGATTTTGAAATTGTTCATTGCAGATATTAGAAATTGGCTGCTCAGGACACTGAAACCAGCTAATAAAAATGAGGTGGTTAAGAGTCTGTAACTGAGCCACAGTTTACTTCTTTTTCAGCCACTGATGAATGTACAAATCCAAGTTACTTTTCCACCACTGAGCAGTGAGATTTTTAGCACAACACGGTGTTTCTGCCAGTCAATTTCAGTGGGGATTACAACAGCTAAACAGGGACTTGAAAAGAATCATTGCTTGAAGCCTACGTGGCGTATTTGAAATTTTAATTGATACTGAACCACTTTTAATATATTGCCTGTACTCTTAATTTGCTACACTGCATATCCCAAGCATGGATACATTACTTCCTTTCATTTCCAAGTGCCATGAAACATGGAATAAGTCTGATTTTTTTGAAGTTTATCAGAAAGTACCGTGAATCATTTTGAATTAAATTGGCTTGTCTGAGTGACCACTGAGCTTGATGTGCAATATTGCTTTGTTACTCCTCAGTTATATTCATGCATGGTTAAATACAGTTGAGTGACATATTGGCAGTGGTTAAGTGGAAGATGATGGTATAATCAGGATTAGTAAGAGGAACAGCACTGTCAGTCAGAATCCTGCTGTGGTTGGGACTAGAAGATATAAATCAGGAGAAATATCTACTTCCCTTTCAGAATCAACTAGGAATGTTTTGTGATCTTTAAAAGAAAGAGGAGGTATGTTCATAGCTCAAGATGCACTGCAGGCACCAACAGCTGAGGTTCTGTGACCAGGTCATTGGTTTATCAGGTGCTGGGAGTGAGGTTGCAATTTCTTTGACAAGGTAACCTATTACTCCCTGAGTGATTCCTTGACGTCCTTGGAACTAATGTGAGAGCAAGTCCAGCCTTCTGTGGTAATTGATGTTTAAGAAATTAAAGCTTGATGTTATTTTTTGCATCTTGTATGAATGTGGCCTTCCACAGTTACCAGTTTTAATATAACCAAACATTAATGCCTAATTCTTGCGTTGCCTTCACTCTTTACTGCCAATGCTGAACTAAGAGGCTATTGCCCATCTCTTCTTTCTGTCCAGAATTCCCCTAGCAATAAATATCCCTGTCCATATTGTTGTTAAAACTCATAAAAACAGAACTGGAGTTCTTCCAGACATAAAGCTTTACACCGTTTGCACCTTGACAAATACAACTTTTTCAGCTCCAACAGAGAAAAGAAATGAGCTCATGTCTCCATTGCACTAAAGGCAGATAAGTCCTACCTACCCCACTGTAAGAACAGGAAGTGCATCTTGTTTTCTGTTTAATATAAGCAAATGGATTTCCTTTGAAAAAAGCCATTTGTGAAAGGTCTTCATGCTTCCCTTTCTGCAGGGTGGCAGAAGGATGTGAGGTAGCAGAATGAACTCAGCACACCAGTTAGAAATCTTGTTTTCTACGTATACTTGATGTGTCTGTGTGCCTTCTGAAGTGTGGCTGTTTACCAGTTGAGGTATAGAAGCATCCTTAGGCTCTTTCTCTGTCTCTGATCCTTATACAAAACTCCCTGTGACTTCACTCTGGTTTTTAGGTGGCAGATGGAACAAGAGTTCATCAACAAATTACCTGTGATGCAATTACTACATTTCCTAGAAGTACAGTGATGGTTGCTGCAGGGAATTGTCTGGATGCAGGAAAGGCATATGGAAATTATTGCTTTTCCACACTAGAAGTCTCATACTGTCACTTCTAAATTCCTTTTTGACTTGAACCTGCAAGTGCTTCTGGTGCCCACACAAACAGGCCCAGAAAATACTGCACAGCTGTCTGCAGGATGAATTTCTCCAAGTGATGGAAGACTTTTGCAGTCTATGTTGACTTTCTGACTTGCTAGCTTTTCTGAGTTTGCTATTCTTATTTTGTGTGGGTATGAAAATAAGGGAGATTGTAACATCCTTTCAGGAGTCTCAACTTGCATGATTTTATTCCTTCTCACCAATATTAGTCTGAAAATCGGGGCAATTCCATTTAACTAGTTGTTAAAGCTACCTGACTGTATCTGTATTCCAGCGTGGTAGTAGCAGACATTTATAGATAAACTGCAGTGAATTTTTGAGTCTGCATGGGCAGTGAAATAATGAGAGTGACTGTGCTTAACTTGAGTTGTTACATGTCTAATAAAACACTGAACCAACTTCTCACTACTGCAATGGATGAAGTAGGTGATTTTGTGAGAAAGCTACTTAATATTTTTCCATGTTGAGTACACATTTTCATCATTTTTGCTGAATTACTGCTGTGTGTTTTAAGTTCATGAGTTGTTTCACCAGCTCTTATGGTATGTTTGCTCTATTTCTGTTGCAGGAATTGCTTACCTGGGAGGTGTCTGCAGTGCCAAGAGAAAATGTGTTCTTGCTGAAGACAATGGTCTCAATCTAGCATTTACAATTGCACATGAACTTGGGCACAAGTAAGAATTTGTATTTCAATTTCTTTCTTTACTGATGCTACTGTAAGCTACTTGCATTTAAAAGCTTACAAATGAAGTTTCTTGTGTGACATGCTCATTATGATTTTATAAATCTGGTAGATTGATACTTAATTTTAGAAGACTTGTGTAAGTACTTCTTTGGCACACATAAAACTTCCTGTTAGATACTCCCCTGTTCTCCACTCTACAGTATGATTTTTAATAGCTTGAAGAGGCCTCATTCCCCTGAATGATTGATGGTAATGGTTAGAGATGAATTCTGCAAATTATGCTCTAGAATAGGTCCAGGAAAACAACGTCAGTCTCATCATCTTTGAAGCTGCAAATTTTTCTTTGAAGTTCAGGTAACTGACAAGAGTTTCAGTAATACTTTGGTAACAGTTTGACCTCTGCAAGTGAAATAACGTGTAGATACTGAATTGTAAACATCAGCATTTTGGAAATACTATTAAGCATAATTATTTGATCAACAGAAATAAATTGTATAACTTGATTTATCAGCTCAATTACAGCTGATCAGCACACTTTCACTGGAGGGAAAAAAAAAAAAAGCAAAGGATACGATAATTCCCATGAGATTACCAGGTACTTTCTGCAGGTGCCCTTGAAGACCTTAAAGCTGCCTGTAAATATTCCATGGACAGAATAAAACAAGCTGACTGGAAGAGTCATTTACTACATAGTCTTAGTGCAGTTAATGAGTTAACCCAAAGGTCACCATTCACATTCACTGCTTTCCAAGCTGAACGTAATGTGCACTTACTCATAATACTTACGAACTTTTTTCCCTTTCCATCGACATCACTGTGCTTGCACTGTGTCACAGTTAGACTGTGTAATTGATGTATAGAATTAGATCAGGAATGCATTTACACAGAGTAAGGTCTGTGCCTGTGGCATTTTCAACTACTCTTTTTTCAGTGTCTCTGGATGGAAGGCAGAAAATCCTACTGTTGTTTCTCTAGTATGAAGCTATGCAGAAATTTTGTCTGCACCCTTCTGGATGCATGCTGTTAATGTGTCTACTGTATCTTCCTTTCCTGCAGAAACAAATAATTGACAGCTAAGTCACAGCCAATGTGTGAAGTTCAGATCCTGCTCAGTCTCACTGCATGGCAAACAATTATTTTACAGCAGTGTGTTTCTGAGTTGCATGGAGGATATCTATGTTACTACCAGAACTGACAAGATGAAAATGAATCGCCTGTTCACCATTCAGTGACACCAAAGGTAGCTGAGCCAAACCAAAGGTGGTTTCAGCAGAAATGAAGGATTTGGTTTTATTTGAACGGTGTGCCAAGATGTTAAACTGAGCCTAAGTTTAATAATGAATTTACCTGTGGGTAGTGTTTAGGGAAATTCAGCACTCATCTTTGGATGGGCCAAGACTAGGAGGGAAAAAAAATACTTGGGCTGCAGAAAATCCAGCTGTGTAAAAGGCTGAGGCTGCTCTGCCATGGCATTTGCCAAATTTCCCAGAAGAGCTGTCAAGCTGTTTTCCAATAATGCCTTGCAAAAAATTCACAACACAAATAAGGGATGTAATGCTTTTGGATACAACTCTCCATCTGTGAACTAAGTAGCAAACTCTATTTTCTTTTCTGAGCTACCACTCTTGGTGGTAAGGCCTTTCTCTTTTGTTTTTCTTTTTTTATTTTCTCCATCACGGAAAGCTATTTCAAGTGGTGCATATGAGATGTCTGAAAAAAGAGGTTAGCAGAGCATGACGTGGGCTGGAGGATTCAGACAAGTGAGTTCTTTCCTGTGCAGAGAATCATTGGCTTCAGCAGAGTTACGGATGCTGCTGTGGGAGGAGATGGAAAGGTTAAATAAAGGTTGCAGGTGAAGAGGGACAAGTGGCTGAAGTGATTGCATTTTGGAACAAAACTGCATCATGGGCCCCTTTACTGAGGTAAAAGGGACTAGAACAGGCTCAGGCAAGAGAAGTTAGGAAGGCTGTGGGGTGCTGGAGGAACTTAGAGAGTCCTTCTGCCTACTCTTCTCTCAGTTAAGCCCATCCATGTGCATGCTAATCAAATCATGATTCATGTCAAAGGAAAAAAAAATGCTGTCTTGCTGTCTGTCTCTCATCAGTCTCTGAGCATGAAGATCACCCCACTGTGCTGTCATCTACCGTTGGCCTGGCTAGTTATTTCAGATGGATCAGTTTACTGGTGCCTTTCTAGCCTTGAAGTCAATCTTTTCATTCATCTTACTAAGTTTCAGGCCTCTCCTTTTTCTCTTGGTTTTGAACTGTAACAGGGTGCTCTGAGCAATCCTGTTTCAGCAAGTCTTGTGCAAATATGAAGATTGTTTGCTGACTTTACCTTCAAAGTGGTAGAAGCATTGAAAGTGATTTTGATATGTAAGGAAACTCACTGCAGAGATAGAGATAGAGAAGCTGAGATCAGCTTCAATTTTAAAAAGAAAAATCAAGGAAAAGTAAATGCAGGTTTTTTAAAATTTTATTAAAAAAAAAAAATCCAACCCAAACCTACATCCACGTGGGCAAAAATACAAGTTTTGGAGACCCATAATTGTGAGATTTATTGAGGGCCGATTTCTTTAAGGGTGTTGAAGAGCTAAGATTTATTACTTTTTGCCCTAAGACTAACAAGTGTCCATGGAGATCAGAAGCTCAATTTGGCATTCACAGATTGTTTCTGATGTAGACTTTGGAAAAAGTGAATAGATTACTAATTGATGCATCAAGTTCCTAACCTACCACTAATGTCACTTGGACTCTCTGCAAAAACACTGTTACAGACAGCTGCACTGAAAACATGGAGACGTTATTAAATAGGTCAGTCAGGATGTTGTTTATGTGTCCTATAAAAATTCATCTTCAGGCTTACCCTGTAGATGTCTGTTGCTTGATGTTGGGATGAGTGGCATAACTTGCCTGTTGTTTTTACATCCCTAAATCTGAAGTGAGAGTTTTGTTCACAAAAGGAGCAGCCATTTGTAATCAGATACAGTTCTCCTTACAAAGAGCCTAGGAGGAGAAATTTTCTATTATGAGACCACAGCAGACAGGGTAAAGAGTTCTGAATATATGATGAGGCTACAAATCACGATTTTTTTGCATATATGACAGGACCCTCAGCAAGCATTGTTCCTTCATTCAGCATTGTCAGTATTGGATGTTTTTTAAAGTAACACACTTTAATGTAACCACAGTTAGTTGGTTTTTATCCAGTTATTGCTGTGTGGAGTGCTGTGTTCTGAGCTACACAAAAGATGGTAATCATAGTGGCCCCTGAAGTTTCAAAAACTTTAATTCCAAGGTTTCCAAATTAGAGACAGCTTAATTTCTTGAAAACTTTCTTACTCTTCTCTTTCCTTAGACTAGTTGGGCAGCTAGATCGAGTTTAAAAATGCCCTACTGGATCCAGGGAGATCCTGAATAGTGCTTCTCTCATCCCCCATGAAGTTAATCTCAGATTTATACCCCAAGGACCACCCTGAATGACTGTGGCATTTAGAAAAATAGTGCCGTTTTCACCTCCCTGGTTCTCTTTGGCCCTACAGCAGTGACATTGTTACCATTTTCAAGACATCCTTCAAAGAAAAAGGCAAATAAGTTTGTTTTTGTTTTCCCCAACAAAAAACTGGGCTTCATCCTTGTATCTGTTATCCTAAATGAAGTGGGTGGGCTGTAGCCAGTTGATTTTCAGGACAATACCAGCTTTGTTGCCATTCTTGCTTTTTTTTGTTGTTGGATTTTTTATTATTTTTTTTTATTTCAACAGCCTTGGCTTTCCTGTAGTGGGCTGGAGGGAGACTTGGGTGGGGAGAGAAGATTCCCATTCATGAGCTAGAGGAACCTGGCACTGCCTAGATGGTAAGAGCACAGCCAGAGGTGGTATGGCTGGAAGCCACGCTGTGTCAGATGCCCTTAAGAAAGTGAATCAAAATCAACTAACAATAAGCAAGATGCAGTCTGTTGCCAGCAGGCTGAAACTGCACGGCCTCAGACTTCAAGCTGAAACAGATGAGAACAAAAATGAGTCCAAAGGTTTAAAAAAAAAAAAAAAGAAAAGAAAAGAAAAAGAAAAATGCCTCTAGTACACAAATCTAAGAGCTCTGGATTTGGAATCAGCAAAGAGAAGAATTTAGAACCATCAGGTTTCTGACTGTAACAATGATTTGCTTTAGATGTAAGTAATGATTGATCCATTTTGGTTAACATGACTTTAAGGTGTGTAATTATTTGCTGCATAATTAAGCATGGCTTTTGCGGTGTGTTTCAAAGAATAATGGCGTTGCTTGTAAGGGTAGAATGGTCTCTGGATGTTTCCTCTATGGCCTGATATCTATGCTAATAATCTTGTTAAAAATCTTGCTGTTCCAGTGCAGCACCCAGCAGGGAGATTCTGCCATGGAAATGGCTGTAAGGCAGGACAGGAAAATATTGTAGGCTGAGCGTGTCTTCAGCTGAAGCAAAGCACGTACAGAAAAAAGTCCTGTGACAACTTGCAATGCCAAGTCCGGGTCAGTGTGGTGCAGGTGTAGAAGCATACTTCCTAAGAACCAAACAGGAAATTAACATCTTCCCTCCAGTGCATAAAGATTTCATCATAATGCATTTTTGAACTGAAAAGTTTCATATGGATGCTCAAGACCTCCAGAGTAGTATTTCAGCATGTAGTCCAAGACTCTAGTTGCCAACAGGCGTATCTTACTCACTCCTGTCCATGTATGTTCTACCATATAGAAAACCACCTAGCAAAGAGGTGCTGATCTCATTGCTCTGTAGCTTAGTGCCATTTACTTGATGGCTCAGGGATGGTGGCTGTTTGATGGCTGCCTTGTGGCTGTGTATGTCTCTCTGATGGCATTGCTGGTGGCTTGAGTGTAGATTCCGTCTTGTGGGAGCAGTGGTGCAATTCCTTCTGTGCCTTTATAAAAGTCATTGTGGCTGCTTTGACCATGCTGCAGAAGACAATGTGCTGGAACTCGTGTCTGCCCTTGTAGGGGTTGGAAATCAAGGTCAGTTGGATCCTGTGGGGGACCAGAAATTGATGTGATCCCATGCAAGCTTTACTCTGACAAGCTCAGGTACTAGTAACTGTGTTGTTGCACCAAGACTTCCTAAGTAGCTGCACAGTTTCTTTCAGACAGTTAGTGTCTCAACTAAATTCTGCTAGTGCCAGCACACTCCATTTTAATCTCACTTGAGTATTGCTGTTCCAGTACACTGCAGCCCTGGGATTCTTGGGAGTGACTGACTGCTGTGTAGACATACCCTGAGGCTGGCCAAAAATGCTGGCAGCAGTCTGTACCCACCCTGGAGTTGCTAATTTTATTTTCTGCCATTTGTGTTGTAAATCAGTTGTGGAATGTCCCTCTGTTCCCATGCTCCCTTATTCCCCTCCTCCCAGGTTTCATTCTTCTTCTGCAGATAATTACAAGCACATTTTCACAGTTAAACTGCTCCTCTGCACAGCTCCACGCAGACATAATGAAACACTGTCTAATTCATAATGTATCTTTATACATCAAAATTAGCATGATCAAGCCTAAATAACTATTTCATAACACACTGATTTTGAAAGATAAGTAGATGCAACCCAAATTGTCAGTGGATGCTTATTCCACTTCAGTAACACACTGAGACCGAAAGAAAATTATTGTACACCTAAGCTTAATATTAGTAGTTTGACGACAGTTTTCTGAAAACTGCATCCTGGGTTTGTCACAGGGAAGCAGAGATCAAAGGCAGATACAGATCTAAACACATGTAAATAAGTAACAACAGATCAGTGGAAACTTCTGCAGGTATGGGTGGTTTGACTTGAGACGTTGAGAAACAGGTCGAGGTGGAGCACCAGTACATAGACCATGTGTCTGTGCCTACCATAAGTTATCTTAGTTTGTATATCTTCTGTCATATTGAATTCCAGAAGTGGAACATTGCTGCTGTTAACTTTGGCTGGGCAAGTTGTTTTAGTAAGATCAGAATCATACGTGCGTCCTCGTGGATGATCAGTTTGAGTGCAGGGCTAAAGGTGTGAAGTTACTTGGTAGAAGTTGAGTAGAATTTGAAGCAGGCAGAAATTCTGGGGAAATCAGAAACTGTGAAGGAGAAATGGAGGGGTTTGATCATGTGCTAGCCTCTGGATCATATGATTAGTTTTGTTTAAGTTGTGTATAAAACTGCAAGGTATTTGCAGCTGTAATGAATAAACCTGATAATCCTAGCGTAGTGGTGAGGTGCCTTCCCTCTGTCACGTGTGTATTTTCTCATTCTTGTTGTCTTCTGAGTTTGATTGTCTGTTTATAGCATTGGAGTAAACCACATTGGAACTGTGCATGGGAACATCTACCTCCAATTGCTTCGTGGATGCTTGTGGCAAGCATTTGTGTGGTTTTGGGCAAGGATTTCTATGGTTTTACTCTATGCTTTGTGAAAGATGTCAGTGCAGTGAAGCAATGTCCTGTCACAGACCCACTAATTTCTTTGTTTTTGAGCATCTTGTACAGCTTTACTTATCCTAATAAAACTGTGCCAAACAAGCAAACAACAGTTATTTAGAAACTCTCAGACAACGCAGTTTCATTTTATCAACAGCTTTGTGGCTTTGCCAGCTATGTCTTTCTTTTTGAAGGGTAATTCTGCTGAGTAAGCCAAGGCCATGTATAATAGCTGGGCTATAACGATTTGGCAAATCCTTTATATGCTTCCTGCTACTGGGATTCTGGTTTCATACTTTACTGGCTTTGCTGGCAACAGCCGTGTGGCCCCAGTGACCCAGAGCATAGGAACAGCACAAGCCTCCATTGTATGACCTCCACAGCACACAGAAACACAGGAATTATTGGGTTTGCAAGTGCCATTTACCAAATAATCATTTGTTCTTAAACAAGGGCAGCAATCTAGCTGAAGTATTTACTTTTCCACTAGCAGCTGAGTTCCAATAGCTTGAAACCCAGGCTGTCTGCCTGGCCTGCTGAGTTCGACAGGTTCCAGGTGAAAATGACTGCATTTCTGTGGAAGATGATAAATCCCAGACTGTCATTGGAAAAGCTTTCTGTCGTAACTCAGCAGCAGCAATGCCAATGGAAATGATGTTGCTTCTAAAAATGCGGTTCCCTTTACCATTATGTCAGTGGAAGGCAGCACGGTAGTGGAACAAGGTTGGCTGCCTCTTTGACTGCAGTTGTGTTGTAGAATAAAATTCATCAAGAAGTTGTTACTGGACAAACAAAATAAACAGGACTCGTTTGTTCCCAGTGACTGCTTTCCATTTCTAAGTCCTCCTAAGGTGCCGACAGGGAGTTCTGTCATGTTTTTCTCATTGCTTGAACCCCATTTTCTAGAAGAGAAGCCCTGAAGTTCTCTCAGATTTTTTGCTTTGGTTCTTGTTTGCTCTGATCTGTGTAATGGTTTGTTCTCCCTGAATTTTCTTGGTTTGAAAAGTTTCCTTCCTTTCTGATTAGTTTAGTATGTTGAGCTTTTTAGTAATGAGAGTTTTTTATCTGCTTTCCTTCTCTCCTCCAAATTCTACCACAATGCTTATTTTGCATGGCAGATCTTACCTGTGTATGGCACAGTTTGACACTGCAGAAATTTCTGATGTCCAGTCTCTAGCAGCTGGTGCTCACCTGCCCATGAGAATCCAGAATCTGCCTGTCTTTTCCACCTGCTGCCAGCTTGCTGTTTACCAGCATCATTATGAAGATCACTGGTAAAATGGCAAACTTCCAATATATATATTTTTAATATTCATTTTAATTATGAACATTAAAACTAGGAAGTATAAGGAAATGCTTTGTACGAATAGTTGGCTTCCTGCTTTGGGTAGTCTTCAGACTTCAGAAAAAGAGGAAAAAGCACATCTTCCTTCCTTCCTTCCTCTCAAAAGCACCTTTCAGTGCGTAAGATCCGTCCTAACACTTTCTTTATCTGAATTAGAACTGCTTGCAGCTTGACATGTGGTAGAATTAGCTCAGGAAGACAGAACTCTTGTCTAGCATCCATTGTGATCATTGCACACTGTGATCATTGCTGTTTGACTTCTGCTAAAAATGCAGATTGCCTGCATTGAGTAGCTCTGAACAAGCATGTGGAAAACTTGGTTTTCCCACAGGAGCATTATAATAGTTACTTCTACTTTTCTGCTCATGTGCACAAGTATCAACTCCCATCTGTTCATTTTTAAGTGTCATCTTCTCCACTGAGTATATGTATGTATATATATTTTATGTCTTACTGTGTCTGTTGATATTTTCTTTTTATTCCCTTATTGCTACAGTACACATTTGGAGGCTTATTCTGAAAACTGTACAGTATTTTAAACCTTACCAGTTTGTAAAATGCATTATTGTGTGCACCTTCTCTGGATTATATGAGCAGGCTCCTGTAAGAAGGGTTTTATGTTTCTCTGTAATTCATTTTCAAATTAGCACATTCAAGCCGAGGTCATTCAGAGCAATAATATCTCTCGTCAAGTTGCCTTTTTTACCTTTCTTCACGTGATGTTCTTTTACAATATGAAAGCAGTCTCGGCTTCATGTTCCTTGAGGTTTGCCACCAAGCATCTCCAGTACCCAAAGAATTCCAGTTCAGTACTGCTCTGAACGTATCACTTCAAAAGAGCTTTGATACCAAGCCGTAATTTGCAGTGTTCTTGTTTGATATCAAGTCTCCCCTCTGATGGAACAAGTGAGACAAGTAACATAGTGTTCTGAACTGTTAAGTCATTTAACAGCCAAGGCCGGATGATGCAATGATTATGGCTTTTTTTTTCCCCCTGAAGCACCATCATGAAAATCCCAGGAGTTAAGGGAGCTTGTACATAAGGGGAGCATTATTAGAAACAAAATTTCTGGTAGGGGTAGAAGCATGCCTGTGTTGGTGGGAATGGCTGTGACAAGGATACAACTGAAAAATAAAATATCCTTGCAGCAGGTGCCTTCAACAGAAGGGTTTTGGCTCTTGCAAAATGATCCATTGTTGGGTTATAACTGGAACTAGCAGAATTGGGTCACATGTTCCCTGTGCAACGTTTTCTTCTAGAAAGATTTCCTTTTTTTCATTCTTGGAAGCAAAAGAGAACACGTGGGTTTGTTACTGTCCCCTGCGTTCACCTGACTTGTTGGTGACTTGGTGTGAGATATCATATCACATCATATCATTTTTTTGCACTAGGTCTGCAACTCCACAATGATTGACAACCTACATCAAAAGAAAGAATAAAAGAAAGAGGCTGAAAAATACTTCTTCCCCGTGAACAGGGTTGCTACTGTTCTGGAAGCGTGTATCCTCTGGCTTCTCTGGGGACTTTTGAAGAGTTGGTGCTGGTAGAATTACGCACGTTACAGTTACTTCATGCCTCTGTCTTTTGAAGTTTGCCATCTCCTCATTCCCACCTTCATGAATGCAGAATTCATCTCCAAGCCTGGGGAAGACAGCCAGCATTCCTGATTCCACAGGAACAGTGTGTTCCTCAGGCGGCCTTTTCCCCATTGCTCAGTAGTGGGTGGCTTCCTGGTGGGGTAGTGTGGGACATCTGTGGTTACTCGTGTTGCACATATTTAACAAATATGCTCAGTGTTTCTCCTTTCTCTGGAGATTTTTCTTTTAAGAGCGTCTTATGTTGCATCTCTTGGTTCCGGTTTTATTCTCAGTAATTAATGAAGTTGACTGGAGGCTTTCGCTGTTTTCTTTGAAGTTTCAGGGGAGCGCACTCAGGTGATTACTTGCAGCTTACTTCTTAGGTTGGTAACATCTTGAAGGACAAAGCTGTCAGCTGTTCTCACTGAGCTCTTGTCTGTATTCCGTAGCACACGAACAAGTCTCCCACCCATCTGAATCAGGGTTTTGTCTTTTTCACACCCTACGATTTATATTTACTTTTCATCTGTTGAGGAAATGCAAGTCACATTTTGTGGGGTTTTGTTCTCACCCACTTCCTGGCAGTGCTGAAAGCAAGCAGCTTGTTATATTTCAGCATGTTACTGCTGTGATGCACCAGGGTGTTCTCTGCATACAAGGAGCTGCAGATGGAGTGCAGAAGCTTTTGCTTACCATAAGGAAAAAAAAAAAAGAGAAATGTGCAGTTTTTCTCTGCCCACTGCTGTGTGTTTTTTTTCATACGTGGTGCTCCTTTCTGAAACCAGACTGAAGAAAGTGAGAGAGGGAAGGAAAGAGAGAAAGAGAGAAAGAAAGCATACATTTTTCATGCCCAGGAAGTGGGTCAAATCTTATGGAGGCCAAGGGAATGGCTGAATATATACATTTTTCATGGAGATGTTACACTTTGACCCTCAGATAACTTTATTCCTGCTTTAGGCTCACAGCTCAACAGTGATCATGGCAAGTAGCTGGAGAGAAGCTTTATTATTCAGCCTTTCTAGTCAGCAGTCACTTTGATGTATGGTATGAGTAGTTTTTGTATAGCGTTCACCCCTTCAACAGTCTTCAGACTGTTATAACAGTCCGTGACTCTTAGTGGTGCTGCTGTTGTTGTCTCTGTGCATTGTTGGCAAGGAAAAGAAGTAGAAATGCAGATCATATGGTTGAATGACTGCTGTGAAGATGGGGTGGGTCTCTGGGGATGCAGAGGGTGTAGAAATGTACATGCTGTAAGATGATGATGGTGAGGCTCATAGTGCCAAAAAGAAAGGCTGGGTAGGAAATCTCTGTGAACTGTCATGAGCTCATAAAAGACTGTGAAACTGTTACTGTAAGTGTGGTGAGCTCCTGATCCTCTTCGGAGGATGTAAGGGCAGAGAAGGAGCACATTTAGCCCTGGGCAGTCGTTGCTGTATGATGCTGGACAGTATTCCTATGATTGGATTCATTGCATAAGCCTTTCCTACGTGCTCATTGCTTGTGCTCAGCTGTGTTCCTTTCTACATTAACATGGTCAAACTATTTGAGTCTATATGTAGTAGAGGAGAGGACTGCTGAAGCCTTTACATGCTCACCCCCTCGTGACTGCAAGTTACACCTTGCTTTGTGGCTTTACAGATCTTCCTTTAAAGAGATGAGATTCTGAACAGGTCAGGACCCCACCTGTGCTCTGAGAGATTGTACTGGTACTGAACTGTTAACTCTGCTACATAATCACATTCCTTTCTGCGTCTAAGTCATACTGCTGACAGCTCTCGCAACAGGTTGGCAGCTCTCACGTTTAGAGATTTGGTTTAGGTGTTATGTTGAACTCCTTAGTGGATGTTAAGATGAGAAAGAAGTGCTGTTTTGAGATAATTCTGTCTTTTCAATGTGAAGTTTCCACCAAGTTTATTTGTGCACGTATTGATCAAATTCAGCTTTTCCTAGGACTTCGTATTTGCTGGAGCACTCCCTTTTCTGCTACCTTGTATACTACCCACTGCTGATTATTCTTACCAGAAACACTGAATCATTGCTATGTCAGGACTGCATCCCACCAATTAGATGTGACAGAGGCAGACCATTGTGATGGTGAGTGTTCAGTTGTGTTGCAACTGGAGACTTTCATCTTACCAAAAGCTTTGGAATATCTCAAGTACTGCCTGTCCTGCTGAGAAGCAGCCCCTCTGCAGAACAGGCACCAAGGAATCTCAAGAGAGAAACTTGATGTCTATTGGAAAACGTAGTTAATAGTGTAGACCAGTATGTTATTGATGGAGAAGTAATCATAAGGTGATTCATCTTCATGGCTCTGGTCTAACTTCCATCAAACCAACTCGAAGGACTGCCACTGATGTCAGAGGGGTTAGGCCAGCTCAGTTACCGGTATCCAGGACCACTGGGGGCAGCAGGCTTTCAGATGAAGTGCTTGGGTGAGAACAGTGCTGTGGGCCTTTTTCTGCCGTGTTAGTCTCTAGTGTGTGCTGCATGACCTTTGCTTCACAAGCCCATAATTGCTGCCTTACAGATTCTATGGCAGAAGAAATAATTATTGTTAAATCAAAACCATATCATATAGGGCTGGATCTGTCATGCAGCTGAATAAACCACAGCTTTCCACACTGCTATTCACCGTAGACATTCAAGTGTTCTCACTTGCCGTCGCTGACTTCTTGTTTATTTGATGAGCAGATAACTATAGAAAATATCTGGTTACTTCATCATTAGAGAGTGAATAAACTTGCTTATGACTGTAAGAGTCTGTTAGTCATGACTGCCTTAAAATGATAAGTAAAACAATAGCACCCATCCTCACGTGGATAACATTATGTACATAATAAATGTCTTTGATTACTTTAAATGCTTTAAGTAGAGTTGTCTTCCCCTCTTCATCTCAGCTCACCAGAGTACCTCTGAAATAGTTGAGTTATATTTAAATAACTGTGTTTATGTCTTTGAAAAGCACAAGGTGAAATAGCCTGTTTTCCATTAAGCCAATGGACCTGGTGACCTCTGTTTGTGTAAGAAGGTTATGCAAGCTATTTCAGTGACTCTTTCCCAGCGCAGCTCACCCCAGCGTGTTTCCCCAGCATTTGTTAGTTTGTCCTCCATCCAAGCCTCACTTGGACTCCCTTCTGACTCCTCTGGCTGTCTTTGCATCTCTTCATTTACTTCACAGATGCATCACCTTCCTAGGTCAATCTTACTTTAAACTTCCTGTCCTCATTTTGCATTGCACCTCCTATTATAATTTCAGCTCTAATGAGCAACTCTGTTCCTCTGTGCCTCCGTTATGCCTCACTTCTGCCTGTTATTCTCAACTGGTTGGAAGCCTCGTAACTTGCAAGATATCAGCATTTTATATTGAAATGTTAAACATGTTGAACCAGTTCAGAAGTAGGCATCTTTCCAGTGACACAGCTTCAATTTCAAACGTTAATAAAAATTCCTAACATTGAACTCGATTTGGGACTGGACGACTCACAGGCTTGATTATGTGATATACTGTCTCCCACTTCTAAGTTGTTGGTTCAAATCCAGCCCAAGTCAGTAGCTGCTGAGAACTGTTGACATACATTCTCTGCTTAGTGATCTACATTGATTTGTGTTTAATATTCATGCTTAACGTTCTCATGCACCTTGCATAACCTTCCATGTCAGCATCTTCCTTTGTAGCTGAAATTGGATGCAGTATAGAGATAAAATTCCCATCTCAACAATTCATGGAGACCCAATAGTGGGAGGAATTTTGTCCTCTATATGGATAAAAGTGGGACTTGTGCCCACGGCATGTAAATAGCAGGCTTTCCATTTGGTATTCTCATCCTGCCTACACTGAAATGCCAGAGCAAGTTAAGTTACAGTTTTCCTCTTTCCTGTTCACACTGAGTGAGGATGCTGTTATGTTTGCTCTCCCTGTGCATTTAATTGCCACCATGGGGTTTAGGCAGAAATTTGCCCCAAATCCTGGCTTTGTGGTTAATGCTAGATCACCTCTGGGTGTGCTGGGGCAAGGTGAGTCACAGGGAATGACTTTTCCCCATGTGCTCTCTTGAGAAGGTCGGTAGTGACCTACCCTGCTGTAACATGCAACTTCTGGTACTGCACAGAACTCTTACAGCACTGCTGCTTTGCAAAAAAAAACGCTTTAGAAAAGGGCTGAGAGCCTCCTGTTACAAACACGGGTAGTGAAAGCATGCTTTCCAGCAAATAAGGATCAGCCAAGAATGCAAAAACCTGCCTTCTATGCCAGTCTGTTACATTCTTGTAGCAGGACCTTTGCTTGATTCTTTGAGTCCATGTTGGTCTACAGGACAAGTGGATCCAAGGAGCCCTTCCTTTTGAATGTCTTGTTGAGCTTACACTATTTGTGAGTTGGTCCTTCAAGTATTGAAAGACTCTCTTTTGGATTACACTGCCTGTAGTCATGAGAGACAGACCACTTTCCTCTTTTCTGTGTTGACAGCTGATCATCCTCTTCTATTGTCCTTCAGAGAAATGGTGACTTAGGCATGAGTGCTGATTGTGTGGAGGACAACTGTGTGTCGTGCACAAGTTTAACAAACAGCTATAATGTCAGCCAGGTCACCTCGGGTAGCCTTACTAGCCCTGATGGCCACTCATTTCTAAAGTGAATCAGCATCTGACTCACCCTGAGATCTGTGCAGACCAATGGAAAGGTTTGGCTTTTGCAGAGAGGCTGTGGAGAATCTCTTATTAATAGGCAGCTGAAGTGCTTATTTGAAACAGAGGGAGTAGTAGTAGTTCATGGTATTTCCACTTCTGGGTGTGGTTTTTTTTTTAAGGTTTTTCTTCATCATACTTCTTTATTTACCTTGCCAGTCTCTTTCTGCTTGAAGAAAAGCATTTGTTTTACAGCTGATGATGTTTTCCATCAAACTTGTGTGTCTTCCCCCTACTTTATAATCTCTCCCTTCCACAAGGGGAGTGTGTGACAATAAACCTTGGGGTTTTTCAGTGGTCTGTTACCAGCCACAAACGTGCAGCTGTTTGAAAAGCTTAAATTGTATTTTAAATCAGCTTCCCTCAGCCTTTGGCATTATTCTTAAACTCAGATGTGGGGCTTTTAGTAGGAAACCTGTTGAGAGTCATAGTGGTTCTGATGAAGATTTGTATACATGGCCTAAGAACTTGGAGGTGCAGTGCACTGTGCATTGAAGGCTTTCCACAGGCTTTGGTAGGCTTTGGCTCAGGCTTTTAAAAAATAACAGGAAACATAGGAAAAAGCACCAAGGGTAAACAGAACAGTTTAGTTACATTTACTGTCTAGAGGAGAAGCTTTACTAATGACCAAAATAAACAAAGCAAGTGCATTTATTTAGTATTGCTGTGGGAAAACAAACGTCTTAATTGCATTTAGCTAAAAAAGAGTTACACAAGAAACTGGCCAGCTCAGGCCCAGAGTGTAATTCTGGCATGCTGACCCAATTCTAATTGCTATGTAGACTCTGACAGAGAGTGGTGTCCTGGAAGGGAGCACAGGCTTCAGAGAGACCAGAGTATGGAGAGACTGCGTGGTGTTTTTTATTCATAGCAGAGTCTCATTTTGCAAAAAGCAGCTTCAAAGAGATTTGGTTTTGTTGCCTTGTAGCGACTTGGGATAAAGCTTGCCATGTCATGACTCTGTTAACAGGCAGAGCTCAGGTCAGTCAGCTTGTTTCTGGACTCACATATGGTAATCAATAATAAATATGCTGTGGGACTCCATCAGTGATACCTTGCGTCTTCAACTGATAACTGTTGCGTTATTTACATTAGAAGAGAATCTGGAGTGTGAAACCAGAGTCCCATTGTGCTTACTCTGAATAAATACACAATGAAGGGACCCTGCTGAAAAGCTGACAGTCCCAGCCATTCTTGCTTGCCTGTGTGGAATCTTGTTATCTTCAGGAGGGAGAGTGTGATGAACCAAAGGCCGATATTTAACTGCATAGAATGGATTTAATGATTGTGGTAGTAAGAGCCGAAGTGAAACTGAGTCTTGCTCATCTCTAATGGCTGTGCTGGCTTTGCAACATAAAAGGTATTATGCAGCATGTGTTTGCCACCCTTGGTAAAAGGGATACTAATGACCTGAACAGCACACGGGGTCTCCAAGGTTATGTAGTGCCAATTTAGCCTTCTAATCTAAGAGCCATTTTTATTGGCTACGTTTTCATTATCTGTTTGTGTAAGAATAGAACTCCTTCTCGTGACAGAATATTTCAAGAGACTGATTATGTGCTTCTAATTCCGCGTGAACTTCTGAGTAGCAGGTAAGATTAGATGATCACAAAGAAAAGGCAGAATACTGAATCAGCACTTGCATTGTTGTTTAGCACAAATACATAATGCTCTGTCTGATTTATCCCTGCTAAAAGCAGGGGAGCATATTAATGAAATGAATTAGCACGGCATTACATTTACTATGCGGTTAGGAAAAAATGATCCCTTTGTTGTCACTGGAGACCCTTGAACTTCAGAAAAGAATGTGTTAGCATGCTAGGGTATGCCTTAGTCCGGCAGGTCATTTAGTCCTTTCCTCGAGTGAATCACTGTAAGGTAAAGTAGATGCTGGGAAAAGTTCTGCTCTGCCAATTAAAACAGACTCCAAAGGTGTTGCTGGTTTCATTCTAACAGAAACTCATCAGCGAGGGGCCAGTAGAGGTTGCTTATATACCTTGAGGCCAGATCCCAAGCTAACATAAACTGGCATGGTTCTTCTGACTTAGCAGGGCTACTTTGATTCCTACCAATATCTCAGGCTCAATTCCTCTACACTTATGACTTTTTAAAGAATTTCTGCTGAGAAACCAAGAGTGATTCAGAAAAGCAGCAATTTCCACACAAGTAAACCTTGAAAGAATTTCACAAGAAGCCTGCAAATAGCTCTTAGACGTGAGTCCTGAGTCAGTCTTTTTAGAGATTATGTTCTTTTTGTGTCAAACACCCCTGCAAAATCAAATCTGAGCAATGAGTATTAGCCTCAGCATTTCTCCTGAGCAGGAGTCTTTCATGAACTCAGGTTTAAAATAAAATTAAGGACAGATGTGTACTAATAAGTAACTTGCCTGTGTTGTTTGTCAACAAAATTATCCCATTTTTAATAAATTACAACAAACAAGTAATCAGAAAGCTAAAACATTTCTTAATTAAGGAGCTCTAAAACAAACTAGCCTTCCATGGAAAAGATAAAATCAGGGATTCTGAAACAGGTTGGAAAGCTGGGAAGATGTGTGGGTTTTTCTCCACCTTTTTTTTTTTTGTATGTGGGACAGCTGAATTGACAACAAGGACTTACCAGAATGGGAGCATGCACTGCTGAGTCCCATGCCATAGAAGCCTTGTCAGAGCAGAAATCTAGGGGACATAAGTTCAAGCCTCAACAGTGTGGCAGTCACAAGGCAGGCAAGCTGGCAGAAACCTTGGAAACCTGCATTGTTTCCATTAGAAAAGTTAACACAATTGCAGTGTGACTACAGGAGGCCTTCTAATCTGGCATTTTTAGACAAGCAAAGTTTCCTCTGGAGGACTTCCAACAAATTTACCTGACTCGCTTCATCGTGTTCAGGTCTTCCCTTCCTCAAGTTCAGTAACACGGGCTTATTTGCATTGCAGGAATACTGCAGGAACTTTCTTCCTAGCATGTGAACAGTTTTCTCGGTTTGTAGAAACAACATGAGTAAAATATTTGGAGTGAAACGCAGGCAACGTTGAAGTCAATGGCAAAACTCCCATTCACTTCAACGGAGCAGGAATTTCACTCTTTGCTGTTTTTAAGTCAGACTTACTAATAGACTGTTAAATTATTCCTGCCTGCATCAAACAAAATGTGCTTGATGTTAATGTTTCTGCTGTGTTCAAAACCCGCAAAGGTTTAAAAACAAGCATAGCTGTGAACTTCTAAAAATTGTTAAATGTAGTTTTGCTAGAAATAATAATGTCCCTGGAGATAAACCTAGAATAATAGACTGCTGTATAATCTTCGCTTTAAGCTAAAAATAGCATAACTGGTGGTTTAATCTAAGCCATAATTATCAAGCTGCTGAAGCTGGTTTTGGTTCATTGCAACTAGAAATGTATGTTGTGTTTAGATTTTGAACAGTTGAATCCCAAAAATGGAAAGAAGCAAAGCCAAGAGTGTAGTCAGAAAGCAAACAGGAGCCTTGAAGAAATAACGTGCATTAAAGCGTCCAATACCATTTTTTAAGGGACTGCTTCTGCCCTGCTCAGTCCAGCAGGTTGGAGACCTACAGAGTTCCTGTTAGTCTGTTTTTGGCCCAACACTGGTGGCTGTTACTTTGCTAAAATGTGACCCTGGCCAAACGAGACACATTTTGTCTGAAAACCGTTTTCCACTTCACGTTGGAATCAAAGGAAAGATGTTAACATCTCAAAATGTTATTATTCTGTATAACTTCAAAAATAATTTTAATGGTCGTTTTGAAGTAGGATGGAAAATCCTTAACTTTCTTTTGCTGCTGGGCAGCACGAATAAGCTGAGTGCAGAATTGCCATTTAGGACTTCCGACATTTCACTGGTGCAGCAGAGGAACATGTGTACATCATTTAGCCTTCTCTGCTGCCTTTGGAGCTGTTCCTGAAGGCTCACCTCATCCAGAGGAGATTCACCTTCCTAGAAAGACAACAGAGCGAGGCTCCTCTGAACGGTGATTTACAGTAGCAGCCCATGGTGGACATTTCTAATGGCAGAAGTGTCCTGAGGGGTAGAGAGGAGAGAACTTTTAAAGTAAGACTTTTTGTTTTAGAACACTAAAATTCTCAGTGAATGTATTTAAGTTCCTCCCAGTATATTTGTACTACACCATTCGTACTGTTTGTTTAGATTGCTTGTTTTGCTGAGTAGGTTATATTCTCTTCTTGCTGGCATGGGGCAGTCTGTGCTTGTTTGGACAGTGCTTGCAAAAATGGGAGCTTGATTCTGATTCAGGCTACCTGAGCTTTGCTGTTGGAGTCATCATAGGGTCACAGAGTAATTTAGGACCGAAAGGCCAGTGCAGACAGTGTGATCTAAACAGAAACTCAACACTTCAGAGTTAGATGAGAGAGATGGTGTAATGCCACAAAGTTAGAGAAATCTTTCTTAACAGAGGAACTGCTGCAGATTTACCCTGAGAGAGCAACAAAATTGGCCCATCTCTAGTGTTAGTTTGACCATTTTATCAGCGTGGTCGTAGGAGTCGTATCCACTGGATTTGGGAAAGAGATTCCAAATTTTCAGTAAATACTATCTTTGATGTTTTAGCAGATATCCTTCAGATCTGTTACATCCAGGCTGACTCTTCATGAACCCACAAGTAGTTACAATTTCTAGTAGGAAAACCCAGGTGAAGCACATTTAAAAACTTCCAGCAAACAAATATTAGAACCTGGATGAAGTTAAGGCAGTGGATAAATTGAAGGAACCTTCCATTTATAGTTTAATTTTATATATTATACATATATGCACACATATATATATACAATTATAAAAAATATAAACAACTCTATAGTTTATTCATGAGACATATTCCAGCATGAGGTGAATATTTCTGCATTATTTGTGTAGCCTCTTCCTGACTCTGCTAACAGCTGCGAGATTTGAAAATGTCCAACGTGGTAACTTGATAGACGTTTTTCTTGTTTTGTTTTAATTAAACAGCATGGGAATGAGCCATGATGACGATCATCCTCCCTGTGCAGGGAGGTCTCATATTATGTCTGGAGAATGGGTCAAGGGCAGGAACCCCAGTGACCTCTCCTGGTCTTCATGCAGTCGCGATGACCTTGAAAACTTCCTAAAGTAAGGATTGCACCATACTCTTTCATTGTGGTCTTACACATACACTTAAACTCTGAAAGCAGGTAGAGCCTTTATTTCTAGGAATGGATTCAGCATGGATAATTAGGAATAGAGGTGGAAGTGAAAGGAAAATAATGAGAGAAGTTTACATTAAAGTGTAAAGTTGAAAAAGGAGTTGCATCTGAACCCACTCTGGTCCCTGACAGAGGGAAGATGACTCAAAAATATTCCAGTTTGTCAAAAATTGTTTTGAAGACAAAGGCAAAAAGCTTTCTTTTATTTCTGTGCTAGATAAGAAGCCAAGGGCTTAAAATTCAGCTAGGGGGATTCAGGTGAGACTTGATAGAAGGCTTTCTAGGGATCTTTGTAAAGCTTGTAAAGCTACTGGGCTTTAGCCTAAGGGCAGAATTGAGTCCCCATCAGATTTCAGACAAATATTTACAGAGAATGATGTAAATGCAGTGTATTCTGCTTCAAGGCCTGAGGTGGAGGATGAGTTCTCAAGAACCTTTCTATTAATAGGCTTAGTGATTCAGCTTCCAGAAAGATATTGGGAAAATCATCACTATTTCATAGAAGGTAATCAGATTCCCTATTAAAGATAGGACAACAGCTGCTCTACAGCAGTGATCTAACATTCCAGTTCAAAGGTGCTTTCCCTTAAAGGCATGTTTAATTATCTCACTCCACAGGTCCAAGGTCAGCACCTGTTTGCTAGTAACAGACCCCCGAAGCCAATATGCAGTGCGGCTCCCTCACAAGCTGCCAGGAATGCACTACAGTGCCGATGAACAGTGCCAGATCCTCTTTGGGACCAATGCTACATTCTGTAAAAATATGGAGGTAAGAGCTCGTGGAGTATATCTGGAAATGAGGTTGGGATGCGGAAATACAGCTGTTTAATGTTGAGGAAGTGAAGGAGTCTGTGCCTTCCTCAGAATTGTAGTGGGATTTTCGGAGTATTTAGCACTGCTGATACAAAATCAGTAGACAAGCTTTCTTTGGTTTTCATGTCAACAGCACATACGTACTTCTGCAGTCCCCTTCTTTTCCCCACATCGGTCCTTTTAATGTCCCACAGCAGACACAGAAGAACTTCTGTTTGTACTCATTCTTAATTTAGGCACTCTTCCCTTTCCACACTGTTTCTCAGAAGGACTCAATAGAGATTGTTTTCCTGATAGTTCAGCTGAGATGAAAGTATCTTCTCACAGGAAAGCTCTCCTACTAGATGTCTGTGTGGATCTTTCAGTAGACTTCACCTTTGGACCATTACAGTGTCCTTATAAGCTGACTCTAACTCCTTGCAAAGGAAATATTAATGACTTTTTCCTTTGTGGTATCAATTAAATGTTTATGCAGAATCAGGCCCCTTCCTATGTGTTTTCTAAGCAAAATGATCTTTAGTCACACTTTGGGTGCAACATGGCTCGTATCATATGGCTGGGCAGCATAATAGAAACAGTGATTTTTGGTATTTCTAGAAGTAGATCGTATTTGAGATGAGGCAGCCTAACTTTCCTAACTTATTTTTCTGACTTTTTTCTTTTGTCTAAATTTCTGAACTTAGATATCTAAATTCTTCCTAAAGTCTTACATGTAATTAGATGTCTTGTATCCTCACCAGAGCTTGTCTACATCTCACTTCAAATAGGGACTGGAAAAAGACATCCATCATGGCCTCAGAAATACCCAGAAGAAAGTCATGAAGCCCTGTATCATGTAACCAGTGCCAGCTGGGAGCAAAATCTGTCCTAGATAGGTATAGAGTAGTCAGGTTTCTTGCTGTCATTGATTAGCCACTTGTAAATTGTCCTTCAATACCATTCTGAACAATCTCAAGATCTGAAATCATTTCTAACAGTGAAAATAATAATCAGTGATAACTGAGGTTTCTAAGTGCCAAATGACTAAAACTGTTGAAAATGTGCAAATCATGGGAACGTGGTCTTCGTTCCAAATTTGTTGTTTTATTTGTTTTGGATTTGGAAGCAAGCTAATTTAAAACAGTAAGAAAAGAATCTGGAGAGATTCTATTTTCCAGATCCACCAAGAAAATGCAGACCACTGGGACTACCAAACAAGAAGCAAAATGTTAGAATTTAGGTCTGTAAAGAAAATCCCAGATCTACCTAGGATAGTTAAAGTTTTTCCACTTGTGTGGGTGTCACAAAGCTTGATTGGTGTTGGAACAGATATTCACTATTTTCCTTGTGACTGAAAAAAACCCAAACACGTTCTGTTTCTGGATTGGCCGATGCTTAAGAAGAATGTCAGCCTACTGCTTGGTGGTCAGCATTTCTCATGCATGTCCACCAGTACAGTCTGGAATTGTTTCAGGAACAAATTTCTTGCCAGAATAACAAACCAACAGGTGCTTTTCCTCTCTGCAAGATACAGACAGCAGGTATTTGTGTCTCCCATGATTTTTAACCTTAGAACACAGTAAAAGCTGTGTTCTTTCCTTCCATCCCTGCCTCAGAATCTCACCTCAAAAAGGATGTTTGCTAAACCCTTAGTAGTTTCTAAAGAAAAGCCTTGTACAACTTCTGCTAATTAAAAAGAGCTGACAAACACTTAGAAGTATTTATTTTTCCCTATCAGGCGTGTATTAGAGTTAATATTCACACTGTGAAGCTTTGGATCAATTATGGCACATGCTATAAATTTACGTCAATAATTGCCTCCTGTTATGCTACTCTGAAATGGAGTTTGAAGGCAATGGAATTAATTATCTTGAGGAAATGATCATCTTAAACTTTTAGACCTGAGAGATTTTTTTCTTTTCACCTTTGTGTTTCTCATGCTTCATCTGCAGAATGCTTGTATTGTAAGTCTCAAAGCTGTCTACAAAAATATGAACCAAAAAAAAAAATTGGCACTAGTCATTGGCATTAGCTGTAGAAATTATTGGCAAATGTAGCTGTCTCCTCTTCTAGCCAATGGTAATGTGGTATTTTTAATTCAATAAAGTATTTTAAAAAAATCTAAATGTAGAAGTAATAAACATTTGACAGTAAATATTTGTTACAAAAAGGAAATAAACTTCAGGAAATCAGCCTGTTCAGTCTTTTTATGATGGCATGTGTCTACTGTCTACTTTTCTTACTTAACAGAAGACCTACATCATAATGTTGCATTGGGGATAGCTGAGCCACATAATTACATCAGGCAAACTAGAGACCTATATGCAAAAATGCATACAGTACAGTTGATTGTAGAGCAAATTTCAGAGATAAATTCGAAATTTTACTTTTTTTGTGAACCCACAGAAACTTTCTGTGCAGTAAGCTCTTTCCCCTTATGGCATCAAGAAACAAATTTTTAAAGGAATATAATACCCTTTGCTTTCACAGAGAGCCAGGTGCCTAAATGCTTGGCAGCGTCTGGACTTCAGACACTGCTCCAACTTGATAGTAAAACCATGAATATTGAACCTTATCTTGATATTTCAGATTGAGTCTCCACAGTTCCTCTTCCATATTTGTTCTTGATGGTAACTCATGTGGCATAATACCTCCATCCCTGGAGGTGTTCAAGGCCAGGTTGGATGGGGTCCTTGGCAATCTCGTTTAGTACCAGGTCCAGAGGTTGGTGGCCCTGCCTGTAGCACAGGGGTTGGAACTTGATGATCCTTGAGGCCCCTTCCAAACCAAGCCATCTATGGTAATACAAATTAGTGGCCTTCAGAATTGTAACAGTTTGCCAAACCAGAAAAAGGTAGGTCTTGGCTGTCCTGTTCCAAATTTGTAAAACAACAATGAAAAACTATAACGTAGGCTGACTTGTATGTACACTATACCTTTGGGCATTCCTTTTTAATTTGGACACTGACTCTACATTTTAATATAGTTAAATTTAAAAATATTTTAAAAAACATTAATTAACAGAGTAAGCACATGATAATCAACTCTACAATTGTCTGCTGTTATAAAATACGACTTCTTACTTGCATAATTCAAGATCAGATTCTGTAACATCTCTGTTAGGTAAGATGTCCTTGTGCATGTTGACTGTTTAAGGAGCTTTTAGGCTGGAGGGTTGTCAGGCAGGGACCAATCATTTCTGTTAATTGAACAGTACTATTTCTATTATGGTATTATATGATTAATAACTAACAAGATTACATGCCCTCTTGCAGTGGATTTCTGGTCCACCTAAGAGTTTGCACAGTCCTTTTTGTTTCGAGGGAGAGAAGTTGCTGTTAGCAGAAATTAGATAAAGGATTCCACTGTTGTCAAGTTCTGAGCAAAATCAGAAAATGCTCTTTTGACACTGCATAGTGCATTGTCAGTGTACCCTGAACACAGAGACCTTTTTGGGCTCTGGTTGCTGAATGCTGATGGGAGTTCAGGGCCAATATGCTAGGTTGTGCAAATTACTGGAAATTCAACCTGCCTGGCCTCTGTTCTTCAGATCTCTGTGATGAATCAAGTATTGTGAATTCATTTGACCCCCACGCAGGAGGAAGTAAAAGGCTTCTGTCCCACTCGAGCCACGAAGACCTCTGCAGAGAGTAGACTTTAACACTTTGCTGTCCTTTCATTTAGCAAGGCGATCAGTGAGACAAAAAGCATAAATGCTTTATGACTGAGTCTGTCTCAAAGCAGAAGTGGTGTTTCTCCTCAGAAATGCATAAAAATGCACCGATCGTAATTTCATATGAAAATATCCTGTGTGTATAATCTGAACTCAGAGTTTATTTTTCAGACTGGCATGCCTACTAATAGAGCCTTTTGCACTGAAATTATATATTAATGGAAAAAATGTGATTTCTATCTCTTGTATCCAGTGTTCAGCTTTTTGTTTAATATGACTTTTGGCTTATTTATTATTAACACATTTTTGCGGGTTTTTACATAACCATTATCTTTCAGCATTGTTTTGAGTCAAAACTGTGCTTAGGCTAAAATGGCATGTGGGAAGAGATTAACATTGCTACAGGGAAGTTTTTTGCTGAAAAAGGGGCACTCAACTCGGATGTAACTGGGAATGTGGATTTTGACATGATACTGATTTTAGAACATTTAAAACAGCTAGAATTGGCTCTACTGTTTTCCTTGAACTGAAGTTGTTTTGCAATAAATATATGCATCTCCCAGTTTCTGAGAGCCGCAAAGCAGCAGCGCGAAACAAGAAGGCATAATTGACTGTAAGCCAGACATGGCTGAGTAGACTTCTGGGCTAAAATGGGAAAGGAACAGAAAAGAAAATGTAAGGGAAGAGGAACTGTAATTAACAAGAAGAAGCAACAATTGTAATAATTAAATGGATTGTAAATATCCCTTCAGTTTTCATATTTCATGGTATTGATGGTGAATATAATAATAATATAAGCAAATGGGGGTCTTTCTGTGGGCTTGATATTAATCACAAAGAGACTGCCAGGGTGGACTCTTGGACTCCACGCATGTGAATCAATAGGGCTCTGTTTTCTTTATTTGCAGTCATTTGTGAGATCCAGACAACAATAGCAAGCCCTATTATTTAGTAATGTATAGACTATTTACAAGAACATGGCATTTAGATTGTGAGCTGATTTCCTCTGAAAATAATAGAGGTTATTGTCATTTTCTATATCACCAGGGACGTGCCTACAGAATTTTCTTTCACACGCACACATTTTAACTTCTGTGTAAATACAATAATAATGTATCTGGAAAATGATGATATAATAATAATGTAGCTGGAAAAACTGAGGGTTGCAGGGAAGAAGCCTAGAAATTCTAAAAATAAAATTAGAAGATTTTTTTAATAAGTAAAGGCAACAATTTTCTCAATTGCTATACTGTATTTTATAGTTTTCCTAATGCAGATTGTTAAAATGTAGACTATTTTCACGTTGAAACATATGAAACTGAAGTGTCCTATTTCACTGCTTCTGTACTTTGCAGAGAGACCTTTTTCTCTTTATTTTCAGTGGAAATACTTTTTGTTTAAGAGAGAGAAATAGAGAGAGAGAGAGAGAGAAGCAGAGTTCCTGCCTGGGCAGCACAGCCCAGTTTACAATTATTGGAATGCTTCAGAAATTTTTGTATGTGTTTCAGTTTGGAACACGGTCAAAACACATTCTGGTGCAGTGGTTTAAAGAAAAATAAAAAGAGAGAGGGGAACCAAAATAAAATTATAAAAATACAATGTGGAAATTTAAGAATATAAAAATAACAAACTCTTAAAAATAATACAGATAGCCTATTAAGAATCAAGCACTTGAGCTTGGAAATTCTACCTTTTTCTTATTAAGACACAGAGGGAGGGAGGGAGAAGGAATTAGTACAGCCTTGTGATGTGGCATCTACAGCTGAAGCTTGAACTTAACGAAATTAGCCAAAATACTATTGAGTATCAGCCTGAAAATAGTGTGTAACAAGCTTGAAGGGCGTTCAGACCTCTCCCACTGGCCTTCTGGGAACTTCCCATCTGTGAAACACTTCAAGAGAAAACTCCCATAATCTTCACAGCCACATCTAAACACTGGGTGTACATATCCGTGTTTATTTTTGCTAGTCCTCTCTTCTCTTTCCCTATGGCTGAGAAATGCAGTCTGTGTTTCCATTTTATTTATTCCCTCCGTTGTTGTTTTTTTTTAGTTTTGTTTTTTTCTTTCAAAATGAACAACACGGAATTTTTACATTTCTTTGTCTCGCCATTTCTCCTGCAGTGCTTTTCATAGAACCCTAGGAGCAGAGTTTTACTATGACAGATGATGGCATACTTGGCAAACAGTCCCTGCTGCATCCATTCTAGAGGGGTCAGGGCTCATCTTCCTGTCTGTAAGCATGCTTTCGGCAGTTCCTAGGGAGACTGCTTTTGCTAACGTTGTCAAAACAGGAGCTGTCTGGGCTTTTCAAATCATTAGACTATCATCTACTGTTAGAAAGAAGAATATAACCAATAGATTTCTTTCAAACTTAAACCATCCTAATCTGCCTGTGGTGTGCATGGTATGTCATAGTAGTTACTGCTTTGGTATTTAGTAGATTTTTTTTTTCTCTCTCCCAGAAATACGAAGAGGAATCTTCGTATCACGATACAACATTGTATCGTGATTGTAGATGAGAAAATCTCTTAGTATGTAGGTATAAGGAGTTAGGTGCATTGCATAAGGGATTCATGTCTTGGTAACTGGTGTAAAGCATATCAAACCATCTACTCAGATAACCAAATCCAGCGTGCTACCCTTCATGTTTGCTGGTCTCGGTTTGTTGTGTTTTCTCTTATACAGAACATTAACAAATCTCAAATTCTTATCATGGATTTTTTGTACTGTTCTGCAAGGAAAAAGGGTAGCACCGGAAAGTAGTTGACGCTGAAGGGCCATTTCCTCAAGGGTACTTTAACTCTCAAAGACCAGTTCCTCGGAAGTTAAAACAAACTCTTTGACTGTGCACTTAGTCCGATGTTGATGACTTTCCAATCCCATAAGTGCTGACGAAGAGGCCATTCTTTGAGTTAACAGTATTGCACTGATATGAAAACTAACATAAAGGGGAATCAACTCGGAATCTGTCTGTTGGCTCCAAGCAGAAAAGTTATAGGCCATGCTTGTCTAAAAAGCATTGATGAGCCCTCAAGTTTCTGTTTTTTTCTGAAGAAGCACATAGTCAGGTAGTGAAAACAAAGAGATGTTTTTTTTAAAAAAAATTTCTTGAGCTGTGTCTCTTCTTAGGCTCATTTTTTAAATAATGGACTGAGGTGGTTTCTGTCCGACAGCAAAGAGATCCATTCTTCTTTGTCACTGCTGTACGTATAATGAGTTTGCTGGATTGTTGGCCAGTTTTGTTAAAACAAGAACTTAGTGGATATTGACCACTGCCTGAATATTCTGGGTTAGATCTTGTGATCATTTCTCGAGCCTTTCCATGACATTTGGATCACATCTGTCATTTGGACAGACATGCAAACACTTTCACTATTGGACCTACCACTTGTTCCTTGGATTATCGACTCTACAGAAAGCTCAGCAGCTGCCCACTGATACATACACCCAAGTATTACAGTTATCTTATCTGGGACAGCAAATGGCTCCTCTTCCAAAGCGCTTTCCAATTTTATACTATTATGATTTTCAGAACCTTTTATCTAGTTTTCAACAGGAAGAAACTGCACAAACGCCAGTGGCAAACAATAGTGCTCACCTCCTTTGCAATCCACGTAGATTGTCTGTTGTTTATCTATTCCAAAGTAATGGCACTGACATAGAAAAGGAGGGTGTTGTTTTTCCCACTGTGTTGTGTAAAGAGGGCCTCCTCAGAAGCATGCTGTGAGGCTTCAAACACATACACAGGGCTTTGAACAGAAGAGTGCGTTTATTCTACTTAATAGGTGTTAATTAGGATTCTGTTTATCAGCATGTTTTATCTCACTGTTAGCTATTTGCCAAGCCAAAACCTTGGCAAAATTAAAGAGATCGGATATTTCATTGGAAGCCAGTCTATTTATAAGTGTGCCCTTGTGTTAAGTGGTCTCTTGCTTCTCTTCCTTAAGGATATTTGTTCTTGCTAAGTCCTTCTTTCATAATCCTCTCGTTTTGACAGCAAAATTGGTTTCATGGTGGTTAATTTTGCTCCTGGAAATAAGAAGCTGCCCATCTTTCCAACGGGCAGCAGGCAGCAGGAACAAATTCTTTTTCAGAAGAAATAACTGTGAGGTTTTTTTGTAGTGGTGGTTGTGTTGTAGTTTGTTGGTTTTGGATGAATCTAAGATGGGGGAGTGAATGTGTAGGGAAGGAACTAGCTTCTGTAGAGCTGTTAGCTGGGGGGTAGGCTCTCTTTATTCACTGGATTCTCTTTTTGTTCTGGAGATTTGGAAGCTTCCCTTTGTAGGTAATAATTTGAGGCTTGAGACAGAGGAGTTTTGCAAGCATTCTCTTCTCACTGAGATCATATGAGGTCATTGGACAGAATCACACAGCTTTTAGTAACTGGTGATGCAACAGCTAACCCAGAAACTAACAGACTCTAGTCTGATTGCCTGTGGGCAAAGAGCTGGCTGAATTAATGCTGGCTTCTCGTTTCCAGCTGCAGTACTCAGTTAAAGAGCCTTAAAATAGATTACTTTCCTAGAGCCACATGTGAGTGGTCGTAGTGCTTCACACGCTGTGAGGCTGTGCTGGCATGTGTCTGGGATGGGGCTGCATGCAAGGTAAATACCATCTTCAGAGACGGTATGTGTTGTGCAGACGTATGAGAGACTGTGAAAGGTGGGAAGGCCCACAGCCAGACATGTTCCTGGGGGTGTCCCAGGAGTTTTTCTAGTTTTACTCTGAAGTTTAGCCAGCAGGCAGTGCGAGTCTGTGGCTGTGACACTGAGCAGAGAGCTGCTGAACTCCGAGCGGAGTTTCTGCTCGCGTCTGAGCAGACTTTCAGTAAGACGTTTAATCCCTTCCTGTTCCTGACTTGTCACCTAAAACAAAGAGGAAAAGCTTCTTTTGTCTCCGTAATTCCAGGAGCCTGTTTAGATTACAAATTCTTTGAGGAAGAGAAAGCACCTGGCACAGTAAGGCCCCTTTCTCAAATAGGTGCCATTGTAACAGCTGCAATCGGAAGCGTCATTCACTGCCAAGCAGCCATCCCCAGCTTGGGAGCTTCCGGGCGCTGACCTCTCTCAGGACTGACTGCTAACAGCTACGCAGGCAAGTTCTTCTATCTTGCAGGAGTTTCTGAGAGACTCAAATTTGCCCCTTTGATTTTCGTTTGTTTGTTTTCTGGCTGTATAAATTCCTTAAGGTTTCAGTTGAAGAAGTATGGCAATTTTAAAAAAGGAAATCTGCATTTTTATTGAGGTATTACATTTCAACAACCATCTCACTTTTTTTTTGTTTTTTTTTTTTCCCTCCTGGAAATACGTCAGGCTGGGGGCTGATCCAAGGATGACCTTTCCACACAGACAGTTTCATCAATATTTTTCCAGAGAAAAATATCTATCACTGGAAAATCCTCACAGGCACTTTGTGGATGCTGTAAGGAGAGCTTCGCAGGCAGAGATCTTTCTTAAACCTGGTTGCTGACACAATTAGCAGTAACAGAGATCCTTTGATAGCTTCTATATCAGTGTAAGCTCTGAACTGACATTGATTTACAAGCAGCATTCTTTTAAGTCGTGCCATTTCTTGCTTTGATATTTCCCCACAAAGCTGACTATTTAATTATTTTAAAAAATCAGTCATTGCAACTGGTTAACTAGAGGACTGTTTAATGAGGATTTCTGTTTGGGTTTATACTGCAGCTGAGGAGGATATATGATCTCTTTTGAAATGAGCTATTAACATGATAAAACATCTTGGGAATATACAGTACCAAAGCTGATGGCTTAATCTTTGCTGAGGTATCCGAAAGCTGTATGAAATACAGGGGACTGCACTAATGAGTATTTCAGCTTTGTAGTGGTATGGCACCAGAACACAGAGCTGAAGTGCAGTTACCAGATTTTTCTATAACTGCTTCCTGAAATATGCTTTGCATTTAGTATTCAGAATCAAATACAGAGATACTATAAAAATCCTATGTTCTCCATACCCCAAAAATGGGTATTTTCAGAACAGCAGGTAATGGTAAAAGAGATTTTTTCTTTTATTTATTGTTTGTGTGTGAATGTGTTCATGTGTATACATGTGTATGTACAGATATGCACATAGGCACATACACATGTGAGTATTTGCACCAGCTGTGTTTACAGGCTGGTTTGGGTGCTGTGGTTCTGCTGATGCGGACTCACCTGTTTGAAGTTAGCTGTGCCCAATGCTTCCCCCAGGCCGTGGCTCGTAGCTGGGCCTGTTAGCTGAGTATATCACCTTCCACATTCTTGTGGACTATGGAGGAATTCTGTTTGGCAACCAAAATTGTATAAAAAAACTGCTTTGTTTTATGACTTTCTTTCCATCACCCCTCTTTCTCTTCCCCCCCTTTTTTTTTTTTTAATTTTATTATTTTTATTTTAACTTCAAACAGGAGACTTTAACCCTCATTTACATGCAGCTTCTGGAATTCAGTGATCCATCATATTCATAGATTGCTTTGAATTGTAGTTGTAGCTACATCTAGCACATTCTGCTTCTGTATCTAGAACATCCTATGATGCTTTGCTCTTTGGTCTGTGTCATGCTTTTAACATCTCTGTTTTAGAATTCTTTTTCAATTATTCATGTATGAAGTCTTAATATAAAGAATAACTCATTGCTTTTTGATCCCTGTGAGTTAAAACAGATGCAGGGCTGTTGTGGTTTTACCTCTAGGAAAACAAGCATCCTCTCAGAGCTGTAAGTTTGACATTTTGGGAAAATGCTTTTCCAGTTTAAGGGATTTATTGCCTAGATCACTATTCTTTCTGTAAGACTTGACAGTTAATAGACGTACTTCTTGATTTTAGTGCTCTCCAGAGAAGGAGGGGTTTTGAGAACCTGGGAGTTGCAGTGTGGAAAAATCGATTTCTCAGTTTGTTCTGATATCTGTGGCTTGTCAATTCTTCTGCCTCGGTGTACCTGTCTGTAAAACAGCATGTGGTGTCCTCTCTGCTAATGGGTGCTCAAGAGCTGTGGGCAAACCACTGATTAGTCACAATCATTTAGTCAAAACGACAGCTGATATTTTCTCATACGCACTACTAGCTTAGGAAAAATGTCTGGGAAATTCACTGGTTTATGTTTCCCTTGTGTATTTGCTGTTGTTTGTGTGCTTGATGATAGCTTTCTGTGTTGTGTTTGGTACAGATGTTGCTAAATTGTGCTGTCTGCTTCTAGTTCACAGCTTGTGGTCTGCTTCTAGAATATTTGTGAATGTTCTTTTGGTTTAAGTAGTGCAAAAGCTTCTTTCCACAGAGAAATGTAGAAGCAAAACAGGATGCAGATACTGCTGTGATAACTCATTTTGTTTCAGTATGTTCTGCATCGTCGCTACTGTTGGGATTTACCTCGTCCACACCCTCTGCCATACAGCTCTATTTCACAGAGACACAGCATGTGTGTACACAAAACATGCATGCACCCACAGTCTTAAACATCATATTGTGAGAGAACCAAAAGGTCTGAGCATGTTGACTCAACTATTTAATGAGGTGTAATAAATCTTGACAAGACCAGCTGGCACTAGAGTCAGGCTTCTCATCTTTTTACCATTACACTGAAACGTGAACAATAGTGGAAAGAAATGTAACTCTTCTTTTTCTTTTTTTGGTCCTCAGATCTGTAGCACTGTATTGAATTCATCTACTTTCAAGGAATGCAAAGCATGGTGGATGCTGTGGAAAAAATTAACGATGTAAAAGCCCTTTTTTCTGCTTCTTTTACTCAGATTCTGAAAATATCATTGATCTGACAGATTACACAAGTGTGGTCACCATTAATATCCCTCTAACACGCGTTTGCTGAGCAGAACAGCAGTGCTGAGAAATGATACCCAAAACATGTTTAAAGTCTGGTAGTGAGATGTGTGGTACCTCATGCTGCTCTTGCCCTAACTGCTGACTTCTCCAGCATTTTGGACTCTAGCAGCTCCTGCTCACTCCCAAACCTCTTTCTCCCAGCCTGTCTGCATTTTTATAGTTTATCACCAAGCTTCTCTGCTGCGTGGCACACTGTGAAACCCATTCCTCTTTCTTAAAACTTCTTCAGTTCTTTTTCTCTCAAAGGCCATGCCGCCACGATCAGCAGGGTTACTGACTTTTACCATGCTCAGTTCTGTGAGTACCTTTAGAGGAAAAACATGCAAGTGATTAAGCGGCTCAGACACCCAAATTTCTGAAGTGATTCCAAAGCACTCAACTTTTGTCCTCCCAAATAGGATTCCTATTTAATGAACCAGATTAATTTTAGTGAAAAAGAACTCTTTTTAAATAATGGACTTCTTATTTAGGATGGGTTTTGTTCCTGATGATGATGTCCATCAATCTTTTATATTCCCAGCTCAAATACTTAATGACAATCAGTCCTTAAAAATAATGGCTCCCAAACCAACTAGATGCCTCTGGATTCACATGGGAGAATGAGAGAGACTGCCTGAGCTTTGCAGTGTATCTCATAATGATAACTGACATCCAGAATAACTGCACCTCATTGCTTTACGATTACAGCATTTGATGTGTGCTGGGCTCTGGTGCTTGGTGGAAGGAGATACATCCTGTAAAACAAAGTTGGATCCCCCTCTGGATGGCACTGAGTGTGGCGCAGACAAGGTAATCAAAATACTCAGCAGCAATGAGTTTGTTTTTTCCAGCATTGTCAGCGGAGTAATGTTTCCAAGATTCAGTATTTATCATGAATCCACATTTTATACCAATACTGTAACAAAAATTGCTCAGTTAACAGCTGGATTGGGTCAGATCTTACTGATTTTATTAAGCGTATTCCAGTAGCCTCTGGAGACCACAGCTTGTGGTCAAGGTGATACACAAACACTGTAGGAAAACTCCATGCCACACTGTTTAAGTGCACAGACTGAGTACCTGTGAGTCACGTTAGGTAGTCGCCCACTCATCACAGGTTGTTCATTGCTGCAGGTGGTGTTTCAAGAGTGAGGGTTTTTTTTCAGTGCAAGCTAAGGTAAGGTAGTGTTCTTGGCTGTAATTGAGATAGGAAGTATGGGGAGCATTTAGACTGGCATTTTGGAAGTGGAGGCAGATGGGGAACAAGAGGCCATTTAAAAACTTTTTAGTTACTAAAAGTAGCTCAAAACATGTTGAGATTAAATTCATTGATGTTTAGTTATTTTTTCAGTAATATTTGCTTTACTGTATGTATCTACTTAGATGAATAAGGTGTGTGTGGACTTTCCAGAGTCCAGGTCAATGGAGAAAGCAGTTACAAGAAGCACAAAATAAACTCAGAGGTTATTAGATCTCCCTGCAGTGGAATTCACTGCTTTGGTAGCTAGCTTCAGTGCTGTAAGAGTGGGAGTTTCTGAAACTGAGCTGCTACCTCCCAGCTGTGCTAACAGAAGTATACTTAAGTGAAGATGTTTAACCTCTAGGATGGGATGTGCAGGGTGATGTGTGGTTCATTCTCCCACTGTGGCTGATAACTCATTAAGCCACAAAGAAACTTGATGGCTTTGGTAAATGCCCACCCCCTTACTTACTAGTTTTGGATTTACTGTATGCTGTGTGGCTTGAGAGGTAAGAAAGAGTAAACTTTAAAAGATTGTTGCTAAAAAGAAAGATTAGAGGCCTATGCTTCCAAATGGAAGATAAACAATGACAAGAAAAGCTGTGCTTTGGAAAGCATAACAAGGAAATCGAGACAAGAAGTTTTTAAATACATGTTTTTCTAACTGCAGGAGTTTCAGCGAATCTTTCATAATACCTCTTTGCAATGCTTACTATATCATATCCTGGACAGAGGAGGAGAATGGGCCAAGTTTGCTACTTGGCTAGGAGCCAGCGTAGCTTATTAGAATCGAAGGTTGGTTGGGGCTTTAGCCAAGTTAGGGTCAAAATACTGGATGATTTTGTACATACAGGGAATACTGCCGATGAAGACATTGCTTTGGGATATAATTTCTTGGATTTGGTTTCCATGAAAAGCATTGTTTGAAGTCTTTGCATTTAGATAATTACGTGCGTTATGAAGCAAGGGGCCAATTTCTATGATTATGTATTCTTAATGACAGAAATTCCTGTAGGGATTGATGGAGGGTGACACTTAAACTTCTATATTTTTCTTCATCCATCACACAGAAGCCTGGAATCTCCACAGATTTAAACATGGGCATATAATCTCTGAGACATCCTTTTAAAGTCCACCAGTACAGGATTGTTTGCAAGATCCAGGGCTCCTTTCCAGACTCTGCTAACGCAATTGCATTTCAGTGGTGCCGAGCTGGGGAGTGTGTCAGTAAAACTCCCATCCCTGAACATGTTGATGGAGACTGGAGCATGTGGAGTCAGTGGAGCATGTGCAGCCGGACATGTGGCACAGGAGTGCGATTCAGACAGAGGAAATGCGACAATCCCCCGTAAGTCTTCACTGATTTCTTCTTGCATGTAGCACCTAGGCAAACCTTGCTGCAAAAATACAGTAAAGAAATGAGCAGCAGAGCTGTGGGGGAGATGCAAGAAACTTGATGTTCACCAGCAGCAAAGACTGAATCAGAATCCAAGAGCAACTACCTGGAGCAAAGCACGCTGTGTGGAAATGGCTTGAGGGGTTACCATTGGAAGTGGCCCAATGCAATGGTTCAGATGCAGATACAACTGAATTCAAGACCTGTAGTTTGGCAGAGAAAATATACTGTGTTTTCTCTTCAGCACTGCAGTGAATGAGACAGGGTAATCTGGATCTACAGAGCAAACTGAGCCAATATGTCTTAGAGATCAGTTTTGCAGGCAATGCTGGCTTTGCCTCTGCCTCCGGGAAGCAAAAGAGTGGCTGACAGTGGTCATAGTGTCATGTAGCAGTGTTGATCAAGTACCTTGAGAGATATTCTATACATCAGGATGTATTACATATGAAAAGGAGAGTATTCTGCACACATAGTAAAGTGGGTACTTGGAGTTAACCTTTTCAGATTTTTTCAAGAAGAAATGGAGGTGATATAATCTCTCGTGCAGTCCTTCATCTCTCTGGTTAATTGAAGCATACCTGAAGTCCTTTACAAGAGGCCTGAACAGGTTACCACAGTGGCTGTTTAAATGAACACCTCTGTTCAGGTGCATTATCTTTTCTGAGATGAATAAGAGCAACCTTCCAAGTTATGCATCTCCAGATTTATTTATATTTTAAGATTTTCTTCACTGAAAAAGAACAGGAAACTTTAAATAGAGGCTGAGATTCTGGATGGCAGCAGTCACTTTGAAGACATGCCCAGATGATGGATAGACATCCACTGGCTTCTGCTGGGATATATTCATATTAAAGGGGATGTTTTTGTTTATTTCTCTCCTTTAGTAAAGCAGAACTACAACTGCATGTCTGTAATGTCCAGACTTGATTTTTACCAGCTTGTTTTCCTGAACAAGGGACTTAGCTGATTTCTTTGCTGTCAGCTACAAAAAGTCTCTTTAACCACAGCGCTGACCAAACCTAAATCCATTCATCATCGTTCCTTAAATTACAGGAAATGCTCCCTCCAAGATTGCACATTGATTTTAAAATTCTCTTGCTCATATACATTCTTGGCTGGGGATACACACGTGATCTTCTTTTGCTTCATATTCCTGGCATCAGCCCACTTCTTCTGCAGCTGGTTTATTCACTGTCCAAAAGTATTGGCTGAGGGATTTATCTTTTATTTTATATGTATTTGGTCTTCAAATTTTTTTCTTTGCTGGAATCTGTACTCCTGCCAGCTGACTTCTGAGCCTGTGGGACTATCAGTATTTTTAAACCAGTTGCTTCGCTGTTTGATTTGGTTTTTCCTCTCTGTAATTTCTGTCAGTACTTGCATGCATTGCCTCTAAATGATTGTAAAGCAGTGTGTCATTAGCCAGTTTGCACATGCAAACTTTTGAGCTATACTGCCTTGTGTGCTTGTCCAGGCTTTGGACTATTTTCATACAGTGGGACTGAAGATAAAAACACAGGCTTAAACAGAACAGGATAATGAGATCCCCATCCCTTCTCCCATCCTCTCTTGTCATGTGGAAGACTCAGGGCTTTATAAATGATCTCTTCAGTTCATTAGTGGGTAGATTTCTTGGCAGAAACGTGGTGGAATGGTGGATGATGGCCGTGAAGTTTTCTACCAGGAAATCTGAGTCAGTGTTTCAGGCATGTATCAGGATGGCCTTGAATTAGACTGTTAGTTGATAGTCCCAGCCATTGCTGCAGCCCATACTGTGAGGACTTGGGGCTGTGCTGCTGCTGTGTAAATGGACAGGACAACTCTTACTGGGACTAATGACACAAGTAATGCTATTCAGTCAGGGCCCTGGTTTCTAACTAGCAGTGTGATACAACGTGATGCTGATTGCCCTTCTGGGAGGGAGAGGAGAAGAAGCCTTTGGAATGAATTGCTAATAATTGCTAACAACTGGAATTTGGCTGGATTTGCTTTTCATAGCATCTGTTTAAAAAAAGCAAGGACATGACTTTATCCATCTATTCTGATTACAACTAGAAGATAGATATGTCATAGATAGAATTCAGGAGAGTATCAGCAATAGCTACAAAAAATGGTGATCACTTAGGGTGGCTTTTTCTTGTTGAGTTTTTTGGGGTTTTTTGGTTGATTTGGTTTCTTTTTGTTTTGTTTGTAAAGAAGCAAAATATAGGCATTTGTCAAGAGTTTTAGTTTTCCTTCTCTGGGGAATCATAAATATATTATAAAAAATAAAAATAAAAAATTGCAGATGCTTAATTCTGATGCTGGATTAGTCACCTTTCCTGCATGCTTAAAAAGAGATATGTAAAGTGGCATGGCTTTCAAGGATGGAGACTGTCCACTGCACAGATTTGTTTTTGAAAACCATACTTTAGCTACAATTTGTAGCTTTTTCTGTAATATTTTCTTTTCACGTTGCTGAAAAAAGAACCTTAGAGGATGTGCTGCAGAGACATTTGCTGTATCTCTTGTTAAAGGTGTTTGAGATTCATGGCCAGGATACGAAAAATTGAACGCTCTGTATCTTTGAAGAAGGCTACTTAGTGGTTAAATTACCTCCTATCAGAAGAGTGCCATGTGCAGTCAGCCACCTACTTACTGATCCGTGTATGGACACTACAAAAGCACATGCTTCTGAAGCACTCCAGAGCATCTCTTCTGATAAACCAATTATATATCCACCATGCAGTTTGTATATTTCTGTTAGAGCCATGCAGAGCAAGATTTGCACTCCAGGAAGAAATGTCAGAAGGGAAGGATCCTTTCTGCTATTTTACTAGTTGGCTTGGACAGAAAAACTTAAATAAAGATATGCCTGCGTGTAGTTTTGCTATTCCTATTGACCTTGTTTTTTCTTGTGTGCAATAGGCCAGGGCCAGGTGGGAAGAACTGCCGTGGAGCCAGCGTGGAACACACCGTGTGTGAGAACTTGCCCTGCCCCAAAGGTGTGCCGAGCTTCAGAGACCAGCAGTGCCAGGCCCATGACAGATACACCAATAAGAAAAAAAGCCTCCTGACAGCTGTGGTCGTTGATGGTAAGTTTTTTCAGCTTCCTCTGCGTTTTCTTGCTGTCCTTCCACTGTGGCTTATTAACCTATCTTGATTTCATCTGCAATACCCCCAATTTTCTGTAAGAAAGCTGTAGAATGTTCCCCTTAGCTGCATCTGAAAGATGAATTACAATTACTTGTTCCTGCCATGCTGTTCCTCAAGCTTTCTTAACAGAAGCTGTCAGTCCTTTATACAGTGTGGAAGAGAAGGTACCTGAACTAGATTCCCAGTGTGAGCAGGCAAATATTCATGTAGAGATTCATGTAGAGACTGCATTCCTTTGCTTAGTTGCTGTTGCCTCACACACTTGTCTGTGCTGCTCATCAAGACACATGTATTTCTTTTTTTCCAGATAAACCATGTGAGCTTTTCTGCTCTCCACTGGGGAAGGATTCCCCTGTGCTGGTGACTGATAGAGTCCTCGATGGCACTCCATGTGGGCCTTATGAGACTGACCTCTGTGTACATGGCAAGTGCCAGGTGGAGTAGCTTTCTCATTTTGTTTTTAATATAATCTGGAGTAGCTATATATGTCCTAAAAGAGCAAATGTCTGTGTGGGTGGCTGGGCAGCCCTCTCTGAGGTGAGAGGGTGACCCTGTTTTGTAATACCCGTTGCAAGTGCTCTGTAGCTCTGTCTTTTATGGAGCACTGTGATAAATGCCCGTGGTATGAAAATATTACTGAACAGCTGGGAACGTTCAGTGATCATATTTGCTCATGTGTATTCATCAAATAGCTTGGGTGGGAAGGGGCTTCTGTGAGAGAAGAGGATGGGAGTGGAAATCTGGCTTGCTTAACTGCTCCATTTCTGCTATTAAAGGAATTGCTGAAAAAATGTCGATGCTGAAAATTGGAGTATAAATCATTACTATCCTGTTGTAAATGTTGTGTTAACAGCATTATGATGCTTTTCATCTCTCTCTGGGGCCTGTGTAGAAATACTGAGGAAGCTTTTTGATATTACTTGCTTTTTGGCTCTTGGAGCTGCATAAACCTGGGGCTTCACCTGTGCATCCTTTATCCATGTGATTTTTCATTTTATTACTAGATAGTGCCAGGGTGATTTTCTGACCTTGGTGCCCACCAAAAATGTTTGAAAGGCCTTTTTCCTCTGCAGTAAGAAAAAAGTTCCCTTCCTCTTACAAACTCAGTTATAAAGCCCCAAGCAATAGACAGAATTAGGTTTACAAGAACAGATCCAGCAGTCTAGAGCATGACCAGTTTTCTTTTGCCTCTCATCTGTGTTGTCTCATGCTCAGGTCACAGAGAGAGAAAACCTAAAAGATGATAGGATAGACCTCCTTCTGCTGTCCTCTATGAAATGTTACTAGCTGCATGGATTGGCCAAACCCTGAGGATGCTAATCTCCTTTTATTTCTGGTCAGATGGGAGTGGAAATGAAGAGGGCTCTGTCCAAATGTCTTGATTTCTGTGAGCAATGATTAAGAACTAGCTGTTTTATTGCTAGTAGGCTGTAGATGAGCATAATATTGACACAGGTATGAGAGAGGCCTTGGGGACATAATGCAGTCTTACTAATAGCAATGTGACGAGGTAAGTGAAAAGGCTTTGTCTGGATTGAGTTTTGCACTGCTGAAATAGACACTTCCCCCTTTTTCCTGCCAACATAGCTGCTGAAGGTGCATGTTTAATTCAGCCTTTATAATTTATTCAGATGAAGAATCTGAACAACAGCAAGTTGTGGGGGAGCCAGCATAGGCTTGATTATTTAAATGCTCTTTAATAAAAAATGCCTTGCACAGAGCCAGGTTCGTGGTGCATCCCAAGTTACTTAATTTTTCCCTGTTTTCAGCTGTATCTTAAAAAAAACCCTGAAAATCCATTAATAATCTTTTATAGTAAGGCCAGCTGTGCACCTCCAGCTGTGTGCCATTGACCATTATGCTGGGCTGGCCAGATTTACTGCTCCAAATGTTCAGATCAGCCACAAATGGTAAATCAGACCTTATGGCAATGTACATTTTCTTCTTCCAGTGAACAGCAGTAGCCAGCTCCCATCCAAATGAAAACCTTTATGAGCCCGGAGCTTTGGAGGTACATCTTGGAAAGCAAATTGTGCTCTTAACTTGGGGGCAACTGCCTTAAACTGTTCAGAGAGGTGATGACAGCTGCAGAACATTCAGTCCATTTGCATCTGGCTGGGAGAAAATGCAAAATGATCAATTCAAGCCGAGTAGTTTTGAAAGTCTTGTGAAGTCATTTATAATAATCTTCTGCCTTATATGTAGTCTAGTGCTGAGAATCACCATGTGTGACTATGTACCTCATTTGCTATAGATGCTTGTCAAACTAGCTGTCTATTAAATGAATTTAATCATCATATTCATTTAATTACTCTTGTTTTTTTCCCCAGTGTAGACAAAGCCTTGCAACAAGCATGGCGGGAGGTCTGGAGTACAGAATAAGTGCTGAAATCAGAGGGTGGTATTGCTGTTATTTATTTTCTTGTGTAATCCGTGCTGTTAGAGGCTCTCAAAGGCAGGAATGATACATTGCCAGAGTACAGGCATGTTAGCAGTATCCATTGCTTGTGAATCATAGAATCACAGAATGGCCTGGCAATGCAACAGCTCTCTTCCCTTTAGCAGTGTTTGCTCCTACATGCATTGTTGATGGAAAAAGGAATTCAGTTTGTCTTTGCTATGTTCATCTATTCTTTCAAGGAGAGTGGGGTTTTGAGAAGGGAAACAGGAACAGGATCTTTGAACTGGAGTTGCACATTAAAGGGTGGAGAGTCTTTCTTTCACTGTATGTTATGAACTTCTTACAGCTTCATTTTAAAACCATGAGCTGAGCTCCAGTCCAAACAGTGTGAATTAAATTTTTTTGTGTAAGCCACACTGAAGCAAAATCACAGTAAGCAGCAATATTTACCACTTACAACTGAAGGCAGCTGGATTGAGTAAATCTGATTAATCCCGTGGTCATTCAGAGAGGCAATAGAACAGAGCAAAGTCAGCCCTAAATTTAGCACAGAAATTCCTAAGTCACCTCTATTTTTCTATAATTTTGCTCTTTGTCTTTGAGATAAATCTGAGGTCCTTATTCAGTTTTATCCTGTCTTTGTTTATTAGAGTTGCCTTTCAGGATGAGCATTTTGTTCATGATAGTCGTAGAAGTGTCCCAGCATGAGGACGAGACAAAAGCTGTGTAAGAGCTTCAGGAGTTGGTGTGAAAAATTGAGGATAGTCTTATAAAGTTATGCTGTTAGAAGAGATACTGCTGAGTAAAAGTAAATGCATTTATTTGTACTGTCTTCTGGTACAAAGTGCAGTGTTCATATAGGTATTGGATCTTTCCTGTCTGAAATGCACACTGTCTTCTAGTAAGGAGAATTTATTTTCTCCTGGAGTTTTTAAGAGATGAGAGATCTGTAACAGGTTAAGAACTCTGTAGTCTCTCTCTTATGTTCTTTCATGGTTTTCTTTCTCTAGTATGGACATTACAGCATTGGTGAAGATAAGGTAATGCAGTCCAAACTGCACCCCAGATTGCTTTTATCTTCTCCTATTTTTCTCCAAGTGGCTTTCAGAGAGAAGATTTCCTGGGGTTTTTGTTTTTTTCCTCCAGGCTGTTCAGTGCACATTTCATGAGACAGCATTCATGGAAACTCTGTGCTCTCTGACCTCTTACAGTTCTTCATTCTGTTATGCTGCTCATGTTAGAAGCAAGCTGCTGGCTGAAGTAGAGCTAAAAAAACGTGTTAGATGCCACTAGAAAGTGTTGTGGAGAGAAGACAAGCTGCTCAGCTGACTGTTGTGATGCACATGACTTTGTGCTGACTGTTTTGAAAGGATTATTCAAAGACTCATGATAGCATAAGAACTTTGCAGTGGAGACTACAGATTGTGCTTCAGGATGTAATCTGAGGTCTTGTACAGCAGAACCTGGCTAGAGATCAAAGGCAGTCTTTGTGATTTAATAACGTAAAAGGTGAAGATGTTTTGACTCTCTTGAGTTTTCTCATTAATGTTTTGCTATGTCATGGCTACTTTTAGCTTTTTAGTGAATCTACAGTCCGTTTCATGTTGACAAGCTACACATTAGGCTGTTCTGGCACAGTAAAAATGCTATAGAATGACTGTCTTCCAAAAGTGACTGTAATACAGTCTGAAAGACAAGCATAAATTTGAAAATGGATACATTTCCAGGAATAGTCTTTGCAGATTGGGTGGACAGAGTGTCAGGAGAGGGCCACAAGTGGCAGAGGATAAATTGCAGTTGTCTGCTGGACCTATTGTTGGCAAATGCTTTTCCAACACACTTAGTACCCATGTTTTGCATTTGATTGATGCATGCAGTTCTGGCTTTGCCTCCTCATCTGATGATTTCCCATGTATTATTCATAGTCCTGCATTATAAACTGTGGTACAAGATGTTCCAGACTGAGTAGCTTGTCTTCATACAGCTTGGCTCTGTGCTGTACTTCGATAAATCGTTTGGTATTGCTCACAAAGTCTAGGAAGGGATTATTTGAGCTATAGATACCTACTGTATAATTGCTTTTTTCTCAGTTCCTATTTCTATACCAGTGTAATCGTAGAAAGACTGCTGAGGGTTTGGTGAGTAGGGCACAGCAACAATATGCTACCTTCTATTTTGCTAGTTTTTCGTGTACTTTACAATGGAATATGAAAAACCATGCTGTTTTCCCACTCTTTTTCTTCTATGTTATCTCAACAGACCGTATAATAGCCAGTTCATTGTTAAATACCTTGGAGACTTGACTTCGTTCTTGTAGCTCTAGCAGTCAAGAATTGAACAGAAAGGAGGCTGTATATATTATGCAATGCTAAATATATATTATTTTCTCATCCAGAACTGACATGATAGATGGCACTTTTACAGAATGAGTAGTTGATGTAAAATCCTCTGGTATTTGCAACCTGTTGATATTTGTACAAACCAGGGCAGAGGGGAGGTAGACTCAGGTTTGAGGCATCCATTCAGATGAACCTGATGTAGAAGGATCAGAAAAGGATTGCTACAGAAAATGGCCAAAAACCAGAAGCAAAATACTTCCACGGATGGGAAAAGTCTGTGAGCAGGAAAGCGCTTTGTATTACTTTCATGTAGTCTGCTTTGATGCCAAAACACAGGGATTATTGACATATAAGCCTTCAAGCTTTGTATGTGGAAAGGTAGTTATCGGGAATAACTTTGTGTGGCATTATCATGAACTGCTAAGAGATCTAAGCACAAACTCAATGGGCATCATTGTGTGTCTAATGTGGATAAGATAACAGCATAAAATAAGTAGTGCATATTTCCTGTTCTAGAAGCACTGCTCTGATACAGATAAAATCCAGGACAATGTTTTCAAAACTAACTTTTGTGTTGACTCCAGTCTGTAACACAAAATTTGTTGTGGTACAGAAAGAGAAGTAATTTAGAGATGAACTGCTTTACTGGGTTCTGTGCTAACTCTCTTGTGCAAATCCTGACAGATACCCGTAATTCTCTACAAATCTTGTTTAAAACGAAGAAATAAAAATTCTCTTACCCTGAAATCTGAATCAGTTGCTCAGATATGTACATTCCTGTTTCATGTAGTCCATCCCTTGAGGTGTCAATGGACACTGGATACTCTGGACAAAAAGTTGGCAGTGCAGATGAATCTGTCATAACCACCATGCTCTGTACATGATTAATTTGTAAAATGGCACATGTTGCATCAATATTTATATTTGATCCATTGAGACAGCTAGCTAGTTCAGCATATGGGAAGCATTACAGTTTTGTGAGCCTACAATGTCTTTTCTTACAGAGGGTGGGTATATATAACAAAAATAATTGTTTATGTAGCAAAACATATTCACACAGGCTGTATCAATTGAGTTTTTGCACAGCCATTCACAATACAAATAAAAATATCATTAAAATATCCAAGCAGTACAGAAAATAGTTCACACAGAAGAGCCCAGATGATGTGCGTTCAAGAGGAGGAGTTTTCCTATGCTGGAGCCAGCAATGACTGAAGCTGGAAATACCACCCAACAAGCAGTATTTTCAGATGTCTAATTACAAAAATAAGAAGGGGAAGGGAGAGAAGGAAGGGTGGACTGAGGTATCATCTCAGAGAGAATGAATTTCAGGCTTTTGGCTCGGTGAACATGCAATTACCTGCCAATTTAAAGGTCAGTCAATAGTCACAAAACATGATGTCAGAGTAGGAGACTGCCTGGGTTGAAAATCCTTAAGAAATCTGTGGATACAGTTATCACTGTCAGTGCTGAGAAGTTGAAGCCCAAAAAATCTATCTTGAAATTTCCTGCTGGCACTTAATATTTTAATGTGGGCAAGGGGTTGGCTTTGGTTTAAAATCTGTTTCCTCTTTGTCTAATGCTGATTTTAGCAGTGCTACGGCACTTTCAACAGCTAGCACAGGCAGGAACTGGAACTCTTGGGTGATGCCAGCACCTTCAGCTTTGCTGAAGTTAAGAATGTCACTGTCCAAGTCCATGTTGGACAGTACAGAAAGTTCTGTGAGCCCAAGGGCATGGCTGGCAGTGGTGCGTGCCCACACAAACTCCTAGTAGCAAATGGTGCCTATACCAGGCTAGCTGTTCGTTTTTTATTCTTCCTTTTGAATATAGTAGAGCTCCAAGTACCATGCTCATTCCTGAATGGATCATCTTAGTAGAAAAAGAGAAATGCTTCTCTTCTTAGCAGTCTATTCAAGACTGCTGAAACTGGAAGTATCCAACCAGTACTGGGCGTACTTGTTCATGGATTTGATTTGCTAACCTGCAGGATAACTCTTGGGTCTGAAAGCACACAAGATGCTATTTGCAAGGTCTGTTTTCCCTCGGGGCATAAAGTTTCCCCTTTCTGCTCTTCTGCTTCTTATTTAAAAAAAAAAAATAAAAAAATCACCTTACCTTGTTGAGTACGCTGGACTGAACAGCAAGCAGTTAGAGGTGATAAAGATCTAGCATGAACTACTTAGGATTCAAGGCATGGTTTCTGCACTATGAACACTTGAGTTTTGAGCAGTGTAACTTGCCTCCCCCAGGTCTGGTGGGGCTCAGGCTTTAGCCTTTGGCCCCTAGTGATGGAGTGTCAGCAACTTTCTCACCTAGACAGAGGCTGCAGGTCTCTCTCGAGTAAAATAACCAAGGACCGCTGTCAATTACTTCCCTCCCAGGAAGTGTGGATTCTGTGCTCTCCCTGTCCTCAGAGAGGATCTCCCAAAGTGTGTCAGTAACTTATGTGGGAAGAAATGGCTTATCTTGAACCCCAGTGTCAAAATAAAGGGTCTTGCTCTTTCAGAGGCTTGCAGTAGTTTATGTTAACTGGGAAGTTGCAGCATAAATGCAAAGCATGTGGTTGCTGACTCCCTGTTCTCTGCATGCCTCCATTATAGTCCTATAGACTCCTCATGTAGAATGGGGAATAAGTGTGGTTCAACACTCATATTCCTTTTATTCATTTGTGTGCTCACATAGTGCTAATAACAATGCAGTACAATAAAAGATAGCACAAGAGCCCTAAATTAAACACAGCCTTTCCAGTATCTCAGCAGGGTGGCAGTCAGGCATGTATTTCCAGCTGCCTTTCAGCAAGCCCATTAATAAATCATAGTTATTTTCCTGGAAGGAGAACAGCTGGGACATCCTTCTGTTTTGGGGCAGAATCATATTCAATATCCCACAATTATTTGTTGGACATGGGTGTGAAGAACTGCCCTAAGAACTGGAACTGCTCAGTCATCATCTTCAACTTGACTTAATGCCCACTTACACAAGGTTTTCTGTACTCCTTGTCCAACAACTTATGTGTTCTACTGTTCTACTTAATGAGCTTGTATGAGCTTGCGTATGTTTATGTATTTAAGAATAATGATCCTTTCTGAGCTTTTATCTGTCTGTAATGATTTGTGTTGACAAACAGTGCATCAGATTGTGTCTGAATGCTGGCCATCTTTCATCCCCAAAATACATCTGGACTTAGGCAGTGGCCCATGACTTCTAAAATATGGAGAATGTTTTAGTTCATGTCCAGATCATATTGCTTATGTGCAGGCAGCCTCAGAAGAAAAAAAACAAAAAACCACCTGGAGTTCTCATAGCGTTTCTCCACTTATCCTGTTTTTCAGAATGTTGGTTATGCTGTGGTTGTTCCCTGAGATCTCTCTTCAACTGGCTTTATTATAAGAAGATAAGGAAGGGAGAGACGTGGCAGCCTTGTTCAAATGAGGGTTGTTAATGACAGTAATGACAATTCTGCTAACTCATTTGTCAAGGAACTGTTTGTCTACAAAGAATGAATTTTCACCTTATAGTAGAGTCTCTGCTAATAACTTGCGTAATTAGAACTCTTATGTCAGTAAAAGTTCATGTATTGAGTGAATTACTGATAATTTCGAGACTTATGTGGACAGAAACACAATTCACACAGACCAATCATGATGTTAATATGATGTCTGTAATTTAATCTTATTGCCTTCTAGATCTACAAATGTGCAGTAGTTACCATCACAACCTTTTAATGGTTTGTGAGTAAATAAGCTTACTGTGGCAATCTTTGTAGCCCCAGGGAGAGTACTGTGACTGTGCAGGTAATACCTGTCTGTGAAGCAAGGCCGCTTCAGAGATTTTTGTTGGTAATTGTTTCGGTAGAAATAGGAAAGTATGAAAATACCACACAAAATGAAGTTTTAGGTGAAATTTTTTTTTTTTTTTTTTTTTTAACAAAGGAACGTCAAAGCTCAGTACAGACAATACAAGCATCTGGGAAGATTAATAATTGCATGAAAAATCGTGTGGTACCTACTGGCCATATAGAAACCTGCCTTGCTTCCACTGAAGTGATTGTGCATTGCAGGTGCCTTGAGCTATATGATTGGTGAGATCTTTTTTCAGATGCACAATTGGATTTGAGCACCCTGGAACTTATAATGGCACTCTAAAGTTTTGTGAGGTGAAGATAGCACCAAGATTTTGGTTACTTGGGTTAACTGCCGTTTAAGTGAGTCATGTTTTTCTCTAAGCTAAGTATCAAAGTAGTGGTCCTTATCTCTGGGATGTCTTTAGTTTCTCAGAAATTGCTATACAAACATGAAGCATCATTGTAATCTTTCATGTTTTTCAAGCAAGTTAGAGTAGGTTAGTGTGAAATATCTGATGATATCTGGAAAAGTTAGTGTTTGTGGAAAGTCTCTTTAGTAGTGTCTTGTGAATCAAAATACATGCTCTTAGTGTTAGGGAAGGAGGTTGCTAAATTGCCAACTCAACGCTGTTCCAAATGAGTGCTCGGTTGATTCACACCATTCTCTTCCTGTTCATCTTATCAGTCCGGTGTCTATCTTAGTGTTGACATCAATGTTTAGAGATGCTTTAACCTTGCAAGCAAAATAATGGGGACCTCTGGTTGTTGTCATCAGAAAATTGGCTGCGATGGAATCATTGGCTCAGCTGCCAAAGAGGATCGCTGTGGAATCTGCAGTGGTGATGGCAAAACCTGTAAAGTGGTGAAAGGCGACTTCAACCACACGAAGGGGATGGGTGAGTAACCCTCAGCAGCATTTCAGTAGAGTGGAGGTTCTCTTAAGTGATCGAGGAGAGTTAAAGAGAGGCCGTAATAGCTCTTCTTCTAGGATATCATTTAACACAAGGTAGAAGAGGGCGACTGTTCTCTAAAATTGCATGATTTCTTTTATGTATGAGAACACAAAAACTTAGTAATGTTCATGACGTCCTACTCTTGCAGACAGTGCACAGGGGGCGAACCCTCCTGGGTTCTCTGATTTTTCTCATTTTCAACCAGCGTGCTGCCAGAAAATGTTCTGTAAAAGCGTGTGGTGAGGAACCACTAAAAAGACATGCAAGAATGAGAATATTGGCTTGTCCCTAGTCCTGCTTATGAGAAACTAGATATACAAGGGTAGATAATCAGAGATTCACTCCTACGATTTGCTGAGCCTCTTGTTAGATGGTGAGTTGGGATTGCTGAGAACTTGTCAGGATCAGACATGATGGGGCTGTGGAGTTTCCAAAATATTTTTCATTTAGAACAACATCTAGCTAGGAACACCAGCCCTTAGTTCAGTGATGATAGTCACTGAATGTCTGCTTCTTATTCAGTTGTACAGATACCAGCCATTTCCTCTGTCTGAAATTCAGAGTGAAGTTGTGTTTCTCATTTTGAATACTACTGGTGCTGTTGATTTTTAAATAACAGGTAAAATCATAGTATATTCTCCAGTGGAGGAAAGTCTGATTTCAGCACCATCTTTGAGCTCTTTGGGAGCTCTGAATGATGCTCATTGTATGCTACAATGATTTATTCCATAATCAGTATATTTCAGCTAAATTAAAAAGACCTCCCCTCTGAATATTATTACTGAAACCCTGCCAGCCACAGCATCCACTATAAAAGATCTTCTGGTCAGACTGAAGACTTTCCCCTCTCTTGTTAAACGTTAATGTATATACACCTTGGTGTCTGAATTAGTCTTTGTTCCAGAGTTTCTCTTCTGCACTTCTAAGAAATGTGTTATCACTCAACCTTATCAGGCAAAGGGAGGGAAAGTCAGGCTCAGGACTTGCAAGCTCCTTCAGTAGGAAGGAAGTGTTCAGAAAAACTGATTTCACATTTAGTAAATGCAGAATTGCCATTTTGCTATGTAGAAATACATTCAAAATGTGCTACTCCAGGACAGCACAGTAGAGCACTCAGAAATAGATTTCACTTAAGCACGCACTTCAATTCTGTTTAATTACTGAAGCACCGTAAGTGCTTAGTAGCTTCCCTGAATCAAGGTCTCAGCACTGAATTCTGAGTCTCTAATTTTGAACATTGACCTTCTCTGTATCCTCTTCCTCATTTGTGAGGGGCAAGTAGAATTTCCCACCTCAGCCATGTCTTTCTGGAGCACGCATGCGTTGTTGCATTGCTAGGCCAACCTGCTAAATGATTTTCTGCATTATTGCCTTTGACTCTTTTGACCAAGTTATTTTTCACCTTTTTTCACCTTTTGTCAAGGCATTTGCATTTGATAGAAATTATTGAAGAATTTTCTCATTTCAGTTGTAAAAATTACATTGTTTTGTGGGAAGAGCTTTAAAAACCATCCACAAAGTGCCAAAAAGTCTTCTAGATTGGGAATCATCTTTGCATTTTATTTTGTAAAAGAAAACAACCATTTACACTTTTTTAATTAGTCAGTTATTATTTTCCTGCTTTGGGGTTTCTTCTGTGTTAAACACTGAAAATAGATTTTCACTTACATTTCCCAGCTCCTACTCTGCAAGCATTTTATGCATTGCAGGTTACTCCCATCAATTTATATTTGTATATGAATGTTTTGCAGAATGAGTTCCTCAGATTAACTTAGTGAATCCCATGCAGTGAGCGGTGCTAGATCTGAGGCATCACGCATGAACAAAAAAATGATCTTTTTTCTTTAAATCAGCACTTCAGCAAATATGTACAAAAATCTGATGATCTTTTGGTCGAACAAGGATACACAATGTGAATTCAGGTTTCAAATTTGCAAATGATAGCACAGGTCAGTGACAAATGCCCATAAGCTTGCTGCTGTGCAAGTGAAAGCCAACACACTGTGTGAAGTATGCTACTTTAGTATTTCGGAAGAGAATAACCTTCCAATATCAATGTACTGACTGTTTTGGAGTGGTATCTGTTTTGTGAATTGCAGCTGCTACCTTCAGGCCATATCCTCAGCAGCTGTACGTGTGAAACGCCGCTGACTGTAGGATTGGTCCCTGTGCTTCCTGTGATTACAAACTATGTTATCAAGCCCTGTTAACTGAACTAAACCCATGCCAACTCATTTCTGTTTCTTAGTAACCAATAGTCATTGTAAGAAGGTTTCCACATGTGTGATGGCAAAGGCAAAGTCTGTTCCCAAGTGTTTCTCGTGTAAGATTCTTGAATGCTGTTTGCAGTGTCAGTGGGTGTTGGTGACATCCTTTGGTGTTGGTCCTTCGTCTTCTTTCGGTTGAATTAAATGGGGAGATCGATATCAAAAGCCATGGATAAACTTCAAGACCTTTTACCAGTTGGTTTGTTTTTTTAAAAATACCAGGCACAGATTGTTCCCTTTTAGAAAATCTACCTGTATGAGATTTTTTTCATTAATGAAATGACAAATACTGACTCAATTTTTCATTTATTTTTACTACCTTACTGTCCCATATTTTATAAGATTTTGCTATCCCAGTAGAACATTATGGTGGAACATTCAAAGCACCTCACAGGAGGGACGTCCAGCAGTACAAAACTTGCTGCCTGTGTTTCAGAGTGATCCAACTGTAAATGGATTCCACTTCTTTCTTGGGTAGGAGATCAAAAGTATTTATAATGCTAAATGTCACTGTCTTCAGTAGGGCAGCTGAATGCACTGTTTTAGACAGAGGTTTACTTCTGTCTTGCACCATTCCCTGTACCTAATTCTGTGAGATAACTATAAGATAGTAATACAGACAGATTTATTATCAAGTTCATCTCTGTCTCTCCGCCACTGTACGAGGGACCTGGAACTAGAGGTCAGTTCTTTGGCTCGTATTTGTTGGGTGGCTGATCTGTCTCACAGACTCCAGGGCTGTGCATGCCATTCGCAGATCTGCATTAGGAATGAGATGTTTTCCCTTGCATCTGTTCCTGTGCTGATTTTTTTCTCAGACACATCAAGATTGCAACTCTGCTTGTGATCCTAAAGAATGACTCTAGTTATTTGGATGTTTTCTTTTTAATTACAAAGCGTAATGTGGTGATACCATTGCCAGTTGTATTATTTGATTGAAGAGATGACTAGTGTATCTTTGCTAGCAATTTCTATTTTACGATAATGAAAAAGCAGGCCTTTTATTTTGCACTTTATTTTTCCAGCACACATTTAAAGGAAAGAAAGGAAATTTGAACAGTGGTGCTGTAGTGCTGGCTTGTATCTTTATATAATGCAAGAATTTATTTTCTTTTCAATAAGATATACATTGAAATGATGAGAAAAATAGTGCCCCAGCAGTAACCCCTGGGGTGTCTTACAAGAGTTTAAGCAGAACATGCAAGTTAAATTCTAGCAGCCAATGCTGAAGTAATGGTAGGAGGCTTTGAAATCTATCCATGGCTCCCCGATGAAATTATTTTCATCCAAACAAGCTATCCCATGGCTGGAAGTGGACAGGTGCTGATGAAGGAATTACTCTCAAGATAATAGCAGGAGAGAATCATCACAGCTGCTCAGAAAATGAACATATGGTTACCAGTGGACGTATCTGCACACCACTGCAAAAACTACCATTCAGTAAAATGTGCAAGGTGGGAAGGGCAATGGAAACTAAAGTGCCTAGCTGGTACTCATGCCTAAAATACTGGGGGAGCTCTGCTGGCCTTGACCAGCAGGTAGACAGTGCATTCAATTTCCTTAGCTTCCTCCCTGAGATCTTTGTTCTAAGTACTTTCATGATATTTGATAATGGGCAGAGAACGGTTGGCTTTCTCATACGTGGTCGTCATGTGTGTACAGGGAAAAGATATGAAGGTACAATGCCTAGAGAGCAGTACTTTCAGCCATGGGATAATTTCTCCTTCACCTCAGAAGTCTGTCTTTTGGTGACATGTCAACGGGAAACCAGTTTTGCAGTAGATCAGTGATGTTCTGAAGTTCATACTAAACTTTTTCTTCATTCTGGGAATAATAACAGTGCCTAACAATGGATTTCCCTGTGTGAACTGCTTTCCTCTTGCAAATCTCTCCAGCATTTAAATGAAGATACAGTAGCCACTGTTCACATATTAATCTCCTTGATGACAAAGCCACCTCTTTGTTCTGGTGTCACTCCTAATACGAGTTACACCATGTAATTTGTACCTAGGATTTGCTTCAATCACGGTCTTACATTCCTGAGACACTGATGTAATGCAGATTGTCCAGAAAGATTGGTGTGTGCCAAAGTAACTGTTCCCAAGGTGGAGTGTACTGCATACAGCACTATAAATTATCAAATAATGAAGTTCTCCTGTTGTACTTCCAAAGCTTCATCTTAACAGGCTGATTTATGGGTGAAATTACTAGAAATATTGCCCAATAGTTGCCAAATCTCATCAGTCTTTAACCAATTCCTCATTTAAAGAACTTTAAGCTCAACCTTGCAAACTCTGGCATTGCAGACAATTATCCTAACAGATCTTCTTGATTCTAAGCCAACTCTTGAGACTTTTTGTCTTACAGCTAACACTTGATAATCTTTCTGGCAATCTGCAGTGATAGTTTGCTTAATAAAATGTGTCTGGAAAACAATGTAGTTGTTTTCCGGTGCAGTCGTCTCAAAGACCTGGATTATTATGTGACCAGCAGTGTCACTATAGCTCTAAGGTCCAGATTGGAACAGTGGAAGTGATCTGAACTTGTAGCTGGGACAAATTTGCATGGATGGTGTATAGTATGTTTGCAATCAGATTTGACCCCTAACTCACAATGTTACTAGAAGTAATGACGGAGAGTGTCAAGATTCTTCTTTTGGTACATGCCCAAGAATTCTGCTGCATCTCTGTAAGAACTCATCAGATTCATACAGTTGCTAATTGGTTCAGATTTCACTAAAGGAAAAGTAAGAGTCGGCAGTCAGGTTTCTGCTCCATGATCTCAGTGAGTTAACACAGTATGTTTCTTCTTATTCAGGAGCTGTTGAATACAGCCCTCCAAAGCCATCAGTCAGGATAAGGAATTACATGAGGAGAAAAATCTGGTGTAAGACCAAAGTAAACAGTTTCCAGAACTAATACCCTATTAATAGCTTATATTCCACTATTTACCATTGTAAAAAGTAACATAAAAGTCAGATTTCTCCTGTGGTGTTTCTCTCATGACACAGTGATGAAATGAGAGTGTATTTATGGCACTATGGAGCTTCAAGCATGGCTCCACAGCTTGCTCACCTCTAAAGCAGTGACATTTCTGGCTTTGCCAGGTCAGTGGACAGACCCAGAGTTCACTGAAGTCAGTGGCAGGCTTTCCACTGTGTTCTGTGTAACTTTGCCTTTAGTCTTTGCAAGATTCGGCTCTAGGCATTCATATCTGGAAAACAATTTAAAATATAAGTAAATAGTACCCTTGTAGATACTTTACATTACCTGAAACTTGGGCATGTTCCAAACTGGCTTCCTAACAGGGGTGTTCAGATGTGTCATAGGGCCTATTTTCCTGTGATACACTGTTATGAATCACATCTTCGCTGTGTGCTCATGTCTGGTGGTAATTCTCCATCGGGCTTATATGCAGATGCATGGGGAGCACTGGGGATGTTTGATTTCTGGAACACTCTGTTTTGACTGTAATTTGGTATCTCAGCTGATGAAAAAACAACTCCTGGAAATAACTAGAGTAAAATTCAACATCTGTTTGCTTTGATTTTATAACAGATTTCCGTATTGCATTTAAGAGCTCACCCTGGAAGTTACGATTGTTCCCAGTGAAGCCTACTCTGTACTCACAGATGGGAAGCCACTGCTTTGACCTCTCTGACCAGATATGGTTTGCAGCTCTGCTGTCCCTCTTACTGTTTTTCCTGCAGGGCTGACTATTGCTGAGATATCCTGAGTAAGAGAGAAGTAAGGAGGAAAAAGTGCAAAAAAGACTGAACTGAAGGGTCAAATAATGTGTGATTCACATAAAACCATCAGGGAAAGAGCAGCTGAGTCTAGCCCAAATCATCTGTCCATCCAGTGATCCCTCAAAACCCAAGGCCTTACTGATAGGACAACAAAGAGGCTGGACATTCTGCTTGTTCAGAGAGATAGAAACAAATCTGCAGTCTGAGATCTAAAATCCCCATCTACCTCACTCCATATCATTATGGCAAGGGAATGACTTCATCCTGAGATGCATGTGGTTGTCAGAATCCTTCTTTAAGGCTTCTCATATCAGTCCAAGAGAAGCATGGCCTTCTGACTGCACTTGTCCCTAAAATAGCTTCCCAAACGCTGCTATTAGAGGAGCCACTTGTTCAACCTATTACTCTAGCCAGCCCTGATTTCCATAAAGGCAGGGCAGAAGAGCTTCATACAGCCCTTTATAAAGCCAAGATAAAAAAAAGGCAGGGGGGAGGTGGGGGGAGATAAGAGGACATGCAGAATAAGCTCCTTAACATTTAAAAGAAAAGGGAGAGCAATAATCCAAAAGATGTGCCAAGTAATACACTGCAGTGTCAACTGGGTGGCCAATTAGAAGGAATCAAATCATGGTTGTGATGAGATTAGTGTCATTTACAGGGATCTGATTCAGAGTCCAGTGAAGCCAGTGGAAAATCTCTCCATGACTCCCAGGCCATTGAAACAGGGTCTAATGTTCCTCAGCTTTTTAGTTTAAAGGCACCACTTCCACCCCATGGAACAAGTACGTAACTCCACATGACTCTGTGGTGGGTGAAAATAAGCTACATTTCTTTCTAGCTCCTTATTATTTTTACTGTTATTCTGTTAGTGAAAAGTAGTACAATTACATCATATTGCTGATTATTGAATGAAGCATGAAGAGGCCGAGAGTTTCAGAAAGATGAAAGCTAAGAGAATTCCATAAAAATATGATGGGGTGCTGTATAAACTTCCCTACCATGTCAGATGGTCTAATTTGGCATGTGCTTCTGCTGGCAGCATTTAGAGGTGGTCACTCCTTGACAAACTTTCAGTTCTGCTGTTACATTAAATCTGAGTTGTGGAATTCCGTTTAGCAGCCCAGTACAAGGAGCCCATTAACCACTATAATCTCCAGAACATTTTCATAAAGTGCAAGTGAAAACAAATTTCTTTTTCCCCAGTTGTCCCACGAATTCCTTCTGTTTCATTTTAGCGTCATCCAAATGTTTTATGGAACAGAGTTCTCTCAGATACTGATCCCTTGAGCAGGGTTTTTCCTGTTGTTTTTGTTGTTGTTGTTGCTGTTGTTTTTAAGAGGGGACCACAAGAGTGTCTATCAGAAACTTCATTTCGCATTAAAGATATCTGGTTTGTGATGTGGAGTGTTGTTTCTGACAGTGTCAGTTTCCATCAGCTCTGTAACAGTCTTCATGCATCCCTGTCAGTACTGCAGGAGAGCCAGAGTGATTCAGAGAGTGCAAACATAATTAGGCCCAAGCACAAGCCTTAAGTTGCAATTAAGCATCACACGTGCATTTCTATCCCTCTTCTCAGGACGAAATGATTAATCATAGCCATGCAAGCCACAGCAGTGAAACTTGGCTGCCAAATCTCATTTGAAGTGTTTCCCACCCATTCCCCAGCATGGGCAGGAGTTGATTTTTTCATGGTGAGATACTGAATGATTGATGCTTCTGCCTGTCTGTGAGGTGTTCTCATCCTTCTGCCTTTTTCTTGCTGTAGGTTACATCGAAGCAGCTGTGATCCCTGCAGGTGCCCGACGGATCAGAGTGGTTGAGGACAAACCTGCTCACAGTTTTCTGGGTAAAAAGACAAAAGAAAAAGTTTTGGTTCAAACTCAGCTTTGTTCTCTGTTAAAATGACCTTTCTCTTAAATTACTTTTAAGATAACAGGTTTGTTGTTTTCTCTGAGTGGCTGTGTTGATTTCGTTCTTGATTCAGTCTTTTCTTGAATTCATGATATTCGCTTGATGTGATAAAACATGACACTGCCCAGACCCTGCGCAGCCTGAAGGACCAGAAGATGCATTTACACAGGCTGAAGGACTTTTGTGCAGCACTTGGCACTATGGTAGACATAGCTGCTAGGAGCACATTGCACTTTGTGGAGGAGTGGGAAAGAGAACAGTATGTTTTAAGAATCAAGCAGCAGAGATGCAGACAGGAAGGCTCCTAGCTCAGACTGGAGCAGAGGCAGGACAGGGCACCTGAGGTTGCCTGCACCATTTCCTGTAGCTGTGTGCAAGACCTGATTCTGCATTCTGAGGTAGACTACTTGCAGCCTTTAGTCCATTGCCTCTATTTTCTCAAGCTGACAGTAAGTTTAATCTCATGTGCTGGAAAACAAAGTCTTACCCTGAGTGAGGGCTCAGACTTGTGTATAAGGTTCCTTTAAGGCAGAGTTTATCAGTAAAGCTGTCCAGTTACTAATCATTCAGATTAAGGATTGGAAGGGTATTTGTAAAATCAGTCAGCTGTAATGTACATCTGTAAGTTTGGTCTTCTGCCTCTATCTCCAGTGTTAGTGGTGTTTCTTTCCATGTCGATAATGTGGAATAGATGAAGTGCTTTATCTCCAATCTACTTCTAGGGAAACTAAGTCACAGGTAAGCTAATGCCCTGTTACCTTGAATCCCCACAGGAAGTCTGTGTCATAACAGGGAGTTGAAAGGAGGTTGCCAAAGTACAGAAGAACACACAACACATTGAAACATCCTTTTTGCACTTGGAGCTGTATGACCATGCTTAAGTAGGGGTTTCTGCTCTCTCTTAAATTCTTTATGCCATGGAGCTATGTTTGGAATTTTCTTTTATCCTTTTCTTTTCCCACATCTCCTCCTATGTTTAGTGGAGTTTTGCATTTTATAGATACCTGCATTGTCAAACTTCAGCTCTTCTTGATTTTGATGAGCTCATTACCAAAGCTTTCCCTATCAAACAGCGTTTCAGTGCTTCCACAGCCTCATGTTCTTGTTGCAGTGGTTGGAACAGATGCTATCGCTTAGTGTGGGAAGTATTAAGTACTGTTTCTCTTGTGTATGTTCTAGTTCTCTCAAAGCGAGCTGCTTAGAGTGGAGACACTGTGAGGTTTTAGGGTAGAAAAGTATTCTGAAAGATGGAATTCCTTCCAGGGATAGATCAGTGCTGTTATTAGAAAATCTGACAGCATCGCAGAGCTTGTTGCCCTCCCATTTTACGGATGGGAAAGTTTGCTCATGGATACATTGGAGTCAGCAGCAAAGCTTGTACTAGAACCTTTTGTTTCTAAATTTCATGTATTTTGCTTATAATCCTCTCCTTTGCAGCCAAGAAATGTCAAAATCCAGTAGCAGGACATTGGAAGCTGCTAAAAACATTTACGTACTGATTGTATGTTAGGATTTCAGATCCATGCTGCTGGTTCTCTGTCATGAGATGCCATCAGAGCTGACAAAAACTGGGGAATATGCTTTTATTCACTTCAGTTCAGATTCAGAGGAAAGAAAGAGGACAAATCATGTCATTCAACTGCCCTTGGGTCAAAATATTGGCATTTGTACTACTTCTTGGTAGGAAACATATATTCCTGCTGCTAATATTTCTACTAATGCTGCAGCCAGCTTGCTGGGAGAGGATTACGCCTACACGTAAGATGTTTGACATAGCAGAGCACTGGTGGAACAATGAGTGCCAGTGTTTCATTGGGCTTTGCAAATACTCTGTCTTCTGGAAGCCAACCTTTTTGTTTGTCTTTGTGGGATTTATGCAGGTTGTCAGAGGTTTGGGCTTTGGCAGATAACTGTAACACTGAGAACCTTATGTGGAGCTAGCCCTTCGTTGTGACCACATAACCTTGACTTAAGCAGGTATTTCTCCATCAGATGGTGAAGATTAGGATTGTATATATTTGAGAGTGGGACTTGGCCCCTGTGTGCATCTCATAAAGACAGATAAAAGTTCTACATCTTAGACTAAGAATTGAATCAAATAAATGGTAATCTGATCATTTTAAAGCTTGTGAATGGTTTCTGCTCTTTGGTTCACAGTCAGAAGAACCAATCTGAGCTTTTCAGAGTTTTATCTGGAACAGTGGACACAAAGAAAAGATATGCAATGTCTTGCTAACCTCAGCTGAAGAGTAGCAGCAGGAGTATTCCAAAAAAAGATGACCAGGGAAACGAAGTTCCAGTCATTGAAATAGCCTAAGAATGAATAGTAAATCCAAGTTTGAGCATGGAAGGATTTTCTGTTTTGATTATGCTGTCAATATTGAGCCCAATCAGACCCTATTTCAACTCAGAACGGGGTACAGTGCTTTGGAATTGAGCCCAGCATAATTTGGAATCATTATTCCGTGTGCTGGGAGCAGTGCCTGAAGAATTTCCCTCCACCTACAGACAACCCACGCTGGCTGGCTTAGCTGGCTGTAATGCTTAGAAACCACCTTGGACAGGAAATGCCTCAGCAGTGTGTGTCCACAGATTGGGAAGCAAGCTGGAGGGACCTAAGGTGGAAATAAAGATCTGACAAGATGCCAGGTTTAGAAATAGATTGGTCAGTTCTTGTCTTTGAGCCAACAAGAAGTTATGGGTTGTCACTGGGGTTCCTTTTCTCTCATGCTCTTCAATGGTACAGCTTTTGAGCCAGGAAACAGCTTAGAGGTGTATGAGTGAATGCTTGCTACCACCTAAATATACCCACATTGAAGAGAAAGAGCTGTGCTCTGCAGCCCTGGTTGAGGCATGGAGTCCCAGGAGAAATACAAATATTCAGTAAGAGTAAAAGGTTGTATTCAGCACTGTGCATTGGTACTTAGGCAGAGACTTGCAATACGTAGGCTTGCAGTAGTTGTTTCTGGCAACAGCCAATGGAGAAATAGCAGTACCCTGAATTGATGGAGCTATCAATTATATATAGCTGAATTGATCCTTACTGATGGAGCACCTGCATGGAGTGAATACAAACAGCAGTGAACACACTGGCTCAGATACTCTGTGCAGTCTCCAATACAACTCCTACAATTCTCAAGAAGTACCTTTTGGGCTGTTTCCTTCTACTCAGTCATCTGGAGAACAGTGCCTGCAGCAATCAAAATCAAGCCTTTCTTAGAAGAGAGATCCACAAATATTAAACATTTTTCTTTTTTATCAGCAAGCTGTCTTCCTTTGATGAGCAAGAGCCAAAGCATAGTTTGTTATTCAAGCTCTTGTGTGCTCTTGTGAGCATGTGCCGTGGTATTTTTACTAGTCAGCCATACTGCAGTGGAGATAGTTATATCTCATCCACAGCTTTGATTTGTCGTGTTCACAGCTCCTCAAGCCCAGTGTGATGGCTGCTTTGATCAGCCTGGAAGCCAGTAGGCTTTGGCAGAGGAAAACAATCCTTTGGAATTCTGTCTGAAGTTTGCAGAAGGCACTTTGTAGATTGGAGAGCAAAGCAGGATAGAAGCAAGCTGCAGAGGGAGTTGTATTGCCATAGCATAGCAGGACATCATCAAACTCATTTCTTAGCCTGCAGAGCAAGGGTCAGTGTGTGTGCTGCTTGTTGGGGACTGACCACGGAAAGTATTGACCCTTGCTAGGAGTTGTTTGGGAGAAATCAATCTGACTTGGCTACAAATGAAAATGACAGGGATTTTAATAAAACAGATAACAGTGCTCAAGTGCCTGGAAAACATATATGTGTGCCATACTTGGAACAGCATGAAGAAGCTGAGACGGTCCCCATTCTGAAGTCATTCTTCGGTGGCCTCTCCGGGTTCTGTGGTGCCAGGCACTCATGTTTTTGAGCCAAGGTGAACAATCTTCAGGAAGTCCCTTATAGAGGAAACTAACAGAGATTTCTATTGTCTTAAACATCATTCGAGGAAGATCCTTCATGTCTTAAGGGAGTTTCCATTGTAGAATCTATATAAAAGATGTTAGAAAAGGCTAACCAGAATAAAAGGAAGGTCTTTGTAGAATGATCCAGTATTACTACTGACACTCCCCACAGTAGATTAGACCAAACTGATAACTCAGGTGCGTTGTGCATTGGACAGGAAGTCCAGTTCCTGGTCCTCTAAGCATAATAGTGAATTATATGTGGCCTATGTGCAGCTGGAAGGATTTGCTGGCTTTGGGAACTTGATCCAAAGGGATGAAAATGGGAGATTTTCCTATTGCCATTTAAAAAGGCTTTAAATCAGCTCCTCTTACCTCCTGACAATCTACTCAGTAAAATGAAAGCCAAAGTTGTATTTTTTACTGGAAGGGAATAAAATAGGCTTGAAATGCTGGAGGTTAAGAAAACACCATTTTAAAGGCTTAGCCAAAGGATACAGTTAACCTTGAACTAAGGAAGCCCAGTAACTGAAAAACACAGACTAATCTATCTGGTGTCACAGCAAATTCAATCATAGTATGCTGATTTCCACGGAGGGTATTGGGGCTTTCTCTCTGTTGCAGGATGGTCTGCCAATTTTCTCTTCCCTCAGTGCGTCACGAAGACATCTGAATAACTGTGCTTCCATTGTAACATAGATAACAGAGAAATCCCTAAATGAACTTGCACTGACAACTCACAGTAAGATTATGACCATATGGCTGGAGTTCCTTTGAGTGTTCAGAGAATATCAGTGTTGCTGATGCAGTAGATTGTTCTGGAAGGAAGGACACAATACTGCAAGTACCTTTCCTTTTTGATAATCATCTTACAGGGCTTCCTTCCTTGTCCTTACTGATGCACAGAGGCATTTCTTCTGACATGTCTAGCAAGTTGGTCTATATGTCTAAATTTATGATGCCGTCCATTTTTCTAAGATTAAATTGTGAGATTTGAGAATAATGTGTAAAATGACTTAAGTGTTATTTTTCAATATATAAGATACACCAGTCATGTTTATTTTATGTATATGTGTGTGTGCTTAATGTGTAACCTTTTGACTAATAATAAGATTATTCCAGTAAGACTTACAGCTCTAAGTAATTTTCTTGAATTATGCTGTCTGTTTCCAATCTGTATTCTGCTTAGCGTGGGTAAGGAAAATGGCTCAGTAAGTTTTGCACTTTCCTAGCCACTCCTGCTTGGCAGTTCTTGCTTGTTAACACAGGACTCTAGTGCGTTAGTCATACTTTTAAAACCAGATTGAAACTTCACTGAAAATTAAAGAAAGGCATCTCACTTGTGCAAACTTTCCTTTGCCAAGGACTGCGCATGCAACCCAATTCAATGACACGCCATGAATGTGTGTGTTTTTCAGGCAAACTCCTGAAACGATCAAATAGTGGAAGAGTTGTGCGATTTAGTTCCAAATTAGTGCTTTTTTTTCTAAGGTTGGGGTAATTACCCTTATTTAATTTTCCTTTGTAAACTGCTGCTGCACACTCTTTCCCCCCCTCAGTTTTGAAGATGGATAACTTTGCTTCTTTGGGAAGCAGAAACTGAAGATTTTAAGTAGTAAAACCTTGGCACTACCAGTTTATATGACATTATTATTACCTAATGGCAATATTAATGTATTTAGAAATGCCTTCTTCAACTGACATACAGAATATATTCAAATTAGTAACCACACCATTTGTCGGCTAACAATATACTTAATTTTTTTTTAAGCTAGTGTGTCTTACAAAGTCACTGCATCTTGCACTTAGATGGGCTGAGAAAGAAGCACAGTCCTCAGTCAGTGTAGTCAGTCAATGGGCTATATTGTAATTATCAATTTGCTTTCATTTCATTCCCTGATATCTGATTCTTTCCAGCTTTAAAAGATTCCAGTAAGAGATCCATTAACAGCGACTGGAAAATTGAGCTTCCTGGTGAGTTTCAGATCGCAGGCACTACTGTCCGATACGTGCGAAGGGGGCTGTGGGAGAAAATCTCTGCCAAAGGACCAACTAAAATACCACTGCACTTGATGGTAACTTTATATCCTTTGTTTGTGTTTCTTAAGTGATGCAACCTAAAGGGTTTATATCCTCACTGAAAGTGAAATTTTGACTGTTTCCTCGTTAGAGTTTCTTAGAGATATGCTGTAGTGCTTCTCCTTGAATTCTTTTGCAGTATTGGAAGGTCTAGAGAAACCCAGTTCACTACTAAAAAATAACTGGAGCTTGGCTGTGGAAGAACATACAGTGTCCCAGTACACTCATGTCTGGTACAGAACATTCTTGTAACGTGTCAGACAATGTGACAGATCCACTCTACAGAACATAGGTTTACAAGAGTCTTCCTTACTTCATGGACGCACCCAGACACAGATATTTAGCAAGTTTCCATCTTAGCTGATGCCAAAGCATATTCATTCAAGGCCAGGCTGGGGGGGACTTTGAGTAACCTGGTCTGGATGGAGGTGTCCCTGCCTATAGCAGGGGGTTGGAACTGGATGATCATAAAGGTCCCTTCCGACCCAAACCCTTCCATGATTCTGTAATATTCTGTATTTTCAAACATGTTGTTGCTCTAACAGAAAAGATGTACGTTTTACATACAGAGGTGATAAGTGTGAGTTTGTAATGATGTTGCACACAAAAATGTTCCTTCTTTTCTTATTTTTTTATACTATGTGTTTTAAGCTGTTTTTGAAAGTTTTACTGATGTCCTTCTGTTAACCTCACCTTTTATAAACACTCTTATAGCTGCTGTATGAGAACATGAGTCAGAAGTCCACAGGGGTGAGAAGAACAGGAGTGTAGTCCCAGTCCTGTTACTAGTGGGTGATGGTGTGGTTTGTGGGCCAGCTCCTTAAAGTTTCTATCTATAACATAGCTGTAATAATGCCTTTCTCACATATGCTGCTAGCTGGAAGTTTGCATAAGGCTTCTCAGTTTCAAGAGAGAGGTTTGCATACAAACCGTGTATTTTAATGTTTGCATTGTTTCCAGTGGTTTGTTATCCAATTACATTTTTCTGTGTACTGTTTCTTTCTGTCATTCGTTCAGTGCGTGCTGACTTCAAATGCTGCTAAACATCAGAAATCTCTTCCTATCTTCCTGGATTTTTTTTTTTTTAATTACTAGCATTCATCACAAAACATCTCACAGCCCAGTTTAAAAAAATGTACTTGCAAGATCTTCCTAACCTCCTGTAAGAAAAACGTACTGTTTGTGAAGATGCTGTGCAGGATTTCTTTGCCAGCTCTAGGAATTTTCCAGAGCACTGCTTCGTTGAGGCATATTGCAGTAAAACCTTGTACTGGCTTTTTTCAAACTTCAGCATCGGTCTATTTTTAAAGAAATAGTTTCCCCTTTACTAAGGAATAAGTAAACAACATAGGAAATTAGTGATCAAGAGGTTCTCTGTATCATTTTCAGGTGCAGACTTGCATTTTCAGCAGATATGAGCAGAGGAAGCTTTCCTTCTTCATCTTTCCTCCTGAAATGATTAAAAAGGAGGAAAGCAAAAGTTACCAGGCCATTAAAAAAAAAAACATGGCCTAAAATCACTGCCAGTCATAAACAAAGCACGTGTAAAGCTTCAGATCAGATATTAATCTTTTCCTTAGTATAGGGTAGTGGGTTTCATTCTTTCAACACAAGAGTGGCAGGATGGTTACCACTTACCTCTAAATAGAAAACTGTTGTTCAAACAGTGGTGGAATACACTGGCCTGACAAAGAGCCAGAAGCTTCAGTCAATCCATTGTGACCTGCATTTGAAACCAATTATACACACATACACACACACCAATTATATGTGGCTACAAAATTGCATTAAATTGATTTCATATGGGCCTTTAGATTCACTAGTCTTGCTCCCATATTGAGATAATAAGGATTTCTTTTTAGGGGCTGGTTTTTAATACTTAAGGCATTTCTCCAAGTGCATTGCTTAAGTATATTTCTTGGAGAAATTAATGTTTGTGTAGCTAGGCTTGTGCTAGATCTCTTTTTGGCAATAGAGGACAACCAGACACTCCCAAAGCATAAAGATGCTTTAGACAAGGCCAATTGATCAATTCTGTAAAACAAGCTGTTTGTATCTCATGCACTAAAAGATAGCCAGAGCAGAACTTGAGTTCTCTGCTGCTGGACTGCCTGATAGTTTGGTTTGTGGAGAAGATAAAAGTGCATTCACCTGGCTTCTACCTTGGCATTCAGTTCTGGTGGTAAGGATCCCTCCATAGCTGAGGCAAAACTGTACATTTGTTCCCCACCTCTTCTTGAAGGTAGTTTTTGTAGTGGAGTTTTGCATTGCGCAGAGCAGCTCACAAGTGCTGAGTTTGGATTGTCCCACAGCATTCACTTGCACAGACCTCCAGGACATCAGTGCCTGCAAACAGGACCCCTTATTTCAGCCTGTGTGCTGTTGAGGGTTGTCACTGTTGTTGAATAGAACTTCTGACAGCTTCAGTGAAATTATTAGTAAAGTAGGAGGGATTTCTGCCATTCTTAATGGGAAGCAAAGATTGTTGGGATCAAATAGCATTTGTAAATTTGCTTTTTTTTTAATTGGCCAGCTGCTCTGTTCACTTATGACAGCAGTACTTAAAATATCTTCTTCAGTAAGATTCAGCTCCAATTTTGGCAGGTGCCAAAAGTCAGCAGAATGCACCTCTCTAATGCTACCGAGATTGTGAGATAATTATTATAGGCTAATCTGAAGCCACTGCATCAGTATCCAGTAGTACTTCTATCGTATTTGTGTCAGTGTGATAATTCAGATTTTGTGGGCCTCATACCGCTTTTTGGGTGTCTTCAAGTGACTTCTGACTTAAGCCAGTGGAAATGGGAGCCAAATGAAGTTCAATAGAAGTTAAATCAGAACAGGACCAGACCTGTCATTTGCCTGTGGAGAAAAGTTAAGCGTTTTTCTCTGTTCCTCTGCAGTTTTTAATAGTGATTTTCAGAGTAATAATACTAGAGACATACATCATAAGTGACTCCATGGGAAGTAATCAGCTTGCTGCTGAAAGCAGGTTTCATCTCCTTCCAGCAATATGCAGGGGTACGAAAATATATATGCTGCCAGCAGCTGTATGATATGGTTCTTTCTTGCCATCCTCAGGCTTCTGAGACAATAAAATCCTGCTCCTACAGCTTGTCAGCAGGAATAGTCTCCTTCAATTTAAGTGCCACATTGCCCCGGGGCATGTGATCTTTTCAGTGTTCGTTTTCTTTTGCTTTGAGAAGGATCCAGTTGTGCTTTCAGAAGTGTTAATAAACTCTTCTGCCTTCAAACTGTGAACTGCTGCAGCCCCACTCAAATGCAACAATAAATACTGCAGCTATAGAATTGGAGCCACAGAATGGTTGATGTTGGAAGAGATCTCTGGAGATTATTTTGTCCAATCCCCACTTTTCAGGCAGGATAGGATAGAGCAGGCTGCAATAACCTGTAAACTGTACCACATTCATCTAGAACTTTCCCATTCTCTACTAAATTTCCCAACCAGAAGCCTGAGTCTGTTCATGAGACTTGGAGACAACCTGGTTTCTGGAAAACAAAGGCAGGACAGGTCTGATGAGTGACTTTTTAACTCCAGACACTCATTTAAATAGCTGTATTTATATGAAATATAAATAGTTATAGTTTATATGAATATATATAATAGTTCATGAGACTAGTTTATATGTAGTAGTTTATATGAAATATAAACAGCTATATGGAAACTGTTGCTTTAGTGCTTCCTGTTGTCTTACTATTTCTCTCCAGGTGGTGGCTTGCTGATCTTTGAGTCTCATATGAAAGTAATAATTTTGAACCAAATTCCAGGTTTGGACATTAAATATAAATCATGAGCAGTTCGTGCATCTCAGAGATGCCCCATATTGGCAACACTACTGAAATTTCAGGTTCATATAGATAAAGATTTGGTTGCCTTTCATGAAGTACTTACATGACAGAAGTATTGACCTGAGGCAGCATTTCTAGCATTATGGTCCCCGCATTCTGGTGACTTTCCCAGCTCACAGTGTTGTAACAGTCTTTCTTTTCCTGCTGAACCAGGTGCTGTTATTTCATGACCAGAATTACGGAATTCATTATGAATACACAATTCCTGTAAACTATACTACTGAAAACAGAAGTGAGCCAGAAAAGCAACAGGATTCATTGTACATCTGGACGCACAGCGGATGGGAAGGGTGTAGTGTGCAGTGTGGAGGAGGTAAGGCCATAAGGAAGCTTGGTGGTACTTACGCAGTGTTTGCAGACATCAACCAAGAGTGAGGTTCCTGCAGAAGGCGGTGTTGCCAAAGCATGAAGGAAACTGGCCATGGTAATGTATATTACCATAATGAGTTCAAATGAGAGCTCGTTTTCACCAGCTCTCCCAGCTCTCATCCCCATCCCCACAGTTAATTTTCACCCAGCATTTTGGCAGGGACACTGCTTTGTCGGCTTGCTACTCCAGGCTGGAACTGCACCTGGGTTAGTGCTCCATGGATGGCTTAAGGCACTGTGTGCAGCCTCATATCTCAAATCTCTGTCACATTCTTGGAGTAGAGTTTTCACAGGTGTTCAGGCATGTTCACTTAAAGACACTTCCTTCCCCAAGGATGAGACAGGGACAGTACTGCTGTGACAACACCTGGAGATTGTCTTAGGTCCTCTTAATGTGCAGTGGACTTTCTGGGGGTACAATTGTACGTTGCATATCACACTTTTCAGATGATTCCTGAAAGAGTTTTGCTGAAACCCTGGGGGAGCTTGACGCCTGTGAGGCCAGAGACTGGTTTGTTAGGCACTGTCCATTGAATTTTCAGTGCTGGAAGAAGTAGTTTTTTCCCAGAAGAAAATGGACTTTTTTTTTCCCAGAAGAAAATGGATTTTTTTCCATGCTCTCTGGCCAGTTTTTCTTTACAAGTAGACTGAGTTATTTATTCGATTTATTTATTTATTCTATTTATTCTTCACACAGGAAGAGAGCGCTCGTCTTCACATTTGCAAGTTCACTGCCCTGAAATCATGAATTTCTTTCTGTAGATAAAACTTATTTTAAAACAGACACTTTTGCTCACCTTTTAAAACAATTTCTTAGAACCATTAAGCACCCACATGAATGAGTAGGAGATTGTTTGAGGCCTTTTTCATTCGTGTTATAAACGTTCTGCATGCATGGATCAAATCAGTAACTGGCAGCGTGGCTCCTACTAGTAGTAACAGCTTGGATGGCAATTGATCGCATGTCCTTTGGCTGTCAGATGCTTCTAGTTCTTACCCTAGCTGAGAAGGGCCTCTTCCCTTCAGACTTTCTGCAGTTCGAGCCTAAACTTCATCAATCAGTTCAGCCATTGATAACTTCTGTACAGACTATACAAATTTTGTGTTAACAGAATTTGAGTTACTTTTAATTGTCTGCTGTAAATATGAACAAACTCAATTTGTTGTGAACTCAGAGTCACAAAGAGAGAAGCTGAGAAACCAAAATGCAGTAAGGCAGTGTCACATAGTGCAGGGATGACATTTTCTTTGTCACATCTGGTTGCTGTCATGCCACCCCATGACAGAACTTTCTTGCTGTCACACAGTGGAAAGCTGTTCCAGTGTCATACCTGTGCTATCTTGGTGAAAGTGCTGATGCAAGAGAAATAGTTTATGTGAGAAAAGCTGATTACTCCTAAGGTGTCTTCTAGTAGCAGGATTTTTCAGGCATCATATCTGGAAGACAGGAAAATTGGAAATAACTTATTTTGGTGAGTGAATTTTACCTATTTGTGAAATACAAACAAGCCCAGGTTATCACTCTTGAAGTCTGTTTACTCCTTTTTAACCCAACTTTTTGTGTGTAGGAAGCAGCAAGATACAACTGTCCTGCCATTATCAGGGACAGATAATTGTATGACTCCAGTTTTCATAGCTGGAGCATCTGCCCTAGGTAATTGCAGGACACTGCAATATGTGAAGGATGAACCAGAAATGAAAGCAAGTTGTTCTCAGTATTGTTTTCCCATTTAACACTAGAAAAATCAAGTCTAGTTTCTAGTCAGTTTTATAAGAGACTTGTATGTTTTCTTAGGGAAAAAAGTACTGTACAAAGGTTAGACAGAACTGGAAGATAAGACAGCTTACAGGGTTTGTGTGTCTGTATAGATTGCATATTTGAAGATAGTAGGGAAATCTAGTTAATGAGTTGGCATGGTTTTCTTCTTAGCCACTGTCTTCCATGTTTTTCAGAGTAGTATTTTATTTTACTTGTAGGTGAACGGAAAACAATTGTGTCCTGTACTCGAATTATTAACAAGACCATGACAGTGGTGAATGACAGTGACTGCCAACGAGTGAATCGCCCCGAGCCCCAGGTCAGGAAATGTAACACACACCCCTGCCAGTCACGGTAAGGAGTTAAAAATAATACAAACCAATATCCTTTTTCTTCACAAATCACCCATTTCCAAGGTCTCCATCTGGTGAACATGGTGAAAATGTCTAAAAGCATTGGGACGCATTGGTAGCTACAGCAACCAGCTGTAATGTTCATTTCCTTTTGTTGAGCAGATCAGATTTTTATTACCTCAGAGTCCATTTAATGTGTGGCCAGTAAGTCCAGATTCCATGCAACTGCCTGCATGCATTGTTTGAGGATGACTTTCTTCTCTTTTCCTTTTGGATGTCTCCTGGGAGATAGCGTAGCTTGCAGTATAAAGCCAGACAAGATAGCAGTAACAGCATATTTAACTTTTGTTTTGTTTTAAACCAGCACAGAGTCTGATTAACAGTACTACAGTGCTACAAAAAAACTTCTGAACAACCTACAACCTTTAAGCTACTATAGCTTGCCTGCTATGTCTGTCTGATCTGTATTAGCAGAGTAGTTCAGACTGGGAGCCTCCAGGCAAGAAGCATCTCTTCTTGGTGTTAAATTTGTACAGTGTCTTCCGATACCTGCTTAGTTTGGAAGGCAAATCTGAATTGTGTTGAAGTCAAGAAATTAAAATGAAATGTATTTTATATGCTTTCCTTGCAAAGGATGGTTTTCTGTGTCAGCAGTAGTAATTAAACTCTAATAGCTGAAAGTTCTAAAAATAATAGAAAGGGCTGTTTTATGATTTGGCAAGCACTTTTAGACAAGTTATGTTTTTCTGCATTGTATAAAAGGTGAAGTTTTTGTCCAGAATGACAAAACACAGGACAATAAATTAATTTATTCTGTTTATTTGCTTGCAAAAAATTTCACTCTTGCTCTGAAGCAATGCTTGGTGTTGTGAACTAACATGGACTGTCCACTTTGGATAGCAGTTAGAACACAACATAAACTTAGAAAAAAGTTCCTGAATATCTACAAAGGCCTGTTAAAAGGAATTTGCTATCTGTTGCATCTTGTATAATCAGAGAAGCCAGGGGAATGTACCTACAAAGTTCATCCTGCTGGGAGGAACAACAGAGGAAATGAGAAGCAACACATTTCCCTCTAATTGGACCTGCATTCTGATTAAAGTGCCCTGAAGCAGGAAAATCTAGTGTTAGGTAATCCATCAATAAGACTAGGTTGTTTCAGGTTTCATTTTGTTTCTGCACCTATTACAGCTGCTCAATATTGTGGCCAAAATGCTTTCAGTGGTACTGAAAGGTTTAATGAGATACTGTGTGTGCTTCTAGGTATATAAGGAGAGCCAAACTCCCAGTAGCTTGAGGGAAACAACTGTCGTTTCTGTGAGGAAGTTTCCTACATTCAGCGCTGCTGGGATTTCTATCATGTCGTTTTCTCTGAAAAACTGAAACAAGGAGCATCTGCTCGTGTTTCTGTCTTGGCACAAAGGATTTCTTTTAGACTTTTTAAAAATAGATTGGGAAGAGACTGGAGTGAATCAGTGAGGTCATATGAAGGGGCTGCAGGTGCTGGAGGCGTAAAAAAGCTTGGGAAGAAGTTAGAAGCTTTTGCCACTATTAGCTGAGCACTGCATAGAGAGGTCTTGCCCATCAGGTCCTTTAGAGCCTTAGGACCCACAGTGCTGTTTCTCAGTGCGATCTCCACGGTCCTGAGCTCTTGGTGAAGTCTCCTCTTTGTTGCATACCTACTCCATGATATTGCAGCCTCTTCAGGGCAGAGACACAGTAAGGTAAAATAATACACAACCTCCTGAGAAAGGACCAAACCAGTTACAGTATCTAAATTGTGTTCTTTCATGGATTCGTGTCCAGCCCTCAATATTTTTCCAAGGTATCTCTTCTTCTGTACAGAGCTATCAGGGAACATACAGCCACAGTTTAGCCTAGCTCTCCTCAGGATTAATTAGCTCCAGCACAGTGACATTCTGCTGTCTGAGCAGTGACAGTCAATACCAAATGTCCTCAGTGCCCAGAGTGGCCACAGAACCCTTGCTGATGATCTGACAGACCACACTCCCTCGCTCCCTCTGTGTAGACCACACTTTCACACTTAACATGCTTTTGACTGGAAACATTTTCAAGAAGCACATTCTCTGTGCCTCTGTAGAATTTAAATTTCCATTTGTGTTTGCCCACCCAGATATTAGAAATGCATGCTTAGCATATTCTCTGACCAAGAACATCTTAAAGAAACCATTCTCTTTCACCATGTCAATGCTTTTTTTTTTTTTTTTCCTTTCCTTAATAAACCCTGAATTTGTTTTAGGGTTTGAAGTAAAATTACTGTAGCATCTTGTTACAATAAGGTCCTTTCCCATTTCCACTCAGACCTAAGCCTTTTACCTGTGCAGAAGAAAGAATAATGCTTTCCTTTCAGCAGTAGGTCTGCTCTGTTTTGTGCATTTTGCTGTATGTTTACATTTTTACTCAAAATGTAGGGGAATCATCTTACAGAGAATTTGTCTCAAAGGAAAGGTGTAATGGCCAGAACCCAGGATGCAGTCATTGGGCCCTCGGTCTCTGTTTCATTTTTGGGTATGCTGCGTGACTTTACTTCATTATCCCACACTCTTTGCATCTTCTCTTAATTCACTGATAATGTGGTCTGCAAACTCCTTGGGATGGAGTGAGATCATGTCGTACAAATGGAGGAGACAGAGAGGACTATTGATGCTGAGATTGTAATAAAAATAAAAAGTAACCTACGTTATGTATAAAATGATCTGGAGAGAAAAAAGTATATGATATTAATAATAGCGTGTTTCTTCCAGCATGATCTCAAAGTGCTTTGCAAATTATACATCCCTTTGAACTTCAGCCACCTCTTGGGAGAGCCAAATATTGTGGGGTAGAGGACAGTAGTTTCATGAGGCCAAGGAGATTAGAGCTCTGCAACTGCAACATAGCATCTGAAAAAAACAAAACAGACTGAAAAAAAGGATTGGACATACTGATATGTTTTAAAATCAAATTTCAAAGAACAGAATTTTCTTAAGAGTTTTGTTGAAACTGGCAAAAAAAAAAAAAGAATCTTTCATTCTTTGTTATTGTTACTCTTTCACCTTTTAAAAAAATGCCTCTTTTTCTTCTTATTTTATTTTTTATGTTCCTTGACCCTCTTTTTCCATTAAATTCTTTACAGCTTCCTTTCCTGTCCCAACTGCACCCTATTAGCACCTCTTTATTCTAATCCTTTGCCTAGCTCTTTAGATAGTTTTTTACAAAACCCTGCTGTAACCAGATGGAATCTGGATTCTTGCATGCGGTGCGTATGGGTTGCTTCCAGCACACTGAACACCAACCCAAATATATAGGCAAACCCAGCACTCATGCTGGCACAAGATTCAGAAATCACAGATCACATCAGCTGTTATTACTGAAAACATAGGTCGGCCAGTGGCCACACACTTCAGCATGCATGGTTGGGTTTATGGATATGAAAATGCCCCCCTCTAAAGCAGAAAAAGAACCAAAAACGTGAATTTCCCCAACTGTTAGACTTGCTGTGGTCTGTATGCAAACACTGTTAATCTTCCTTGTCTTTGCTGTAACAGATTTTAATAGAAGTTGAGTCCTTCTAGGGACCTGCTGAATATGTGCTGTTCCTACACAGATGCTTAACAGCAGCATGAACAGCCAGAAATCACTGCCTTCATCCACAGAAAACCACAGGAGACCTGAGCCCTTATTTTCACTGTTTAGGACTTGAAAGCATCTTTGAGTCCTAGTGGCATGTTATACACTAGTTTCCATAAAACAATTTTGCTCTGCAGCCTACTTCCCTTGCTGGAAGACTTTTCTGTGACCTTGCTGTTCGCGTGGGTCAAGATCTTTTATTTCCAATCTTCACTGTACTTTTTCAGCTATTTGTTCTTGTTCTGTTTGTTCAGGTCTGTTTATTTGCTCACTAGCCCTTTTCTTTATGTGTAATGCCATATGATACAGCAATCCAGTTTATCTTCTATCATTTTGCTGGGCTAAATCCATTAATGTTCTCTAACTTCATTTTGGATGAGAGACTGCCCATGGATTCTCACTTCCCTTTGTCACCTTGGTCACGTTCTACACTCAGGCCATGATTTAAACTGTTTAACTGCATCATGTGAATACACAGATGACCAGAACTGCATGGAAAATCCAAGGTTCAATTTCATCTAACCCTTACACAGTTGCATTCATACTTGCCTATCTTCGTTGTCAGTAACAATGCTGATGCATTCTTTGCTTTCTTCATGGTTACATCACTTTCATGGTTTAGAGTCACTCTGAATGTTTTTGCCGTCATTTGTTTCAACATACGAATCCTTCTTTAACATAGACATGCTTGTTATTAGCCCTTAAGTATACAACCTTGCAAGGTATGCTATTTTCAACCTATCTGTTTTATTGCAGTACTCAAGTTTGTTCCGTTTATCTTCTGTGATACCCTATTTCTCCACACCATTGACAATGCTTCTAGACTTTGTGCTGTCAGCAGTGTTTTTCACCAGTCTTTCAGCAGTTCTGTGCCTAAATCATCAAAAGTAAGACAGTGCTTACAGGAAGTCCACTGGTATTTGATCTGAGTTCCCTTCGTACGTGATACTTCCTTTACAGCACTGCGCTGTGGCTGGCTGTCACCTATCATGCACATTGATACACGTGTTTTCCAGCACGTGACCAGTTTCTCCAACTTGCTTAAGCATTTCCAGTGCAGCAGAAGGAGTTCTTTACTGATAACCAAATCAATTAAATCTACCATGTTTCCACTGTCTGGAAAAGCAGTTACTTTAATCAAAGAAATACACCCACATAGTTTAGCCTGGTCTGCCTGGAGGAAGTCTATGTTGCATTTTTCCTATTTTCCATTTACCACCATATCCTTGATTATTGTTTCCCTCCAAATCTGTTCTAAAAGCTGGCACGCAGCTGAGGTCAGGCCTGTGGTTATACGGATTGCTTCTTTCGTTCTTTCTTTCTTCTAGTCCCCTTTCACTTTTCCATCTGCGGGCAGGAATCCAATACTGTGCTGTCCAAAGGCTCATGCACCACAGTGATTCCTGCTGCATGTAAAAGGAAACCAGTTATAAGAGTCAGGCAAGGCCTCAGCTGGCTCAGCACCTTGCATGCTTGCCCAGAAGGCTAGTGACCACTCAGAGCATGCTTTGTGGACCCCTGTCATTTCCCCAGCCCAGGGATGATGATGATCACTGACAGTTACAGGGGAAATTCTTTTGGAGTAGTATGACCTGGGCCGAAGTCAGATGAGTCCTGCTGTGTTCAGTCTAGTCTCAATTCCAATCTGTTTGCATCACATTTATTTGAGTTATTACACATAGACGAGGAGCAGAAAAGTATTGATTTTATTTTGCAAGGTGAAAGTCTTGCAGAAAAACCCCACAAAATTCAGGAGAGCTCTCTAGTGGGAAACTCCTTGCGAAAACTAAGAAGTTACTTACAGGGCTGTATGGAAATTATACTGAAGTGGAGGGACGTATTGGGAGTATATGTTAAGGGACAGAGCTAGAGTGGATGCTATGTATTTAACGGGTATGCAATTTCATCAATGTTTTCAGACTCTTTTGAAACCAGGACAAAGCTTTATCATCCTTAAGATCCAGTGGCACGGAGTTCAGAACCTTATCTGTGCCTTATGCTAAGAAACATTCCCTCTTGTGTATTTTGATTTTGGTTACATGGAAAAAAAAAAAAAAAAAAAAGAATAGCTGTGGGGATGGTTTCAAATCATTTTAGCCTGCTGGAAATCTGGCATAAATAGTAATGTTAGCACCCTCTGATCCAAGGAGGTACCACGTAAGAGCTCATTTTGAAGCACTTCCCAAAATTGGAGTTGGGATTTCTCAAATCAGTCTAATGAATTTGCCAGGACTGTGCTGGACACGGTGCAAGGCCCAGTGGCTGCAGGCTGAGTGAGCAGGCGATGCTGCGCCCTGCTGGCTGCTCTTTGGGCTCTAGCAGGGCTTGCAGACAAAGCCAAATGCTGCAGAACAGAAGGATGACACTAACTGGGTACCCTTGTGAGTAGCTGCTGTGGGTAACTGATGTCCTGTGGTGGGCACGTCTGGTTATCGCCATCCACTAGAAGGAGACCAAATCATGTGTGTTCTGTGCTGTAAGCAGTTCATTAAGTACAGCAACAGGCAGTCAGGAGTTAATTAGCTACTGAAAGACAAAAAGATGTTTCCAAGGAAATCCAGCAACTCAGCTCATTGAGGCAATTCTGGAAAAGAAGTAAGAGAAAAGGCTTGGGAATAAGCAGAGGATAAAATTAGGAGGGTTTGTTGGCTACTGGTAAATGCATTTACATCAAATAATTTAAGATGGCTGGCTGGAGCTGAAGTTTATTTGGCATTAGTTTTCACATGGAGTCATGAGACAGGTTTCTTAGCTTTGGTGTAAACACCCTGGCTGGCTTACATCACAGTTGTAATGTTTGACTCCACAACCTTATGTTTGAACATTGTATTATTTTTAAATGTTAAATGATCTGTGCCTCTTTGGTTTAAAGCTCTTCAGGCCAAGTGTAATCTCTACCCACAAAAAGGGATTAGTGGGATGATCTAGCAAAATATTTAATTATGGGTGAAATTCACCCCTTCTGCTGCCTGTGGTAATGCTCTTCATGCTGCTTATATCCTGCATGGCCTTCACTGAATGGCAGGGAATGGAGCTGGGTGCCAGCTGCCCCACCAAAGGCACACCATGGATCAGGAGAGGGGGATCTCACTGCAAAGGTCTCTTAACATGCTGATATTTTGTGCCTTAGCGCAGCGGGGCAGCTGCAGACAAGGACAACTGGTCACTTTAATGCCACACTGACATTTTGGAAACAGAGTGATCTGCTCCATCTGATGGAGAAAGGAGGGAGAATCAAAGAGTTGGATTTGAAGAAATTAAAAAACAGCTTCCTGAAGTGCGTGTAAATTATAAGACAGTGTCTTCTGATCAATTTTGTAATGGGAAATTAAAAAAAATAAAGCTGTCAAAATGATAATCACTAGAGAAAAAAAGAAATCGGTGTGAGCAAAAGCTGGCAAGTCTGCTTGCAGAATGACTACTGTACTGGAAAATTACTGAGCACTGTTTATAAAGGCAATCAGACAGGAATGTTAGTCTTGGAGTCCTACTTTCGACATCAGCAGCTGTATTATTCTACTAGATTCCTGGTACTTTTTTTCCAAAAAAAAAAAACCCCAGTGCAACAACTGTGACTGGGTGCGGCACAACCTGCTCCCAGCCATCAACATTCACCTGGTTATTTTGACCCCAGCAGAGCAGAGATGTAGTGGAGAGTTTCAGAAGTGTGCAGAGAGAGGAAGATACAATGACAGCGTATGTATTTGGTGGAAATCACGGGTCTGCTTGTAAACAGTGCTTTCGTCCCTCTATGCATTCAAGTATGAACTTAGTTTGATAGATGCAAGCAAAAAATATCTGATGATCAGTTTCATGTGACTGATTCTCGGAAATCTTTTCCTGTTCTGCTTTCTGCACTTACTCCATGTGAAACGCTGGCCCCAGTGATGTTAGTCAGAGCTGTGCATGATTTCAGTAGAGCCACAATTTCATCCAGGTGCCTTGGAAAAATAACAGCAACTTCAACATGATTTTGCATCAAAGACCGGAGCTAAAGACAACCAGTTCTAATTAAAAACGGAGTTATCCCCCCCTGTACAGTAACTCAACAACCTACATTGAACCAAAAAGTGAACAACAAAGTGTTGGAGTGTTCAAATTGCACTGCTTTAGATTAGTATCTGTAACGTGATTTTTCAAATCAGCTACATATTGTTTAGTAGCAAATGTCTTCTGATAATTTAGTGGTGGTGCAGGCTCTGAACTAATAGTAATCAAAAACCAGGTTTACTAAAAATAGAATTATCAGTGTTATTACAAATGTATCTTTGGTCCAAGCTATTACTACCAAAGCAAGGAAATTTCAGTGTAGCATTTGCGAGGGAACAGAAGTAACACAACCCCTGTGGGGCAGTGAGCGTGTGTGCAAACATATGGTGGGTGTTCTGTTAGTGGACCAGAACCAACCTGCAGGCACCAGTCTTATGCAGGGCTCAAGTCAGAAATAATCAGGTGAAACTTAATGAGCTGCAGTATTTATCCTAGAACATGCAATTACTTTGTGATCTGAAAAGTGACCACGTGTCTTTTGATTGCACTTCTCCACCTCATCCTTCAGCCTGGACCCTCTTCACTGCATATTTTCCTAAATCTTTAGCTGCAACTGGTCATTTGCAGACATTTCATCTCCTTTGGGTTTGTGTACATAGTGTTGTAAACTCTTTTTCTTTTTTTTTTTTTCAGAGAAAATGTGGGAGTCTTAGGCAAGTAGGTAGAATAGATAATTCAATGTTAATGACTAATCCAGACTCTACGAAGATCAAATGATGAACTGAACCTCTTAAAGATATTTCACGTTTGCTCCAGGGGCCTGCCAGATGGTTGTTGCAATAGCAGATGAGAAGAACTCCCAATTTCTTAACAGAGATATGGAGAGGTCAGAGGTTGAAGAAGACTCAGAAGATAGATTTAAAACAGCCCTCTCAGATTGCATGTTCTGCCCATCCCAGACTTCTGAGGCTAGAGAAAAACAGACCCTACAGTGCATTTTTTAGCTAGAAAGACAGCCACTCTCTAGGTTAAAAAATCTCTACTTAAGAGCTTACTACTTTCTTCATAAATCGAACCACCAGCAGGGATCATCTAACCCTTGAATCTTCCATAGATGTAAGATTGCAAAATGGAGGGGGAAAAAAAAGCATGGATAAAGCCGAATGGTCTACGTTACACATGTGGCTTAGTGTACAACTGTTAATGGGCTTGGTTAGTAATACAGGGCTGACTTGGAGTTCTGTGTTTGAACACTGGAATTGTTTTTGGCATTGTCATAAGAAAAGTACTTAAACTTTTTTTGAAAATGAAAATTAAGTCTCTTATCTAGAGGGTTCAAAAGGTGTAATAACAGCACAGAGAGGAAAATGTCTGTATGTAATTTAATTGTAACAATGATTGCTGCTATTTGTGCATCTCATTTGTCTTCCCAGCTTATTTATTACATGCAACTAGTAATTTTACAGATACCGTGCTGCATGTTCCTTAACTAACTCTGAAACTGACAGGAATTTTCATATTTAAGCATTTTAACCACAAATCTTTTGTCTTTTCTGTTTGGTAGTGTGCTATGATGTTGAAATCCTGTCAGAGTAATTAAAAAATCTTTAGTGTCTTCCAGGCAATAAAATAATAGTTTCACTAACAGGGCAAGTAGGCTGTGAGATTTCAGAGATCCTTTATAGGGTGCCCCATATTCTTTGTACCCATCAGTGAATGCAGGCTAGGATGAGGGATGGATGTGGTGGATGTGTAGCTGAAGCTGGCCATATGACCACCACTGTAATGAAAATGCTGGGGTGATGACATCTTTACCACAGACTAGATCAGAAATGACCTGAGCCATAGCTTTCTGTTGATTCTCTAGGTTTTGACTGATGCTCTGTGCAGTCTTCTCATGTCAATGATGATACTTGTTCTTTTTGTCGCACTGACCTGTGCGTGTGTGTGTGCTGGAGCAGCCCTAACCCAAGATCACTCAGCAGGGTAGAAATGAGGTGACTTCTCCCCTCCACAGAAGTAACAAAAGAAAAATAGAAAAAGGAATTTTTCTTCCTGAAGGGAAAGTCATAACCTGACTTCTTACGGCATCTTGGAAATAGTTGGCATGCAGCACGCTGCCCATCCTAAATGAAAGCACACAGACAGCTTCTGCCAAGAATGTATTTTTATCTTTCTCCTTTGCTTTCAGTCCCTTTTTCTTTTGCCAGTAGCTGTAGATCACAGTGAGAGCATGGTGCTGAAGTGAATATTAGTTCAGCGGAGCCTCTACAGAAACCCTTCCTGGCCCTGTGACTCACATTCAGCTCATAAAGCAAAGTTACTTTTTCCCCCTTTGTGCCATTACTGAACGGTTCCTTCACCTGGCTCAATAGCTGCTTACACGTGGGCTCTAGCAGGGCACAGCCCAGATGGTAGCGAGGGAGCCTGGCTATTAATTTTCATGAACACCGATTTCTGCACTCAAAGTCAATTTTTGTCAGTCTCAGTCTTCACTCAGCTGGCATTTTCCCATTCCATAAGTAAATAGCAAGTACTCAGCCACAGTGATGCACCAAAATGACTGTCTAGAGAATATGTTTGGTAGTTTGCGAGCTGCTTTAGCCAACAGAAATTCACAAATGTGTCAACTGCTTTTCTGCAAAGAAACATTTGAATGGGGCTCTGTTCCACAAAAGACAGGTGGCCAGCCTTCCTGATGCTGTTCTGCTCAAACTAATTGGTTTCTGCCTTTGCTGTCATCAGTGCTGTCTCAGCAGGTCACCAGTCACAGCAGCTGGCAAATGAATTCACGCCAGTTGCACCAAATGAGGATGTTTCTGCACATTGTTTTGAAATGATTTTTCCCCACTCACAAATGTCAGAAAGAGAAAGAATTGTTAGATTTTTGAGGCATTATGGAGCAAATTCAAAAGAAGTGTGACTAGTAAGGTGTTGTGTGTTGCTCTATCTTGACTACTGGAAACTTCAGTAAAATGAAACAATATTTCTAAGCAAGCTTTTATATTTGAATGTTCTTATTTTGGTCCTTGTCATTACAGGCAACCCAGGATTGGGTGACAAGTAAAAGATTCATGGTATTAGGATGCTAATCCAGATGACAGTCCTAAATAACAGGCTAGAAGGTCAATTACCTGATGATGATAGCCTTCCGGTGCCTAGTGCCTACAATTATTGTTCCCATCATTCGCTTCATCCAGGAATGCCTGTAATTACAAAGAGATGTTCCTCATTGACAGATTACAGGAGGCATGAAGATGAATGCTGCTTGTCTTTAGGAAATAATTGTTCCTCTCTATATACCTCCTAATTCAGATTCTTCGCAGACATTTTATCCACTGCCACGTAGGCCAGCTTTTTAACCACAGTGATGCTGCCAGAGCATCTTGTTATGGAGCCTTTCAGTCAGCCTTACACTGAGCTAGAAGGATGCATGGCCACAGCAAGGGTCTGCTCATAGCAGCAGTCCCTTATACTGGGAGGAACCCAAACAACTCACAGCATTGTGAGCCTTTAAAGAGAAAACAAAGCAAACAAACAAACCGAAACGCTGTTCGTGTATTTGTTCCCAGCACATTTGATCAAAGGGAAAGCAAATGGCAACTGAAATGTGCTTACAAAGTGAATGAATCCCAAAGCTCAGAAAAATGATGGTTAAAGGTAAGTATCCCCCACTCCCATTCAGTTTGTGTTATGGTACATCCTTATGGCAGCTTTGAATCAGTGTTGCAGATTCCTTTCTAGTGGAGTAATCTTGTATTTTTAAGTATTTATTGAGCAGTTAAATAGTATTCAAATTTGCTAACAATGGCCATAGGCAATTATTCCCCATTTTTAAGGTCCCTAATTCTATGAATGGTGTTTCTGTCTAGCATGGAGCCAAGAGCAGATATTCACTTGTACACAGCCCCTTTCTGCTCTGCACGTTTCAGGCCAGATCTCAGTCTGACAGCAGTACAGCAACATTGGAGAACCCACAAACCTAGGAAGAGTTGCCAGTTTCTTATTTCTCTGTTTTCAGGTTAAGTGCAATATTTTATCCTACTTTTTTATTATTTTTTTTTTTTTTTTTTAATATTCCCTCTCTGTCTCCTTCCCAGGTGGGTGACTGGCCATTGGAGTCCCTGCTCTGCCACTTGTGAGAAAGGCATCCAGCATCGGGAAGTGACTTGTGTTTATCAGCTGCAAAATGGCACCTATGTTAACACAAGAGACCTCTACTGCCTTGGCAACAAACCAGCAACAGTACAAAGCTGTGAAGGACGGGACTGCCTCTCAATTTGGGAAGCATCAGAGTGGTCAAAGGTAAGAATTTGGCCCAAGAGAGAAGCCAGACAGCACACAGTTCTGGATACGCTGCCCTAATTTAGCTAAGAGCTTGAAGTTAAGCACATTCTCACAGTCAGCACACTTGGTAACTTGCAGTACTGAGGCACTAGGTAGGATTGGTTTTTGTTGAAATGATTAGGTTTAAGCTGAGGTTTGTATCACATACCAGATGAGTTATTAAGGCAAGTATTAGATATCGTGCTATGTTAACTATATCTTTCCATCTGAAAAGTCTGACCACCAAGGAAAAACATTTCTCTGACCTACAGCTGGAAGTGTAGGAACCTAACAGATCTTCTGGCTCTGCTTAAATGTGGTATGAAACAAAATACCATATTTATCAAACAGCTGCATGTTGCAGAGAATATACAGTCTTTGGGCCTTGTCCAACCCTCTTTTGTGTAATTCCAGGAACATAGAAAAGCTGGTTATACTTTGCTTTCTTGTGTGTCTCCATGTAGCTGCAGAGAGTTAAGAAGTTATTCTCAGATACTATAAATCCATTTCACATATTAACAAAGTGTCATCTGGACAGCCTTCACTTTGTTTAGCAACAGAGTGAACCAGGAGCATGCTTACAGTTCATGAGAAGCACTCAGCAAGTACATGGTAACCTTGCCTGTACCTTGTGAGTAATGGTTCTAATAGGGTTTCCATGTCAGACTTGGTGCTGTATCTGTTAGGCTGATCTGAGCAATGAAAAGATGATGTCAGTATTGGTGCAGTATGTATGTCGCTACCAGTCTCATTACAGCCTGGCTGTGCTACAAGTCTGTCCAGAAATGGGCATTTTTGTGGGCAGGATATTTCATTGTTTTTTGTCTCTATTTTGAAACAGTGAGCTCCTGTTTAAAGCATTGTCAAAGATCTTTTGCAAAATATTATTGTTAGAAAAGTCACAGCACACAAGATACCAGGGACCTGGCACTGAAGAACAGTGTCTCTTAACAAAAACACAGTGTGGATCCATTGTCCACCTTTTGAACAGAAAATCTTTGCTTGGCAAGTGAAACACTCAAGTGAGAGTAGTGTTTCCTTTCAGCTGTACCTGTTCACTAATGCATTAGATTCTTTTACCTGATTTGAAAAGATGTGGAGAAATACATTGATTTTTAATAATTTCTCTGATACGTCTTTCATGTGTTACAAAAATAAACCTTTCAGATGATGCTCCTTTTATTTCTTATAGCTATACAAGGTGAGCTGTAGCAGTGTATGTAGCAGACTAGTCTTCTCACTGCAGCTCCTACCTGCCTTACAGGGTGAATTTTGTCGTTGGAGTGTTCATGGTCTTTTTTCAATGTTAGGTACTTCCGTGTTTTTGTTTTTAATTGGACTAAGTCATGTTACAGAAGGTTTTTTATGAACTGGAAATCTTCTGTATTTGTGACTATGTAACTCATTTTGTTCTAATATTGTGGGAAAAATATCATAGAAGTAATAATATTTTATAAATCAATTTTCTTGTGTGTGTTTTTGAACTTCTGGTTATACAACAAAAACAGTTGAACACATTGGTGTCTGGTCCCCAATCAAAAATGTGTGTTCTCAAAGCAAATTCCATTGCAGTCTTCAGTGTGGAAAAAATTAAGTTCCACTTTTATTGCCAAACACTTGAGATTATTTTGGACAAAGTACCACTTAATCCATTTTTAATGACAGAAATAGAGACTGTCACAAAAAGGTGAATGCTTCTGCTGTTAGGGAACTTGAGTAGAAAAAAACAATGGATTTCCTTCAAATAAAAGAGTCATATCTTAACTGCAAAGTTGTGATACTCCTTTACAAAACTTTGTGGGATTCGAATAGATAATTTGCTAATAAAATAAAACCTGATCATCTAAAGTAGACACTAAGGGGGTTCCTAGTAGACTGTCTTGTTTTAGAATCTGTGTAAAATCTATGCATGAGAAAAAAATCACGATGACAGAGGACTTGAACAAAAAAAACCTCTAAAAGGGAATGATTTATATGTGACAACCAAAGACCTGTTGGGAACCTTTTGTCTAGGAAAAGTAAATGCAATACTGATCTGCGAATGACTTAAAAGCTTTGGGAAGAATCAACAGTTCGTGTCTTTCCCAAACTCAGTTGTACAACCCACCTAGAGGATTCTCATACTGTGAAAAATACTCCTGCTTCAGTTTGATTTACTTTCAGTAAATTGGACCGTTTGAATTATTTTATATATTGTTCTTTATAGTTTGAGACGAACAAAAGCAACCCCAAGGAGTCCACCCTGAGAGCTGCGGAAAATTATAGTTTATATGGGAAAATCTGTACTGCTTAGGGCAAATTCGTGGCTTTAAGGTACTGTTCAAGGAGCTCCGGTGTTGGCTCTCTGGCAATTCGTGCATTTTGAGGATTCCAGCAAAGCAGTTTCTGGAATTGTGCAAAGCCTGGAAGAATTCATCCTGGTATCTAGCACAGCTCTACAATTGTGCTTGTTACAAAGATGTTACATCCGTAAGGCGGTCATGCCATGAGCAGCACGTAGTAAATTAAGTGGAAGGCTTCCCAGATTTTCAAGAAGTCACTTTGTAGTGCTCTGAAGTATTTAAAGGCACGTCTGTTTGCTTGCCAGCTCATAAACGCTTGTCATTCATGTCCTTAACAAGGCCAGCAGGTCAGAACTGCCTGGATTGTATTTTTAAGACGATTAGACAGGCATGCTGAGATTTGTCCATTTGATGTAATTTATATCAAGCTGACACTTGTTTCCAGCATAGACCCCCTGGATGGAGAAGCTTCTTGGATTATGTTCAAAAGACCTCACAGAATATCTCGTATCTTCAGTATTTATTCAGTGTCAACTCAACTGTCTTTTTCCGTGCTGATCCCCTAAAGGGGAGAACTTGACATGCTAGAGAAGGTTAGTTTTTATCTCAGTTCATACATATATCATTTTTCCATCCACCTGTCCCCAGTGGCTCTTTAAGAAAATTTCTCACTCCTAACCCCTGCAGTGGCATGAAAATGAAGAGCAGAGAGACTAGCTGTGCTGCTGTGTAGTAGCATGCACACAGATGGCTGTATCAGCATTGGTAGATCTATTAACCTGTGACTGAACTGGTTATTTAAAACGTTTCTCCATTTCAGTTCACAACAGTGTCTTTTTCCCACCTGTTACAGTCAAGACAAATTCACCAGTAAAACAGAATTTCCAGTCAACTGTTGTCAGAGATAGCAAATGGGCTACCAGTTATTTCTACTTTTTCAAAGTGCCTAAATAACAGCATCTAAGCATTAAAATATTTGTGGACAATATTTGCTCACTTGCATGGATGTTTGTTACTAGTGCCCATAATCAAGTCTTTCACCAGCAACTGATCCTAGCAGCCCTAGTAGCCTGCTGCATTCCCACAGCCCCTGGTTGTGCTTTTGATGCTGAGGGGCCCATCTTTTGTACCTGCTGATGAATGTGGGCAGCTTGCTGGCCAAGGCCAGAAGGTGATGACAGCTCTGTGGTTCACTGAGTGGTGTCTCTGCTGAGCGATCTGCTTTGTACACTTCAAGTTCTTTGAAATTAACATCGCGGTGATGAGGAGGTGGCAATTCAAAGAGTGAAGGTCACACGTGTGCACATGAGAACATGTGTGAGAGCAGTGAATTCACCAGGGTGCATACAAACAGTACTGCAGAGGTGGTTTTGTAACCACAATCTCCTGCTACATAAAGTGCATTTTTTGTCATTGTTGTACTCCTGTGATACACAAAGGTATATGGCAGTTCTGTTATGAATAATGAGCTCTTAAATGCAAGATTTAGTTATTCAGTAACACCATTTCTAGCACAATGCTATTTTTCACAAGTAAAAGATCACAGAAGTGTATCTCATATTATTCAGACGAATCATGTTTGAAAATGGTTTCAGTTGTTGGGGGAAAATTTTGCAAGTTATCAGGTTTTGTGTGCATAAAACTAAGCTTTCCTTTTAGATATGTTACAAAAATAAAAATTCTGTTGCATGATTCCTAGAAATAATAAAACATACCTGTTGTTTTGCAGTGTTCAGCAGACTGTGGCAAAGGGATCCAAAAAAGGACAGTAACGTGTACAAATTCTCAAGGCAAATGTGATGCAGCCACCAGGCCAAGAGATGAGGAAGAATGTGAGGATCACACAGGCTGTTATGAATGGAAAACAGGCGATTGGTCTAAGGTACCAGTGAGCAGTGCACGGTATTTTCTCTCTAAATCCAAAGATGTTCAGTATGCTGTGCTTCCATGTGCAGTGTGTTCTGCAGTTTAAATATTTTGAACGGAAGCTTTTGATTGATGTTTTTTGCTGGGATTTAAACTTTCCCTTTATGCCACTTGTGACCCAAATACTGCAACAGAGGCTTGTGGATATGTCAACAAACAGGTTCAAAATGAGTATTAATGGACATCTTATCCATTCAACGGCTAAACCCACACAACTTCCACCCTAAAAATGAAGATTCTCACCACAGGCCAAAATTCATCCATCAACTCAACTCTTTGCATTAAAAGGCCACTTCATGAGCAGTGCTGGAACTGTTTTACATGTTTCAAAAAGCCAGCTCCAAATCGACCTGGCTAACAGGTTGACTTCTACGAAAAGAAGTTCATTAACAGTATCTGCCAGGACTTCAGGGAGTTAAGCGGGAATCGCATGCCCAGCCTGGGCAGCCTGAAAGGAAAATAGTAGATGTTTTCTTTCTTCAAGTATGTGTATCAGTTAAGTATTTAGACTTCAAATTAGAAACCTAGTCACTGAGAAAAAGAGAAATCTCACGAAGAGAAGATGTGATGAAAGTTTTGTCTCCCTCAAAGCATCAGTACTCAGCTGAGAGCTGAGCCTTATACCTCTTGTTCCACAGGTGGTGAGTTTGAGGGTCTGGGAGAACTGTTATTAAGTAGAATGTGGAAGCCTTAGCAAACTCTCACAGAGACAAAGGTTAACTGACGGCACACACTGCTGAATTGTTTGCCCTTCTCATGCAGATTTTGCTTTCAGAGTCTGATGGTATACCATTTTATTACCACAGATGCAAAACTACAGCTGTACAACTCATGCTATTCTGAGACCTACACAGCACAGTCCAGTGCTTCACTTAATTCAGCCATCTGAGATGAAAGTTTGCCCTCTATTTAAAGGCAGAGCCAAAACCATCAGTCCCTTCCTTAGGGCTGGATTTCACTTTCATTTAGATCTGTCTGAACACAGTTTCTCTGGTGACATCAGTGGAATTAATTCCTATGTGCAGTGGATTAAACCAGTGCAGAATCTGCTCTGTATTTGCATTCTGATCTTAAAGTAGCAGGTAGTTTTGCTTGGGAAGGAAGCCCAGCAGTATAAGAAATTCAGCCTTTGCCAGTGTTGTTCATAACACATCCTTTACATTACCAACTTCATGTTTGTATAAAGCCTTGAAATTTCCCAGGAATATTATATTCCAGTTTGGTTTTATCTTATCTTTGTAACTGTTCTGCTCTTGAAACAGAAGGCCTACTTTTGTTCTGGAATGTACGGCATGTGCAGAAACCACTGGGATACAGTAGTTGCATTTTGCTTTCCAAAAACCCAAACTCCAGCAAGCAAAATCCACTGAAGCAGAGGCCCATGATGGGCAAATTGGCTTATCTGCAATTGTATTTTTTGCATTACGATTGGGAATTACAAATATTTATAGATACACCGTGTCAGAGATGCATGAATTTAATGGTGTCAGTGCTGGAGCGTGATTTAAGAGCCAGCCATAGGCATAAGATCTGTACTTATGCTGAGCCAGGAATTTGTATCACAGAATGTTTGGAGTATTGAATGTTATTTTATTTATAACTTGGCACACAGAATCCACACAATTTGGCCAAAATAAACAGTTCCTGTGTTAACAGGTGAAATAACATTATTTATTTATTTGTGGAATTTTAAGAGATTTTGGCAGAAGAATTGACCCGGATTCTCTTTATAGGAGGAATATGAAATAATCATGTATTCACTGATTACATGGATTGAAAGTTCAGTACTGTATGAATGCTTCCCATCTGATAAAGAAGTTGGCTCATTGCTAGAAAGGCTGCAGTCATGCATTGGTCACAGTAAATAGCATTGATAGATTTAGTCTCTGCATATGAGCAGTGCAAGTTCTGTGCAAAATCACTCATTATTTGCAATTCTTAACTTGGGATCAGGATCTTCTCTGTGCAGAAGGGCACAGAAGTTTGTGTGCTGTTTATGTGGTCTGCTTCTGCCTGCAGAGAACACGTGCCAACTCTCAGCTTCCCAGGAATTTCACCCTGTGCAAATTCAGCAGATGTTCTTGGACTTAGATTTGGTTTATAATGAACATTAAAAATTCTAGACGTCTTGGTTAATGACACGAAGACTTGGATCACACAATTAGATTGTTATCCTCTGAGTAGAGAGGTGAACAAAAAGCATCACTGAATGGCTTAAGAAAGGTATGGATAGATATAGTTCTTCTGAGAAAGTTTATTACCTCCGAAACCCAGATAGCTGAAATACTTAGTGTGGAATTCTTTGCAGATCCAGTCAGGATTTTGATTTTCAGGATCCAGAAGCTTTAATGCAGGGCTCAGACATAGGAGAAGAACCTTTACACTATCAGCAATTCCTTTCTGGTGTTGGCTGGCTTAAACAATTTGACCATTAAGGAGAAACATACAGTCTTCTAAAGTCAAATTATAGCAAACTCCTTAAAATTCACAATTCCAGGTTAAAATTCCATTGTAGAACATTTTTGGGTTTGTTTTTTTTTTTTTGGTTGTTTGTTTTCTTGTTTGTTTAGTTCTTGTTTTGCCAGTGCTATAAAAATCACTGTGAGAGAGCTTTGTGCTGAGATGGAAACATTTTCTACCATTACAGCTTGATCTCAGAACAAGCAACGACCTTTTGCGATTAACTGCATTGTGGATTTGTTTCTATTAAGAATCATCAAGGAAGCAAGATTGAATGATCAGTAGTAATTACCACAGGATAGAAGGAGGGACAGATGCTTTTTATGCAGACAACTTGCATGCTGCCTTGGCATTCAATCCTGAGCTATCCCAAACTAAGATCATTTGAGTATATCCCAAAGTCTTGTAGGAAAGAGGCAAAACTTCATTAAAAATCCATGTCTGGATACAACATAAATAGAATGGGCTCTCTGAGGGGCAGACTCCTATTTTTGTCAGAGGAGCAGTAGAGGCATTTATAGAACACATAGGCTCTGTGCATGAGAAGACTTGCCTAAGGAGCTCCCCAGAGCTTTACTAAGAATGCCTTCAGTCATGAGATCACAGACACAAACAAGAACTGCTATAGCTGACAGCGATGGACACGCTTATCCTATGTCAGATTTTAGATATGTTCCATTCAGAAGATGCAGGGATTTGGAGCTAATGGACTGGATTTTGCAGTCAGTCTGGGCTGTCTGTGTGTTCCCAGTGTACTTGCAGTTTCTTTGAATTGTGCCACAGGGAGCTGATATATCTAGTTTGCTTTGCAAACACATATGTTCAGGTTTGTGATGTTATTTAAATTTCTTTGAGGTTACCTTTGTTAGTCCAAAGCCTGAGATTGACATACTATCTAATGTACTTGTAAAGACAGAATATTGTTCTGTTACTAGTAACCATGATAACCTCCAACTTGCTAGCATTCCTAAACTTTCAACTTTTTCATTCTTAACAAAAAGAATCTTATTTTTATCATTTACACAAATGCAGCATTAGTATGAACAGCATAACAAAAATATTCCTGGTCTGAAAGTCTTCAAACCTAGCAGAAAGGCAGATTTTAAAGTGAGAGACCCACTGAAGGTGTTAACCTGAAATTATTTTTTACTATTGCCTGGATTCTTTAGAATTGCAGTTCGTTATATCATCCTTTCTTTTTTTTGTATGATGCAATACACAAATGGGAATCCAAGTCATCTCCCGTTCAGTCTTTTCTTCCAAAAGGAAATTCCACATCCAGTTTGTACTCAGTTAAAGAAACAAACATCTCATACACTTTCAGCTTTGCAATACTTCTTGCGTGTTTGAAATCTGAGCTGTTAAAGGTTGTAGCACTAGAAACATTTTCACATTTTTGTTGTAGTTGTGCTGGTCAAAAGAACAGCCATAGATCGCTCGCTTTCCCAGCTCTTGCCTCAGATTCCTAAGCTGCTGAAACTATGCCTCCAATGCATTAACAAGATAGTAGTTCATTCTTTCACGATCAGTTGTGTTTTGTTGGCAAACTTCAGGTCAAGGATTACATTCCCGTAAAGCATGCAGGTAGCTGGTGGATAGAATGTGGCTGTCTCGATCGCTTTGCAGGATGCACTGTCTGTGTCTGTGCTCCTCATGTGCTCGAGGCTGCAGGACTGTGAGTTGTGCTGGAGTCTGCCGTGACTCCTGCAGTGGAACCAGATGTCCCAGATGCTTTGGGAGTGTGTTGCTGGCGTGCTGCAGGGAGATGAGGTACAGCCTAGATGGACCAGCTAGCTGTGGTAGTGACAAAGAGCAGTTGTGCTCGAAGATGCAGCACTGGGGACTGTTTTTTAGCTACACAGGCCTCCCCACTCTGTCTTCAGCACTTTCCCCTTCTAATCTTGGAATGACAAAGCAGGTAAATCACCTAGGGGCAGATGTGCAAGCTAACACTGTATCTTTTCAGATCCTTTTCTCCAGTTGGCTTATGGACTCTTCTAAGGTATAACTGACAAGGTGAGATTACAGAGCAGGAGTAATCTTCCAGAAGACTTTTATGGATTTTTCTTCATTTCCAGCTGTACTTAGTTGTTTCTCTGTTTTATGTGCCTCAACATACTCTATTTGTGTCTTGTGACTGAAGTATTCTATTTCAAGCCAAAAGCACAAAATGGTTCAGAGTTCCCCATTTCACTTCTTTGGCTGTTCTTCTTTTAGCTGGTATTATGTCAAGGAAGGCATGGTTACAAGCAAGATACACTAACTACATCGTTAGTGCAGATTTTCACAAGGATGCATTTCCAGTTTTGTTGGCAGAAGCTAAAACATGCAACATCTGTTCCTCAGTCAACAATTTAGCTCATTAACCTATTATATTACATAGCCCAATGAAAAGGTTTTTAGAGGAAGAAAGATGCATAGAAGCCTTATAATATATTGACTTTGCCTTTTTTTTTCTTTTCTTTACAGTAGATACTCTGTAAATATTAAGGCCTATATTATATATTTCCTGATGTGAATCCAGGCTGTCTTTCATTCTTCCTTCCAGTCCATTGGCCACAAGCCAAAGGTCTCACTCAGCACTGGGGGTCAGATATCATTCTGTCTGGCACTGGTATGAATGCAGATTGATTCAGCCACTTAAATTACTGCAAGCTTATGCCAAGGCAATTCAGATCAGAATCTGATCTGCTGGGCTGTGTGAGATCTTTGGGTCTTGTGTAGGAACCATCACAGATTCATACTTCTGGATGAAAACAGAAATATATGGCATCTCAAGCTGGGATTCCACTTGAGGAAAGGAGAGGAGCGGAGGAGAAATCGTTTTCTATCATTTTACATGTTTTACATGAACACCCAGGCACAACTTTAACTGAGTTCAGAATGGTTGTGTACTGCAGAATCTGCGCAGCAGTAGTAATGATCAGCTCAGCAAAGCACAGTTTTAAAAAGTATTCTTGTTGCCAAATAATGTCAGTAACGATAAAATACATGTGAAAAATTACCTATAGCCACCTGACCTCCTTGTGCATCACTGGCTGCCAATTTCTTTACAGTATTTTCTCCAGCCTATGAAATACTGGCTGCAGGTTCTCATCCCAGGAGAATATTAACAATACAGAGAAAAAAAATCTAATTTCCTATAACAAAAATACTGTATTTGTGCCAGACATTGAGGTGTTTCATACTGCAGATCAGCAGTCATTTACTGCAATGGGTGGTAACAAGGATTTTGTTATTGTGAATTAATTATTTTGGCAGGATTACAGTAGGCTGCATTCTCTGAGAGATAAAACCCTTGCATCCTTGCAGTACACACACATAGAAAAGGTGTTGGGTTTTTTGGGTTTTTTTGTTTCTTCTTTTCTTTCAAAAACCTCCACAGTTTTCCACTGCCAGGGAGGCATGTTTTTCGAGTTCCAAACATCTGGGAACATCAGCAAAATCCTCTGTATGTCTCACTTTTAATGATTAACTCACATTATATGATAAGAAGAGCAAATCAAGGACAGCTGTGATTTGAGAGGTGTATTCAAAGCTATAAATATTGAAGCAATCTGTCCTTTGTTCTAACATTCATTACAAATTCATGGCTTGACCCACCATCTGCTAGTGATAAACCATGGACAACTTGTTAATTGTTCATAAAGGTCACAACTAAGTTCATCTTCTTCTACCTTGAAGAAAATAACTTTTCTTGTTGAATTGGGAGAAAAATCTGCAGCAGGGATGGTTGCTTAGGAGTGCAGGCTAAGCACATCACAGCTTTCCCTGCCTCTTACTTGCTTTGGCTTGGCAAACAACTTGTAATTTATGTCTGCTTGTGTGCATTCAGCACCACAGCTAGAAGCTGATATTGAAAGGTCTCACTGATACAAACTGATCTCCAGAAAGTGATGCAGCTGGATTTGTCTAGAGAGGGCCCAACAGGCTTCTATCTTCTAACTCTCTCTAGCTCTCCTTATAAGCATAACTGAGAGCCAGATCATCAGTGTATCCTAAACCTGACTGCTGTCCCAGTGAAGTGCTCTAAGCTGCACTACTAGTTCCAATTCCCTGTGGCTTTTTTCCTCCAGCTTCTGATACTGATGTGCAAATTGCAGCCTCTTTTGCCAACAGTTAATCTTCAAAATACTCCTGGCTACAGAGGATAAGAACAAATGGCCCAAACTTGGTTATATCACATAGAGACAGTCCTGAATTCAGGAAAGCTGGTGCTGGTGTCATAATAAAGACTTTGGAAAGCATCATGAAAAGTGATAGCTATGCATATTTCAAATAGAAAGGTGCCTTCTTGAGTTAAGCTAAAACCATCAATCTCTAGTTTAATTTCCATAGAGGAAAAGCCTGGAATAAAATGTATCTCAGTGTAAGAGAAAACCTTGTGCTTATTATTATTATCTGTGAAAAATTTTTTGCTATGGTCAGAAATGTAAAAATCGTGTATCAGCACTAAAACAAGTTTAAGACTCTCTAGACCTGTGCTGTCAGCTCCAGTTTTAGTGGTAAACCTAGGTGTGAAAAGTGAAGAGGTGCAGACTATAGTGCTGGCTGTGTCATTCCCCTGTGATCTCTAAGCCGCAGAAACCAAGTCCTGAGTGTGCCTTTGAAACAGCAACAGCTTCTATCTTGCACAACAGTTTGCACAGCTCAACTCTGCTGGAGTTTCTGGGAATGTACAGATTGTTTTGGTGATTCCTAAGAAATGGATAGAGTGCTGCAAAAAGGCCGTATTCTCATGAAGTGTTTTGTTTGAAGTGGGATTTTGTCTGTCATAGTGTTACTGTCTTCCAATACAGCCTCCAGTGATCCTATTAATTGGAAAACTGACTTTTCTTTTGTGATATATTTTATTTAAAAGCCTCATTCATTACGTGCTTTTTTTTTTGATGGAGCATTAAAGCCTCCCACTAAGATCAGTGGATTTGAAATGGAATTCTATTGTGACTATTTTGCTCTTTTTAATGTGAGAAGGAAGAAAGCATGAAAGGCAAGCCTGTTCAAATATTGGCATTCATTTTCTCTGAGTAACTGAGACGTTACAGTATTTAGGATAATGTCTTTAAGGAGGTGAACAGTATGCAATTCGCTTTTTGTACTGTGCAGCTGAAGAGGTTTTTGTGCTTCCAATCCTTACAACATACAGTATGTGCAACTAGCAATACCACATAATTTTGTAGTATTTCCAAAAGCCTACTGAGTTTTACAATGACCAGTGAGGCACTAAGGTGACAACTTTCCAGAATGTCTTTAAAGAACAATGGCTGTCACCCTGATGGTGATCCCTTCTTTTGGCTATGCACAGTGGTGAGCTGCAGTGTTCTTCATATACCTCAGATCTGAGTAGCTCCTTGTCTAGAGAACACCCAGCCAGAACCAGTGTGCTGGAGATGAGCATCCTCTTGCTGAAATAAATAATCCTAATGACATCTTTACTTACTTTCTTTTTAATAGATTGCTTTTAGGTAGCATTGCTTATTAAGAGATGAGTAATTTAAAGATGTGCTCAGTGGAGCTTCGGTTAACAAGATTCTCTTTCAGAATAACATCTGTGACAGCAGTTAGTGTGCAACTGTAGGTCATGTAGCTCATAAAAACATTGCTCAGCGTTGAATGCATTGAATGCATATGTTGTAGAAGTAAGGTAATTCTCAGGCAGTCAGCCTGAGTGGAGTTATGTGTTTCCATGGTTATGCAGTTTTCTTTTACTATCTAGCTCACTTGCAGTTAGCTCAGTTATGCATTTTACATGAAGTGGTTGTCTGCTTCATTTTCATTGAAGTTCTACAGATTGAATAAGCTATGGGAGATTTCTGCTTTTTACTTGTCACAGATCAAAACGGTGCACACATGATGCTAGAGGTGGTATGCTAGGATATGGCACCTTGTAGGCAATACAGCTTAATTTCACATCTTTGCTTTTATTATTTGAGTTTCACGCAGTCCTCTGTGTAGCCAAGAGTTGGACATGGACATGATGATCCTTGTGAGTCCCTTCCAACACTGATACATTATGATTCTATGACATGAATTCTGTCTGGTTGGTATGATTAATTAAATATCATTTCCTCATTAGCATCCACCTGAGCTGCATTGCGCAAGTACTTAAGAGCACTGTCAGTGCCCTGAATATTCATGCATTCTGCTTATAATCTCTGAACTCTGTGCACAATGGAACTTTTCAGAATAGCAGAGTCAACCATAATTACGCAGGGAGACATGCTGGTCAGGTCTTGTTTCTCAGGGTCATGCAGTTCGAAAGCACAGCTGTAGGCAGTTTGCAAAGATTGCTTCTCTCTTCCCCTTCTAAGATACTGTCACATCAGCCACGAGCATTTTCTGCTGTAATTTATTGTTTCTTCCTATATTGAGTCAGAAGGGTATGCATTTTTTCTTGGCTAGGTTAAACAAATCAGTCATTTCACAAAAGTTTCCAAGTGATAGTTTGTTGTAAGCAAGACCAGATATGTTCTCTTTACAGATCCAGAGTTAAAAAGAAAAAAAAAGAAAAAGAAAAGAAAGAAAGAAAAGAACAGGAGAGCTTGAAAAACAGCTTACAGTTTGCTTTGGGCTGAGATCTTATCAATGAAAAGACAGAAATTTCTTTCATTAGCATGATGCCATAGTGAAAGTGAAACTGGTATTTATGAAAGTATATTGCATGCTGCTTTTCAGTTAAAACTCTTGAGTTTAAATTAGCAATATTTGTAAAAAGCCTGATGTTAAGGGGTGTAGGGTACTGACTTTCAGAGCACACACATTAAGGTCTCAAGAACAGTTGAATTACAGGATGTTTGTCGTTCATCTCAGGTGCTGTGTTAGAATGGTGTCAATAGGAACCTCTCTTGGCTTTTTTCTGACTTTCATAAAAGCAAGAAATAAAACCCCTGGGGGAAAAACTCTCTGCCCTATCCTAACGCCTTGAATACTTGAACTCTGAAGTCAGTAAAGCATGACTGTATCTCTGAATGCTGGAGCTTTAGCCATAGTGTTATCCTTGGCATCAGCAACTTTCAGCAAATTGGGGACAAACCCATATCTTTAAACATCAGATGCCTGCAGACTGACGGATAAAATTTTAGCAAACCTTGCCTTCAGCTCAGTTATTACTGTCATTTTGAACTATCTCTCCCTGCAACAGATTTGCCTTATAAATATTGTAGTATGTTCAGGATTGGCTGAAGGGATGCTGTGACCTTCTGCCAGAAGAAGCAAGTCTCTTATAAAAGAGACTAATGTCTCTTAGAAGTCAGAAAAGTGAGATTTTTAAAGGTGATATGTGGTCTGAGGACATCCCTGCAAGGTCAGCAGTCCTCAGCTAAGGCATAAGCAATTCTTCATTATTCCCATTCAGTCCAGAGCAAATCACAGCCTGTCCTCTGTTGCGGTAAATCTGTTCTTTATTCTGTCCCCATTAATCCTCAATATAGGGATTCTTTGGGCTGATCCTTCTTAGGTATTCCTACAGCTGCCCAAAGGCAAGCCTGCCCTGGCTTAATTTATTTTTATTCCTCTCTCCTTTTCTGGCTATCTTTTGTAGATCAGGAGTTGATGAAGTCCTTGACAGATCCCAGCACTTACTGTAAATTCATTCTGTTTTAATACCTGGTATTCTCCTGAGGCATTTGCTTTCAAAGGAATTAGACACCTGTCATCACCTTCAGTAGATTTCAAGCTTTCTTAGATTATCCTAAGGTGAAAATAGCATTCCTGTTGAAAAATCATAGCTTAGTCTGAAGGTTGGAGTCTTTCTGTGAGTAAATTTTCTTTAAGCTGATGAATGCAGCTGCTGCCTTGACAATTTGTGAGTTTATTTCCTTCTGGATATCCCCACCGGCTTCCATGTTACTGCCAAAGAATGTGAATGGAGGCATTTTTTTTACTTCTTTTGCCTTCTCAAGTAGTGCTTAAACTGGGAGTTAAAAGAGCTCTCATTAGGTTCACTTTTCCTAACTGTTCATTAACCCCCCTCCTTGTTCCAGCGTTGAACAATCCTTTGATCTTTGCGCGTGGGTTGATTTCTGATTTACAGTGGCTATATTGTCCGTTTAGTGTGTTGTGGCTAAACTACGTGGATTTTGCATATGCATTTTTGTGATATTGATAGCATTGGCAGTACCTCCTGAAAGGGAGGAGAACACTCCTTTGTTTGCCACCAGTATCTATTCAGCCATTTGCCTGTGTCCCTGGTTTCTGAGACTGGGCAAGTTGCTTATGGGCTTTGCCTCAGTGCTTGCAGAGCAGCTCATGGGGCAGGCAGAGATCCGCACCACTCTGCGCCACGTTCCAAAGCTGATCCTCCACGTTTACAGGTCACGTTGCTCCACTGTGGCATCAAAACACACGTGTTTTCGGAGTTATATCAATGCTTTTATAGGTTTTTCTGATTTCCAGAGTATTTTTGTTAACAGCGGTGTTTGTGACAAGTTGATATTTTCCCAGCATTCTGCAGAATGAAAGCTGGATCAAGTGCCAAGCTGGAGCAGGATTTCAACCCCTGCAGCCCAGCCCCATTCAGCCATGAGCGATGTGCCCTTGCCTTGACTGCCTAGAAGTTCCGTTTGCAAAAGTCCTGCAGCAGTTTTCCCTGCTTGAACACTTCATACCTGTGTCCAGTCCTGAGGGTCCTGTGTCGGGGTGAATCCAGCCCTGAAAACTTTTCCATGGATATATTTAATTGCTCTATAAATATTTGGGAACAGAGAGACTGTAGCAGTGCGTTTAGCTGTCCAGAATAGGAGGAAAGGTATTTATGAGAATTTGCTGTTCAGTTGGAGTTTGATTTTTATCCCTCTTTTAATGATGTCCTCTCTTCATCGGGCAGCATGAGTAACAATTCCCCCTTTGTATGTATTTTGTATCTATTCCTATTTCCTATTGAAATTCCTAGGAAAGAGACTATCCAAGTACAGAGTTGAAAATTTCATCTTAAAATAAGCCAGATGTCCAACCTTCCTTTAGCTGCCAAGCCCAAAAGAGTTCAAGAAAGATGTTAAAATCTGTCTTCCTGGCTGTGAAAAACTAATTGCATAGCATAGGTGATGATCCCAATCTCCCAGGAGAAGGAATAAAACTGCCTCGGGCAAAAATCTGCTGTTATTTGTCTGAGGATTGGAGTTGGCAGTATCTGTGGAAAAAGTTTCACTGCTTGCCCTCCTTGCTGGTTAACAAATGCACAGAAACACAGACAAAGGTAGGTGAGTGTGTATCAGTAGCCGAAAACCTTATTCACCTAGTGAGGAAAGTGTCTTTTGTCTCTTTTTTGGAGAAATTCAGTGCTAGAGAAGTGCAGGGAGGGATGCAGTAAGAATAATGAACAGGTGCACATATTTTCTTTCAACAGTAAAGCAAACACACATTTGGTGAATACAACAAGTATAAGAAACCTGTTAATAAAAAGTCATCAATGTGAGTGACTAAAGATAAATATTAGAGCTGGCCTGTGTTACTTTTGTCAGCAAGCTTTTCTGGTGCTACAGTTCTTCCTATGCAGAACTGAGAACACACATTGTATACATAGGTATCTCCCTGTGCTGGGTTGTCTGAAGCAGGATCCCACCAATTCTGTTTTAATGTTCCTTTCACGTGAGGCCATTTTGCATAGGTCTTGCAGTGATCCACACAGGAAGGAGAAGCTGTGTGTGCTCCAGCCCAGAACAAAGCTATGCCTCTTGCATTAGATGGCCTTTGAGCAGCACCCGGGGTTTGTTACGATACTTCAGAACAAATAGATGGGAGAGGAGGTGGAGGAGTGCATGCATCCACCTGTACTTTTGCCCCTATGTTCTGGCCTTACAGTCATCCACACTGCATTCGCATTGTTCAGACTTCCATCCAGTCTCAGCAGTGCTGATATTTGGAGCGTCCTAAATCTCTGGTTTGCCATTTTTAAGAAGCAGCAGTCTGAAATGATAACATTTTTCAGGGAAAGAGCTCCACTGTGCTGACCTTGTTCAGAAACAGCAGAGGATAGAAAATGTGAATGTTTTGACACCATCCTAATTATATTTCCTGACTTTTCTCCCACCTCCTCCTCCCCATCATTTGCTTGTGTGTGGCTCTAGCAGAAATAGGAATCATACCAAAGTCCTGCAACCTATTGTTTCTTTATTTTAAATACAAGGTTCTTTTATTAACTCCAGCTGGTGCACCTCGCTGTGCTCACTGCATTTGTTTTATTAAAATTGAACTGCGTGCAAGTAGGACATTGTAAATCACAAGTGACTGGGCCAGAGGAAGAGGGAGGGAGAGGCAGGGACTCCAATTGTATGACAACAAAGAGAGCATATAAACAGGCTGGGCCTCTTGGCTAATAGAAGCCAAAACTCACGAAGTACAATTTGCAATTGCTCCCAGGAGGACAGACAAGTGCCAGACAGTTAGCAGGGATAGAGGAGTGAATACTTGAATACCTAATGTGTTCTCCTACATACTGGAACAGAGCTTCTCTATGGGTCTGGGCATGCAGGAGCTGACTGCCTCCACTGTAATCCTTGGTTACCTGATACCAGTGCCTTGCGGTGGTCACCTGGTTTGTGGAAGTAGCCTTGTCAGGCAGACAAAGTCTGGGAGAAGGTGTTTAAACTAAGGCAACCAGTTCCACTGTCTCCCTCATGAAGTGGGAGTATTCCTGGGCAGTATTCAGCAGTAGTCATTTTTCAGTTTTGCATCTTTGTGGCTGGTGGAAAGATTTGCACCTCAGTCCTCTTGGAACCTCATGGACATTGAGAGAGACAGCTAGTGTGGGTGGACTCAGGGTGAAATGAGTCCACACAGAAAGACAACCCCCATGCTAGGACTGTTTTTCTGCATGCAACACTCTGGGAGCTGCAGAATGCTGACAAATGCGACAACTTTATGAAGGGTCTCTTGTTAATAAATTTGCTCAGCGTTGAGTCCATACTTATCCACTGATCTACTGCACACTTCAATTCTGGCAGTTATTTTTATGCTGTACGTAAACATATGATTTTGAAGCTGTTCAGCTTTGCCCATGTCTCAGCCTCTTCTCTTCTCCAGTGCTCCTCAACCTGTGGGAAGGGCCTCCAGTCGCGTGTTGTGCAGTGCATGCACAAAGTCACCGGGCGCCATGGCAGTGAGTGTCCTGTCCTGTCCAAGCCAGCAGCCTACAGGCAGTGCCACCAAGAGGTCTGCAATGAGAAGATTAATGTCAACACAATTACCTCGCCCAGACTTGGTGAGTGAGGGGTCTTGGGGTGAAGGTGCCACCTGTGAAGGACCAGATGAAGCCCAACATCTCAGTATATTAAAAAAAAAAACAAAAAGAAGAAAAAAGGGGAAGAAAAAAAAAAAAGGAAAAAAAAGTGGGGCTTCCAGAAATTAGGAGAGAGACACTCAGTCAGACTAAAGATCTGGAGTGGTTAGGTCCTTCCTTACCCATCAGTTCTTGCCACAGACTGCTCAAGGTGAAGCACCACGCAGTGGCTAGGCCTGTGGGACCAATAGGACTAGTGGTGGATGATTGGTTGGTGGATCACAGAGGGAGCTGACAGATTTATCCTTCTTGGTCACAAACAAACATCTCACCGCGCTTTAACTGTGGTGTGTGTAAAGTATGATATTTTATTCTTCTGTGCCCCAAGGAAAATGCATGACCTTGACAAGTAGAGCATGACTGGCTTTAGTTTCTTTTTCCTTCTCATTTGTTGCCACAAGAATGTGGTTTGATGAATTAATTTGCTCTGGGAGGCAAGAAAGCATCCAGATCCCTTCTGTGAAAACTTGTTTTTCTGCCACTGTCCTCACCCTCCCTGCATTCACTGTGTACCTGGCCAAGCTGACTACTGTGGTAAGCCATTTGTTTTCCAAAACACTGTGTTTAAGAGAAGGATCTAGTTAAGAATGCTTATGTTAATACAAAATTGTAGGAATCTGTAATTTTCCATGTCATATTTGCTTACTTTACAAGGGAATAATTTTTTTTTTTCTTCAAACTTCAGCTTTTGTCCTCAGTCAAAGCTCAAAGAGCCAACCTGATTTCTTTGCATTTCACACATAATCAGCAGTAAGACAAAGCTGAACTAAGCCATCAGTTGCTGACACAGACTAACTGCTACCTCCCACTGCTTGTAAGAAGAACAGCTTCCATCCTACCACCTCTTGTAGACAAAAAGTCTCTAACACCCGTGAAAATGCAGAGCTACTAAGTAGTAGAGAACCATTTCTGATCATGCTTTCCAGCATGATTTAAATAACATTTGAACTAGGACTGGACATGAGGCCTCTGAACTGAAAGTTGTTTCCCAAAAGTTCAGTAGCTATTTAAAAGAGTATGGGAAATTTTAGTCTTGCAAATACAGACATACTGAGGAGCTTTTAAGCTCTTTTGTTTAAGAACATCTGAGAGTGCTTCCCAAATATTTTAGCACTAAGAGCATAGTGGAGGGAAAACATTTCGTTTGAGAAATAAGCCTTTGATACACTGATGAGAAAATAAACCCTTTCTAATTCACGTTTTTGAACAAAGCAATAAAAAGCTCTTGTGTTCAGAAGACTGAGAAGGCTTGAGTCCCTGCTGAAAGTAATCTGCAAGTAATTTGGGATGCTTTATTTCAAAACCAGGCTTGGAATCACCAGGCCAGAAACAATGATATTTGATATTAGCGGAAAGATACATCATTGAATGTTTTGCTCTTCCTACATATATACAGATTCTCATTGAATTTTTTTTAAACAAAATTTTCTGTTTTCTGCAACCTCACAAAAAATATACAGGAAAAAATCCAGTCATGTGCTGTCTTGTCCTCACTCTACAATGTTTCTCACCCTCTGTAATGTTTCTAGTAGTACATAAGATTGGAGTTCACCTTGCCTGACTTTCATATCTGTGTCCAGTGTCCCTCAGTGAAGACACATTTAGAGGGGATTTATTTTATCCCCCAGGTACCTGAGCTGTGTTTCTTCCAATATGTGCTTCCTGTCTTACTTCACAACCCATAACAGATCTTGGACCTGTAAAAAACCAGAGTTCTGTTTTATCTGTGGCTCAGTGCCTTTCCATTACATAAAGCCTTCCATCAGATTCCTATGATGTGGCTCTGATATTCCTGCAGAGTACCTAATTAACCCAGCTACGTCATGTTTTTGTACAGTATGCCTTTTTGGAACCATAGCTAGCAGAGAGTGCATCAGATCTTACCTCAACGAGCCCCTTCACTGCTGGCAGGCACAGAAATAACTCTACCCTCCTTGCATTTAAGATGATAGCTGTTTTTTCTCTCAAATTGAAAAAAATAAAAAAAAGATTTAATGTTTCTTTTTTCTCAGTGCAATTCCATTGCATCAGATTTTATCAGACCTTTACTTCAACTAAACGCAGCTTTGGTGATAGGCGTTCCCACCAGTTCTCGGTGGTTTTCTGGTGCTTGACACTGAGACTCAATGCTGAATACAGGGTAACATCACCTTTTCATGTTCTCCAACTAGTCCTTTTTTTTTCCAGCCTCAAAAGCAGGAATAATTATTTAGAAGATTTTTCAGTTACCACTGCATTCATAAGACTGCTACATTCAGTTCATAAATCTGTAGTAGCATAAAAAGCATTTGCTACCGTCATGCATTTTTGTCACATATAGTTTTGTTCCTGTTACTTTTTCATAAAATCACTGCTGACACTTTAATGATATTGGCAACAGATTAAGCACCAGTATCTTCATGCTGCTTTCCACCCTGCAAAAACATTTCGTCAATCTTAGGGGGTTTCTGCCTCCCAGCAGCACTTGTTGTCCAACTAAGAAGTGTTATTTTTGCTTCCTGTTAATTTAGCTTTATATCCATCAAATTGAGTTTTGCTTTTGCTTCTCTGTAAAAAACATTTTCCACTCAGAGGATGATGACCACTCCTGACAGCACACTTTAGCAAAGCACCGTACCTGAAAGCATACAGCTTTCCATTTGCTGCTGTGCAGTACTTGTGTATTTAAGTCTAAGCTGATGCTTTAGGTATTTCATTCATCTAAACTTACTTGTCACTGAGACAAAGTAGGTACAATATCAGTAGCTCTGTGCTTGCACAGTCACAGCCAACTGCACACTAGCAATAAGCACTCCCAAGAGCTCTCTATCCATTGTCTGATGTCTCAGTAGATAGAGCATTATCCCGCCTCCAGTGCTCACAGGGAGATTGGCCCTTCCTGTGATTTTGATCACACCAGCAGTGCTGTTCTCTAGCTAATCTGCTAGTTTCTTCTTTCTTTTCTTGTCCCAAGCTGCTCTCACGTACAAGTGCACAGGCGACCAGTGGACAGTGTACTGCAGGGTGATCCGGGAGAAGAACCTGTGCCAGGACATGCGGTGGTATCAGCGCTGTTGCCAGACTTGCAGAGACTTTTATGCAAACAAGATGCAACAGAAGAGTTAATGAACCTGTGCTACTTCTTAGGGTATTACAGCTATTTGTATGTAAGTCATGGACTAGTAGGTCTGAGTACTGGAACTTCATGAGTTGCTACAGTGTGGTGGATTCCAAAGCATACCTATTGAGACTTGAAAACTAACTCTACAGACTGGATACCAAAGTAATCCACTCATCCACCATTAAAAAAAAAAAAAAAAAAAAAAAAAGGAAAGCAAAAAAATAGAAAAGAGTCATCTCAAGGAGCCAATCATTTTATCATGTTTTGACATCTTTACCTTTTTCATTAATGCTTTTTACTTTAATATATTAAATCATCAGCCACTGGATGGCTTAATACCATTAAAGGACAAGAGTTGCAAAGTGATTACATTGACTAAGGTTATAGGTGCCTCCACGGAGGAAGGCCTCTGGCAAAATAGTTAAGCAAAGGTAGAGACATTATTTAATCTTTTAATCTTGGCTTTCATCTAATGTTTTTCATTCTGAACAGTTATCCCACTGTTGAGTGGGCTTGAAGGGACACACGTAAATGAAAGGCTTAATTTAAAGAGGGGATTTACTGTAAAAGCTTGTGAAAACTGATAGCAGAGGATGGACATCTATGAAACTCCCACAGAAAGTTCATTGCAATTACATCCAGCATTCTGAGTCATATTTTTTGAGAGCAACTAATAGTGACTGCTCTTCTTTCTAATTTTAAAACACAATCTTCTCTCTCTTTTCCCCAAAATAATAGTTTCTTTTATGAAGACTAATTTTTCTCTGAGCTAATGAAATAGAAGCTTATTAACAACAGTAGATAGTTACATTTATGCAAAAACCATTTTCAACGAGGTGGGAAAAGCCAGAAAACATTGGATCCAGTAGAGCTCACTGAGGGATTGTTTGATTTAATCTCTCTCAAGCTTTTAGGAGGCATTCAGATAAGGAGAGTACCATGAAACTGGATAGGATTAGTACAGAGACAACCTTGGAACAACCTTTGTATGAAGGATGAACTGAAGAGCAGAACAGGTGTTTCTTGTCTTTTGGCTCTTGTATACATCTGAAGTTTATATAGCCTTTTGTATCAAAGTGCTACGAGCGGTGCAAGGCATTCAAGATGAAACCCTGAGTGTGCTGAAGCCCTAAGGCCAAGGGCTTCTGTTGCCTTCAGTAAAGGTTAGGATTTTGCTCACTGTATTGTCACGTTTTCTTTTGTGGTGCTATCAGGTTTGGTGCTATCAGATTGGTGCTATCAGAGCACTTAGAAAGTGCTGCATATATGATATCCTCTTCCATGTGTCTGCACTTTAAACCAAACTCCTCTCTGATATGTGAGACTTGAAACGGGAGCTCTACCCAGGGCAGAGTTTGTCCCCACCGCTAGTCCTGCAGATTGGTGTCTCTCTATCGTATCTTGCTCCAACATGTATCATTTCCCTTGCCAGGCTCCAAGGCCAGTTGTGCAGTGGTTAAGTTACAGCTCATTCTTCATAATATGAGCAGAGCCTTTTGGATGAATTGCAGCTTTGTACTCGCTCTAGAACTGTGTTACTGTTTTATTCCTTGTGGATGAGTGCAGAAGTAAGCCCACCTTTAACCCTGAGCCCACTATGGATTGCAGCTCACACCTGTCCTCAAGCTGTCTTTGTTGCTGTTATCTTCCTTTCAATGCAAGGAGGGATAAAGATTCTTAGTAACTAACATATCTTTAAAGCAACTTTTTTCTTCCTTATTCCAGTTTTCAGGATCTCACTGCAATAACTCATCAGCATTTTATCCACAGCTAAGTTTTTCCAGCACAGGGAGTTATAATTTCATTGACAGGCTAATCCTGTGTGGGCTTCACATTCGTATCTGTGCTTATTTAGTGCAAACAAGTGTGTGCACCCCAGAGCTGGCCTGTATGCACGAAGCCACATTTGCACACCATTTATTCTCAAGTGCCTGTCACAAACAGATCTGCTTTTCTGTGTCCCAGATGATTTTCACTACCAGGGAAATGATCCTAACTCAGATTTTGTTATACTGGATGTTCTTTTGGCACCTGATAGTCAGAATCCAACCTCTCTCTTCTGTTATTCCCACCCTGTATCCCAGATGCAGAGGTTGTATAAATACTTAGTAAGCAATCAATGAAAAATGCTGGGGTCCAAGTTCTGGGTCCTGCCTAAGGAAACATGAATTTAGAAGGAATTTTACTGAATGTCTGAGCACTGAAAACCACCTCGCTTGCTCTCTCAGTCCACAGATTAGCATGCATCGAGCTTTTTTAGAAATGATCAGAAACCTACATTAATTAAAAACTGATGGTACAACACAGCTCCATTTTATTACATTCTCTAACTTCATCTGGTGACAACCCTCCCATGTTATAATAGCCAGAAAAAAAAATATAAAAAGAATTTAATTCTGTTCAATACTCTTGCACTTCTGTTTCATATCATTTTATAGGAGCCTTACTATGAATTTACAGCTATGCTCTGCCCTCAGTTACTCCATACTGGTGAAAGAAAAGCTGTTTGTTTTGGTGTATCTATGGCAATTCTTTTTCTTTTAGTTGTTCTTAAAAGATTGACACTCTTTAGATTACAGTGGTGGTATTTCCATATTGTAAACAATACTCTGTACTGTTACTAAAGTACTGTACATTTCTAGTTGCACAGTGGTGTTACTGAGTGTAGATTCTCACTATCTCATGTATGGTGCTAATTTTGTTGGTGGAAAAGAATCTTAGCAGTCGAATATTGCTTGATATTTTATTATAATACAGGGATATATCCTCCATGGCAATAATACCATGTAAGTTTTTCATTACAGAGTGAAATGTATATATTTTTCCATTAGTTAATTTGCATATGTACTGTATCCATGGTAATTTTCTTTTTGGTGCTGGTTATAACTAGAAAAGATAAAAACAGTCAAACTGAATGGAAGAAGTTGTAAATGAAAACTAAAAAAAAAAAAAAAAAAAAGAAATAGAAAAGAGGATCATTCCATTTTGAAAACAAATTGAGTATGTTGAATAATAAATTTATTTTTTCCATAACAACTTTAACAAGGTTTCTGAACTTGAAAAAATATAATGCAAATCAAGCAGCTAGCATGAAAATTCAGAGCAAGGGGGGAAGCTGTAAGTAGTACCTAATGAATCTGTCTAGTACTGGACTGAGACTGGGATTTGGTTAAATCTAGGCCAACTGTGTGATAGCTGTGGTAGGTATAAAAAGTTTTTTGTCAGTAAGAAATCTGGCATCTCAGAATTCCTGGTGTGCTAACAAATCAAGGAATGATGGGTCTTGTCCCAGCTGGGTTGCAGAATAAAGCACAGGGAGTGTTAATACCTGATTACTGTCTAGCAAGGTCTCTCCTCAGGGACACAACAGTAGAACATGGCTGTTTGGAAACGATAACCTAGGTTTTGTTTGGGAAATCACCGTGTATGACTGAGCAGGCTGCCAGGAAGCTAAAGCATATGCCTGGGGACATTTTGCAAGTGCTTTTGAGAAAGGTTGCTTTCAATGTATGTTGGAGCTGAGGTGAGGTGGCAGCTAGCTGTATGTTAAATGGTAGCTGCTCTGCAGGTGCAACCCAATAACAAAGGTTGCTGAACATATGGAAGTTTATGTTGAAGCTAAACTAGGCCATCCATTTGAAAGATATCTACATAACCTAGCTGCATACTGCCCTGGTGTGAAATAAACAGAATTACTTCAGTGCTAAGTGTTTTGGATGTGTTTGTTGTAGGCACTAGCCAGTATCTTTGTACTACTTGGCTTCCCCTTCAGCCTGGTCAAAATGTCTTTTTATGAATGGTTGCACACAGGCATGGAGGATCCCTTCCTGTCCTGTCTTACAAAGATGCCGTCATCCATATCCCATTTCAGTTCTTGTTGAAGTGTCACTGTTGGAGATGGGAGCAGCACCTTTCTAAAGCAGTCCTAAAAGCAAGCGGTATCTTCTACGGCTGGTATGAGAGTCCCTGTCCCAAGATGATTTCCAGAAATTGAGCTTATACCTACTTTAAAAAATAGAGTTCATTTTCTGATCTCACGCTGGCTTCTTGGTACTGGCATAGCACCTATAGACTCCTAGTTTTCAGAGGTAGCCTGAGATGCCAGCCCAGCTGCTGTTACATATGACTCTTAACAGCATCAAAATTGTAGAAATTTCATCCAAGTGTTGCTGTATATTAACACGTCATTGTGTTTGTGTATTGCCTGGAGTCAACATATGATTGCAATTGTTGACCTGTTTAAACAATAAAACATAGCTATAAGCCTTTGGAAGCCAAAGGCATTACAGTAAGCTCGGATATGGCAATGGGTGGGAGGGGTGTAAGGAATGCTGTCATACATTTGGCTTGAAATTTTCCTGGTATGTGCCAATATGTCTTCTATAAATCTGGTAGGCTTATGTACTTACTCTGCCTGTTTTGCATGCAGCAGTTTGCTATTTTTCCTTTATTCCTAATCCCCATCTTGCAACCAGGAAACCAGATGGTTTGAAGCCATTGTCCTTCCCTGTGATCTCAGTTGTCTTTTTATTTAAGGCACCTCAGCCAAGTTCATTAAAGGCAGGTGGGGTTAGATGGCTCCAGTGCTCTGGCATGGAAGTACCATGAGGAAAGTATGATCTCTTCTCAGCTGCTTGGAACTCACTTTTGCTTCCACCAGCTCCGTCTGCTTCCCTCACTCTCTTCCAATTCCTGGTGTACAGAGCAGCCTTAGCTGTCTCTTGATCCCTCACAGCAAGCTGGCCTGGACCCTGCTTTCTCTGGAAGGAAATTTCTTTCTAAAAAGCTTAATAATGGAGCACCTTTCCCCAGCATCAGCCTCATGCACCACCCAGAGCATTACTAACTGGAGGACCTTGTTCTGCTGGTAGAGTGAAAGCTGATTGCTACTTTGTGCTTTCCTCCACACTACATGGTCTGTTGGGAAAGGCGTTTCCTCCTTGAAGAGTGGCAGCACAAACACCAGCGTGCTGAGGATGTACAGGCAGAAAAGAATCGCACCAGATGCCAGTTCAGGGCACTCACACTTTTCTGATGGTGCAACAAAAGAAGCCTGCTTGCAGACAAGTTACTTGCATCACTGGTTGGTCGTCTTGCTATGTGAAAGTAGTGCACCCAGAAACAGGCAGGATGTGGGTGCTGCTCCTCAACGGCGTTACTTCTTCAGGTACTTAAACCTGTGCTGGACACACTTGACAATACTTCTCCATACACCCTGCCCTTCAGCAGCCTTCCGTTTATTTCGGTTGGAAAGCAGGTCAGTATGAAGACAAGAGTTCTTCAAGTGCTACTAATGCACAAAAAACAGTTCTCCTTTCTACGTGGATTTTTGTTTGTCCTATCACATCTCTGGCTTCTCCTCACCCTCTTTAAAAATGGGACTGTCTGCCTGGAGAGAAATGTGCCTTGGACAAACAAGACCAAAGAATCTTCGCTTTGGATTTCTTGAGAACTGTCTGTTTTACAAAGGGAGTTTAGGCAAGAATGTCTAAGCAGAGACGGCTCACAACCTCTCCTGTAGCAGCAGCTGCCCCAGAGGATGACTGGGGTGTTTCCAAAGATGATCTCCACGCATCTCTCATGGTTTCTCTCTTTTCAAGACCCTTTCATGTGACAGACCCCATGATGAATGCCCGGAGGCTGCACTGTACCACATTGCTTATTTTGTCAGAGCTGCCGTCTCTGCCAAATGGTGGCCAGACACTCAGACAGAATTTCCCAATTAGCAGAGTCCTGCAGCTGATGTCTGAGGCTGCATCTGTGAGCCCTGTGCATTACTACGGCTGAGACACTGGCTAGGCTCACATGGCTCAGGGTAGGTAACCGCCTCAGCCATAGGGCAAGGAGGAAGCAGCTGGGCTTCCTTGAAAGATGTGATTTCCCTCAGTTCCTCTTGCTTGGCTGTGAAGGCAGCTATTTGGGTGTTTAGTCCTTTCATCCTTCTGTGGCCTGGATGGATCTGGAGCCTCCAGAGTGACTCATCTGGGTTATGCCACAAGCCTTGGCTTCCTTCTCAGTCTCAGCAGGGAGCGACTGCACACGGTGGCGGATCCCACAGGTCGTCAGTGTGTGTGGCCAGCTCCTGGCACAACTCAGGCTCCAGGTGAGTCCTTGAATCGTTGGCATCTCCAGCTTCTCCTGAGCCTTGGGCTTATGGCAGTCTCAGTGTAACTGCAGAGATGTCTGCCTTGTCCTTTTCCCTCTGCTCCCCGCAGACACATCTCATGTCCTTGTCTTTGCTGCATGCTTACAGCTGCTTTGTGTTCCAATGCTTTGCACCTTTCAGAAACTTTGCCACTTTTGCTGCGTATGCAAAATAGCCTTCCTCCTCAGCACAATTGCATTTAATCTCTCTCAGCCTTGAAAGAAAACATTCTTCTAATTTTACTCTTGCAGTAGCCTCGTGTCTACCCTCACAGTTACTTTCTGGCTGTGTTTGTTTCTGAGATCTTTTATAATGTTTCAGTGTTTTTTGTGCAGTGGCATTTGTATGCTGCAACCAGACATGGATGATGAAGGCCATATGCAAAGAAATGGTTCTCCTCTGAAGACCTTACAGACTGCAGGTGGTCGTGGGGGAAAAGGTAGATTCCTGAAGCAGCTACTTGCCATTATTGGCAGCAACAATCTGAAAAGGTACGGAGATGAATGTGTGCTTCTTTTGAATGAGCCTATGTTGTGATTACCATGCTAGCAGGGAGTGGAAAGGGATATCTCCCATTGGTTTTCTATCCTCAGATACATTTTTTGTCATTGAAAGTAGCAGAGGATAAAATCCACATCAATTCTGGGATGCCCCACGCAGCAATTGAACTGCAGGATCCAAATCCAAGCTTGGCTACTGCTCAAAACACAGGCTGGCAGAGAGAGGGAAATGCTGATTCGTTCAGCAGGAGAGTGCTGGTAGCGTGCCAGTCTGTATGTCTGCTTCTGCTCCCAAAAAGCATCAGCTATCAAAAGACTGTGGGCAGTTTCCTGTAGGGTCGTTGCATACAGCATCATTCTGCAGTCGTTGCGATGACAGGCAGTGAAACAGTTCAGAATTTGAAAAGGAGGTGTCCTCTGATGGAACACAAAGTTGAGCACTACCTGGGTCTGGCGAGCAAAGCAAGACAAGCCACTCTTCTGTAGGGGTTTTTCTTATTTGTCTTTTTCATTTTCTTGGAAAAGACATTATTTGAACACTTAGCAGCTTCCATTTATTTCCCCAGCTCTGCATTTTTCCCCTTGATTTTGTCTCTGATGGCAGAAAGACCCAACCAGACTGCAGCTTTGTTTGGCATCAAACTTGCCTCCTGAGATGATCACACAAGAAGTCTTTTATCACTTTGGCGGCTGAGAGCCAGAGCTGCTTGTGGTGGAAGTTGCTGGGACTGTAACCCCTGGTTGTCGTGGGATGAGAGTCAAGCTTGGCCTGTCAGCAAGGCGAGTTGCAGCAGTCTGAGCCCCTGCCAGGACACGTCAGTACTCCTGAGCGTGCTTCCCCCGGTGCTGCTCTCATTAAGGAGAAGGTATGAAACCCACATCTAAGTTGCACTAGTCCTTTAAAAAAATGAAGTGTTGTCTAAAATAAAAATCCTGTCCAGAATCATGGTCTAATTCCTTAGGAAGTCACTGTAAATTGAACCTCCTCTGCTCTCACTGCCTAAAAGCCTCTTACTTTTCTTATTGATGTAGTTCAACTTCTGTGCTATTGGCACAGTGTTATCCTCAGCGCTGTCACCTCTGCTTAATGCCCAGGTTTGTGTCGAGGAGGGGGGGTCCTGCTGAACTCCTCAGGCATCAGCAGGTCTCCAAGGCTGCAGTCACCCTTCCTCACAGCTTCCCCAGTTCATTTTGTAACATGCTTACCACATCTTGAGGACGAGACGCTGACACAGCCAGAGAAGTACTGCCATCAGCTGCATTTCCCAGGTGTGAAGAAGTTGTTTCCTTTTCTCAGTCATGTTTTGCTGAAGAAATAATTTAAAAGGGAAGAAGAAAAACATGCATGATTGTGTTAGCAAGATGGAAAACAGCTTTCTGCAGCTTCCAGGTATTTATGTGCCATTGTCTCTGCAGTGCCATTAGCAATATATTGCCTGTTGCTGCCTATTAAGTACGGACAATTTTGCAATAGCTGTGTGTGCCATACCTTTGCAAGCAGTGCCTTTTCCCTGTCTGTCCTCATGGCTTAGATTATTTGTATGCAAGGCAACGGCAATGTTTATCAAGCCTTTCCATCAGCTGTACAAACTCAGAGCAGAATCAGCTGTGTGCATATGTCCCTTACTGTCAGAGCTTCAGTTTTTGGGAGGTAGGCTCTTGGGTAGATCCTATGAGATTTGGTGTTTCTTATGTATCTGTCTAGACAAAGTGCTGCCTATGCATATACCATAAGGGCATATGAGTATAGCATAAGAAAGGAAAAAGCAGATTAGTTTGTTTTCCAGTATCCCTGTAGAATGGGTCTAAAACAGAACTATCATTCACTATGCAAAAAACAAAACCAAAACAAAGCAAAACAAAAACAACAAAAAACCCTGACAAAAACATATTTGTAAAAAATGTCTTATATGTTTTTCAGGGTACCGCTAAGTCTTGCCAGGCTGCACCTCTCTCCTTCCCCACCTCACCCCAAATGCTTCCATTTTTGGCTAAAAAAAATCTCAAGTTTGAGAATTTTCTAACCACCAATGTCAGCCAAAACCCAGGCCCTTTCCTCTGATTTTTCCACTTAATTTTTAAAGTATCTTCTGGCAATTCAAAAATATTGTTTTGATGGAAAATTTTCAACCAGCTCTGCTCACTAGTTTCTGCCAACAGTCATACAGGCAAAACAGTGCATCTTCCAAGAGAGGAGACTGTCCGAGAGGGCCGAACATGAGGCAGGCAGTGACTAATGCTTCTCTCCCCAGCCACGTGCCCCAGCCAGCGCTGTGCTCTTTTGCAGGCTGCAGCCCTTGGTGAGACCCATCTTTCCAGAGATGTTTCTGGTCTAAATTTCTCTTGGCAAGTCAACTTCATAATTCAGGTATTTTGCCCAGTTGAAGGGAGGTGTGGGTGGCACAGTAGGATCACCAAGAGACCACAAGACTTGGAAGAGAAAAATTCTGCACTTCTTACCCATGTTAACTAATACTTGGACTCCTGCAGGCAAGTACCAGCTGGCAGGGAGAGGTGGGGAGATGGGGCCTAGTCCAGCTCACTATCAAAACAAACTTCCCTGTGCTATTGTTGAACAGAGCTGTTTAGAAATACCAGCAGCTGAGCCATGCACAGGCATGAGCAGTCTCCATTGTAACCCCTGAGAAGCTCTGTGGGCAAGATTCTAAATTGGCTGGTAGGCTGAAATGACACCAGTCACATCGCTGCTGTGTATCTGTTACCCATCTGTCTCTTGGGAAGGTATTTCTCACACTGAATGTGGAGCATGAATTGAAGGGAAGCTCAGCTCCTCTCAGGAAGATATTCCTGCAGAGATGGGCAGAACCTAAATTTCAGTATTTGGCTTTGGGAGCCAAAAAGGCTTCTGTGCGCTGACTACCTGGACAGTATCCTCTGAGGACAGCCATTCTGCAGCAGTCCTTAATACTTGCCAAGTTCTCTGAGATCTTCCAATGAAGGGGTTTTTAGATGTGGAAAAGCTTATAGCCCTTCTCTGACCATTGGTGATTTTAGTGGGTTAAGTTAGGAACAGGAAATACAGTGACTAGAGGAAAGCCATTAATATTAAATTCCAGCCTTTGCCGGATAGTCTTATGTTATCTTTGCTCTTTCATGAAATACTTTCCAGTTTTCCTCGCAGGGCATTTGTTAGAGGGGTAGCAACTGAGGAGCTCTATCTTGGCACATCTCCACCTGCTTTTCTGTAGCAGTGCACATTTGTGCTGTGGGATTTTAAGAATTTCCTTTGCCTTTAGAATTGATATGCAAACAGTCAGCTGTATAGACATCAGTCTGACCGGTAGACATTCTGTGTGACCCAAGAAATAATACAGGTGGCCAGCACCATGCTGGAGAAAACAGACTTGTTTTACTATGTCTAGAAGATGGGAGGTCCTGTATACACCATCCAGTAATGTAATCTGCTGTGCTTGACTGATCACAAAACACCCACCAGGATTTCCCTAACAGCACCCTTGATTATTGCCAAGGAAAGCAAAGGTTTGTAAGGAATGTGAGTCCTGACCTTGCCACCTCAAAAATAGCTAGGAGATCTCAAGATGCTCATTTCAACAGCCGAACATACGTCCCCTTTGTGCTATACCAAGTCTGCCAGGTTGATAGGAACCAGAACCTTCCGTCTCCAGCCTGCACAGTGATCTAAGTAACCTTTCATGCCAGAGCAAACACAGAGAGCCCTGTGCAGTCAGCATACAGTTCTGCCAGCATCCTTTTTCTTCAACTCCTCAAATAGCCATTGACGCTGCTGTGCTAAAAGCAGCTGGGATACGCTTTCTGTAAAAGGGGCCATCTTAATTTTCCTGTCTGCCATGTTGCTGTAAGTCACACTATGCATTTGTACCACCATGTGATAGTATGGGTTGAGAGATATTAAGACAGGAGAGATGAGGGTTTCCAGCTGCGTAACTCTGTTCGTGCCACCTCTCCCACGAGTGTCCCCACCAGGGCCAAAAGCTGTATGATTGAGCTCTTGTGCACCTTGTAGACAGACATTGAAACCTAAAAAAAAAAATTCAGGCTGGAGAGTCTCATATCACTAAACAGCTTGTTACCTGGGGCAGTACAGTTTTCTGTTAAAAAGAAGTCTTTTATTTCCCATTGATACTTGTCAGGTGGCAAGGAGAACCATTCTCCTGTCCCAGAAGGCCCTAGCTGCAGACACTGCCTTGGAAGTGAAGCTTGCTCTCATGGCTACGGCAAAGGAATGGGAAGCACGAGATCTGGCACGAAGTCCTCCTCCCACTGAAGCCAGTGGGATGTTTGCCATTGGCTTCAGGGGAAGCCAAGATTTCGGTCTGCAGCCAGATTGCTGGTGTGTTGTGCTATGCTGTGTGCAGGATCAGAAAAGGTTCTTGGTTTCCCGATGAAGCTGTTACTGCCTCACCTCCTCTGCTGCAGATAGCTGTCTCTCACCTGATGTTGCTCCCTGCTCTTCTCCCTGTTTTGAAATCTTATTCTTAGGCTAGAAACTCTTTAAGGAAGAGACTGGCTGCATGGTTTGTGCCTGCTTGCATTGTCCCACAGCTGGGGCTTCTGGGCATTCCACTGCCAAAAACATTCCCTCCTCCGTGGATGATGTATGATGCAAGAGGATGGCATAATGCAGCAATGAAGAGCTGAAAATAGGTGGTTTGAATTAAGTAAAACATGTGGGGTTTTCTCCAGGTAAAGAACTTGAATCAGCTTTAGAATTTTGCTCTGTGGTTCAGGAGAATCTGAAGAGATGGTAAAAAAGGTGCAGAGATGGGCCTTCCTGTTTCAGACTTTAACAACATGAGTTGCTGAGAGTCTTGATTTTAAAAGCACCTCTTTTTGTCATGTCTCCACTCGTTCAAGGTCAGATGGAAGTGAAATTGTGTTAATGATGAGCAGTGGCATAAGCATCTGTGAGCTTGACAGAAAACCTTGGTGCTGTAGGGTTGGCTGTGTTATGTAGTACGTAATATAGTGCTCCTCTGATGCACTGGAAAGCCTTGTGCCAGCTCATGCAGCCCATGCAGTATCTGTATTTGAAACATAGGCAGGGTTACTGCTCTCCTGAAGAGCAAGTAAAGGAAGTCATCTCAGAGCAAACTGCAATTGTTACACCAAGCAGCCCCATTTTGGCCTATGTAAGTCCTGCTGGTTTTATTTGAATGGACATGGCATGGTGGAGCCTCTCTATGCCAAGGAAAAGCCACTGCAAGCAATTCTCACTCTTTATGTGTATTTCTCCCTGAAGAGGATGTCTTTTCCTATTCGTCCTGTGGGTTTGGTCTCTACTGCCCCTTTCTGGAAACATCTGTAAATGCATCATATCTATAAAAAGGCATGAAGATTTATCTCCTGGACCAAGAAGCTGCCCTGGCTTTTCTCACTTCTTCAGGTGCCACATGTTGTACAGCATCTTCCCCTCCTGTTCAGCAGCACCTTGTGTTCTCTGGCCATCTGGGATGAGGTCTTGTTCCCTTGACGTTTCCACAAAGAGCAGCTGGTGTGAGCTTTCTGGTAAGTTGAAAGTGTTTTGATAGATTTCTTTCCCTGCCAGGCAAGGAGTTTGTAAGTGCAGGTTCTTAAAGTCTGATGTTGATCATGCTGAGATCCATAGCTAGCACTTTTACTGTGATTTTCCCTCAGTAACTTGAAGCAGAGGTACCCCAAAGTTCAGCACTGGTACAGCAGCACGCCCCAGTGCCACCTCTTTAGACACAGAAGACCTTAAGACTCAAAAATGCACTTTCCTATAGTAATAAATGGGGAAGAATAGAGAGGTGTTTTCAATTTTAAGGAGTGAGGCAAGAGGGGTGGCTTTGTGTGGTGTTCATCTTGCTGCTATCACTTTAATTCTCATAGTAGTTCCTCTCCACCCTCCTTTTTTTTTTTTTGTCACTTGTATGTGTTCTGATTTCAGCACAAAGAGGGACAAAATTGAAAGTGAGAAGGGCATGGGATCCTGGTAGTTTTAAAGGCCAGGGATCATTGCCAGCATGCACCCACTCTCCCGTGTACCATGTTGGTGATCTCCTCATGAGCACAACCCAGGAACCAGCTTCTCTCTGACCTTTGTGGAGGAGACCGTGGTGAAACTCCCTTCCTGATTCTGGATCCTGGACGTACAAAGTGTTCCTTACGAGGTTGGTGTCTACATGCTGAGCCCCAGCTGTGGGCCCATGAGCAGCTGTAAACGCAGCCTAGACTGCTACCCTCCCTAGACTGCTTACCCACCACTTGCATGAGCATGTGAAGTGCAAGAGCTCCTGCAGCTGTAGAGGCTTTCCTAGCACTTGTCTAAAAAAAAAAAGGGAACGTTTTTGTGGCATTTCTTTTTCTTTATCATCTAAGTAAGTCCCCAGCACTACGGTAGACGTCCTCTGCTGCCCACTGGGGCCCCTCTCTTCATGGTCCATGTGGCCTAGAGGAAAGGGGAAGATTTTCCCATGAGAACGTACCCATTCCTTGGCTCCAATTAGAGAAAATGTATTGCTGACGATGTTCTTCCTTGAATTGGCTCAGCTGAGAGCCTGATTAGCTATTTCCCAGTCATCTTGAAGCCCAAGGCCCATGTTTCTTTAATTTTGTCCAACATGTCAGATAGTTAGGGAAATGGTTGGGAATATTGTAAAGCAGCTTCTGCCAGTGAAGAGTCCCAGGGAAGGATCACATAGACTCCTGGTAATCATTCTCAGGCTGTCTGTTGAAACCCTGCCTATGCAAAGATCCAGGGAACTGCAGCATTAACCAGGAGGGACACAGCCTGTAGAAAAAGGCATTGGTCAGCTCTTTCTCCTTTTCTGTAGGAGATTTGGCTGGTTGTGCTTTGTTTGGTACCTGGTGGTCATGCTGGTAGTGCTCACGTGTGAGCTACTGTTCACTATAAATGCAGCATTACTAGATCTTTACTGACAGTCAGACACATCTCTTATTGCTTAATGCTTGCTCGCCCCAGTTTCCCAGTGCTGGGATCAGGCTGTGCTGTGTGCATCCGCCATGGGTGAATCAGTTAATTCCCTGCAACTCAGGGAATAGCAGAGGGACCATTAAAGCATTGCATGGCTGTGGATTTATGAATACTTTGAACTCTCTGGAAGAACAGAAGTTCCCTGAGATTATGGTTCAAAGTGAATAGAAGACAACAGCTGTCAGAACAGTTCCTTGGATACCTTTAATGATGCTAGATTAGCACTTCGGGCACCTTCAGGGGCCACCTCACTGCCCAGCTATTGAAAGGGCAGAGGCAGCTTGGGGCAGTGACCCTTCTGTTGCTCTGTATGCAGGACACAGTTGTATCGGCCAAGGCTGTGCTCAGCCCTAGATTTGCTGTAAGAGTTATAAGTGATACAATCTCATTTTTTCCAATTTCCTTCCCCACAAGTTAGCTTAAAGGGAATGAAGGCAGATCTTGCTACATCTCAGTGCATTACTAGCCAGCTCAAATGACTCCTCACTGTCTTTTCTTCTACATGAGACTCTTAATGCCCTAAGTCTTTGCATGTCCTGGCACAAAGCCCAACTGAAGCATGAGCTCCAACAGCAGTTTTAAATTTAAAGTTGTTCTTTTGGCTTCAGAAAGTCACAGATTGAAGTTGAGAGATGCATTTCAGCTGTTTACTTGCAGATCTGCAACAGCCCTGTTGTGCTATTGCTCTCGCCTCCATCATGCAGTTGTGTTAACAGCACTTTCCAATTAAAGTAGTAGCCTTAGTTACAGAAAATGCTTTTCCTATTTGGCCATTTGTCTGATGATTATTTTCTAATTACTCATGAGGCATAGAGCTGGTTTGTTTCCTATTCCTCATTATAATCAACCCATCATCATTTCTCTGGGATTCTTTTTGATGTTTTTTATTTCTTGCCATTTTGAGCATCAGCTTGGGTAACCACTCAGGCACCACGTGTGCTCACACAGTGTGCAGTGCTGATGTGAGAGACCAGGTAAATATCAGGTGCACAAGCAACTCCTGAAGTTCTGCTCACCTCCAGCAGCAAGGACATCCTGCTGTGGAAATATTGGTGTCAGGCAATCAATCGCAGAGCCTTGCAGTGTAAATTAGGACCACTTCCCTGACCTAAATGCTCCTACTCTGAAAACGTAGCCTTTACCACATTCACTGCCAAGATTAAGGCTTTTCCCCATTACCTGAACGCTCAGAATCTCTAAGATAATAAATGATGTCATGTGAACCCTGCATCTTTCTTCTGATGCAGTCAAATGAGAGCATCCTTTTCATTTCACCCCACTGAGTGGCATATGCTGGACTCCATCCTGCCTGCAGTGCAACAAGCTCAGCAGGCTGCTGCAGTGGTGGGCAGCAGGGTCTGAACTGAGCCACTGAGCCCTGAGATTTTCACTTCCTCCATATTTGCCATTGCAGACAATGGTGCCACTGTCTGCCAGTTGAATGCTCTTTGTAACATGAGCACAGAGTGCTTGCACTGGAACTGCAGGGACAGGAGGAAGGCCAGATGCAGTGACAGAGGCACAGGTTTCTGGGCTGTGAGGCCGCAAAGATCCTCTCTTCAAGGATTTCCCACAGTGTGATCAGCCGTGACTGTCACTCTGGTCTTGTGTCCAATACAGTGACCCTCAAATCCTGGGACACCTCAGTTCCACCAGACCTTGTAAGGATGCCACAGCCACGAGTTCCTGCATGTTTGACAAGAAAGCAAAGCGTGCTGCTGCCCCCATGTGTTACTTGCTCATTACTGTTGCCATGCACCAGACGTGGGAACCCTACCTGGGAGAATGAAACTAGCCAAGCTAAGCACAGCACAGCCATTTCAGGTACTGAGGTCAAAGATCTTGAACTGGAAGACCTTTCTGTTTCCTCTGTTCTTCACATTTAAGAAATTACAAAGTTGGATTGGACATGTTTGGAAGTTAGATGAGCTGGAGAAAGCAAGGAGCATGCCATGTGCAGAAAAGCACACAGAAGTCATCGTCCATTCTGAAAGGATGCATCTGCAGTGCTCAAGACTGCCATGCAATGCTGAGCAATATCAGATATCAGCACAGGGTGTTCAGGCTTGTTGGCTCAGGCTGTGAGGAGTGCAGAATGAGAGACAGCTCTTGGCAAGCTCTGCTCACATGATAAGGTCATTGGAAAGGCAAGTGATGCTTTCATCAACCTGCCTTTCCCCAGTACCAGCACCAGCTTGAGTGAAGACTCACTTTGTGCTCCTGTAGTGTACTGCACACTGCATGATGCCAAGGACAAAAGCTTCCTCCCGTATGCACTGAAGCAGTGTTCTTCCAACCAGTGTCTCAGTCCCCAGCTTCCCACCCTTCTTGGCCACGTCATGTTCCTGTTTTGAACCATTCCATTTAGATTTAATTTAAATTCTCTCTGGGCTAGTGGCAGCTCTCAGGAGAAGGGAGAGCGGGCTGTGTGTAGCTACTGGCTGTCTGCTGCTTCCCAGCAGTTACCAGATAACTTCTGGACGTTCATTGCAGTTCTCACAGTTTTGTCCCTCCTTGCTGGGCAGTACTTTGCTGGGGCTGCACATGCTTGTTACCAGAGTTAACCAGTCCTAGAAGCTGCCTGAAACCTTGCCTTGTAGGTAAGCCAGCTCAAATGGAGCCAGTCTGTGGCTCAGGACATCGTGCAGACCGATGGCTCCGACCATCACTAACGTAGTTTCATGGAAAAGTGGTGCTGCCTATTTGCCATACCTACACAAGAGCCTTTTTGTCCCTGGCACCATTAGCAGATGGGCCAAGAAGTTGTGCCTCAGTGGAATGTTGTCCACAGAGTGCCCTAGACTCTAAGAGCTCTCTGAGAATATATGAAGGAACAATATATGCTGGCAGGGCTTGCATGCTCCAGCAGTTGGGGATTGCAAACACATGCTTCAGCTATGCAAGAAATCTCTGACTTGTTCTGAATGCGATTCAGCCTGGGTTTCTTCCCAGGAACATTCCTGTTCTTCACAATTTACCAGTTGCAGGAAGGGGGGTGGAGGAGCAGGATTTTACTAGTACTCAGGACTTTAAGAGTAAAGGAGAGGAAAGGGAACAAATCTTACGGTGTGTTCCCTAGCCAAATTCCTCTAGAAGGACAGGGTGTGCAGTATGGGTTCCAGGATTTGGCATAATCTCAAGAAAATACGAACTTCAAAATTAAAACCACTTTTAATTTGTCATTTGTTTTTATATAAAGAGTAAGTATCTGTTTTTTCTTAAGTAATTCAGTCTCTGCTATCACATAGACCAGGCAGCCAGAGCCAAATGGTGCTGCTTGCTGGAAGCCAAGCACAGAACTAGGTCTCTGAACAAGGACACGTTATCTCCTCCAGGAGACGGCAGTGCTGTTTAGATCTGCGTTGTGGTTCCCAAGATGAAAGTCTCAATCCTGAGTCACAGCATAGTCGCAAACTTAGTTGTCATAGGTGGGACTAATCTGATGAGCTGGAGATGAGTGATGAATGCTTATTGTAATGCCTGCTGTGTTACAAGGAGGAAAAAAAAACTTGCAAGGATGGACATGAGAGCTGTGCTTCTTGCCTGGAAGAAGTCAGAGGTACGGTGTGCCCACAGCTTCACATGCTACTCAGAGGGTTGACAAAATCTGCTTATCCTTGCAGGCAATAGCAAGCTTCTCTCTGGGCAGGACTACAAGCCACTGTGTCCACTGTGTGTGCCCCATGCTGCAGGGCTGGGTGTCACCTTGCAAGTGGGTGTACCCTTATGTAAGGAAGATGTTGGTCTTGTCTGGGTCTGGTTGCCCCTCAGTTGGGAATTCCCCTACGGGCAAGGTGTGAAGCTTTTTGTAAGCCAGGTCTTGTGGCTGCTACTACACAACAGCGTGAACACAGGTTTTGTGTTTCTTTCCAGATGTGATCCCTAAACCATCACTTTGTTCCTTGTTTTCGACACAAGACCCCTCGCGGGCTGTCGGTGGCAGGAGTGCTCGTGTGTGGAACTGCCTGTGGCTGAGTTCGGAACCTGCTGAGCTGGACATGCTCTGCAAACTGGAGAGATCATTCTAAGAGGTGAGGTGGAGCCCAATGCTACCAAACATGCACTTCGAGTAACCTCCATAGCTCAGTTAACTGTATTAAGTATATGCCTGATATTAACTTAATTTAACTGAAGTTTTCTTTCCTAAGTGGTGTGCATGGTGTATCTGTCTCTTAAACATGTTGCTGTATGTAATTCAATCAAATGTGTACACAGTACTCATGTAAGCTCAGTCACTCCAGACATGGGAGAGTATTATTTTGTTCTATTTGGCTCATACTTCTACATTTAAAATGGAGGGTAACTTTACTGAAATGCAATTCAGTGATACCAGAAGTATCGGTAGATTTCTGTTGCCTCACAGTGCTCTTCTGGAGTCTTTCCCATTTTATGCTCGACTGAACGGAAGTAACTGGTTGAAATTAAGAAGCAGATGCTAAAGAAGTATTTCTTTAACTTGCACTGTATCAGGGCTATAGTTCAGTATTTGTGAGGGTTCCCACCTCCTCTTTTATTGATTACTCTTCATTCTACATTTTTCTTTCATACGGCAGAGGAAATGGGTGAATGATTTCCCTCTGACTCGCTTTTATTAATCCCAAATCATGGCTCACAGTTATGGTGATTTATGAATTGCAGCTTTCACCATTGTGAATTCAGGGCAGTTGGAAACCACCGAGTGCCAACCTGAACAGCTGCAGCCCAGCAGCCAGTGCTGGTGAGCCACTGTGCTGGGATGTGTGAAACGGCCCTCGGATGGCTGCTTTAATGCAGCGTTCAGAGCTGCTTTCAGGTTGTGCGCTCAGCCCCCGGCTTCCCAGCTGAAGGTAGCGGACTGTCGCTGAGCGGTCTGAAATGCAAATAATAGATTTTATTGCGATTAAGTAAGTTTTTAGTAGGCTGCTTAGAGGGAAACACGATACAAGGAATGTGAGCGAAATGAGAATGCTCCTGAAGTCAGCCTGCATAGATGGGGACAAAGCAGAAGGGGTGAAGAGAACAGCAGTTCTGGATTTGGGCAAGATCTTAAAGCAATCACAGGAGAGGGGAGGAGGGAGCCTTGTTCCCGTTCGTGCTCTTTTTGGAAAGCCTGAACCGAGATCTTCGTTGAAGTTTTTTTTTTTCTTTATCGGGATGTGATTAAGTCTGGCTTTTCCTGGGAAGGAGCTCATGTCGGTGTGCAGGCGCCACGTGGGAGCTGCCGGCTCCGCGCGCCCAACCCGCGCGGCGCAACCACGGCGCTCCCGCGGCGCGGGCCCTTTAAGAGGCGCCTCACCTGGCGCGTTCCAGCGCCGACCTCTCAACCAACCTCTGTGCGCTGCCCTTCCCAGCTTCCCATTGGTCAAGTGGCTTTGAGGTCCCGCCTTTCCGCGCGGCCAGCCAATGGAAGACGGAGTCGGGGAGAGACGGAGTTAGGTTGGTGCGCGCGGCCGATGGCCGGCGGGGAGCGCGGGGCCGGGAGACGGGGCGGCGGCGTGGGCCGTCGGGATCGGGGCCGCGGGTCAGGCACCGAGAGCGGCGGGCCGTGACGGCGGAGCTCCGGTCGGGCCGAGGCCCCTCCGAGCCGCTCCGCCCGCCCCGGCCGGGCCCGTTCCCCGGGAGGAGGCGGCAGGCCGCGCCGGGCGGACCGAGGGGCCGCGCGGAGCCGCGCGAGGATGCGGGCAGCGCCGCTCCGACCGCGAGCGCGGCCATAGCGCAGGGCTGAGCGCTGACGGAGGGGCGGCGGGCGGCTGCGGCCTCGTGGGGCGAAGCGCTCGGGCCGTTTCTTGTCGGCGTTCCGCAGGTCGCAGGTACGCGTGGCCGGGGCTCGGAATGCGTGCGGTTTGCGCGTCTCCGTAACGCCGAACGGTTCTGCGGGGAACTGAGGGCTCCTCAGGTAGCGCCGCTCAGTCCTTAGCGTGTGCGGCTGGGGCTGGACGCGGTGCTCTCGGCCCCGTTGTTGTGAGGGATCGTTGCCGTAGTAAAGATTCCTGCCTTAAGTGAAGGGGTGGCTTTCTCGTATTTATTGTTAGGAAACGTTAGAATTTGTGACGTGGAGCGAAGCGTTGTCCCGTGGCAGACCTTAAAAAGAGATGGCATCATGAAAAATTGTGACGTCTGTTTTGTTCCAGGTGCTGCTATAGAAGATGAGGCTGAACGAGAGCCGGACCAGACCCTTCCAGGCTCCTGTTTCCATCCACAGCTACCCGGGAGGGCAAGTGTACGTGTTCCCAAATGGCCGCTCTGACTCGGAGGAGTCGTCAGACGAGGAGCTCAACGTCATGGAGCTGCGGCCCAGGGGCAGGGAGCGGCAGTGCAGCAATGCACGGGGCAGAGCTGGGGATGTAGTGCTTCTGGAGAGAGACATCACTGAGGACGACAGTCTGAACAAGCTTGCCCTGCAGTATGGTTGCAAAGTAAGAGATATCTCTGTTTGCTTTTGTTTTCTTTACTTTTAGCGATGCGTTGTGCATGCAGAGTACTTCCCAGAATTGTGTGTAGGCTCCTTGCTGTCTGACAGCGTTTACCCTGTGTATTTCATGAATGATCAACAGCTGGGAGAAAGTGAGCTGGAGAAAGGTTAAAAAAAAGAGCTGTTGAGCTAGCTAACAGCCATGGAAGATGTCATCCCATGTGGCCTGGCTTACTGGTTAGTTTGGGTGACATCAGCAAAGTCATGATTTGTATTTATTTATTCGAGGGCATAAAGTTGAAGCTGAGCACAGAAGTGAGGGAGAGAGCACCGCCCTCTCCGGGGTTACAGGTTTGAAATGAATTGAACAGCGTTAAGAAATGCTGCTTTGGTGGGGCCTGGGCTACATTTCCCTTTTCGTTTCTTTTTTTTTGAAAGGGATGAGCTTTCATATTGCTGAGAAATGCTGGGTCTGAGATGGACCTACAATAGGAGAGGTGCCACTATGGGTCACAGAGCTGCTGTGCGGGGTCTTCGATGGCTCCTGCAGTACACAGAGGTGCATGTGGCTCAGCCAGCTGCAGGCAGAGAACAGCACACGCACAAAGACTGTCTCTGGAGTTGGAACATACTGAAAAACACGCACTCTGAGTTTGGTGTGGGGGAAAAATGGTGACAGTTTCAATGACCTGATGTGAATATTAAGAATACCCCATTGCTTAGCAGTTACAGCTTTATTTTTCGAGTCTTCTTTACCTACAAGCTCCTTTATCTACAAGCTAGGCTGTGATTAAGAAGTTGCATAATGCAAGCATTTGGACGATGGCCTGGTTGGTGATAATGACATGGTACTGCTGAACTGTTGCAATATTATTGCACTGTCTTGCTTAATAGCACAGCTGTAAGGTACAGCTGAAGCAAGAGGGCTTAGAGAAGCTGAGACAATTCCTCCCCTCCCAATCCCTTAGAAACAAAAACAAAACAAAGGCCCTTCTGGGTTCTGCTGAAGCTGGTGCTTGTGAAGGAAAGATCCTGGTAGGGCTTAAAGAGGCTTTGATTGCGAGCAGTGGCGCTGATGATGTTGTAGCAGCCCTGTACTCTTCTTCAGCAGAGAACAGTCACAACTGTTGCCACTTGTGCCACATCGTAGCAGTTCACTGAACTTAAAAGATTACCAGCAACAGTTGGTTCTCTTAAGAGAAAACGTGAGTGTGGCTCCTGTGGTGTCAGCGAGGAGCACTCAGGCAGTCGGCACACTCCTCCCGCAGCAGAACGCCCTGCCTTCCCTCCCTTCAGAAAGCACACTTCTGATTTGTTCCCATTACATTGAAGAGAGATGGAAATCCTTGTGGCTGGGGATCTGTGTATTTATTTACAGGCTGACACTGTTCAGTATCAACGTAGTTTGTAGGATTTGCACAGTTAAGCAGCTCCTGAAAGACCACTGGGATGTCAGCAAAGATTTTTAGCTGCAAAAAATGTGGGCAGTGTAAAAATTCCAGGATGGGCTTTCCTTGAAATTTCCTTGAAATTCCAGAGAATTTGTTACTGGTTTGAGAGTCATCAGGGCCTGCTTGGGGTGGGAGAATTGAGACAGTGCAAGAAAGTTTTGTTTGTGCAACAGGTAACTTGGCAGAGATGCAGAGCACGACAAACTTCTCATTTTTACTCTTGACCACGTATAGTCTGGGCCTGCTTTTGGCATAGTTTTCAGCTGGGACAGGAGGAGCTCACTGCAGCCAAAAATGAGTACAAATAATAAGCCTAAATGGCTTGCTCATCCTAGTGCTGTACATTTTTCCCACCAGCTTTGTTGTTTTTGTGTGAGCGCTGCTCTACTTTCTGTTTCTAGAGCTTTAGCGCAGCGTTGCAGTTTGATTGCAGACACTGCAGGGGATGTTTACTGTCCCAGTAATCTGTTTTCATTGGAAGAAAACAGAAAATTGAGGCACGGCTTCAGTTAGGAGGCTTAGTGTCAGATTGTTATTTCATAACAAAGTAATTTTGGAGAGTTTAATTCCTGATGTTTTGCTGAGGCAAGCTGTGAGGAGTCTGATCCAGCAGCTGAGGATTCCCTTAGCTACAGGGGCAGCAGATTAGGATCTGCATTAAACACCCCATTTTCAGACGTGTCAGGCTGTGTAGAGTAAACACGACGTTTGGGCATCCATCTCCCCTCTCCTTTTCAGTGCAGTCCTGCAGCTCAGCTGTGACATAGCAGACCTGCCTGTTGAACCAGCTCTCCCTAACAACATGGGCTGAAGGGAGCAGAACTGTGCAGCTGTGCAGGCAGAGCCCTGCAGGGCAGGGAGCCCTTCCCCCCTGGCTGAGGTGGTCCCAGGCAGCCATTCTGCAGCCACCAAGGAGAGGGTCGTGTTCCTGCAGCAGCTCTTTGGGAACTGCCATAGGGCTGCCTTCTGCTTACCTGTGTGTTGTCTTTTATAAGGGCAGATCTTTGCTGTGAGCTGCCAAGTGATGTTGGAGCTGACGACACTCATTGCAGGAAGAAAAGCACTTTCTTGGTTTTAATCCTCCTCATGGTTTTACTGGTTTCATTGGTAGCCTGACATTTGTGAGTGTGCAGCGAATGACCATCGTGCAGTAATTTGCTAAACTTCTACAAGAGCAAATCAGACTTTCTGTGTGTGGTATGTCGGAGGTGTTGGGTCTCTGAGTCAGGTCCTGCTGTTCCCTCTGCTTTGCCTCCTTCAGCCTTTCCTTCAAGATTCTTTCATGTCTGCTTGGCTGCCTTGGTTTGCTGCTTGCAGTGGGGCCTGGTTGTTATCTGACAGAGGTTGTAGGGGGTTATCTGTGTACACTGTATTAAGCTGCCTTCTCTTTACTTAACATTAAATAAGGAAATGCTGCCTTCCTGCTGACTTTGCTTTTTGATACCAGCAGCCCTTGTTGACTTATGCTGTATGTATGGTGTGTACTTTCTTGCTGTTCTCATTGCTGTTTGCGTGACTGAGCTGGGTGCAAACACCAGGCACAGGTGTGGACCCCTGGCTGATGGTCTGTTAGCACACACCAACATCCAGAGCTGCTTACAGGTGGACATTATTGCTTTAAGTGTTTATCACCAGGGCCTTGTACCAGCTGTGAAGTGAGCTGCATGGAGCAGTTATGCAGGGGAGAAGCTCAGCAGTGTGAGAGGTGCCTGCTGCTCTCTCCCAGCCTGCAGTCTTGCTTGCAGAGCTGCTGTGTGCTCCAGAGATGCTGTTACTGCTTACCTCTTGCTCGCACTGCAGTTTTCCCGTCACCATCAGCACTTGTCTGCTGTTTAAGGTGTAACTGCTTTTACAAGGTTTGCTCTAAAGACTCCTCTTGCTATAACTTGGATTTAAAAAGGGAGAGAAAGGTAACGAAAGCAAAGAGAGGGGAAAAACTTGGTAAGAAATGCACAACTTACATAAGAGGTGCAAAAGCACTGTGGGGGCCCGTGTGGTGGGGGTCCATGCAATGGATGTAACAGGAGCATCTTAAAGCTGCAGGACCTGGAGCATGTCTGCAACCACTGGAAATCTCTGAAGAACAGTGAACTGCTTGCAGACAGAGCTTGTTTTTATTTTCAGGCTGGTTTTGTAGCCACTTCTTGCTTCAATGCTAGTGAAAGGTTGGGTCGTTTTGAACTAATACGCAATGTCCTTTTTGGATCTTGCAGGTTGCAGACATCAAACGCGTCAACAACTTTATCAGGGAGCAGGACCTGTACGCTTTGAAGTCCATCAAGATCCCTGTGAAGACCCACGGGCTGCTGACAGAGAGCAGCAAGGAGCTGAGGCCGCTCCCGGCTGCGCGCTCGCAGAGCGGCGCGGTGCTGGTGGACGTGCCGGAGCCTGGCGCTGGCGGCAGCGGCTGTGCTGAGAGCGAGCAGCTCGTGGATTATTTCAAAGGCATCGACAAGAGCATCCAGGACGCCGTGCAGGCGGAGGCGCAGCTGAGTGCTGAGCTCTGCGTGGAGCCACCAGAGAGGCCGCTGGCCGAGCCGGGGAAGCGGGAGAGCAGTAATGGTGCGGACTGTGGAATCCAGTGGTGGAATGCAGTTTTTATTATGCTCTTGGTAGGAATTGTCTTGCCGGTATTTTATATCATCTATTTTAAAACACAAGAGAATGGCCCGGCGCCCCACACCTCCAACACAACAGCAACCTCAAATATTTCGACAGATGGATTGGAAGGGAAATTACTACAAGGCTCAGTTGTAGAAAAAAATGCTAGGGGGGAGACACAGCCAAATACAGCCTCACCTCCCAGCACGGGCGCCCATAAGACGGTGACTCTGACTCGAGTGCAATCGGGGGGATAACACTACAGATACTATTTTTTTTTAAAGTAGTCAATGTAGTTCTGAGCTTGACTGAACTGGAGATGCGATTTTATAGAAGAATAAGGATGCTCTGTTGCTTGTGAAGACCAGCAGGCAACTGGCTTAACATTTGTGAACTCTGATGAGGGAAAGTATTTTGAAGCAGTTTGCTCTTCTTGCTTGCTTCAGGTATTTCTTAAGAGTGGTTTTGTCTAAGAAGCTGAACCCTTTACTTCTGTGACAGAGTGCAGTATTGGTGTGATTGGAAAGCTGGGGGCTGTTTGGTTTTTTTTTTTAAGAAAATACGTTTTGCTTGGAGTAGAGGTGAGGACTCATCTTTTTCAATGAACTGTCATTTTTCTGTCTTGCAGAGCGTGGCAGCCTTGGCAGGCCTAACCCAAAGAGCAGTGGCTTTTAATTGGTTGGCTGGGGTGTGGCACAGCACAGGGACACCAGCAGCACCTCACCACTACATCTTGTGCACGATGGTTAAGCAGTGGGTGGTTTGAATCCTGCAGTGGGGTGGGCGAGGCCAGAGCTTTTGTCCTGGTGGAAGTCCTTCAGAGGCTTCCTGCCAATGTCCGTGCAGGCAGAGCTCATTGAGAGCTCTTGTTCTGTCAGGGTTTTGTCAGTGCTGCAGCGGGCTGGCAGCAGACATCCACAATATTGGCAGGAGATGGCGAGAACAGAGTAAGGCTTGTGGGATGCTGTGCTCTTCTCAAGGGTTTATTTGGTGTGGGGAAGTCTAGCTGTTACCTGCTTTTGGTTTAAATCCACAGTGGTGCATCTCAAATGTCACATCACAGTCGAGGACTTGAGTTTCCTTGTTTGTACGCTTCAAATGAGAGTGCTGCTGAGTTCACCTACAAAGACCCGCAAAGAAGCCCAACGTTGTGTCAGGTAGTCACAGAAATGTGAATCAGATGCTTTCTAGATGGGGACTGGGAAGCTGCTGTATGCTGAACAGTCCTGTCCACTCTGAGTAAATAGGGGGGGGTGAATGGAGGTTTGTGTGGCTGAGCTGTACTGTAAGCCTGATATGTGTGCTGTGTCAGTGCACGCTACATGCTGGAAGTGAGGAGCAGTGAGGCTTTGGGAGAGAGTTTTGCTGCAGAGAATTGTCCTCAGAACTTTTTATTCAACAAATTCAGGGACTGCAGACAGAGGTAAGCTCTCCTAGAGCTAAATGCTGAGGTACTGCTGTGGCACAGTTGCATGAAATCCCCAGGGAGGGGATCCAGGCTGTAACTCAGCAGCAGCCAGCTGGTTGTGTCATGGGGAGCCTTGGGGCTGTTTGCACAGAGCTGAGCTCCTGCAGGGGAGGCAGAGCTGGTGAGCAGGCACACAGCGTGGCAGTTTGTCTTTGCCCCGCACTGCAGCCTTCCCACCGTTTACTGTGTTCCCAGCAAGCTCGAGAAGATGCCTGCAGAAAACAGAGTCCATTTGTGGCAAGCTGCGGAGTCAGACCTGAGCTGCTTGCCTGCTGCAGGCCTTGCAGCAGAGGGCACTGCTGCCTGGGAGCTGTGGAGGGTCAGTCACAGCAAGGGCAGCATTTTTAGGGACCCTGGCTGCGTTGTTGGGCTCTGATGCTGAACCTAATGTCTGTGCATGAACCACGTGCAAGTTGGTTTGGGTTTGTTGGTGGTTTTTCGTGCTGTTTTTTTTTGTTTGTTTTCAAAGCCTTTCTTTTGCTGCCTAAAACTGATCAGAAGTGAAGACGCTGGGTGATGGGAGCAGCCTTGTGGCACCTTCTGCATAGCACAAAAGGTGTGGGGGGAAAAGAGCATTACGCGAAGCAGAGCCCTGTGGTTACACCTGTGGTGTCACACCTGCACTGTGGGGCTCCTGCAGCCTTAGAAAGGGCTTAGGAAAGCCTGGGCAAACCTAAGTTGTGAATGAGGGACCTAGAGTGTCTTGTAATGGGGAAAAAAAGGCTCGTATTTTCTTCTGTGAAGGAAAGGTATCCCTTGTGGTTGGGAAGAGGGGAATCGCTACATTTCTAAATCAAGTGAAATGAAATAAAAGCACAAGGGGCACTTACCCACCCCAGACTGCGTGTTGGGTGTTTTTCAGTTTGTTGTCTGTGTGGTGGACAAGCTTTGTTTAGGAAGATGTGTTTTGCAGCAGTAGTGCAGAGCGCTACAAAATGCAAGCATTCCCAACATGTGGTGCTGTCACGTTTGTTTTGTGCCACAGCATTTGTTTTGCAGAGGCCGGGCAGCAGCTCTGTGACTTGGGCTGCTCACAGCATGCAGAGCAGAGCGGGGGGTGATGCTGCTGAGGGGCCGTGGGACACGGAGCACAGCAGTGCTGCAGCAGGGAGCGCCAGCGGAGAGGGGCAGGAGGCCGTAAGTACGACCTTGCCTTCTGTTGTTCTGTTCTCTAAGTGTTTTATAACCTTAGAGCGCTTCCGTTAAGTCAGCTGTGGGTACAGCTTGGTAGTGGACCAACCTGATGAGGGTGTTGGGTACTGCGGGGGCAGGAGGGCACGAGTGGGCAGATGTGCTCTGCAAATACGACAGAGGCTGGAGTACACAGTAAAAGCCAGTATCTTTACTTTAGTGAATGCAGGATACAAATATTTTACAACAACCTCTAGCATTTTTCTTAACCATTTGATAAAAAGTTCACTAGAATATTTATTGTATATTGAAGAAAAAACAACACATTCAGGGAAAAAATTGAGATTAACTTATTTTTTTCTTAAAAGATTCGTCTCAAGGATGGCAACAAAGTCCAGCTTGTGCCGCCAAACGGCTTATCATCATTAAACCGTGAACAGCTTCTTTGTGAACTGTTGACTACAAACATTTACCAAATACATAAATCTCTTTTAAAAAAGCCATTTTAAATATAGCAAAGCAGTGTTCTCTTGCACAGCAAAGTGAAGAAAGTTTCTACTAAGATTTAAACGTTTACATTGAAGTCTTTCTTTCACATTCTAATTTAACTTCTTCCCGTGATGGATTGTTAGGAGTTGTTATGTTCCTTATTTACTATGTATTTCTTGTGCGCACAGCAATTCGCAAGGTTGGGATGCTTTAGTGTCCTTGGAGTGAAAGGAAAGGCTGAAGCGTTGTTCTGACAAATCCCTGACGGGGATTTTCAAATACATGTGAATTTAAATACTACAGTGAGAGCTCAGAGATGGAGAGGTGATTTGTCACAACAGAAGATCAGATAGAAATCTGAAGTCACTCAGGCTTCAATGGGTTCAAACTAGGATTGGATTCACTTAAAACTTCAATATATTTACTTAGTTAAAAAAAGTATTTTTCACCTGTTGAAATATCTGTGCTATGTCTTTTTCTCATTATAAAACATCTTTACAATTCCTAAAAAAGTATGTTCCAAAGTTAGTTACCTGTTATTAAAAACCAGGCTTCCCATTTATTCAGTGGCGTGAGGTTCTCCCGCTAGGAGAGAACGTGGCCAAAGTCTCCTGCTGAGTCTGTGGGAGGGGATGGGGCACAGGGCAACACCAGAACAGTCCCGTGAGCAGTTCCTAGGAACTTACGTGGTGGTTTTTTAATTCGTAGGTGCAATTTCAATACAAACTCTAACCCTTATGTAGCTTTTTCTTTAAGAAAACAGTAATAGCACTGTTTACAAACCTGCATAGAAATAAAGACTATTGAGATACAGTCAGCAAAGCCATCTCGTAAGGCACACAAGAAAATAGACAGTAAATGTGAATGCAGAACTCCCACTCAGATGTACAGCAAAGTTCATAGATGTGCATAAATAATGAAAAAACCACGTAACTTCTCCAAGCATCAAAAGGCTCTCCGCAGTGGTCAGTGAATTTGGTCACTTGGGAAATAAACGAGCTGCTGTGAGAAAAGTCTGCCTTTCCTGCAGGTTCCTGCACCTGGGAACTGCAGGACATCACAGCTCAGCCGTGACCCAGGCTGCAGGGGCTCAGGAGTGGCCGTGACAGCAGCAGAGCCTCAGGCACCAGCCTGGTTCTCCAGCCGCACGCCAAAGCGGGCAGCCATGAAGGCGCTGGAGCTGCCCCCACTGCATCACACGGGATTTTTGCTTCTCACACTCCTTAGCTAAAATATCAATTAATTTTTTGAAATCTGGCAAAATTATGTTATAAACAGCAGGGATTACTTACAGGGCTTTCAGTAACAAAATAGCACTGTTGTCTTTCTTTTTTTTCCCTCAGAACTACCAGCAGTGATTCATTAAGAATTCATTAAGGTCTACTTAATTTGGTTCCCGGCATAAAAGAACATGCAGGAAGGTGATCTGCATGGAGCCAGGGGTGGGAAGGAGGTGCCTCCGAGGCAGGAGCGCTCCTGGAGCAGTGCTGGTTCCCCTGCAGGTGGCTGCTCCCAGCTCCTGCAGTTTGCTGCTGCTCAGGTGCAGCCTTTCCCAGGAGCTGCTGCTGCCCTTCCTCCCCACAGCTCCATGCAGAGCAAGCCTTGGCCCTGCTCTGCCTCAGGGAAGCAGCAAAGAGGCTCTGCCTGTTTCCTTCTGAAGCCCCTTTATCCCAAACCACTCACCACTTCAGAAACCCTTTGTGCTCATCTGATATGTGTTATTTCCCTATCAGGAGAAATTAGGTCAAGCTTTTTCCACTGGTTTTTGTTTTTTTTCCTCCTCGGAAGAGGCAGTTTTGAAACGATGCCTTAAGATGTGTTGTAGCAGATTTTTTTATATTTATGCAGGATGAACTTAACGCCGGATTTTTTTTTTTTTGCCACTTTGCTATTTATATACATATATATAAAATGTATAATGAAGCTTAACCATACAGCACAGAGATTACAATTGAACGGCACACATTCACCACCAGTGAGGGGGACAAACCCCTTTATACACCCTCTGAAAAATCTGGATAATAATATTAATAATAATTAAAATCCAAAGAAAGTACAGTATATTTAACAAAATAGTAAATATTAAACAGTGAATACTCTACTTAATAAGGACCTCGCCTTTCTCAAGTCGGCGTCAATCCACAAAAATATACTTTTTAATCTGGTGAACGTACAATACATAGGTACTTACACCAAAGGTGATAATATATTTAAGATGCTATATACACAAAGAGTTTGGCTCAAATTTAAATTTACATATAAGTGTTCATGGCTTATTTTTCCCCCAAGGTTCCGCCTGCAAGTTTTTCCTTTTCATCTTTGAAAGCAAAAACTAGAAAGTCAAAATAAGATAAAACTATACTCTACAAAAAAGCTACAACATACAGCTTTGGCTTATATAAATAATTCATAGCAGAATGTGTTCAAAAGTACTGTATATAACTTTATATATAGTCTTCAATTCATTAGGGTATTGTTTTCTTTAATATAAAATATACATGAGCTAAAATCCGTTTCTATATTTTTCAAAGGTATGAACGTAAAAACAAATTTGTCAAACATATTCCAATTATAACTTAATATATTAATTTTATTTTGTTAATGTTCTATTTTCTAGGCTAATATTTTCGGAATATTTCATGCGAGTTCTCTATGTCTCTCTCTCACTTGTTAAAAAAATCACTTCTTTGACCCAATACACTTTTTTTTTTGCACGTGCAAAACAGGTTTTTGTTTTTTTATTTTCTCTAGCATCAGCCCTTCTCCATGCACCCTCTGCAATAGAGACCCATGCCAGGTGGGGTAATATAAAGGTCATTTTATGTACAGTATTGCTTTCTTCTTCCTGCTTTTCTACTGCTCTGCTGCTACAAAGCATTATTTCTTAACTACAAGTAACCATACAGCTTTAATAAAACACACAGGGACGTTACTACAGGCGAGCCCTCTTGGTTTCTGCAATCTAGTGTGGTAGGATTATAATACGGGTACAATGTTTCTTTGCAAAACAGGCTATATCATTAAAACAACAAGTCCAGGTAAGTGCCAGACTAGATCAATACCTACAGGATTGTTCTGTTACGTTTTACCATGGGACATCTGCAGCTATACAAGAAGTTTGTAATAAGTGCCTGATGATTCTGTGTATGCTACACACACTAGCACATATATATGCATGTGAAGATATATATATGCACGTATGTATATACATATAAATATACTTATTTCATGTCCTTATTCATAAATTTAGATATGTCAGGACAGTTCATTTTGAGAACACAAAACTGGAGAGGCAACACTGCGAGTTTATGTCACCCACGTGTCCATCCTCATTCGTTTTACTGACGGACTCTCTCTATCTTCTGAATTCGGCGGCCTTCCCAGCACCACGGGAGAGTGGAAGTCGCTGCGAGGGTCCTCGCGGTCGCTGCCATCGTAGGAGCTGCTGGAGCTGCTGAGGCTGTCGACAGGAGAGCGGCCCAACTCCTGGCGCTGCGGCGGCTGCTGCGGGGGCTGCGGGGGCTGCGGCTGCTGCGGGGGCTGCTGCTGCGGGAACCCCGAGGGAGTGACGCGGTCCCGGGGAGGTGAAATGGGCTCCGATTTGATGTTGATGTTTTGGTTGGTGTTAATGGATAAATTTGAACCCTGAGATATCTGGCTGCCAGTACTGGGAAAAAGAAAACCGAAAGGAGGAAATAAGAAAACATGAGAATGGGAAGGAAAGCGACAGTTCATGCACCTGCCGTGTGGTTCGGCATCCTTGAAGTAAGCATGTAAATAAATGCCACTTCCTGACGTGAAAGAAAGCAGCGATTAAAGATCCCAAGTACTTCTATAGACGTTAAAACACAAAGGGCAATAGGTAGCCATTCCAAACACCGAGTTAATCGTGTTGGTGACTTCAGCAAGGAGGCGGGCCTGCAGGGATACGGCACGTCAGCTTCAGGACTGAGCGAAGGGCCACAAAGGATACATACAGAACAACATGGGCACAGAACTGCTGCCAGCGGGCCAACTGGAAAAGCAATGTATGCATTGGGGGCAGAAAAGAAAGCAAAATGTTTTGTGTTATATATTTCCCAGTGCAGATCATTCACCTTGAAGTGCCCCGCCATGCAGCACTGCGCTATTACAAATCTACTTACACGAGAGAGCTGAGGGTTGCTGGACCAAGATGGTGCTGCTGCCAGGCAGATACCTGCCCTAAAGACAGCATTCCTGGGGAGTTAAATCCCTGCAAGGCAGACAGGTCTGCGCTAGTCAAGGAGTAATCTGAGGGAAGAACAGATAAAAAAGTGTATTAACTGATTTATTTATATGTACTTACATATACATACACACATATAAATACAGACAGACAAAGGCTTTCCACCCAGAACAGCTGAAGGCAGGTGGCCCAAAGGAGCCCACAGGTGAACACTTTGATACCTGGAGGAAGTCCTCCCAACTTCAGCAGCACCACAGCAGGACACACAGCACCAGCCACACTCTGCAATTCCTGCCTACGTGCCACTGCCTTACACAGCTGCTTCTAACCTCACGGGTGCAGCCTTCATGCACACACACACACACACACACACACATTTTACAAGTATTTGTTTCTGAAGATTTTAGTCTGCAAGGAAATCTCAAAATGAAACAAAAAAGGAAGCATTAAGACAAGTCATAGAAAGGAATGGTGTTTCTTGCTCTGAACTTACTGAACAAAACCTGACTGGTTCAGCTCCAGATCAAACCTGTACTTCAGATGGGAGGCAGCAATTCCCCAGACACAGTGTGCACCTCCTGGCTGCTGCCTGTGCTACAAAGCATCCTACAGCCCTACAGCCCATCCTCACACCAAGCAGGGAGCAATGCTCATTGCTGCTGGCCCAGCTGCTGAACAGCGAGGGCAGGGACTGGCACAGGGACTCACACCTCTGTGTGTGTGAGCACCCACAGGGTGCTGGGAGCAAAGGCACTGCAGCTGTGTGTGGATGCAGCCCTACCTTAACACACCGCATTCTCCCTCTTCCCACAACAGTGATTCATTATTTTACATCTGAATAAATGGGCATCTCTGTACCAAATGAACTAATTCACAAAAGAAATGCATTACTTAGAAATGTAACTTACTTAAATGAGTAATAGGAAAATCAACATGTTCCTGATCACCAGTCAGTGTCAGGCTGTTAGCTCTGCCCAGGCTGTAATGCTCAGACAGTTCTCACTTCTCATTTGCACACGAGGAGTTATTTTCATTTTATCATCACCACCCTCTGCTTTTCTTTCAGGTTCGAAAACAAAGCTGCAAATACTTGTCTGCTTTTAATTACCTTGTAACATCGCTTCCTTAAAATAATTTCTGGCATTTAGAGGGTAAGACAAAATGCTGGCAGTCAAACTTACCGCAGGGTAACTAGAAATTCCACTCACTCAAGTATTATTGTCTGATTGCTGTCCTGGCATTGTCCTAAAATGCCAAAACCATTCCAGTTTATCTCTCTCAGTCTCCCCCTGCCCATACACCAACTCGTTCTGTGTGCAACATGTCAGGGTTTTCCTCTCATTGCCCTATAGAGGGAGGCAAATGCAGTGCCAGCAGCCACGCTGCTCAGAGATTCATGGGCAGAGATGCATGAGGACACTGACAATCCTGGCTGCAGCCCAGCAAACTATGCTACCTACGCTGCCTTTCTGTTTCTTCTGAGCTGGCATTTGTACCCAGCAGCTATCTGAGATTTACAAGACAAAAAAAATCCAGCCCTCCAGTGATGAAGACATGGACTCAACCCACAGAGCGACCGCAGCCATAACAATCAGCAACGTGGATGTAGGCGCGTTGGCAATAAAAACAGGCAACTATTTTGGTTCAAAATCAAATTTCTTATTTAAGACCCCTGAAAGGCTCTGTCTAATAGATACAATTTCGAAGTACCTGAGAAACACCAAAGGCTAAAGAGCCTTTCACAAAACACAGCATTACCCAAAGGCGGGGGGCTGGTTTTTAGAATAGTTTCCTAGCAGCAACAGCACCTGGCTGCAGTGTGGGACACCATGTTCACTGTGTGCTGCTCCCAAGCACTCGGTGCACAGCACTGCTCCACTTCCCAGCAGCTGCTGCCACACGGCACTGCCTTCAACCACTGCACAGCACAGAGGGAACAGCACGACTGCTCAGGGGCAGGAAAACAGCAGCAGTGCTCTGAGCAGGCACAGGAACTGCTGGCTTACTGCACACAGCGATTAAACAAAACGTATGGACAGTCATCGTAGCAGGAATCACAGCCAGGTCTACACGTCCAGTACATTCATGCTGCAGTTTCTAATCTTAAACAAGAAACTAACAACAATTCTTCACTCCGAGCACTGTTACTGTAGCCCCATCCTGTTCATTGGCCTCTCCAGCCCTTACCCCTCAGGGCAGCAACCACCTGCACAGGTTCCTCCTGCACTCAGCTGCTCCTGCAGCAGAAACCTTTGACCCTTTCTGCAGCAGAAACCACTGCTGACTGAACAGTCCCTGTTCAAACCAAACCCCTGCACGCAGTGGATGCAGGGCAGTGCCTCGAAGGCAAACCAACGCAGAAAGAGTACTAATAGCAGCTAATGGGCACAGTGATAGTGCTGTAGGGAAGGGGACATGAGACCAAAACAGATTCCAGTTGTTGAGCTGACAGATGGCTACAGGTAGGAACTAACAAAACATCCTGAAGTCCTTTAAAACTTAAAAAAAAAGATATAAAAAAACAGCCAATGTATAAAATCCAGCCTTTTTGTCAGGAAAATGATTATGAAGGGATGGCACTCGTTCTGTTCCCTCTTTCAGAACAGACTCCTGACAGTGCCCATCCCTGCAGAACACAAACACAAAAAGCCTTTGTTTAACTCGAGTTCTGGCTACTTTCTACATACACGAAATAAAGTTTCTTTGGATTTGCCCTGACCTTTGCACAAGGCCGTGCTTTGTTTCCTGCTCTGCCCTCTTGGGCTTTTTTGCCCAGCAGAGCCTTCTGACGGGAGGAAAAGAGAAGAAGAAAAGACAAAAAGGAAGAGCTCAGGTACCAGCTGCTCAGCCTGAGCTTTCGCTGCCCACAGGACATGAGACAGCCCTGCACAACTGCACGTGTGCCCTCTCAAAAAGAATACTGCCATGTTTAAAAAAAGTCTTCATTTCTAACACACCCTACACTGCCTTTTCTGTTCTTTGGTTTCAGAGCTCAGCAAGCATTACAGACTGCCTCAAATCTCAGTCCACAAGGAATGCTGCACACCACCAGAAGTTTTCTTGCATAAAACAATGTCACCAAAGAAATACATCTACAGACTTATTCACAGAGTATTTACTATGACTGGATTTAATTCTGCTTGGAGTATATACGTAATAACTGAAAGCCTACCTAGTAAGACTTCAATGCTACAATTGCTGACACTATGCTCCCCAGGTCAGAAATTCCTGTTGTAACAGATATTATAGCATTTACATTTGAATGTCCTAGCTAGATTACACCTAAAAAGAACAGCACATTGGGCAGCTATTTCCTTTGCTTTCCCACTTGCTTTTAAGCAGCAGCTAACTTAACTCAGACCTAAACTCTTACACTTATCTGCAATGCAGTGTCTCTGTAAGTGCATTTGGAAATCGAACTATGCATCACAGACCAGCCCAAGTCCATCAGGTGTGGCCTATCAAGGAAATGATTATCAAAAACTCCCTTTCCTGTTGCATACAGGCTCTGTGACAAGTACAGAACCTCAAGAGCAGGCTGAGTTAACTCTGCTGATGTGGAGACAAAGCAGGAGGCACCACAGTCTGAGCTACGTTCCGAATGGACAAACCAACTGTCACGTTATCAAATTATCTGAATCACACTTTGGATAAAAAAGGAGTTTTGAAGTCCTTCAGACACTCCCAGTGATGAAATGCTGACTGTGCCCACCACCAACTCCCTGCCTCGCTCTGGAGAACGCAGCCAAAGAGGAAGGGGCTGCTTCTTGAGAACTGGAAGTCCTCTCTGAATCCAGCTCCCTTGTGCCACAGGAATTCAGCAGAGAGCACGGCTCAGCACGCCCTGAAGTAGCAGCACTGTGTCAGTGTGAGGTTGTCACCTCACAGATGGACATCAAGAACACCACAGCAATAAGGAAATGCATTCATTGTGTCTCTGCCTGCATTCAGCTGTGCACAACTTGACTGAAAGCTTCTTCCGTCTGTAAGTCCCAACATTGACACATTCTACATTCAGAAGGCTCATTTCTGGATGAATAAAAGCCTTCATTTCAACTGAGCAGCAAAATAAAGCCAAGTGTCACAGGAATGCAAATTTTCTGGGCTTATGAATCACAAAACCTGGTGCATGTGAGGAATCAAGGCACGCACAATGCTTACCAGTGTTGTAGGCAGTGGGCATGGCCGAGTACACGAGTCCCTGCGGCGGCAAGCTGGGAGTTGTCACTGACACCACGGGGGTGGCGAGGGGCTGCGTGGACTGAGAACTACTTATCCTTTGGGTATTCTATAAACGATGAAAAATAACAGCATGCCTTGTGATATCAGTCAGAGCAACAGAAACTTACGTGCTAATAGAAAAACAGCGCTCACATAAAATGTGTCACTTTGCTTTGTGTTTTAATTAGCAATGCTTAGCTTTCGTCAGGATGGATTTTATAAACGAACCTCAACATTTCAAGACTCAACCAGAAACGATCTCAGCAAACAGAAATGAAAAAGGTAAGACTCACTGGTCCCCTCCTGAGCATGCACATCTCAACAGTGTTCATTTCAGCTGAAGGACAAGAACCAATGCACTTTCTTAGGGATACATACAATTCTCAGAAGTTCTTAAGTGACTGAAGGGGCTCATGCCTTATTTTTGAAGAGGATCTAACGCAGATGGCAAGGTGCAGTTCCAGAGGGGACGGTTTCCAGCTGTTAATCTGACCCACATCTCAGCTGCCAGCTCTGACCCTGTGCTAACTACACCTGCCCTGACAGCAACACGGCGATGGCATACGTTTCTGTTGGTAAGACCTTGGCCAGGAAACAATCTGCTGTTCCCATGGTTGCTGAGAAAGCGGTGAAGCACTTGTTATAGTGCAGATACGTTTCAAAGCAAATGACATTTGAGTTAATGCAGAACAACTGTGCCTTCTGACAGGAAAAACAGCTGAATTCCATAGTCTCACATTATCTGTTCTCGCTGTAGGCGTGAGCAGTCTTTCTTTGCCATATACTGGAGTGAACATCTGTAGCAAACATATCACTCACATTAAGCTCTTCAACAAAATTTGCTGTTTAGAAAACCTTACGTTAAATATTGCGCTGAATGCCAGCAGACAGCAAAGTGCTCTGTCACAGACACACAGCTCTCCATGGATGCAATGCTGTGGGGTTTCTTTTTAAGCAAGAGATGCTTCATTTTACTGATAGAGCTCCTAACTTCCCTCTCCTTGCACTTTGTATTTCTACATTCTCAAAGAACATTCCCCATTAAGGGAGCTGGAGTTCACACATTTTTAAGGCCATCGCCTAGAGCCCTGTATCTCCCATATTCCTGAAAAAATGTATCTGCTACAGAAATGGTGGGATTTTTGTCTCTGGTAGAGTTTCACTTCCTAGCTTTAGAAAAGTACGCTGCAGCTAGAAATTAAAATCAGTGTAGCACAGCCTTCCAGTGGCTGCCATGCCATACCTGGCCCCTAACCCTAACCCTCCAGCACTGCAGGAGGGCCCCGAGCCCCACAGCCTCTGGGATCTGTTCCACTTCCCAGGTTCCAAAGCCCTAAAACCACAAAGTGAGTCCCACTGATTTTCTGTACAATTTATCCTTCTAAATCACTTAGGGACTTCTGAAAACCTCCACTAGACCGAGTTTATCTGGCCCTAAGATATGTTATTAGAGCAGATTTTTGTCTGTCAGGAATTGACCTTTTTACAAAGCTTTCTTGGATGGCAGCCTATAAAGTTGGGATTACTGCATAATGGAAAAGTTAGAGGAGTACACTGGGAAGCAATCCAGGCCAAAGGATTTCCCCATGGGACTTTTTTGCTTTTCTGAGTGGATAATAAAGGTGGTTTTCAGAGGCGGTTTATTTCTGAGTTACTCTGCCACACAAAGGCACTGAGATGTATCTGGATGTATCCAGCACTCGTTGCTCTTGCAGAGTCAGCCCGTTCCTTAAGCTGTGCACAGGACAGGGGACAGGCAGAGCTGGATGCTTCACACTGCCATTTCTGCGCTCCACCTTCCGTGTTCGGCTCCAAGCAGACCGAATATGCGCTCACAGCTGCGATGTGGAGCTGCTGTCTGGCACTACGTCAGCATCAGAAAGGAGCACAGCAGGAGCGATTCCCTTACAGGTGCTCTACGTACTACCAAGAGCTTGCAAGGAAGGCGCTGCTGTTTCTCTGTGCCCCCAGCAGCCCGTGGCACAGCCGCTAGAGGGCCCGCTCTCCATGCAGCATCCGCACACCAGCCCTCCTCAGAGCGCATCGTTTCACATCGCAAGGGGTGCAGCAATTCTAGCAGGAGAATGCCTTAATTCAATTGCCTTTGCACAAATCTGATTTCTGACATTTATGCAATGCTATTTTGATTAAGAGTTCCTATGTTGAATTAAAGCTCTCTCTCTTGCGTTGGAAACAGACACTCCTTACGAAGGTGAGAAGATGGAGGGAAACTGCTCTGCTAACAAGGCAGCCCAATGGTACTTATCCACTATCACACTGGATTTCAAAAACACATTTCCCCTTACTTTTCTATATCTATTGCTTATGTGTAAGGAAAAAAACAACCAAAAGCATGCATGTATTAAGAAACGTATCTACGTCACTACATTTTCCATGCTTTCATGCAATTAGAGCCTCCTGTTAGCAACAGGTCCATGTTGGAAACCAGATCAAGTCGTACACTACGCAGAGCTTTAGGGCTGCACTGCGATGCAGCACCTCCTGCACGCTTTGTGCTACGGCAGCTGAACAATTTGCAAATTGCTCTAAAAATAAGTTACAAATTATTGCAGCCTTACGTTATTTTCCAGACAGAATGCCAAATGTCAAAACCTTTTGGAAAAAAAAATAGCAAAACACAAATCCCAGGAGTTTCCTTTCAAAAACAAAGTATCGTTCCACTGGAAAAAAGGTAGGATAATAGGTTTTGCAATTCTCCATTCCTTTTGGTAAACAGGGAACACCCCTGTGGTTTGATAATCTCACGCAGGATGAAATAATGCTAAACTCAAAAAGGTGACCTCATCAGCAATGATATCATCTCCATGCAATAAGTAATAGACGGCACACTTGTGTTACTATCTGAAAGCGTCAGGATTGAAGCCACCTTCTAAAAATATTGCACCAATTTAGGGGATAAGTGGTTGTTTATGTTTCATAAAACAAAGCACATCAAACATGCTATACACATGGACAGTTACTCTGCAAGGCTCTTTTCCAATGTTCCCTCCAAGAAAAACAGAAATCGTTTCAGAAAAAAAAAATTTACAAATGGAAAGTGCTCAACTTTGGATGTGAATTCAACTTGAATTGGTCCATTTTTAAGTCTGATAAACAATTGCATTTCAATCTGCTACCAAGGGAACACTGGAATTATTTAAAACACGTAATGAAACTACAGTTAAACAGAACTGTAGTAAAAAGTTGCTGTCTTGCTGCGTCTCATCAAACAGGAGCCCAGACTCACCAACTCCAATTCATCCTCCTCCGTCTGTACTCAGCAAACAAGAGGGATAACACAGTTACTAACAATAGCATTGCTTCCAAAGATGAAAGAAAAAGTCACGTTTGTGCTTTACATTTTTATTCATGTCAATTAATAATGCGAATTTGCCTCCTGCCTGTGAATAATGCTGGCAGGAAGGACGGCACGTAATGCAGGTCGCTTGATAAGAAATACTGTACCAAAGACATACTTTGGCAAAACTAAAGCAGAAAAAGTAATAAAAGCAAGAACACAACTACACATTGACATCATATGTAAGTATGCAACACAGCTGTTTCTGGCTGCGTTGATGCAATACACAGTGAGCAAACTAACCAAATATTTCTCACATACAATCACTGTGCCATCCCAGCACCTCTAAGAATTCTCCTTCCAAATTCCTCAGAAAGCCAAAAACTATGTGGAATTTTATGTCATTCCTGACAGCAGCGCAGTAAGTGGGTACTGTGCACTTCTAACGTTAGAACTGCACCAACACAACACTCTTTTTGTACCTAATTCTAATTATTTTAAAAATGATTTTCACTTTAAAATCTATCTAGTGCATTTCCTGCTCTCCACACTTCAGTTTTCCTAAAAAAACCCTCAGCTTTACGAATCATTACTCCAAACGTAACTGTAGCTTTTGTTATTTGGATTAATTTTGTATTATTCATCGTGAATACCAGTACAAATGTAAGCACTTGTGGTATCTTAAAGACAAAAACAAATTATTTAGAGAGTACTTCTGTTGCTTATATCCCGCTTCTCTTGGTTATGGTTCGTTCTTCCATACACAGAAAAGAAAGAACACCCGTATCAATGTTCAAGAATTCTACGTGACAGTGAAAGACCAAAAGGATTTGGTCAGCCAAATGGAAGGAGGAATAGAACAACTCTTCCTGACAGACCTGTTCTGCCCTCAGTGCTGTGGTTGCTTCATGCCTGACTCAGTACTTGGTGCTACACGAAACCAGGCTGAGCAAACATTATTACCAACATGCCAAGCTGCATAATAGTATTGAAACGTACACAAATAGGGCCTGGGACTGATCCTCATCACCCTTTCATGTCTCCATTGAAGATGGGATGCCCAGCATCACACACTGTGCCACACAGGTTGCACTCCAGTACGTCACACTGAACAGGAGTTTTTCTCAGACCATCATTACCACTGAAGCTATGTTTTGTATCCCACAGACATTACAATCCAGGAAAAACAGGTACAAATTTGCTTTGGAGCATGTTAATGGAGTTTGTATTAGCAATAAAATGAGCTATTCCTGCACAGAATAATGCATAAGCCTTCTTAAAACCCACATCCTCCAAACCAGTTATGTTCTCAGTGCCAAGTCAGTGAGGCATCAAAACAAAATCCAAATCTAAATCTCTAGGATTGCTCTCTTAACCATGCTTAGGTCAGATTGCTAGCTTACGCTTTAGAAAAAAGGCTTCTCTATTACTGTAACCTACAGTCACAGATGAGATAGTGTCTTCCTATGCGTGTGGGCAAAAGAAGTCGTTTTGACCCCAAATAAAACTAGCTCCAGAACAAATGTTTTAACTTACCAGCGGTGGCATCATACCCTTGCTGGAGGGTGGGATGACGACACGGAGGTCCGGTTTGCGATTGTTCATTCCAAGATTACCTCCTCCAGGTGGAGGTGGAGACTTTGTAGGCATGACTTTGCCTAAGCCATTCCCACCGCCAGCAGTGCCGAGCAGGCTTGGTGAAGCTCGAGAATTCACAAACCCATTTCCTGAAAAACAAACGTACCTCAGGACACACATACCTCGAGAGCAGGAGCCACAGCAAATCGTGGTGTGTGCACAAATTATGTAACCTTTCTTTCATAAAACTTCCAATGCAAACTTCTCACAAGAGGAATGGCACAGAGTAACCAAACAAAAGGCACTGCACCCAGAAGATCAATACATAAAGCTGGTATTACCTTAAGGGCTCTGCATGGCAGCTTAAATACTGAGAACAACTACTGTCAAAGAATTGTTTATAATAACATATGTTGGTTTTGGTCTTTCCTTTTTCCAAGCTGAATTCTCAAGACACTGAGCTTCTGCACAGCCTCACTGCATCCTTACTCCCACTCCACACAGAGCACTAACTGTACAAGATTGCTGTCTCTGAGAATAAGTCTCCATTTCTACAACGGATTCTACAAACACATTTAGGATCTGCAGGATTTCTGTTCCTACTCAACAATGAAATTAATTTCAAGTTGCAGTAACATACGTTGTCTGGTTAGCATAAGTGGTAATGATAAGGAGAACAAATTCTTTCCATTTCAATTCATTCTGAGCTCTGGGCACAGATATACGTGTTGCTCATGTCCAGTGATTGATTTTACACAGGTCCCTACCCCTTATGCTGGTGTGCACAGTGAAGGACAATTAGATGAGCCCCATCCTACATACAGGTCCTGACTTCAGCACTGCAGTCTCCAGCAACTGACTGTGCTCAGCACACAGCCTTGAGTCTATACTCTGATCAGAAGAAAGTAACACAATACTGAAACAATTCAGTGCACAGTACTGCATTTTCCTGTAGCAATAGGAGAACATGTCACGTTCACTATGGCATATTTGTCAGAATTTTTTTTAGGCCACCATATAATGATTTTACCAGACTTATTCCAACAACTCCCCAGATACCCACACCTTATTCAGCTGCAAAGGAAAAGCGTTAAGCAACAGGATTTTACAGCAGGGAGCTCTATAGCTCACACTACCGAAGTTGTGTGTGCATGTATAAACAAATACAATTCATAATAACATTATGTTTATACTAACATTCCAGTTCTGAAAGCGGCCTTTATAGTCACCGTTCAGGGGAAGTCTATTACACAAAGTTCACTGTGTGGGAAATTCTCTTCTAACAGCCTGTAGTGCCACGCTGGCATGAATTTTGTATTATTATTCTAATTTAAATAGGCCCCTATGCCCAATCCAATTTTATTACATTAAATACATGTTAATCTAAAAGCAATTAAAATAAGAAAGATATCAGTGTCACATTGTACCTTCTTTAGTAAAATTCCTAATGCATTTTATAGCGAGGATGAAGAACAGTAACTATCAGTAGGACAGCACAACATTTAATGAAGGTGATACTGAGCTCATCTGTGTCAAGAACCCAGCAGTGAATTCAGCAGGCTGCTAATGAGAGAGCCTCTCCTACTACACCAATCCTTAATACAGGGGGGAACTGTCAAATGCAGTCTTCATCTTTTCCCTGCCTGATATCAGTTGAACCTTATATATTACTTTCATCAGTTCAGCAGTGGAAACAGCAAAGATTAATGTAAGAATAACAAAATCCTTATGCTGACGTGAAGATAGAATCACAGAATCAGCAAGGTTGGAAAAGATCTCCAAGATCATCCAATCCAACCATCCACCCATGGTCAATATTTCCCACTGAACTAAAGATGTCCTATTGAGTTTTATAGAGGTCTTTTGGAAAGTAGGGCACTGCTAAATATTTTTCAAGAAAAAACAAAATGGTTGGGATGAACTGATCTAAAGTTTGCAAGCACAATTGTTGTCCACATGTCACTAAGCAGTACATTCACAACTTTCAAGTGAGGATTTCAAATTAGACTTTGTTGCTCTGTGGATTTCTTACTGTGCCAAATGCCTGACCATACATGGATGATCTGATTGCTCCTTTATTTCCAAGGCTCATAGCATAAAGACAAGCTTTTCTAATTTAGTACTTTCCTGAAGCACTTTTAGGGGACGTAGGCGAATCAGTTTTTTCTGAGAACTGTACCATCTTACTCAGAAGCCAGGTAGGAAAGAAGGGATACAATGATAGCTGCAAGAAAAAAGCTTTTTGTGGCAGCATCCTTCCTCCGTAACCACAGCAAAAATCTATTTCACAGTTAAAGTTTCTATGTTCTTCAACAGAAAATAACAGAATTTCTTGGGATGTTTCAAGGTTAGAAATAAAATTAAGCTAAAGAGGCTGGGAATTTTGCTTAGACTGGACAATACAAAGTAGAGCTCTACAGTAGGAGAAAACTGGCAACTTTTCATCATGAGTTAGAAGAGACTTGCAGGAGCTCCAGGCAAAAAAAAAAACCAAACAACAAAAAACCCAACCACAGACACAGAGAAACCAAATCCACACAGAATTGGTTTATTTCCTAATTGCTGTGGCAGGTGTATGGGTTGCTTCATGTGGTAGGACATAGGAATGAAGCACAAGAGCATACAGAACAAGTACAGGGCAATTCCAATGTTATGTTGTAAAAGGGAGGTCACACAGACAAAGAAACCATAAAAATAGAAGTTCTGCACTACCTCTGAGGTATCTGAAACTGTGGGACATCTTTATTAAATAGATGCATCGATACCTATCCATTATAAATGAGCGTACACATTAGCTATGAAAAGCCCACACCGCATCAGGTCACAAAGCAAACCTCCCCAAAGGACTGAGCAGAAGCTGAGCAGGTCAGGAAAAAGATGCAAGGGAAGAGAAATTATTTGAAAACAGGCACACTTTTACCTAACCTAACTGTATCTAACACATTGTTACAGCACCCTCCATTTTATAAAAAATGACAGCGCGTTTAAAGACCTTACCGTGCTAAAAGAGTTGGTGTTTGAATCTAATAATAAACAGAATGTTATCACTCAGTATGCTGTCAGTACTACTACATGCAATGCTGTGGTGCTCCACATTGCACTTGAAGCCTCAGAACAATACATCTCTTTGGAACAATGGAGCTCTGTATCACATTTTGGTCTAGCCTGTAACTCCATTTCCTGTCCTCTGTTTTCAAGTATTTTGGTAGCTCATGTGTTAAAGCTGGACAGTGTCTTTCTTCCACACCCAATACAGTCATTTCCTGCAACCCTTATTACAAGGCTCTGCCAATCCTTCAGAAACATTTCATGCTTTTAACAGTGCTGTCAAAAACAACAAACTCTGTGCCATTGCCTCCTCCAGGCAGTCTGACTCGAGCAGCAGGGCAGAGTCGAGCATTTGTTCTGTCAAATGGCTGAGCACTTCTTAAAAACAGAAAACAAGCGTTTAGAAAAAATATGTATTAAGAATGGGAAAAATGGCAGAAGTGTACAACAGTACGGGTATTGACCTAAGAGAAGCATTTTGCTAAAACTTCTTTTTCTTCTCTTTAGCAAACACTTAAGTATTATTCATACCTATAACTTGAAGAACCAGATGCTGTGGCTGCAGGAAGACTGTAGAATATTCATTTCTAGAATGAAACTTTAAGCATGTTTTGTTGCTGCTGAAGATCTAATAAGAAAATTAAATTAAAAGCTAAGAGTGAGAGGATAACGAAAAGCACAGCATTTCTTGGAATAAGGTCAGGAGCCAGAAAACGATAACCATTACAGCATGATGCAACTCCTCGGCACTCTGCCAAACCAAGGCTGTAATGCCCCCATAAATTCTGCTCAAATTTTGTACCATACAGAAATTTTATCCACCACATCCAATATACACCTTCTCCAAATACAATTATTTTAAATTTAAAAACCAAACTGAAAATGGAAGCAGAATATAATTCCCTATGCACGCATAAATTCAGACTACTGCTTTTATTTCCATTGCAAGAGTTTTATTTAACTGATTTTTAAGCACAACTATAAGCGCATTTTCAAGACACGTTTTTGGAAAACAGACACCCATGCAAAGATAAGCTCCCAATCCTAGAAATCATTTTAAACAGATTTTAAAATTCACACTTCAGTGAATTGCTGTGATAATAAGCATGGCCACTGTGCATGAGCCCACTTCTTCTTTAGCCTTCTTTCCTAAGCCTAAGTTTTAAAATCCAGCTATTTCAACAAGAACTGAACCCCCTGCCTTCAGAAACGTAATGCAGCTTAATCTCATTTATAGTCCTCCAGCCCAAGATGAAGCATTCAATTACACGAGCCAGACTCATATATCACTGTACAAATCACATCAGCTGAAACAATGAACACACGTGGCTGGAAAGCACTCCATGTTCTTATTAATACTCAAGGAATAAATTACAGTCGTTGATGCTATTAATCTTTTCTTGTGGTTCACCTCTGGAGAAACTAAATGGCTGCATATAGTTCTGAAAAATAATCATGGACAAGGAGTGAAATAACGTCAGATTAAGCAAAAATAAAAATGGTAGCAAATGAATAGATACACAAGTGACATCATGTAACCTGACAAAAGTCACATAAATAGAAGTAAACTGAAAAGTACTTTTGCAAACACTGAACCACTATACCTACAGAACACCAGAAAAGTGCTCACACACGAGACTTGGGTTGGGGATAGAGCTTTGAAACCAAATCTAACAATTGCATTTCTACTTGCAGTAGCTACCCCAGTTGGCGTGCCTGAATGTGACAGCTTTAAGCAGGAATCAAAATAAAACTACAACAAACAACCCACAGCTGCAGCTCACACCACTTTCAGCTTTGCATAGAGATCTCTGCTGATGCCACCCTAGTTTTATAACTCCACCTTAGATCTCTGCTGCCTTTGGGAAGGCTGTATTGCGACATTTCAAGGAAGCTGAAGTTAATCTATTTCCACAGATCTTCAAAGATCAATCCTTCAGATAATACTATGGACAGAATTAAAGTATACCTTTGACAGCAGTCAATCTTTGAAACATGTACAATTTATACTTCTAATGGCAGTACTTTAGATATTAAAATGCAGCAAAAAAGACACACCATATTGCCAAGGAAATGCACTCTAGCAAAACTGAAGGGCAAAACGTTTTTTAAGACTCAGCCTTAAAAAGGTTGCTGGATTTTCCTTTTTCCTGAAGTTAAATGCAAGGATGAGAGAGAACTTTCAAGAATATTTAGAGTTTAAATAGCCATCTTCAAGATAATGGTTGTTTATTCAGAATGCAGCAACGAAATTAAAACGAGCACATTGCTTTTGTATCTAAATGTTATCCAACTGCCTGAGAAAATACAGCAGTGGGAATGAGACAGATGCCCTCTAGGTCATTTCCAAACTACACAATTTACAGTTAATGAAATCAGAGTTCTGCTTTCTGAATCTGTTGATTTCTATACATCTACATAAAACCACGGAAAGAACAGAAGCCAGAAATGCTGTGTTCAGAACTGCTGAGGCCACGTGCTGCAGCATCCTGAGCAAGCTGACATTACAGCAATGCTGAGACTTCATACGGATCCGCCGCTACTCTCAAACTCAGATGGGAGATGAACAATTTGTCATACACGTGGCAAATTGTACCCAGAATTGTATTATATGTCCTAGAAAATCAGAAATTATGGTAAGATATTCTGACATTTCAATTTTAAAAGTCCATGGGTAATTCAGGGGCTGAGCTGACCGCATGCTGATGGGGCATTTTGCTACAACTGAAAAAACCTAAATGCTTTCTTCTACCAACATGTTTTTCCAAGCCAATTTCAGCCCATCATTTCCTGTGAACTGATCTAATGAGATGATGATGGATGCATCAAACTTTGTTCTGTGCTGATAAGCAGATCTGTGCCTAGCAAAGGAGACGGGTTCAGCGAACCAGCAGGTCTGCAGTCCACTCTCAGTAGTCCTCCTCGAGCAGAGCTTGGAAGCTGCAAGCTGGAAGGGTAAACAGGCTGCTCTCAGTGTTCTCCAGGCATCCTTCAACTTCTTCCTTAGAGAAGGGTGAAACACTGACTTGTATTTACCCAGGTAACCCTGAAGATCAGAGCAAGGCAAAATATTATGCCAACACTATTGAGATTACAGAGCAAGAACCTCTGTCTACTGCATTTTGCATTACTTGCCATCACTTCCAATACAAGCTAAGAAGTGAGGAACTTTGCCCAGTGAAAGACCACCTCTGACAGATACTGCCTGTCACACGAAGAGGATGTGCCGCAGATAAAGTAGTAATGTGCTCAAGGTTTACAGCTATTTTCCTTGGGCAAAGCAGTGCTGTGCTGTTTATCTGGCACATATGATATGTGGGTTGCTCCAAAAGTAATGCCTCCTAGTTACTTCCATGGAAACAACAACAGACACAAAGAATGCAATAACACTACACAATAGAGCTAATTCTCAGCTACAAAATGCTATTTTTCAACACAGTCACCATCACAGCTGTGCATTATCACCAGCAATGAACAACAGCCTGCATACCATGCTCATAAAAATGTGCACCAGTGGAGGAGACCCAGTGCTGCTGTTGCCACTGCTGAAAGGCACCACCCACCACTTCTCTGCGCTACAGTCACTGTTTGGTCTCCACAAATTCTCAGCAAGTGCTGATGAATGTCAATGGGTGCCATTTTTCCTCATGGAAGAATTCAATTCCATCCTTTTGCTTCATCCCTCTTCCATGTCAGATTCCATTTTGTCACACAGCTCCTCTGCCATCCCACCAACATCTTTCTCTGACAAACAGGAAGCATTAATTTTGGAGCAGTCCTCACATAAATTGGTGAATCTGGGTGTTAGGTAGAGGAAGAAGAACATGATTCCTTAAGGAAAAGATTGATAGCACCAATCCAATTTAAAGCAAAACCACTGCAAGGGTTTTTTTCAGAGTTAGTTCTATACTTCTCATTGGGTGCTCTTTCATTTAGTAAGCAAAACATGAAGAGAAATGTATGCACAGGAAGCTGTTTTATTATTGATGCCTTTTGGTGCGTGCTTAAGAACTGCAGCATAAATCATTTGACTTAACAGACTTGTGAAAGGTCAGTCTGACTGTTTTATCCTCAAACACATAGAAATGGTCTCCCAGTCAGACAAGCCCTTGAGTTAAAGTGAACCATTTTGCTGGCGTGGCCTTTCACACTTCCCTGTCTTGATCCCCTCCTGAACTGCAAGGCAGTTCACAGGTGTAAGCAAACTGTCAATGCACCTCTGCATAATCCTTCCTGGTGTCATGACACAATGATCAAAGACGACACATGATCTTAGGCTGGCTCTCAGTAGGGATCCAGTAGCTCACAAGACACAGCTGTTCAGGCAATTATATTCTTCAGCTCTAGTCCAAAGAAATCCAATACACCCGAAGTTACTTCGTATGCTCAGAATCTGAAGATCAGTGAGGACATGACATAAGATAGATCCAGAATGAAGAGGAGAAAGTCAGTACTCAGGATAACTCTCTCTTACCCATTCTTTCTGATGACAAAATTGTAAAAGGAAAGATAATTTCCCAGATGAACTGGGTTCATTACTGACTGGAAGGGCTACTTCACTGACAAGGATACTTGTAAAAAGATATCATGTCCCTGCATTATAAAAACTCTCCAGTTCCAACAGCTCCTTCAGAAACACCCATTACTGGGAAGTTCTTCGGGAGCTCACCATAGTTCAAAGGTATCAGGGTTTCTTTGGCATGCAGCCCAGGCAATGAAGGCCACAGTCCTAACGGGCCACTCTGGTATTTTGCATGGTTATAGCTCAATGCCTCACAAGAAAGGTGTGGGAGCAGAAAGTAGAAAAGGGCTAACGCTGGTACTTCTTCTAAGGTTTTCCAAATTCTTACAGTCATTAAGAATAGGGCAAATTCAATAGCACTGAACTTTGCTGGCAAATACCACCAAATCTTCTGGAACATAGTAAGGTAGACATCCTTATGATAAACATGAAGGTGATCTGTCCATCAAGTGTCCTTTCAGTTTTAGACCAAAGAATTTCTCCCCACATTTGGACATTCAGAGCAAGTGACAATATATGGCTAACAGAAACCATGGACTTTTGAGAAGAATGACACAGACATGCAGCATGCGTTCAAACCGTGATAACGTTGATAACAAACAGCAAACTGTACACATCCTGGGGATCCAGGGCTCCTGAAGCATATTAGATGTCCATCATAAACTGAACAGGGTTAGTGCTGGCTACTGGCAATACCATCATAAAAATTCTAGCTGCACAATATTTAATTAACAACAAAAATCTTTGCTCAAAAGCAAAGACTCAAAATGTAGGATCTTTTTCCTTCTCTCAAAACTGATACACTTGCTAAGTGAAAAGGATCTGCTGAAGTTTTCACATGATGGGTTAACTTAAAAAAAAAGCTCAAAAAATGTAAAATAGATTTCTCAGAGTTATGACAGCTGCATGCAAAACGATCACAAAATTTTCTGTTCTAACCATAAAAAGCCACCTACCAATCTTCGCTACAACACACAGATATTTTTATTCATCAGAAAAAGTTCCTTTCCACAGAAGAACTGTTGTTGGCAGATTGACTGCTAAAGTAAATCATCTATTCTAATCAAGATGCATAGGATACGAGGGAAAAAAAAGTTCCTCATGTGAATTAAATGAGCCATTTTATGCAAGATTTTACCATGAACTACTTCCCAAGATAACCTCTACTTGTTTTTCACTCAGAGACATAAATGTGTGAGCATCTTTCAATTAAAAGAGAGCATAATCAATGCTCAAAACTTCCTAACGGAGACTCAGAGCTGCTTTTCCCTTTGTTTCAATCACCGAATCGCTGAGGTTGGAAAGACCTCCAAGATCATCTGATGCAATATCAGAAATGTGGATACTGTGAGTCCCACACCTTGATCTCTGGCATCTCTACAGAGAGACGAAAAATTAACACGACCTTTCACAGCTATATCTATTCCAGAATTCTCCACTCTTGGCAAGTATAAATAAATTAAAAAAAAAAAAGAAAAAGAAAAAAGAAAAAAAAGGAAATGCATTTCGTTTAAAGTGAGTTCTACAGTAAATATAACAACAAACTAGAACCACTGTTTTATGCAGATATTAACTTGAAGTATACTCTTAATAAGCAGCAGCCAAGGCTCAGTCTATTTATGCATGCATCTCAATTTTGTTTGCAACTCAATTTTGTTTATGCAACTGAGAAGGTTACTGTGCACCTGACAGTATCTGAAGGAAGTCCTGCCACATTCTAGTGGGCTGTAGAGCTCCAACAACTTTACAGACCCTGTAATTTAGTACTGTGGTACTAACGAGGTATCTGCTTTTTGCTAGAGGTACTTCTTACAGATTTTCCACTGTTCTTATATAGTCACAACTCCTATTTAAATGAAAATCTTTCTAGAAATGAGTGGGTATGTGTGTAACATTTTGGGTGTGATGTTCTGGAAAGCAAGAGATAAATGATGCATTTTGACTTTTCACATAAACTATTAATAAATGCAAGAAGGAAAGCATTTCTACTGCATTAAATATGTTCACCAAGCTACTGAAAATTGGTATTTCCCTCGTTTAATACCCCATAGCAAGTGCTGTAGATAACTGTCTTATTTTCTTATTAACAGGAGTCTTAAACCTGCAGCCACTGTCACTAAAGCTTGATTTTGGAAAAGATTACTGCAGTATCTTGATAATAAACTTCCTCTGACTAGAGAGTCACAGAATTGTAGGGGCTGGAAAGGACCTTCAGAGACCATCAAGTCAAGCCTTCCTGCCAAGCAGGTCCCCTCCAGCAGCTGCACAGGTTAAGTGTCCAGATAGGTCTTGAATATCTCCAGAGAAGGAGACACCACAACTGCCCTGGGCAGCCTGTGCCAGTGCTCCATCACCCTCACTGTAAAGACGTTCCTTCACATATTGGTGCAGAACTTCCTATGCTCCCAGAAACACTACAGAAATCAACGTGTGACCTCCACAGCTTCTAAAAATAATTGTTTTTTCCTACCGGTAAAATGTTACTCAATGGAAGCCATACTTAAATATTTATTTGCTGCATATAGCCAAAGAATGGAGAAAGAATGGAAAGTCAATCCCGTGCTTTCAGCATGAAGTTGCAGCTTTTTTATTTATAAATCCTATCAACTGAGTTTATCTTCAAAGAACTTTTTCTCAAGTGCCACATTAAGTAACCAGTGGGCAAATACTGGAAGGTCAAGAGATGCTCCTCTCATTTCTTGCCATGAACATTTATCGAAGACAGCTATAAGTGCTTCCAAAATTGGCTCTCAGTTACCAAGACATCTCAAGGAGTGGAAGCAATATGAAGAAGGTGGGTGAGCTATCATTCATTCTGTTTATCTGTAAAATTCAGGGGCTGCCTGATCACTATCAGAGTATTAAATTTTGTCTAGGCAAGACAAAGATTTATTTACCTGAAAAAACGCTATTATATCAATTTACTGAAGACCAAAAAATACTGTGAATTTGATTATTTGGCAAGGTCTCTAATTCATATTGGAAAGAAATGCTGATCATCTTCCAAAATTAAAACTGAACCTTGCTATTGTTTTCCAAGCTGTTTTTGTCCAACAGCTAGAACATAATTAGCAAGATATACATAGCAATACAAACAACATAGTCTGAATTTTCGTCATTTTGATAGGCACCAGAACCAGCATCAAGCACCTAGATCTTCAGAACACAGCTAGTTTAGTAAGCACATAAAGGAAAAAAAAAAAAAAAAAGGGGGGGGGGGGGGAAAAAACACTCAAGCATGCTGTAATCCCACTTGTAGGGAAAAAAAAAAAAAGCAAGAGCAGCAAACAACTAAAAACAACTGCAGTAAAAAAATGTGAATTATCACTGAAGTAGAAAAAGCATGAGGGTTAAAATGAGGGTTAAAGGTCTGATAAAAAAATTACAAAACTCACTAATTACAAGGCAATTTAATAACTACGTCCTTTGCTTTTCCTTAACCAAATGGAATCAAAATGAAAAAACTGCTTCTGAATAAGTGTGCAAACTGAAACCACGCTACTATTTTTCAGCACAAACACGATACCACACTTACCAACTGGACTGGTACCAGCTCCATTTGGCACTGTGAGGTCAGTTGTCCCCAGCATTCCACCTAAAAAAAAACATTGGAAAAAAAAAAAATTGTGGGTTGTTTTGTTTGTTTGTTTGTTAATAAAAATATAAAGAAGGGTGAAAAAGGGAAAGCACAAAGGTACTGAAATCCTACCAGCATTGCCAGTACTTGGTGGTCTCTGCGGGGCCCCAGGTGATACGTTCCGATGCAGGGTGGTCTGAGGTGGGGAGAGCATGGTCGTGTCTGTTAATGATGAGCTGGCTGCCAGTGATGGGGATACGAGGGAACTCCCTGGGTTACTGTAGGTTAAAGTGTTGGGGTTGGACACTGGAACCGTAACCGACATGGAGAAGTTCTGAGCAGGCAAGCCGGGCTGGAGGAAAGAAAGCAAAGAACACACGAGACAAGATTAGCATTCACTATATTCACAAACACAGCACATTATAAAAAATACACATTACAAGTTTGCCAACAATTATAAGAGTTAATTATGTTAGTTTTGAAACTCTAATTCATTAATCATACAATCTGAAAACATCCATTTGTTGCAGTCTGGTGTTGAATTATAATACGTCAAAAATACAGTTCCAGAAGAATTACTCATAAACTTATCAAAACACTGAGAGGAAATTAACATACAAAAACCTGAAGATATTCATATAGCTCAGAAATACAATAAATTCACCAGTTAATTTGGATTATTACAAAGCCATAACAAGATAAATATGTTGATGAATCAACAAACTGTTACATCTTCAAAATGTAAGCATAAACATGCACATTGTAAAAAGTTATAAGACAAAAAAGAATCAATTAGTAATAACATTTTCTACTAACAATCTTGCCAAAATATTGCTACTAATTTCTAAAACCTTTTTTCAACACGCCAAAAATTCATAAGTTCATAAATTTACAAACTTCAGTAATTTGAATTTAACCAACTTTGATTGTTGTTTTCTGAGACGTGTTCTGCAAAACTCTGCTTGCATAACCACTCCATTTTCTTGTTGTGTAAATATTTTTCCCTTTTTATTTTTCATTTTATTCCAATTCTCACAGCACTATTCAAAAGGCAACTATTATTCCACAGTATATATATGTTTGTTATTCAACAACTATTTGACTCAAAAGTTTAAATGCCTGCCCATCTATGGCGCTCATTTGGTTATGACTAACTTGTTTGGCCTTTGTCTCATTCCTATCCTTTGACAGTGTTGCGTTTCTGAAACAAAAGGGACTATTTTCTTTCACAACTCTCAGAGTAACTGCAACAAATCTGTGACAGGTACAGCTTAAGAGTAAAAATTCAGTAGAATTTGTTGACAGAGGTGGTAGTTTAGAGGTCAGCTGAAGATGACACACGCTCATGACCTAGCAAGTATATTTAAGAGATGTACTTTGTCATATGCAGCTTAAAATTTACACAGAATGACACTTCTAAATGATTATTTGATATCATCTGAAATACAACAGTAATTCTACACTGATGTACAGACCATAATACATTTTATGCAAAAAGCAAAACCTCTTACTAGTGAGAACTAATGACAGCTTCCATGCTGAAGCATTCCTCAGAATAATTATCATTTTTTGGCACAGATGGAAGCAAGAAGTAACGAAGCACAGCAATGTAATGCTAGCAAATCATTCACAGCATCTAAGTAATGACAAGCTGCACTGATACTTGTCTTCAAGGGAAACTACTTCAAGAAACTGTTTATTATCTATTAAAAAAGGATGCTTTTAAATAGCATGCTTTCCATTAACTCAAACTAAACTTGAAATAGCTGAAGTGTGCTTAAAACAATGCTTAGAAGTTAACAGTAAGAACATTTTTTAACATTTTTCCATAGGTTTCTCAATATAGAATCTATGAATGACAGCTTCCCCCACTCCTTACAATGCAGATGGACAACAGCATCTGTCCATCTACGGTATGCATTTGGTTTTGACTGAATTCTTCACTCTGCCTCATTTCTATCTTTCAACAGTAATAAGGGCACTAGAATAAAAGAAGCTACATTCTCATCCAAGATCCAGAAGTACTGAAAACAAAACCACAACAGGTATAATTTAAACTATAAATACAGAACTACGGAGCTAAAAATTAACGTTCCCTTTTTATTTACATTGATGCCCACACAGAAAACTTAAGCTGCTCAGGAAGACCACAAAACATCAATGGAGAGCAAGTTAACTGTATCATACTAATAGATGAGGCCTAAAGATGTTTCAATACAGAAACACAGGTAGCAAAAACATCAAAACAAAGAAGGAATAAAAGACATTGGCTACATTCAAGCATTAAAGAATTTGCAAGAAGAATGGATTCTGGGTGTCAAGACTGCCAGTTTGCTGTTCTTTTCCCAGAGATGGTTCTACTGCTGCGATCAATTAAATCATTTTCACTATTAGCAGTCCTGTGGGGACACACTCTTCATTTACGCCAGGATCTATGCTGATTAACCTAGCCAGTCCATTTATTTTAATTGCTACAACTAGACAATGTTAAAAAATGTAAAGGTCGTGGCAGAGCCCCATATGACTTTTCTCAGAAGATACTCCACCTGTAACACTCAATGCTAACTGCTCCTGTAGGTGGAAACTAAGCATCACACCTCTGAGAAGATCATGCAAAATTTCCGTTACCGTTAACCCCAAAGTTCTTCAGTCCAATAATTCTCATCTAAGAGTACTCCACTGAATCTTTTTACCTTGCACTCATAAATTAAAGAGCACATACGAAACTCATGAGAACATGGACAATCTGCCCTGTAAACACATGGGGCTCATTTTTTAATTATATAATATTAAAATGGAAACGATGCTCTGATCACACTATGGGATTGGTGACAATATCTTCCTAAAGCAATTCAGTGACTTACAGCAAGTGATAAATATTTAAGTTAGATGCTCATTACAAAATTTTCAAAAGCTCTTCTGGTGTCCATGTTCTCTGGCTGAACGTGCCTTCAACAAGCTATCAATCTTTCTGAGGATCCCACTGTCATTTTGAGACATCTGAACGCCTTTCTAAATCTTGCCTTCAGGAAAATAAAGTCAATTGAGTCAATTGATTTGGTAATAGAAAGGGCCAACTCTAATTGTAACATATTGTAAAATCTTTATCAGATAGAAGGACTATAAGATTTTTATATTCCATAATGAAATCTGTCTTTTTAGAATATTTTAGGCAAGGAAGCTAAGGTCCTGAAATTTAGAAACGTTACTTCACATCCACACAGTTTAAAAAATCTGTGTGCATAATTGAGAAGCTGGAGACACAATTTCTTTCTTTCCTACTCTTTACGAAAAAAATGTAATTATCAAGAGCGAGTATCGATACCTTATTTTACCTCATGAAAATACACATCTCCCTTTCCAAACCAATACAGCCTCTTGTCTTTACAGCGGTAAGCAACACCTGTGAAAACTCTCATGCATGTAATAGAAGCACAAACCATACTTTAGTACTCACTGCGATTTTATGATTCCGCATCATATTATCAAACTCTTCATTTATTTTTTTATATTTTTCTTCTGTATGTGGCGTGAGCACATATGAAGTGTCAGGGTCCGGGCTGTCGCACCCTCTGTGTTCCTTCTTGTTCAGAGCCTAAATAATGAAGTTAATAAAAAGGATCAACAAATAAAAAGTAGAGATAAAATAAAAGTACTTACAGGGCCTCGCTTGAAAATAAAATCACTATCTTCATTTAGTTTGCTGAATCTGTCCTCCGATAGTGGACTGTGCTCAAAGTAATCGTCAGCATCAGGGCTCTCACAACCATTAAGGCCTTTCTTTCTTAAGGTCTGAAATACAATTGGAAAATTCACATACAGATCATACTAACTTGCCAAGATCTTTTGTATACTACCGAATCATTCAGAGCCACTGAAACTACAAGAAATTTTCACAGACAAAAATCAATAGACAAGCTAAGTCTTTCAAAATAGTGGCATAGTACACCAACAGAAAAGGTTCAGTCAGAGGCATAGACACCCAAGGGGCCATCTCACGGGCAGTTTGAACCTAAAATCATTCCATCTCTCCAGTGTTCTACACCAAACTGGTTTCAGACACCAGCTGATAGGGGACAGTTGCCTGACAGACCTTCAACAGTCAGCCTATGGCAAAGGAGTTAATGTCCTCACCGGTAATTAAAAAACATCTTAGTCTTTATTGGATCTTTAATAAATTGATTTCAGCATCCCTTATATTTTTAAAAGCATATGGCTTGAAGTCGAGCGATACGACGACTAACAGTTCTCATCTGAATGTAGCTACTGCATTTCATGAATATATGTAACACTTGGTCTCACTGGCTTACAAAGGCAGGATTTTCCTGCACTGCAGTCATCCTGCATGGTAACAAGAAGTGCAAAAAGTATAAAAAGAAATGACATAATCCCTCTGTAACATGACTTAGTTTGCTAAATATAAGCTTTTTCAGACTCCTTTACTCTAACTTGATGTGACCGCTTTGTGGGGTACTTCCTGTTTGCTGGTGGAACTCTTGCATCAACATCCCCCAGAAACAGAGCATGTCTACAATGCAGGCACTACGAATAAGCTGCTGAGGAAGGATGTGAACCTGCAGCTCTTGCGAGCAAACAATTCAAAGATCCATTTGATACGTTTGCAGCCCTTTTTTTTCTCTTTTTCATCTACTTCACAATCAAAATTCTCATTACAAGTTCTCATTTCTAACAAACTACGATTTAAAATGCTACCCACAGAAAAATCAGAAATGTTTTAAAGATGGGTTACAAGAGGAAAGCAATACACATTTTTCAACAGGTCTACATGAGCCAACAGTGGGACCATAGGGGCAGGGAGGTGGTGCTTTCTTTTGCTGACAAGGCATGCAAGTTTTATTAACTTTACACCAAAAGACCCTAAAAAAACTGAAATCCACATGTCGACATTCTCAGCAACAGAAAGAAATTCACTTTCGGGTAGAAGCTACGCTTCCATAGCGTACTGAACATTACGTGTTTAAAAAAAGTTAGTTTAAGGCATTCATTTTTTATTCAAGCACTATCTAGCACAATAAAAATTACACAAAACTCTCTTACTATTTATACATGTGCAAAACACTCCCTACTTCTACTTCAGCTTCTAAGCAGCACTAAAATCCAATTGCGTTCTCTGAAATTCTTTAATATCACAGGTCACCACAAGCTATAATTCCCCTCTCGGGTTTCTCGGCCGGCTCCCGGTATCCCACGCCGTCCCTGGAACTCCCACAAAAATGCCACCACTGAAGCAGCACATGGGGAACAGGTGGAGCTCCCTCCAGCCCTGCTTGCGCCCTGATCCCACCCCGCCAGCCAATCCGCTGGGCACGGATATGGATGTGGCCATACAAGGGCCGGCTGCTCAAGGTCGGAGCCCGCTATCCCTCCCAGTCCTTCCTGACAAGTCAGGCTGCCAGTTCTCTACACTTTGATATCAGTAGGGAAAATGTTGACACTGTGTAATCTGCATTGTGCTTAACCCCTGCAACCCACGGAATGCTTGAAATAGAACCCAAATAGGTACTTAACAGGGTGCTCAGCACAGTGTGCAAGACATTTAGAAGCTGTGTTTAGGTATTATATAGAAAGAATTTGCAAGAAATGCACAGCAGACAGTGCTGAACTTCTGTCTAGTTCCTAAGAGGTTAGTGCAACTTTAAGTATTGCAGCATGGGACTTTCATTAATGCCCCTTTTTATAAAACAACTATGTGAAAATGTGAGTGTAACGCTGGGACTCATCCTCAGGGATGGGCCTGATGATATGCTCACAGCTCCAATACAAAGGAACGGGCTCAGAAAATACAGAAAGGCATCCTTCCTCTGGGCCAGCAGCTATTTTTATTTTCGATAACAATGGGGTTAACTCCGTTTGACTCATGAGGAAGGAAAATGCTCAGTATCTCCCAGTTAAGATTCTGGAAACCTTCACTCCAGATGGGGTTCCTGTCATTGTGGAAGGATTTAAGGCACGGTGTGCTGTTACAGATAATATGTCTGGGTCTGATATCCCGAGCTCTGTCTCTTTATTGCTGAAACACGCACTGTCACTTTGAGGACCTAACCATAAAAAGACTGCTACTTTATCACTGCGCCATAACAGAACGGTGAAACCTTCCTGCTTCGCGGCTGTACTAACAAGAGGAATGCTGTCAGCTGTTCACAGAGTCAGGCGAAGCCTACGCAGCACAGCGCGGCGCGATAAGGGGCCCTGCCCACGGCGCACAGGGACGGCTGCTGGGAACAGGGCCATGGGACAGAGCTGAATTCCACTCCGAGGGCTAACCTCACCCTTCGTGGACCTTACAGCTATAGCTACATTCTGTCGTTTCTCCGATGACTGCAAATAACTCGGCATACCTTTGTCCTTCCAGCACTTGAAGGAGCTTTGTTTATCGATGCTTTGTTAAGCTACGGGACACAAGGGGGAATGGCTTTAAACTAAAAGAAGGGAGATTTAGGTTAGAGGTCAGGTGGAAATTCATTACTCAGAAGGTGGTGAGGCGCTGGCACTGCTGCCCAGATAGCTGTGCGTGCTCCATCCCTGGAGGTACCCAAGGCTGGGCTGGATGGGGCTCTGAGCAGCCCGAGCTGATGGGGGCAGCCAGCTCATGATGGGGATGGCTGGGTGATCCTTACAGTCCCTTCCAACCCAACCATTCTATGATTCTGCGTCATTTCCGAGACAAATAAAGATCCAAATTTCACAAACTCTGAAGATGAAAGAAATTCCTCTAACAGTTTAATTTTTCTGCCATGATACACAAACATTTTTGTAGACAAAAAAAAAAAAAAAAAAGAGAGTTCTTGCAGTTGAGGCTAATACAGAACAAACTTTCTTACTAGAGGGAAAAAAGAACACTGACTTCCAAGTTTTGCTATTCAATGCTCACTCCAATTGCCTTCTTGTGTTAAGTCTTATTTTCCAGATGATTTAAGGCAATGTGTAGCTTTTGGAGTTAATCTGTATTACTTTCCACTTCCTCTAAGACTTATCCAAAACTACTGGCAATTGTTCCAGCATGTTTGCCAATGTGCTGCACTGTGTCCTCAGTGACTGACACTCTGCAGCTTTGATGTTAGACCCGATGAGCTAACTGAGGAAAGAATTGATTTTTCTCAGAAAAATCACTAAAGTAAGTGCTGAGAGGAACCACAGCAGGTATGAAATCCTTTTAAAAAAGAACCAAGCGACGTCGCTGCTACATGTGAAGTCACTACACAAACGCTCCTGGCAGCTGTGGTAACTCGCATACTGCAGAACGGCCCAGAAACTTTAGACTCTTTTTGTGGCACTGCGTAAGACTGAGATAAACAAAATTATTATTTTATATTAATACATGTTTTGGTTTGTTTATTGAACGGCAGAGCTTGGTAAATGCTGTATGAGAAAGGCTGGGCTAGTTACGGAGGACTGAAGTACTACTCAAGCACACAGCACACTGTTCTCCTGACCTTCCCTACACATTGCAGTCATTTTAATTGCACTGCATTTTGCCTGTGCAAGAAGCATTTAAAGAACAGGAGACCTTCTCACAAAACAAGTGACAAACAATTAGTTTCTCTCTGCAATTCGACACATTCTACTTTAATTGCTAGTGCAAAGGGAACAGAAATACGATAGCTATGTATGGTGTGACCCATGAGGAAGCAAGGATGATATTAAACCAGCACAGTGTAACTATCTTCTGTCACACAAACTTACACTGGCTCAAAATACTGGTCATCAGCAATTCTGGAAAGCAGAAACAGAACTGCCAGGTACAGATTACTGCTACCCGAGGCAGAGTTAAATGACAACATCCAACCGTCCTCCTCTGCAGGAAAGATAACAGGCTTTGTGTCCAACTCTGGAAGGATGTGTTGCTAATGGTTAAAAAGCACAAGCAGCTTGTTTTGTGCTCTCACATGGTTAAAAGGGCAAGAATGCTGATAGCAGTCATCTGGGCTCCTCACCAGCTCCCTTGGCACAACTGTAGAGGACTTGCTCGTATTCACTGTAACCTCAGGAAATAATATTTTTTTGCCTTAAAAGGCAAAAGTAGGAGGACATGAAATGTAAAGTGCATTATGAAGCAGGAATGTTAGCTCATTCAAAGTCCTCGCTGTTTGGTTCTCATAGCCTACTGATGTTACACAAGTTGGGAAAAGGTTGTTGCTACCAGCACTGCTCCGAATCAAGACAAAAGCTCGATTTCTGCAATTTCTACTGGTGCTGGGTTGGCTTTTTTTTTGTTTCATCTGAAAGCATGAGAAAAAACATTTCCAAAATTTTACTAAGACTGAAATGAAAAAGATTTTATTTCCTTTAGAAAAGGCAACCCTTCCAGATAAAAACAGTGGCTAGCTCTGTTTCTGCTGTTCCAGACTGGGCTTGGAAAAGATGTGAGGCAGTACAAAGTTGGAATAAACACTTAAAAAAAAAAATCCAAGTGTAAGTATTCCTTAGGCATGAAGTAATGGAAGAGACACCACTAGCACTTCTAAATATTACTGCTGCCTTAGTAAGCATGTACACCATGGTTATCAAAGGATAACCAACTGAACAGTGTCCTGATACTCCAGAGAGCTGCCATGCAATAGCAGAGGGAGAGAAGATGCTGCTGCATCAAATTCCAAAGGCTTCTCATTCACAATGTGACCATCACACACTCACACAGTGCCTTTGCAGGGCAGAGGGGACTGAGCAAAACTCTACCACCTGCAATGGGAATAACCACGAGATCCAGAGGCACAACACTGTACAACTGCAGCTTCACAACAATGAAACACAGATACCAGTAGTGTTAGCCCAAGTTGCATTAACGTCTTTCCTACTGAGGTTCAAAAACCAACAAAAATCATAAAGAGAGAGATCCAAGGATAACTGAGCTACTCAGCTGTAGCGTATCCCTTAGGATCAGCCTCCTGTTCCACCTCTGCAGAAAATTACAGAGATCATGCTTTACAGTCGTTTGTCCAAGATTAATGGAATCACTGAAATGTCCGAGGGTACAGTTGATACAATGACATCAACAAGTGACTGCCACAGAAAGTGTGCGATCCTGGACAAAAGTATTAAGCCAACTCAGACTTCTGCTGGAGCCTGCAGGAAGCCATTTTCTTCTGCACTAAAACGATGGAGAGTTCTCCTCGGCCATGCTACAACTTACTTTTGCTTGTTGCCAGTGCTCATAGCAGGAATGAGCTGGTGTACCAATGCAGGGGCTGAGCACCAGAGATACCGAGTAGGCAGCGGTACTGGCCCGGCCTTTCTGGCAGCTGTAGACCACTGTCTGATAACAACATCCTCCTCAAAAACCCCACCTTTTTCTGAGATACTCCTACACAAAGGAAAAAGAAAAACACGGCACTCACAGCCCCGGACTCCCACCCAGTTTTCATTCTTATTATGTGAAACATCAGCAGGAGGAAAAAAAGGGCAAATTCCTTTCAGGCAGTTCACCCCCCTTCCCACAGAGCAGAGAACTACACGTATGGCTGCAGCGCTGACACACAGCAAAATGTCACAATGAAAGCACGACGATCCCTTTGTTATTTGCTCCCTGTTACATGCTAAAAACTAGGCTGAATTTCTTCCATTATAACACAGAACATTTCACTCCTATCACCCTGAATAATAGCACTGCGCTTCATCCCTTACATACATCATTTCTCCCTTATTATGAGGAGCATTTTTAGTAACAGGAAGCTATTTATAGTTTCTAAGCTTCCTGCAGGTCACTTCAGTCTCAGAAGCAGCATCGTTTCTGTTTCTTTTCTCCCAAGTAACGACATGGCTCCATAAATGCCAAGCTTGACCCTGCAATATCAGATGCATAAATTCTGCTGCTGTCTAAAATACAGCAGGACCAAAGTTTACAAGTAGTGCAAGCGAGCAGCCAGAGAAAAACACATAACTCATCTTAGTAACAGTGTTTTGTGTAGGAAGCTCATCAATGCTATTTCTGTAGGCTTTAATTTCTGTTTTTTTTAAGTAATACGGACTGGATTTCATGCACTGTTTACAGATTTTGTAGATTTTCCACAGGTTCTATTAATATTCTCAACTTTAACTACTAAGCATCTGCAGATGTCATCATGAAGCTGTTTTCCTTCCCCGTGAGTTAAAAGGCTGCTTAGGTTCAGCCTAATGCTTTTCTTTTCACTATCCCTGCCAGACACTTTGCATTTTCCTATGCTAGCAGTCAGAATTTTGCATACTAGTCATAGCCACAAGTACACATATGAAGCAAAACAGCAGAGTAAAGCTATAGAGCACGCAGTGCCCAGTTCTCAAAACTTCAGTGCAATGCATAAAAGGTTAAATCAGATTATGATGGACATTTGCACAGCTAGGCAACTTGGACAGCTTAACTTCCCAATGAACAAGGTTCCACCAAGCTTTCTGGTGGGCTCCTCAACCTAACTGAGGTATATTAAGTCAGAGCTTTGGGCTAAGTTACATACTGCTTTCCATGCTTGTGCTCAATGAGTAGTAGTAATACAAGATGAAAAAAATAAGTAAATAATTGATGTTTTGCAAAGATATCTAAAGATATCTAAATAATAAGAACTGTGAGTACAGCACATCTTGATAAGTTCTGCCACAATTACTATACTCCTCGGCCAAATGTTATGTTAGGAAAACGTTTAGTATTACTTACTTTGTGGTTAAAAAGAAAAAACAAGCAGAATTGAGAAGCGTGCAGAATGGTGGGCCATAAAACAAGAGGGAGAGCCCTTTAGGTAATGCTCTGTTAAGTTCAGTTTTAGGCAAAGGTATTCAACCATTTACAGATGCTGAATGTTCATGACTTGAAATTTTTATCAGTGTCCTTGTTATATTCCACTCTCAGAAAAGACAGGGCCTTGTTTCAAATGCTGGAGCACTTCCAGTATCTGGCAAATTTTAACACGCATCCTTAGCTTGCCAAACATGAAAGCTAGCTGTCAAATTCCTCCAAGATATGATAAAGATGGCACTCAGGATTCAAACTCTCGTTTATATAAAATAACACATACAAAAGGTTTTCAGACTTCTAGCTTGAACCATCTTTGCTGTGAAATGTTATTTTAAATAGATAAACCACCAGCAATTACTGCAGAACAGTTTTATCTTCTGTAAGATCCACTTCAGAACATCATACAATGCATGGGAGTAGTGATGAAGGAAGTGCTGCTCTCCTACTTACAATTTCTGAGAAACTTTCAGTAAGCTGTGGGCTTCCCAATGCAGTTAGTGACCCACACAAGCAGCTGCACTGTTCATTCCCAAGTGAATTTCTTGGGGCTTAAAATGGTCAGTACTCCAGCAGTACTGACAATGCCGTTTCCCCAGAGAAAACGAAGCCAAGCTCTGTCTGACACTTGACACATTTGTCTTTCACTTTCTATACAACTTAATTGATCATTAGACCATATATTACTGAGCAGTTTTTCCTTTTACTTGAAGTACAGAAAGCACCTTCAACTAGAATTTTCAATTAGAGAGTAATCAATGGACCATCTAAGTCAATCTTATTACTAAAAACAAAGGACAAAGCAAACCTACGTACATATTCAAGAAGCAGAAACAATTCAGTAACTCACAAATTAAACATATTCTATAATCTTTTCAACAAACAAAAGCAATAGTAAGAGTACAGTTCTACCCGTAAGACAGTTCAAAAGAGCACTCACCTGTATTTTATGGTACATAAATGTTGTTTTCAGTCCTTACTAACTGACAGGATGTATATGTACACACACATCCTCTCCTGTGTACCTTTCCATAAATATAAAATGGTTAAAACATAAAATCAGCAACAGTAGCATCGGACTGAATGCCTCCTTCCAGCAACAGCACATTGCAGATAAGCCATATGGAGCATGAAAAGTTGTTCAATCTAACAACTCAGCTGCATAACACACTTCATGATCTTTCAGAAATTCTTTCGTAAAAATATTATTTGCTATTCTGCTTGCTAAACTTGCTTAGTGGTTCGCTAAGAAAAATCTAACTCTCATTACAATTCATTGATATAAAAAGAATGGAAGTGGGATTCTTACAGTCAACCGGCCTATGCAATAATGCCAGATTGCCACTCCAAGCATTTCATGTGCTATTTCTCCTTACAACTTCAGAAGTAGAAAGGATAACAGAAAGCATTTCAAACTCTTGGCACACTTCAGATAATTTAGTATTATCAAACCAGAAACCTGAAAAGGGGGGGTAGGGATGCAAAAAGGTCATAGGTCTGTACCACCACAAATGAAGTATCTGCACAGCTGATACAGGAAAGTTACCGAGCAGAACACACCAGCTGAAAGAACGAATAGCAAGCCTCCTGTTCAGATGAGCTGAGAACATTACAGCTTAGATGGGCCACACTGCTATTAGCAAAACACCTGGCTTTGTGACAGAGCAAGCCACAATCTCCATCACATGACTACAATTTCTTCATCACACCTACATGCTGGGGTATGCAACAGGGAGGTTATATGAAAGACTGAAGACCTAGAGCAATTTTTCTTGGAAGTCAGCATCTCTCAGCCCTCTACTGCAGAAACAACATCAGTTTAAGGTCCAAACATGAAAATCACTAAAACAGTACGTATTAGAAACTGAACTCCAAAAGAAAATTGGTAGTGAAGTGTCCTACAGCAGACACACTCCTTCCTCTGAGTGCTACAACACTGTTTGTTGAACATCAGTGACTAAGACATTGGCATTTCTGCTGTCTCTTCTGCAAGGTGGTTAATTCAGAGGCAGAAGACATTATCAAACCACTACATTCATGAGCTTGAAAGTCAAAACCCAGGCTTACTTTAACTCTCCACTGAAATCAGGAGTATCTTCAGAAAGATTAGTTTTTAACCTTGTTGTAGTTCCAGAAGATGCAATGTTCTGGGATCTGTACTTTGCAAGTACAGCTTGCCCAAATTCACTCTCGATTAACAGATGCCATAGTCCCCAGTTGGAAAATCGCAAAGTAAAAATATGCTCTTCTAACTGTCAGTGTAAAATTCCAAATCTTGCAACAGCACACAGGCTGCAGAATAAATCAGACCAGCAAAGCTTGAAGAACTCGTTAATACAAGGAAGATAATTATATCTTTGTATGATTGCCTGCTTGAACACCAGTATCAGTGAGGAGTAAGAAGTTGCTGGTTTTCTTGGAGGGAAACTCCAATCCCATTTAACACAATGTCACCAGAACACCAAAACCAACAGCTGATCTTTGATATGCATTTCTAGTGCAGCGCTGTGTGATCTGGGCATTGTGTGCCTGCCCTGTGTACGTTATAGAAACAAAAATGTTCTTCTAACACACTGCAAAGCAGCCGGGAAACAACACCATCAACAGCAACACCAAAAAAGAACTCTCATAATTGGAACTTCCCTGAATATTCTCAGGTTATTTGCAAACATCCAAAACACCTTAGAATTTTTCCAGATGCCATTTCAACACAGCTGCTCTTCAGATTTTCAATCAAGCTACGCTGTATATATATACTAACCAAATAAAATCAGGAAGAATACAATTCACAGTTGATACTAAAATACCTCCTATGATTTCAATCGCTGACCTTAAAAAAGGAAATCCAGTAAGCAGTGCACATTAGTTATATATTATTTATGCTCAAGCACACTAGCTCTGTATTGAGACTGAAACAAAATGTACTTCTTTTAACCCTGTAGAACTAAGCTTAATCATTGGTTTAGACACAAGGAAAGCAGAGTTTTAGGTTATTTGGTGGCGAGCCAAAACTTCTGTAAGAAGTTAAGCCTAACCCACTTCCTTCATGTCTAATATATAAAGAATTGCCAGAAACAAAATGACATTGACTGGGAACAAAAACTTTTCTGTAGCACTGTCAGCTTTCTTAAAGTCACTAAGAGTCTGTCTTTTCTATTTATTTTTTTTTTAATTATGTCAGTGTTGCTCACCAGGATGCCCAAAGCAACGTCCGCAGAGCTAACAAAGAACGAAGAGAATATTTTACTTTTAAAGCAGAACAAGTCTATCAGATGCAAGATAGACAAACCCTGAGAACAAGCAAGTAAAAAAAAAAAAAAAGAAAGACTTTTGGGATTAAGTGCTGAACTTCATTTCCCAAATACGGGAGGTGGCAATGAAAGCAAGAGAACAACACCCGCTGGTAGGCAGCAACTGTCTGCTCAGCACAGAAAACAGCTATCCTCTGTCCCTGCGCTCACAGCATTTGGTACATTGGCAGTATTGAAAACGTTTCAAAGAATGTGCTTCTTCCTGAACCCCGTGTGGAAAATGAAGCCCCAAAGCGTACCCTGCTTACAAGTCAGGTTTACAGTGGATGCTTCCACTACAGAGAAATAGACTCAAGTCACCATACAAAGACTTTTATATATGCAAGTTTCACAGTCATTCCTCTTCCAAAGCACTTCAGCTTTTATGCATTTTCTCTCTTTAAGCTAAAAGTAATTTAGTCCTTCACCATACAGAAATCCTCCTTGAGATTTAAGATGTCTCAGAGGCATTTGTGTGCCGCCTCAAAGAATTCAAAATGTTATTTATGCAGTATAATTACATTTACATAATTGTTTAGCAAATCAGGTCCAATAATGCCTACATTTCCTCAGCATCCTGAACAGATTATCAAGCCATTTCCTCACTCAACTGAAACCATTTTGAAGCTCCTTAATTCTTTTAAATGCTTACCAGTTGCTGCTACAGTGCGGTCAAAGTTATGTGGAGACCAAAACAAGTGCTCCAAACAATAGCAACACATGACAGCAATACTCAGAGCACTGGCATTTATTCACAGCTTCTCATCCTCCTTGCCCCATACCTTGGGGTTTTTTGTTTTGTTTTGTTTACTTCAGGTAAACTTACTTTAGCCCACTTCTGGCAGCTCTCCGTCTATCAGATATGAAGGAATGGGAAGTGATACAAACTAACCGAGCACTGTCGGTCTTCCTACAATCGACAACGCGTGTAATTCAACATTCAAGGTATCACTTCTCAGCACTATCTTCCCTTTAAAAGGCTGTAAATTTTGAAATTTAACCCCCCTTAGCCATCAGTTTCAATTTGCCAAGGAAGCTTGCTGGAGAGCATTTTCTTCTCTTCCTTTTTAAAAATTTACCATGTAACTTCTCTTATGAAACACTTCAAAGGAAAACACTTCTGAAGGAACTCATTCAATTTCCAGCATCTTCATTCTTAGCTTTTAATGCCAATACAGAAGCCCAAATTACGTGCCAAATACATATCTAGATATCTACACATCAGGTATACAGCAAAGTGTGAAAACTATCAAGAAAGGAAATAAGATCAATTAATTGAAGGTCTTTTTCATCTAATTTTGCATCTGCACATGTGCAGCCATGTATATTTACATATAATTCTCAGATCTTCATTTTAACACCAAGTTCATCCAAATTTTAAAAGAAACTATGAACCAAATGAAAGGTGCTACCAAAATACAACAGTGTTCAAGGTTAAACTGCTGCTCTATATGAGACAACAAGAACAGTTCAAAAAACACATTGCTCATCAAAAGCCTGGAAAAGAAGCAACACTGGGTAGGTGGGAAGAACTGGATTAAAAATAAAAAAAAGCTTTAGGTTTATAAACACAGCATTTCAACACCAGCTTTTCTGTTTATGCTCTCCACACGTGTCTCTTGGCATATGCTCCATCTGGCTGCGGAGATACATCTGCTTCTTTATGCTGCAGGCTCTACAAGTGCAGATGAGCTCTACGCACATACTCCAACTATGATCTGACAATCAAATCCCTGACACTAAGCATGTCTGTGACTAGAGAACATGGATTGCTCCTACAATAGCTCATCATTAGCATTTTGTGAAGAGGCAGTGAAACAGGAATTCCAGTTTGGTATTATAATGCAAGACAATGCACTGAATACAGCTTCTGCAAGATTGACGTGGCATATTTACACTACTCTAAGTAGCAGCAGGTACACTGAACCTGCATTCTGCTTCGCTTCCATTGAAAATATGACATGACCACTATCACACCAAGTCATGGCAGACATTACTTTCTATTTGAGTGAGCATTTCCTGTGCTAAGATATTTAGTTAAACATTCAGAGCTTGCTCTAAGTTACCCCAAACCCATGACTATTCCAATACTGCAGTCTTTTCACAAGAATGTGCACGTTTACAGTAATTACATGATGTAGCTTAGGACAGATTGCTTTTAATACTTTTTTTTTTGTTGTTAATCAAATCATTGCATATTTCAAGGACTGCTGTCAACCTGGTGTACAGCCTAAGCCTTACGCTGCACTTCACCATATAACAGCAAAGCTATACAGTGCAGAGGATCACTGACACTATCCAAAATTCTCATGGGCGCAGATGGCAAATGGGAAAACAGGTCATTTTTCAGAAGACTTCTTAAAATTGTATCATTTCAATTTGATGAGTTGATACAATAGAACATACAAAGCCAACACAGCCCAATGTAAGTTAAATTAACCCTGGTTTGCTGCATCACTCAAGGAACATCAAAATGCCAAAGACAGAAAGACAGAAGTCAAGCTGATAAAGTAAGAAGAGCCTGTCTTCAACCCTGACTCCTGCACTGGAAAAGAGGGTAGAGACACTGCTTTATGAGGTCCTCTTGAGGGACAGAAGGACACAACCCAGAAGGATTACCCACTGTGTGCATCCAACCCAATAGCTTCATGTTTCTGCTGCCCTCTTTTTTATGTTTTAATAAAAATATGAAAAGTAAGAGGAGTTTTTCATTTGTATACATTATTTATATATTTTATATGCAGCCCAAGACAATTCCTCTTCACTCAGTGTGGCCTAGGCAACCCAAAAACTGGACACGTGCTCTAAACAATCTGCAATACTCACAGAGTATCTTGAGTAGCAACAGAACCACAAGGATCAAGACCAATAATCATCAATATCTCCTACGAATTAGGATGGAGTTTAACTGCTTGCTCATTGCCTTGCTTTCCTTTAGATCAAATATGTCCTACAAACTAGACATTAATCAGCTTTGAAGGGTATCTGTTACAACATTATTTCCCTTATTTTAGAATCATCAAATGGCCATGAATGAACCATCCTCAGGTAAACTGCTGATAGTCAGAAAACCCAACTTATAATAAAACACAGACTTCCCATTCCACCTATTCAAATGTCTATGATTCTGCCACGACAGCTGAAAAAAATACTCCTCAGACCTCTATCAAGCTATCAAAGAAAAAAAGTCAAAGCAAAAACCATGGAAGGACCAACAGAACTGGTATATGACAACAACAGAGCATCTGTATCTACAGTACCACGCATAATGAAAGACATAAGGGTGCAGGGAACACATTAAAAAAAATAATCTAGTGTTCACTTAAGACATCAGTGCTCATCCTCCTACTATGTTTTCACACAAACGTTCCAGCAGCAAGAAGATACCAAGCTCTGGGCATATCAAAGCAATTCCTATGCCAACATTGAACAGGAGGCAACCACAAGGGGAAGATGTCTCATCGATTCCATTTAATCACTCACAATACTGCCATCCACACAGTGCTGAAAATAAGTAACTGGCCTGCATCACATTAACTTCCTTCTCTACCACAGCAACCAAACTCCTGTCATTCCCAGTGGGTCAAGACTAGTTTTGCAGTGAGACTAGAACACAACAAACATTACCTGTCATATTCAAGGACATAACGGAACTACTAAATGTTAACCAGACACACATCAGCTATAACTATTTATTCTGAATTGATTTAGTAAGTTCTTCTGTGATATGTATGGGCTATAAATGTATTTCTGAGTAGGCACAACAAAAAGAAGCCCCTTTGTGTTACCTTTCAGAACATTTCTAAGAATCTGGAGCTAAGATTTGACTCCTCTCTCAGACTGAAGAACTTCGTATTTATTTCTATTCTTTCCTTTCTAGGACAAGATCAGAGAGTGAACAGATGCGTTTTGGAGAGAGGCATTTCTAATTCAAACTCTCATTCTTCAACTACAGTAATATCTCAAATATCATGGAATAACACAATAAACCTACAGAAGCAATGTTATAAGGAATCTCTAGATGAGTCCTTGCATATTCCCCCAGAATAGAAATGATATATGCACTTGAGTACTGATTGCACTTCTCTATGCAGCTGCCAGGGGTCAAACATTTGACATCAGTTTGGAAAAAAATACACATGTACACAAGTAGCCTGGCACAGAAATGATTTTCAAAGAGGTTCTCCCTGAAGATGTGAAGAATTGTTCCCATGAGCCACAGCACAGTGAGGCCTGCAGAACAAACATCAGTCTGCCTGCACCTCTCAAATCTGTGTCTGTCACAGGCTCATCTTGAAATAATCAGGTTTTTATCTTCCTCTTCTCTGGTTGGTTAACCCTTACTTATACTAATCCAACAATGAAGTAACATTCCTGAACTCTTCACAGCTTATGTTATCCCTCTCAATTGTACGCACAGCTGAGGACAGATGTTGGGCAGGTATCTTCCTGATCACAAAAGGCAGATAACAAAATAGCAAATAATCTTCTCAGAAAGAAAGAAGGCATTTGTTCATTTCTCATTTTTCTCAAACTGATTTTTGTTTGAAAACTTTTTTTAAGAGATCAGATGGTATCCTCCCTGTACTTGTAATCCCCTGACTATACAGTTCTTCAGCTATACAAGGCTAACCCATTATTCCCAAACCACTCCTTACAGGCAAGGCATTTGTTTGGAAGACAGCTCTGGAATTTAAATGTCAGACACCTGCTTTGGTTCATTTATAGGACTACTGCAGACACGACTCCTCTGAAACTCAGCTACAGCTGAGAAAGGCTCAAACCACAAAAAGAATCCCTGATTTCGATGCTACCTAGTTTAGAAACTAAAAAAAACTGAAAAAAAACCTGAGTCTATACTGAAAGTATAAGCACAATAAAAATAGAAGCTATGATATACTCATGCTATTTTATGATGGCAAAAGCTGTGTGCATTTTACTATATTTTAACTGACATACAAAGTAATTGGACAACAACTAATAAAGTCAATTTCCTCCACAGATTAACTTCTTTCTTTTGGCTCGACAAGAAGCAGCAAAGTCCTCAGCCGATTTGTGTGCAACACTGAACTGCTAAGTGAAAAGAGGAGGGGCAAGTTGTAATTATGTTTAAGGTGAGCTCCACTCTCCAGATATACTCTCCACTCAATTGTATTTTTTTTCCCCCATGAAATCTTAGAATCATCCACCCCTTCCCCCCAGCCCCCTGCTCCTTTTCGCTAAAAAACAATCTTCCATGCTTCTATTTCCATTATCAAATGTGATTTAAATCAAACAAGCTACCAAAATAACAGGCAGGAGGTGGAGGGCAGATGGGTTGACAACACAAATGTAAAAGTGACTTTTCCCCTCACAAAAAAAACATACTGAAAACAGCAGTTGATGTTTTATGATTAAAGTTAATAAATAGTTAGTTAAAATATCTTAAAATACTATATATTGCTCCATATTCAAAGTGTTAATGAGATAAGAACACAGCTCAACTATTCAGATTGTTACCTCAACGATATCTGAGTTGGTTCTGCTTTCATGGGGCTCGTTGTATTCTGTGTATTTAAGTAGAACTTTGTCCATATCAGTGCTGGCATACTGAAAGAGTTTGTTAGAGCTGTTAAAAATGATGAGTGCTATTTCACAGTCACAGAGTACACTCAACTCATACGCCTTCTTCATTAATCCAAACTTCCTCTTCGTAAAGGTGACCTAGAGAAAAAAAATAGATATCTATTATTTTTTTCCAAATAGCAATGTTGTGAAGGACTACAATCAAGCATTCAAGAAATATACCAGCTGAGCCTCAGCTATTCATTGCTGGTAACAAGCAGCATAACTGAACATGCGTAGAAGCTTAAGAATTGCCTATCATATTTGGGTGTCACTTACTCTATATTTAACCAAGCTAAACAGTATTTCCCACCGAGCCCTTCCTCCAGTATACACCAAGAAGAGTTAAAGTCTGTAGTAATCCCCTAACTATGTTTCCTTCTGCACAACCAACACCAGCTTTCCAGGTATTAAAGTCCTTTCTTCTGTGATGTTTAAAATTAGCCTGCCCCAGCTTTACAGCTACTCACAACCTTAGTTCTACCAAATGAGCAAACGTGCAGTACCAATGGAAGCAACACAGTTACTGTACAGAATGGTAAGAAAGGGAGCTAAGAAATATTCTTACTTGGCTACTATCATACCATGTTATCAGCTTCACTTACACTCCCAAGCTGTTTTCTGCCAATTGGGAACATCATGAAACGACCATTCTGTCCTCTTAAAACTGTTGCTTGTGGGAAAGTAAATCTATTACAGACCATCACAGAAGAATATTGGCCAAATGGGAAAAGGCAGAGACAAATCCTTACAAAAATCACCATCAGCTATGGAAAAAAGGACTTAAAAGCATGCCTTTCACAGGATTTCAGTTGGTTAAGGATGTAGGAGTATCAATGTATTTGATATCAAGTCAAATCAAGTACAGGTCTAATGCTAAGAACAATTTTCTTTAAAGGACCTTCAGTGCATTTTAGTACCTCCAAAAGGCACTTAATATACTACCAAGCTAATGTTCTGAGATCTTCTTAATAAAGATAGCACTTTCCGAGCTTTCAAGTGTTTCAGTTTGATGGAACACCTCCATCTACTCATGCCCCCACAAAGCATACGTCTCTGTGGCATGTGAGTGACCTATCTGCAAGACAGGAATTAAAGAAACAAAGAAACCAGTATTATGGGTTTCTATAGTTTATAGGACATATCTGGAAGATGGGAAAATCCTGTGTTCACACCTGAAGGCATTTTTTTCTAGAGATGAATATCTTACACACATTACTTCATTACCACCTGTAACAGAAAACACACAGCGTCATTCTCACCACATAAGAAGTCTGACAAACAGATGCAGACATACATTAACAACATAGATATACACCTTGCTAACAGTAACTATTACTAAAACAGTATTCAGAATTGTCCACCTGCCATGCAGGCAAAGGCAGTGTGGATTTGTGATTCTTTTCCAGCTATTAAACACCATCCTGGCACACCAAAACGTCTGTTGGCACACACTGCCCACAACCTTAAATGCAACTGCTAACATGGAGCACTGTTGGAACACAGGTAATAAATGTAAGCACTAATAGAAACACAGATTAATTCTATTGGTATTAGTGGATAAGGAGTGTGAGTGCATTGTGTTCAATGGCCACAATTGATGTCTGCATGCAAGCACAACTTCGTACTGCTTTCCTTCCATCTGCTGCTCATTCTCCAGTAACCGTGCTGTCAGTGCTCCATGGTATCCACTTGCTGTTCTCATCCAGCAGTATTGCATAATACTGACCAAATTGCCTATCAGCTTTAAATTTCCCTGTTTCTAAAATAAGCACAATTCTCCAAGGGGAAAGGGAAGTTTCATGTTTGAAAGTGTGCGATTTGGATCTTGTATGTTCTTTTAACCATCTGAAAGGCAGACACGGTACACGCACGATGAAAATGGACGCAGAACATACTGTTTCCAGGACAAAGACATTCCCAGTGCAAGGATGAGGCTGAGCTAAAAATAAGCCATGTTAACATGAGAAATTGCTACGATTGTTGCCAAGGCAGTACTGTGAACTACTACGGGCGTGCACCAAAGACAAAAGAATCATTTGTTTATACACGTTCAAGACCATAGATTTCATTTGTTACGTTACGAAGTCTCCTCTGTTATTTCAATTTACAGCAAAAACAATTCTCACTTCAGGCTTCCTGTGCCTCGGGTCCGACTGAAATTAAATAGGTATTAAACTATTACTTTAAAATATTCCTTACTTTCAGTTTGCTTCTAACACAAATACCATTCCACAAAAATACTGCTCTTCAACACAGAAGGGTTGGCTGTTTCTGCCTTTATTTCCACGGTGCCTATTTACCAAAAAAGATCCCACATGACATGTTCTTATTGTACAAAAGAAAATGGATGCCAAGTAACTAAGCCCAGAACATGTACCTGGCATGTAATGTACAAAGAGTGAAGATCTGTAACAAAACTGAGGACTTCTTGGTTTGGGGGAAGGGCAAGTCATTACCTTAAGAGCTGCACTACTGAAGCATTAAAATCAGGGGGAAAAAAAACCTCCCAGGGATTCTGTTGATCTAGTCTTGACCTCCTTCTGAAGAAGCTAGTTCAGAATCTCAAAGTTAATGTCAGGCAATGATCCAGTTCTTTCTACTTCTTAAAACCAATGCAAATTATGACAAAGCAGCCCTCTGTTACTTCAGCTCATCCACTACTAGTCAAATTAACCCAACATCTGAACAATTCAAGACAGTAAGAGCAAATAAGTTCTTTTAAACACCTCCATGGCTGCACAGAAGGAAGAAGAACAGCTGACTTTTTTTTTTTTTCCCCACAGATGCAGTCAGATAAATTACAACCCCAGCTCCACCTACACTCCTATTCCACACTTCTAAGAAACATTTTAAAGACCTCTAACCGCACACAGAGCCCCATGCAAGGCCTGAACAATCTGTATTCAGATACTTGTAACATTTCTATTCAACGTTTTTGAAGGTGTTTGGACGGAAGCCCCAGACTTGTGGATTTACTTCCTCCTTGTGGATCCACTTCCTCCGAAACGTTATGTTTGTGCTCAACCCACCCAAGGTGCAACTACAGCAAGTAGATCTTCCTTACCTACTTATTGCTGACAATTACAAAGCGTTAGTGAGGCAAGAAGCCAGAGGTCCAATAGGCTTCATCTTACTGGTCTGCTGCTTGTACTCTGTTTTCAGTCATCATTTCAACAAGCTGACCAAGTACAGAAGTAAGTTTTAATGGGTTGTATTTCTCCCAAATGTAGGTGGAAATCTTGCTATCCGCATATATTACAAAACAGCAGCTTTTTAAGACCACACAAAAAAGAAAAACGATGCATCTTCAATGCAGGCCAACAGCCTCCTCAATACTACTCTAATACCACTACACAAAGAAGGGCAGAGAAGGCAGAGAGTAAAGGCAGCAAGATTGAGCTCCTCTGATATCTAATTTACTGTACTTTATTCTCTTTGTCTTAATGAACATAAATGCCTGACAGCTCATTCGAGCAGATAAGACTGCTTAATTAATAACACAATGACAGTCTCAAGACAATTGTAATTCCCCGGAGTAATGGTCTACATAAAATTGTTTTGAGCTCACATACACTCTCATTAGAAATAAGATGCTTCTGATAAAACAAAAGTTCTTATTCCCACAAGTTATCCAGACCCACTACAAGCACAGTTCTATCACATTTCTATTTGTATTTACAAGCAAAAGAACACTAAGCAGAAAGACAGGACATCACTCACATATTCATCAGGGACCTACTAATCAGCTACTCATACCATCAAAAAATTCACAGAATACAAATGAACTATGCGATGTGGTTAGCAAAATAAGCCCTAACTGCACTCCTTATCCAGCTCAATGAAAAAAATTCTTCAAAGTAAATCCATATCTAATAGATATCCTATGCATCAGGGCATCCTAGTGTGTCAAAGCAGCATGTAATTGCTGCCAAAAAACACTGATCACCCATCAACCATCTCTACAAAACATGGCTCCACTGACAGAAGCTATTTTATATCTTTAAAATCTTTTTCCACAGGAAAAGGAAATGGGCAAACCTAACTCCAGTGTTAAGTTAGGGCCTAAAAGCTCTTCCTAATCACTGTGAAGCCAAAAAAACGTGCTTGCCAAAAAAATATCCGTAAGGGAAGTTAAAGTTGAATCCCCATATTTTGCTTCAGTCCATGCAGAGCAACTAAAATTTCAAACAAAAGCACTATTTCCCTACTTCTTCACGCAAAAAAAAAAAAAAAAAAGAAAAAAGAAAAAAGAGTAACGGAGTAACGATCTGAGCAATGATATGGATATATGTAAAAGGGCATTTCTAACTTCAAACATGACAAAAACAGCAAGTTTATAACTTGCTCTCCAAGCAAGTTAAAGGAGGGTAGGAAGGTGAGAATAACCAATTTCTACCTCTTCAACTTGTCTGAAGTTCCAGAGCAAGATCTGAAAGAAATGACAATTCCTCTGCTTTTACTATGTGTACTTAAGACATTTATCTACATCAAACACACAGTCGTTGTGTGATTAAAGCTGTTCAAACACAATACTTGGCTTTCTCCCAAACTCCAATAATACTTTTCTGCTATATATAGCCTTCTCAGAGTTTACACTGCTTTAAAGTGATACAGGGAGAAAAACAATCCTGATTTTGCATACAAAACAATGGGCTTTGAGCAGGCACATCAGCAGCAAGACAGTCTTATGGAATTCTATCACAACCCCAACATCAATCATTATTTTTCTGGAAAGATAAATAACATCAAGCTGGTGCTCAGCAGAAGTTTAAAAAAAAAAAAGCCAAAAGTAGGAAGGGAATAGAAAAAAAACCATTGCTATATATCCATGTTCTGCATGCATCTTGAACAGAGTGCAATTCTGGGCCCCTTTGTGATCAAAAAAGAACACAGCACTCAAGACTGTTTAGAGACCAGCAGTGAGTACAATCACAGGTGTGGAGTAAATTCTGTGTAAAGACAACTAAGCTAAGATGCTTAAGCCTGAAAACAGCTATTTAAAGAGAAAATAAGAAAGTATGACAGAGTTCCACAGAATAACAAGCAAGGCAGAGACGGACCAGACAGGGACTGACTTGTGCCTCTTTCAGAGAAGAGCTAAAAAACGAGCAGAAGCATAACTAAATATAAATGAAAAGGGCTTTCTTGAAACAACATACAACAAACCTACAGACAGTCTGAGCCAAAAAAATGTTGTAAATGCTGCAACTTTATAAGGGCTCAAAGGATGACTGAACAAGTCCACTGGGACAGGGGGGTGGAAATCCATTAATGGTTACTAAATATACGGAAACCACATCCAGCTCAGGAAATCACTGAGCTAAGAATAGTTAGAACCTGGAAGAGGATTACAGAGCAGTGTAACGTGTGCATCTCTATCCTACACAACACTGGTTATTTGTTTCAGACCATAGCTGGATAAAAGATATTGGATTAGCTGGATCTTCAGTCAGACTCACGACAACTATTCCTGAAGATCAGAAGTCATTCTGTTCAGAGCTGCATCATAAATACTTCTACTGTACTGCAGAATGGAAACAGCAGCTACACAGTGAATTTCATTTAAAGGAGCCATTGCTGGAACTTATAACAATAATATCCCCTAAAAATATGATTAAAAATCTTAAGAGATATTTCTTCCCTGTTTTCTGGTGATGTATCTGTAGACACAGGAAGACACTGAGCACCTCTAAAGGGTGAATGAAGACAACAAACGAACTTCGGTCTCCATTCATTTTTAGGATTACTGATGGCCACATTCACACACATTTCTCGGCTCTCACCTGTCTGTTCCGTTCGTCCATTATTCTCGTGATCTGTATTTTCTTTCTCCCCATTTTCAGTCTCTTCTTTCCTTTCCTTTACAATCCAGAAATATGCTAATCCAAGAAATTTCACCCTTCGGTATTTTAACACATGATACAGTTTTCTTTTACTTTGTCTTCAGCTTGAGAAGCGGTTCCTATATCTTCTTATAAACCCCTAAAAAAAAAAAAAGTGGAAAAAATTAATGATGCTTCCTCATCAGTTTTATAGTTCCTATTTTCCTAAACTAAATGACATTCTGTTTCTGTCTGAGGTTGGGGGTGTGAGGATACAACTGAACTGGGAGTGCCTTCACTTAAATATGACAGAAATCCCAGACAGAAAATGTTCTCTCAACAGAACTACTCCACAGCTACCAAGATGCCAGCAGATAATTGTGAAGTTCACACAGCTACACTCCCCACAACAGCCTGCAAGTTTCACATTTGCCAATAAATCAATCACCAGTCCAGGACTTGTTTGCATTTGGTAAACTGTTTAGGAAGATTAAGGTGCACGTGAACTTGAAAACCCAAAGTGCCTTCATGGTATTTTCATGTGGTAATAATTCATCAAATCAACGTGCTCAGCACTGACTTTTAACAAACTTCAAGTGTGTTTTCACTTTAAAAATTATCACAGCAACAAAGCAAAGCAAAAATCAACCTTCTAAGCCATATACCCACAGTGCTCAAATTAACATCAACTCAACAAAACGGGAGAAAAACTGAAAATAAATAGCCCCTAGAACATCGACTGTACACTAAAACACATACTCTGAGATTAATTAGGCACACCTCACTCAATTACCACCTACCAGTCATTAAAGCAAAAGGGTAAAAACAGCCACAACATCAGTTCATAACCTCTCCGATTTTCCAACCCAAAACATCTCCACAAATCAAGTGCTGCATATTTTAATACGGGTGTCACAATGCCAGATCCTTGAGGCCATGTGTAGAAAGTGGTGCAACCACATCACCATAAGCCAGCTAATAGGCAGAGACAGCAAGAGGCGATTAGTCACAGGCTGCACTTCACAACGCATCCCATCTACACTGGGGAAACAGCCTGCCATTCTGATGCAGCTCGGGGTTAAAAAACAGAAAAGGAAAAAAAATAAAATAAGAGGCAGAGGAACATCATGAAATGAAGGGATGTCATCTCATATTTACCTGATAGCAACAAGGGATTGTTTTGGTAAAACATAAAACGTCCAGCAGTTCTTAGAAATGCTGTTCAATGGAACTGAAGACCAAATTAATACTACGTGATGTCCGTTGGTCAAAAGGAAATGAGCTCCATGTTATACTTTACAAAACTTGACATGCATGCACTGTTGCATCCCTTGTATTTTTTCGCACACAAAAAAATAAATATTTCTTCCAAGGAGTTTCTAAACGAGTGTTAAAAGTGAGTCAAGGCCAGAGCAGGAAATGTCCACACAGCCGAGTGCAGAGCAAGCATCTGACATGAAAAACAACAGCTGGCACACAAATTTCTACTTTCTCATTGAAAACACACCAAGAATATCCACCAGACTATTAAGCTTGAATTCATAAAACATGCAGACTTCAGTCAGCTGCCTCTTTCTCTTAAAAAAGATTCACCCCATGTCCGATTACATCAAATTTAGTTCTGCAAAAGTCCTGTCGCATTCCTTGAACAAAGCTAATAAAAGGGTCTCTCTGAGCAGCTATTTAAAATTTTGTATGGCTTTATTTTTTAAGACACCACACATGACTGAAATAGCTGTCTGAGTACATACAGAATTAGCAGACTCCTGCGTCTGCTCTGTAAAAGCAGCCATCAACACAGCCAGTACCTGAGAGCTGATATCCACAGACTCTGAATGATACAAGGCAGCCAACTGTTGTCTTCATCCATCACATCAGTCCTGATTTCCACTGTATCTTCCTTCAGGTACCTTGGCTCAAAACTAAACACCACCACCCCCATCAATCTCTTCTTACGCATTTCTGGCCAGCAATGCTGTACTCCTTCCCACCCTCTCCATTTCTCTCTGCTCTTCCTGAAACACGAGGACCAGCAACACACACCTTATACAAGGTAAGAGATCTATAAACATTTGCAATCATTTCCCATAAATGAAAATAAAACTGTTGCAGCTTTATTTTCGCTCCTGGTTATCAGCAGAACTGACACCAGTCTCTCTGTGCTACGTGACTGCATCAAAAACGTACCCAGCAGTTCTTACTTTGCCAAGTCGTGCCTCTATTGCAAACACACCTTAAGTCACAAAGCCTCTTCATTCAGATCATCAACACATTTTTGCCCAAGTAAAGCTAGAAGGATCAATGCACATTTATTTCCAAATGTAAACATGAAACTAATATTAAAACACCGTTTGAAAGGTGAAGTTATACTTCCTTAGCTGACAGAACCAAATTACAAACACCACAAACAGCTTTCCATCTACTTGCACATAGAAGTCAAATCTTTTTTGGTAAGAATGTCACATTCTATTAAACCAAATGGTAAGAGTAAGGGGAAAAAAAGAAGGAAAAAAAGCCCACGTGCCTCAAAATAAGCTTGAAGCAGAAAACAATGCTGGCTCACAGTTACAGCAAGAAAAATTGAGGCTGGTAGCTGTCTAAGTACAAGCCTCTGTTATTATATAAAAGTAACATTTATTCACATTTTCTGGATTGACTCTTTCCTCAATCCATCCTCTGGATTGATTCTTTTTCCACACATATGGAAACGTCCCATTAAATAATGAAAGACATCAGAACCACATGCAGAAATCTACCTTCGTGGCTGCGTATTTTCAGCAACTCAGATCAGTTCATTTATTCTCAAGATTGCTTACAGTTTCATAAATAGCGGAAGAGATACAACTTTAAAGCAAGGAAACTGTATCTGACCTACTTACAAAGCTTCTTTCAAGGGTTCAGTGGAAACAAATTACATCTGTGCAGAACTCTACAAGGCCTTGAAGCTTTCTGGCAGAACAGGTTAGGAAAAACTGTGTCAGAATTATAATCCTTCCATTTATTTTCCTTTTATTTCCCTCTGTTTCTCTTTGTTTTCCCGGGCTTCCATTTTCCCCATCATGGTTACAGGTTACATCTGACAGCCACATCAGCTCATGCACTGCAATGCACGTGAAGGAATGGAAGTCATGGGGTCAGACAGCCTTCGTGGTATCTCCCAGAGACCTTCACCACATGGATCTGTACACATCCATCTTGCATTGCTGAGCCTCGCCTGGGGGTTACTAAATAGGAAAGTAATGCTGGCCAAACCAACGTCCTTTTGTAGTCCTAGAGAAGCCAGTGCTGGGTATTTTTGTAGATCTGGTTGTTCTACCTCAAAGCACGATCTGATAAGGACAGATGCACAACCAATTCAAGGCTGAGCAGCCCATCCATTCATAATTCTAATTCTCTGCATGCTCAACAAGGACACAACCAGAATACATTCACACACGCATGACTACGAAGATGAGGCCCATCACCAGCTTGACTGTTACACCTTAGCAGAGCAGACAACACAAAGCATCTCATTCTTCTGTACTGCCTACAGACATTGAGGTGTCCTCCTCCCCTCCCCCCCCCCCCCCCCAGCTCCAAAGGGAAACCAGGAGCCAAAGAACACCTTCACCAAGATCATTAATCACAAGTTTGAAGGCTGTATGGAGGACAACAGCATGGTCTAACCCCTGAAAACAAGACTGCCAATTGCCACTGATCTCTCACTTCTTGCTGTGCAGCAATATTAGGAAATGCATGTGTTTTCCATCCTCTGTTTTAGTCATTCTAGATCCAGCACAGCCTTAGAGTCAGTCAGACCAACTCCAAGGTCCTCAGCCAGCAAGCGATACACAAGTATTGTTACAGAACAATAAACCAAGCCCCAGCCAAAAGAACATTTTTTCAAGTGGGACAACATAAAAAACAGGAAGCCATGCACAATTCTTTATTGATACTCTTTATGTGTGATAAAGCACTTGTTTCTTTCAGCTGCACAGAACACCACACATGGAAGTATCAATGTGTTTCTCATTAGAACATTTAAATCATCTCCTAAGAGTGGATATTAAATTCAGTAATTAAAACATTAATTCTGTGATGATCTTCTTATTTGTAAGTTACACAGCTTTTTCAATCAACTTTGCAAGACTTATGAGAAAAATCTCAGAGCACTCCATAAAAACAGCCTTACTGAAGAACTGCAAGTCCTGAATATCAAACACTGCCTGTCTCTCAACGTGGACTCTTCTGCCACTTCTTTTTAAGCAGCAGAATGTCCTGCCTAAAACAAAGCTGAATAACCACATCTTCTTGTGAGCATAGCTACAAAGTTCTGAACTGCATGACAAATGGACTGGGATTAGGACACTGCTTTCCAAACAAGTCTTATTACCCCAAAAGCACACGTTTTTTTTTTTTAAGGAGGATTCTCCTCAGCTGGGTGACCAAAGAGATTTCAGGAACCATCAGCACCAGCTCCAAGAAGAGCAGCAGTGTCCAGGATCAGGGACAGCCAGGAGTTCTGCTGCCACCAGTTAATCACAATTAGATGGGTTCACATTGACACTAAACTCAGTGCCCAAACGTTGTTCACACTGGTACACTGTTAGAAGCTTTCTTGGCCTGCTGAAGTCCAGAAAACATGCAGCATTCTATTCTGAACGTTTACTCTCCAGAAGCAGAACAGCCATACCAAGCTACCTGCAGAAACACACATCTCAACTATGTATTTTCTTCACATGACGTTAAATTCTACCTTCTCATTCCCATTTCTTTAAAGCTATCCTAATGATTCAGGCATCATCACCTTAAAAAGCACTTTCACGAGCACCAAACCATGGGCAATCAAAGGGTTTTTCCTCACCTTACAATAAGAGAACAAAATACAGTTTCCAATGGCCATATTTGCCAACTAGCACAGAGCTTTATTCTGGTTAGAAGAACCCTTTCCCAAGGAATTTTCTTCAGGCTCATTGGTGCACTCTTAGAAAGCACTGTTACATCCCACTAAGTCAGATCATGGCTATAGGGAAAGAAACAACAAAGTTCCCTCTGGGAATTCTATTTCCAAAAGTCTTCATGTTGCACCAGTTACCCACCAGTATCCAAAGACACTCAGACTTTAATTACTGCTATCCTGGCCCGTTACTTTTTCCATTTCAACTTAAGTTCACAGATGAGATGAATATAAATAACCTTATTTCTTTGCTTTTTGTTTTTCAAATAAGCAAATACTCCAAAACCAACTGACACTTGTGGTTGGTAGAGGTATCATATCTCACTGTCTCTAAGTTCTCAGCAGTGCCCCTGCCCCCCACACCACACCTACACTAATCACAATGGAAATCAGAGCAAACAGGACTCTGGGCAGTGACTGAAGGAGGTGGACAGAAGATGGTTTCACAGTTACAACCACTGACCTGTCCTGAAGTCTTACCTTCAATGAGTCAGATTTCTGTGAAATTCTAGACAAGCTGCATTGCCATTTTTTTCATGTATAGTCACTCACTATTTCCATCATTCCACAGATGCTGACCTTGAAATGCTCTTTCAAATGGCATTAAACTGTAAAAGCTGTATTTATTTCAGTTTTCTTCTGCAAATGCCAAATAAACAACTCTCCATTTAAGAAAAAGTGTCCGTACTTGGTGTACTAAAGCTGGCCGGTGTACAACTAGCACTGTTCCCAAAGGTAAGACAGAAACCACAGCAGATTTTTCCTCAGTTTGCATGTATATAAAAGGCATTTGACTGCCCATGCTTTAGTTTTCTTCTACTGGAAACCAACCTAGATGGTAAGTTGCGAGCTAAACTTATTTAACACTTATTAACTCACTCAGAAACCATTGTGACGTTGTGATTTGCAGCAAGACCTGTAAAGCTAAGCTCAGCACAGTTCTGATTGCCCATCAGTGACTCAACTTCCAATAATTCACTTTTCCTTTTCACAGGAGGAAGAGTGCCCACTCTGCCTACAGAGCACAAACTGCTGAGCTCAGGAGGCAAACAGCCGCATAACAGCCACTTCAACACTTGTTATCCACCAAACATCGCTGCAATCAGAAACATCTACAGCTGACTGCAGGAATGTAACAGGATACAAAGGCAGCCATGGCTTTCACAGGGCTCTGCTTACACCTTCTCCTTATATAGTTTCCTCAAAGCAGACTTTGCACTCCACCGATGTCAGATTTTATGAAGATTTTAGCAAGATACAGAAGTGAGTATGTGAGAGAATGGAGGTGTAGAAGGATTATAAACAAGATTCTTCCCTGAGCTCTGTGCCTTGGACAGCAGGTTGTGGCTTCCAAGTCAGACTTCAGTCAACAGAGGCTTTGTAAGGCAGAGCAATGCTCATATTTAGGAAACTTCTTCCCATGGTTCAGCTCATCCTCAACTACCTGCTCCTTTCCAACACTTTCTTAGTTTCCTCAGGCCCTGTAGGAGTGTCAGGCTCCCACCTTCTTGCCTGGCTCTCATTGCTCCAGCAGTGATGGGTGGTCCCACAACCACTTTCCTGAGCATACTCAGCTACTTACTGAATGCACATTTCCAGTCTTCCAGGGTTCCACATGATCCAGGGTCTCTTTTTAAGGGAACGAGACACGAAAAATGGGAGAAGTAGAAAAGATATCACATAACAAAGAATCTGTAAGAAGCTTTAAGCCACTGAACAATTATACAGAAAGCTTTCTTGATAATTTATCCAATGCCTGATTAAATAACAGCATGCAGTCATATTGTTGAAGTGCAACAATTATAAACCATAGACAAGAAAGACAACATAACGCTGAAAACAGCCTGCATGCCTCACTGAGACATTCAGCAACCCTAAAGACGCCTACACGTTTCTCACAAAGGTTCGTGGTAAGGCTCTAGTGGTAACATTCAGCTGCATTTGCTCAAAGCTCAGTCTCTTCTAAAATTCAGATACACCACCAGCTTAAACTTCTACCTAAGAAAAACAGCTAGTATATATCAGAAATTAAAAGCAAATCCCAGTGAAGTATTCCTTGCACCTTCTTAAGCAAATAGCCATTTTATGTTTTATAATAAAACACCATTTTGGCAGGGGTTGGGGAACAACAGGGGAAGTGTTTGAGAGCACGCAGCACAGGACTTTTTCAAACACGCGTGAAGAGTGCCCTTGTAATCTAAATGTTACAGAATCTAATTGAGACAGTCAGGTAGCAAATAATAAAACATCATACAAGTGAGATGAATCCACTCAAGTGTGTCTCAGGAGAAGACATCTTGCAGAAGATGAAATCAAAGCAGAATTACAGACAGCCTTAATGAATTTGGGAAGATGGTGCTAGGCGCCCACAGCCAAAAAGCCACCTGATTCCTAAGAACTCTAATTTCAGCAGCTACTTTTGAAAGCAGCCCAGAATGAAATTCCTCAAGATGTAAAAGCATCTTATTGATCCAGGTACTTCACAGCTTATTTCTTTTTCTCACTGCCCTACACTGTTCCTAAAACACCAAGCAGTGGTCAGACCATTAAAGACAGTCAATCACATTTAGATACACTCCCCTATGCCTGACTTTACTGCAGTGTGTTCAGTTTCTACTGACAAAAGAATATTATTCCAAATGCTTTCTGCTGTTGAATCCAACCTTTGCCTTTACTGGCAGCCAACACTTAGCAATCTGATTATTCATGCATCATAATACAACACGACCCAGCCACCTTGACTCACTTACACAAACACTACCTAAACTACACCCAATATAGCACAGGGAATCTTCAGATAAGAACTGTTCTCTAAATAGAAACAGTTTCCTGAAAAGAAACCTAATTCTAAAATTAGCTAACTCAGAAACAACTTTTCCTGGGCAGCACCAACAAAGCAGCACACAGAGAGCACTGGTTTACCTGGCGTGGGGAAATCATGGCTTTACAGTAACTCTATAATCAAGTGTATGGGCAAAGCAGAGCATACAAGAGAATAATTTTAATCCAGTTTTCTTGCATGGAACAGTGAATAACAAACTTCAGTCATTTGATCTAAGTTATATTATTGTTCCGTAGCAAAACTACCTGCAAGTAGCGTGCAGCAGGATGCAATGTTTCAACAGTTTCTGAAGTCAGTTGGCTTATCCTTTAAAAACCCAGCGACCATAAATTAAAAAAGAAAAAGAAAAAAAAGAGAACAACCTGACCAGTTTGTTCCAATAATTGCATTAAAAGCGTTAAACAGTGCACTGGAAATCTTCAGAACATATATTTTCCCACATATTTTAGTGTTTCTTCCTGTCAACAAATACTGACAAATACTTTACCCACAAATGTTTTCAAAAGCAAGCAAACCTTAAAAGCACATTTTAAGCACAACAACAGGATGATATCTACGTAGTGCTGCAGTCATTGTACGCACAGGACCTACCCACCTAACAGCCAAAATAAAGGAGCCACTACAGAGTTCCAAAGGAGGAGATCCATCTGGTGGGAGCTCAGGAGAATGCCCAGAAAGATTCCATCAAGGCCCAACCAAGGATCGATTCAGTTATCCACACCTAAAGCTGATGAACTACATCACTGAAACCTTGAACAAGGCAAGGAGTATTAAGAAAGGCAAGATATCGCAAAAGCTGGACCTCACTGTATGAGCAGCCTATTTGCTATCGCATTAAGCAGCCAGGAATCTGAGCCTAAATATGCTCAGATTGCCGCAGACCTTCCTTGCTAAAAACCTCTCCCACTGAAACAAGTATATTCATTTAACTATGACAAAAGCACTTGACACAAATGCAAGCTTTCTGAAACTGCTCAGGAAATGTCTCTGCTTTTCCTGCTCCGCTGGCCATGCTCTGCTTGGTGTTAGGGCTGCCCAGAGCTGACAGTAACCAGGACCGGTCAGGGACCACAGTTCACAAATGCAGTTGGACATCCACACCCATCATTAGGCATTAAAAATGGGGAAAAAAGCACAGCTTACTATCCTTATTTTGAGAAAGGAAAAAAATACATATCCTCACTATCAAAGTAACTGGCAGAAATGCCAACAAGCAGCCCTACAAAGTCTTCTGAAGGGCAGGTTACATCAGCAGCCTCAGCCTCTTGCACTATTAGACAGTCAAAGTGGACATCTCAGCATAAAACTATTGCATCAGTGATTTATACCCGCTAGGAAAATGACAAAAAACAACATCCATGGTTGGATCCCTTCCATCCACGCTGCCTTCTCATTCATCTCTGACAAAAACTACCTAAGACAGAGCATATTGGAGTTGTAAAACAAGTACGTAGAAGTTAAGACATGAACGACCTCAGCCACACGGTACTGCTGGAACTGCTGCAGTTCACATGGACTGCTGTACCTTCTTTTGGTAAGAGCAGTTATGTTCTGTTCTAAGACATGAATACTCCTGCAGTCCTGGTAGGTGGCTACGTGCAGTCTGCAGAGGGCAAGTTCAGAGAGCTGTGACAGGCCTGGAGCAACGAGTGGTTAAAATCAGAGTTCAGTTCCTGCACGTGAAGTGACAAACTTAGTCAGAATACATCAGTGATTTGTTCCTCTTATTCTAACAGTATCACTGGGGTGCATGAAGAACTTGCTCTCTGCGGTATGACAACAGAGCATTTAATCTTCATGAAGAACCCCAAATGCATCAATGAAAGTTAACTGTATATAGCAGATCAGATGCTGGGTTCATTATTCTATAGCATCTTATCTTATTCATTTTAAGTATATCCTCTACTGACACATGACTCCATGGAGTTATATGAATATAGAAGGTGAACCACAGCCAACTGACATGCACTTCACAGCTGAGACAAATTTCAAGAACCCACTCAGAAGTGTCACACTTCACCTCCTTTCTTCTCTAACGCATCTTAACTCTTAAAAAAAAAAAAGGTTATTGTTGAGTTCTCGTGGCTTTTGGTACGTTAAAACCTTCTTACTTGTATATGCTGACTTGAAGTCTTGCAGCAGCTGAAGCAATAAATATTGACAGCTCGCTGGCAAACAGCAGAGATACCAGCACTCAGTCTCCAATTTCACTTGCATCAGCAGAGACAGATCCTAGAAGGGGCAGTGCATCTTGTGTCTAAAATGTGCACTGCTATTACTGCTGCCTTTGTATTAAAAACACATTTTACCCTCTAAGACCAGAGCACTGCTGAGCACACTGAAACCCTTCACTTACATATTAAATCTCATTGCAACATACAGATACATAACAACAAAGCTGACTCTGCCCACAAAGCACACCACAGAAAACTTGTGATTATCCACTTCCATTCTTCCACGTCCTTAGGTTGCTCAGCTCATTCTCCTCTGATTCTTCACACACTTTGCACGAGGCCGCATTTTGCTCAACAAAAACTAAACAGCCAATTTACAGCAAACATGTGGGAAGCCATATGCCAAATTAAGAGATACTCTGACAGCACAAAAGAAACTGAAAAAAGTTAAACGGATTTTAATTATGAAATTGTGTTGGTGATGGAGTTCTGTTTCTTCCCAGTTACCTCATAAATCCTTTACAACAGGGAAAAAAAAACAAAAAAAAACACCAAAAAACTCACTGAGACTGACTTTGTTCTCAAAGCTTTTGCTCGTGGTTTCATCTGAAGCGAGGAGATCTTCACCCTGGCACAGACACACCTAAGATTACAGCCCATGTTTGTACCTGTACGCATTCACCAGCATGCAGTGCTGCCACTTTCTGAGTGCAGCTCCAATGGGTGCAGCAGCGGCGCCTCCTCTGTGCCATCACCCCCTGCTGCTTTCCAAAGCAAGATATGAAAGAAAACGAGCTTACCTCCTAACTTCAAGCACACACTGACCTTAACACATTACCATTACCTGGGAAGATCCCCCATTACACTTTCGGAAGATTTTCTTCCCTCTTTCTCTAACAATATAATCTATTCAGACGGTAATATCTGATTAGCAATTTTAACAAGCCTATCTTAGATGACAGATGACAGGCACCTCCCTCTGTATGCATTACTCTCTCAACAAACAAACTCTGCAGCAGAGAAAGAACCACAGCATACTGATTCTGGAGGCTGCCATAAATGCACAGTTCATTAATTGGCAAGTTGGTTTATGGCATAGGCACACCACATCTAGAAAGCAGTGATGCACTGAGGTTTGCCTTAACCAGAGTAAACTATAATTTCTCCTTTTAGGTTTTAATGCTACTAAGTCTGTCCAGCTGCAATATCTGCAAGCTGTCAATTTGGACACACACACATAAAAAAAGAAATACTTCTTCTCTCCAGTGTATCTTCAGACTCAAAATTACATTTTATTCAAATGGCTGCCCTTGCCAAATTCTTTCAGCAGATGGAACTGATGCCAGAATATTCCTAAAGAGGATGGCAACGCTCCCTGTAGGCTTCACACATGCAGGTGAGGCAGCTGCCACACCTTGCTCTTCGTGCTTTTCTGAAACAAATCCAAGTCAGCCTCAAGGACAATGTTCACTCTGAACAGCTGGAAGGAAAAGAGGCACCAAATGGATCAGAAAGCCCCAAAAAGCAGAAGACAAGCATGACAGGATGGCAGCAGAAAGAGTTAGCAACGAGTGCATCTGTGGTGCTTCATCCAGTATGATGCCACAAAGACAAGCACGTGTTTGTTTTAACTCAGTAGATTCAAACAAACACTGAAAAGGAACTTCAAGGAAGAAGATGGTATTCTTTGACTCTCTGGAAGCAAAATCAGTTAAGGTGAACTCAGTTCTGTACAAACTGCTTGTATTAAATTTCTCCCATAAGTGACATTAGAGTTTAGCTCTGCTACAGCAAATGCACGAAGAGGCCTCACATTCCAACCAACCATCTGAAGGGAATAGTGCCAGCAGAGCACTGCATGTGCCAGCACTGCTTTAACCCATTTACTACTTGAGAGCACACACATAACCCTTGGATTGATGTGATTTATGAATTTTTATGATTCAGGTCTCTGAAGCTAATTGGTTCATCCTCTCGTTATGCAAATTTAAGGAATAAGTTATAATGTTACAGACTATAACGTGATGCATACAACTGATGAAATTTAAAATGGGAAGCACTGTTAGCTGGATAGGATATTCAATTATATTTGGAACGTTTTACTGGTTTACTACATCAACTGGGTACACAAGAGCTACTGGAACATAAAATAGGCGAGTTTCATGGCATAATGTCCCAACAATTTCATAGCAGATGTTCTCCATAAAAGATATTGACATATAAAGGCACATTATCACCACATCTATTGACATACAATTATACACACACTGGCATATAAAAAGTACAAACAAATCTGAGTTGTCAAAATTAATGAAGCACGCACTTCAAATATTTTATCAACCTCTGTTGCTACACTTTCCTGTGTTGTACTGCAATCAATGATACACCAGAGAAAGGCAGGATGGTGGGGAATGGAAGGCAATCTCTCCTAAGCGCTGCCTATGGACTAACGTGGGACGTTTGGGATAATACAGTTCATGGCCTCAGATTGCTGCCTTGGGGGGTGAGAAATAAAAGAATAGATTTGATCACAGAGCTCAAGATCACAGAGCTCAAGAGAGATAGAGGTAAAGAAAGTACCTGTATTCCATCTCATTCACATCCTTTTCTTTACAGAAGCAGGGAAGAAAGCCCAACTCCTTAACCTGAAATACTCAGCACTGAAAGCGGAATGGCCGTCAGCTCCGGTACTGCAGCCGGAGGCAGCAGAACACACAGAGCTCTGCTAAGTGCCCAGGCGCTGGCTCACACACAGCTCAGCCTGCTGCTGCTCTACTGAAATCATATCCATGCTGGCTAGCTCTGAGTTATCTCACATACCTACTTGAGGTGCAACTGCACGCTTGCCACATGCTAGAAGCGCATCTGGACACTGCTCTGCTTAGGCAGCAGCTTCTCGAGATTGCTCAGACATCACCAGTCCTCCTCACTGGCAGAAGGACACCTGCAAGCACGTCGTGGGCATGGCAAGGGAACATGAGGCAAAGTACAGCTGCCCTGTGGTAAAAGACTGGGTTCTAAGTAGATTTCACTCACACTGCATAGCAAGCTAATTAAGTCCTTCAATTAGTCTGTAGAGACTAACAAGCAAGCAGTTTATCAGTGACAAAATGATACAGAACATCCCACTTTTACAGAAATATTACAACATTTGCAATTCCAATTGCTCAAAGGTTAAACACCAAACTATCAGAAGCCCACAGTATGGTCTTGACACACTGACTAGTTTTATGCAGACATGAGAATTTCAGTACAATTAATGAACACAGAAGCCAGCGTTATCTCTTTCATCCTTCATAAAGTTTAAGCCTACAGTGTCATAATGAGGTGCCTCACACCACTCATGCCTCAGACATACCCTCCTGCCTACAGAATCACAGTGAAGGCATCATGCCGTCTTTGGGCCACCTTCACCTCCAGCTCTGTGCAGCCACCAGTGAGAGCTCCCCATCCCCCACCCCATGGGAGCACAGCCACTGCTGCTACAAAGAAATAAATTTCCTCTTTTTTTGAGAGCCATGGTTCACCTCTCTGCAACTGTGAGCCACGTGAGCCCAGCCAAATTACTGCGTTCCAGCCTTCTGCTTCCTGCTAGACTCTGCATTTGACATGCTGCTGCTCAAATACTTAAGCCAACACTTCCTTATTTGCATCAGGCTCAAGTCCATTTTTGCATTACATCATATTTAAAAACTTATTTCCATCCTGATGACTCAAGAATTACATACCATTCTGACTCTCTATTAGAAAAGTCACAGCGCTGAGAAATAAAAACAAAAGAAAGCACATTAGAACCGTACACAGGTTTATAGAAGTTCGATATCAGATTCCCTTGGCAAAGAAAGAAAACCATAGAGGCACGTAACTACTAAGCAAGTCATGTTGATAAAACACAGCAGAGCCCATAACCTTCAATACAAAGGCACTCCTAAGAAGAGATATCAACACAAAATCTGTCTAGAAATAGTCACATTTTTTCATTCTTGCAATTAACGCAAGTTTCTGATTGCACCAAGGAAACTATGACTTCCAGATTTGACCAACACAGTAAAACCAACATTTTTTGGTTAAAACCAACAGTAGTAAAACCAAAATTCAAGTGTTTCTACTGCAAGCAAACAATATTAGGGTCTCAGGTCATCCAAACCACGTTTTGACTGAGTAATACTCTCTCTTATACAAAGCATTCAATGAATGCTGACCTTGGTGGAGACTCAGTGTTACACTACCTGCAACTGTCTCATATGTGTTACAGCACCTTTATTTCAGAAACAAACAAGAAAACAGAAATCAAATCTACCTAGCAAGATTATTGATAAAACCACAGCTTACACAACGTAAAGCTATGCAGATGCTCTGATTGCTTTGATAGTAAAGAAGTGTTTTATGTCCTCAAAGCAATAACACATAGCTGGTCGGCTTTGGAGCGTATTCAAAACACAAAGTAGAAGCTGGGAATGAAACTGTTCGTGCAATGTACCCAGCTGACTGAGCTGGAACTTCACTCGTGAGAGCATTACATGACCAGAGGAAGAGAAGATATTAAGATAAGAAACAAAAAAGAAAAGCTCCTTGTTGAGAGTAGAATTCACAAGACTCTCAGGAGAAAAATACACCAGCACTTCACTGCATACATCTGATAGAAAACTCATCATCAACCCACTGGGAAGTGCAACGAAGAAGAGAGATGCACAAAGCAGAAAAGAGGAAGGCAGGAAAGCTGAGGATAAAATACTTCAGCTCCTCTTGCAACTTTCTCCCAAAAAAAAAAGATTAGAAAGAAAAAAGTTGAACCCTGACACATTCATTCTTCCAGATTACCACACCAAGGACCATACACAACACAGCTTCACCTGTTTATATTCCTTCACTGTAGCCAAATCATGCTACATGCTGTAAATGCTCTTCAAAACGCTGCTCCTTGTCAGTGTGAGAGGGCAGAACAGGGCCAGAGATTGTTAAGCCGTGCCCAGGCAGCGAGATGAGGATGAAGGTATTTGCACTGGGGTCAGAAAGCAATCAACCCACCCCAAAGGCCAGGCATCAAGCTTAAATTTCCTCAGCAGTAAAACACTCCAGCAAGATGAGGTTTTCCAATAAAAGTTAGTTGCTTTAGCAGCAACTAACTAGCAAAGTCCTCCAGGCCACAGCTGAACTCTTAATTTAACCTTCAGGTATCAATTGGAGAAGTGGAAACAAATGGAAAAACACAACAGTCTCACAAATAAGAAAGTTATTATTTTTAATCTTCCGTATTTTTCCATAACAAGAGCTGATGGAATGCTGTGGAAGCATGGCAGAAGGAAGTCTGTAAGTCAGAGCTGAGCCTTCTCAGCACCAGGCCGCCACAAGGCCAGGTCAAACACCACTGCTAAGAGCCACCACTGCCATCAGCAGCCACTGCCAGCACCACAGCACCTGCAGATCCGAGCAGCTCAGCAGCCTCTGCCACACACAGCAAAACAAACCCAAATTTTTATCTCACTGCTTCTCATGATTAGTGAAGGCCGTCCGAGCCAGTGCTGCTTTCTTAGGAGAGAAGCACCAACCTGGAGCACAGACAAATTCTGGATCTACAAGTTTTACTGAAAGTCACAAATTTCATTTTTAGTTTAACAGTGTTTTTACATTATATATGTAAGGAAAAACGTTTGATTATTTTATAAAGGATGACTGATTTGAATTTACTGCAACAAATACCAAAAGTTTGAAGGCATTTTCAGCCCTTTTGCATAGGCATTTCACAAAACAGGGCCTAATGAATCAAAGAACCTTCACCTGCTCCCATAATACATGAAAATGACCAAACCACATTAAATACAGAAACAAACTGAAAGAGAGAAAAGTTGGTTAGTGCTGCCTGTCATTTGTTTAACTGGAACGTATCAAAGAGTTTCAGCCCTCTTGTGCTACAGATACAAACCGAAACAGGAACTCACAGCTCCAAACCGCAGGGGACCATGTGACAGCACCGCTGGAAACGCAGGTGTGGGGCACTGCCACCCTCAGCTCCCAGCAAACACCCACATCTGAACTGGTGAATTCCGCCTCTCTAAGGCTTCACAGAGACAAACTGGACCCCTAAGAAATGCTCTCCATAAAGCAGCAGCTTTGTCCCCTTCAGGAACTGCAATTAAAGAGCACTGTGTGACACCATGAATGTTTAAGCAGTGAGAATAAAAGGAAAATAAATACTTGGTGTGTGGGTATCCTACTGTGCCACCGGCTTACAGGGCTGCACTCAGCTAACTGGTTTAAAGGTAGTCTGCATACATTTGTCTACACAAATTGCAGTCACACCTCTCATCCCCGTACAGCGTTACCTTTGATCTAGGAAGGGATCTGAGGAATTCTGGCTAAAGAGACTAAAAGACTATTTTCCTGAATTTGGCCTCTAATCTGAAAGACAGATCTAATTAGTATTTTTCCCCATCATGAGCTGTTCAGTATAGCAGCTCAGCAAGTCTTTCCAACGTGATTAAGATAAGCCAAAGAAGCTGCTGTACACGAAGAAGAGGCGGCCTGTAAGCTCCTTCCACGCCTGAGCACAGCGTGTGCCCCCATCAGCCTGCAGCTGAACTCAGGGATTCCAGGACAGCACTCAGCCCTCTGGTGCATTCTGGATACCAAGACTGGCAATGCCAATACAGACCCAGAGCTATATTCAGTTGACTGCCTTTACCGAGGCTCCCTTGCAGCTCTGCTCAGTCCTGCAATGTAGGATTGTAGAGATGTTCTCTGATCAACGACAGCCCAATCAGGTATCACTCATTTACCATGATGTTACTTTAGGTGGGCTCAAACTGCCTCCTACTCCCAAACTAAAAATTAAAACAATTTAATGCGGGGCTACAGCACAGGCAAAAGTATGACTGGGGTTCACATAGCTTTCTCAATCCATGCAGCAGAAAGGCAGTTCTGTGCATACGCACAGAAAGCCACTGGAATGCTGTAGCTTTTTTTTTTTTTTTTTTTTTTTTTGGTCACACACATCTGAGGTAAGTCAGGTACAGCGTATAATACAGTCAGCATGCTGCATTACAGAGATGACACTATCAAGATCTGACTAATGTGTATTCAAGAAAATGCTTTCACTACCATGGGAACGCTGGTAGAACTCACCTCTAAGTCAAGTAGACTAAAGGAAGCTTTCCTGTGTTAGACTTCCCCTTCAAATAATTCCTGTACTACTCCTTCTGAGACACAAACGTTAATACCTTAACAAGGAACAAACACACAGGCAATTTCATCTTCACAGATATAAGGGGCACAAGGAACACCACGGAAAGGATACTAGAATAACTCACATAGCTACAGCCAACGATTTGGCTGCAACAGTGAAACAAATTCACTGAAAACTCATTGTAATCACTGTTAATGAACAGCAGAGAAACAAGGCAAAGCAAAAAATGAAGCCTTACAGAGGTTATCAAGCTTACTGGGAAATAGAGCTCTAACAGGAAGAAAAGCAAACTCAATCTATTCATCTTCACTGTTACTGTAACTCCATCTGTACACATAAGAGTGCCAGCAATGCCAGCAGACCAAGGCAGCTTAAAAATAAACTGCCCATAGGCCTTCCCTAGTTGGTGCCAGTTACAAGACAACCTCAAGCATCATTGCAGCACACACAAGACTTTAACACACACACAGTAGTATTGAAAACTACTTTTCTCCTTCTTGAGTACTGTACCAAATCCACCTGCCTCATGGCAGAGGTACTACATCAAATCCACCTGGAAGAGAAACTCAGTGTTAGAATTGGTTTGTAACCACCTTCTAGGATACAAGGCTGTTAGCCCAAATTCAGCAACTGTGTAATACAAGCATTTCCACAGGTCTTGTTGCAGGGTTTGACAGATCAAAAGCCAGGACCTAAAAATGTCAGTGCAGAAGGTTTTTGAGATTTGAGGAAGAGCAGATTTTCTAGAATATTATTTCTCAGTCCAAAAAATAGAGAAAACTTTCCCTAAAAATCGTTTCACTTTTTGAAATGATGGAAGTATATTTTCTGCTTACAGTCAAGAGCAGACAGCATTCATATTTCCAGCACCAGCTACTAGGACACATTTGAGCAAAAACAACCACTGAGATCGCAGTAAGAACTGAAACTGGATTTTAATCAAGAAAAAGCAAGGAAACTTGGCACATAACTTGTTTTTCTGTGCTTCAGAAGAAGAGGTATCCTTCTACAGATAATAACAAAACATACATTCCAGACATCACAGAATAGAGCACAAACAGAATCTTAACTGTGTTTTGCACCGACCTCCTTCCACAGAAGAGCAATAAGCAGCGCCCTGATCCCTCAAACAATGTAGCAACTACAACAGTTCACTGTCTACAATTTAAATGCATGCTTTACCCCTCAGCATCAATGGAAGTACAATCACTTTCATCAACATAAGCAACTGTTTCCTTGCTCAAATTTGTATTCGTGTCTAAGGAGACTGTAACAGAAAAGGAAAGCTAAGACAATTATAGAAGGCAGCCAAACCCAGACACACAGTTCCAAGTATGCTGATACATTAATGGTAAGATACTTAGAAGTCTAAAGGTCTGAGACCAGAAATACTTTTAACTTCAAAACAAGGAGGATGAGGCAAGATCACAGGGGCTTAATGCCTCTCAAGGGTAAAAGTTGATAAACCAATCCAGACACATTCAAGCTGCAAATGCAAAAAAGAACGTAAGCAAAGGAATACCTGTGGAACCAGTTTCTTATCTTCATTCTGTATCACTTGTACCTGGGTTGAAATAATTTTTAAAAATGCTACTTTCTAGTTAATTTAATTGCCTGTTGTCACAAACTCCTAAAGAAAAGCACCTGTAAATACTTACACAGGTGGGCTGCACCATTCCTGCTCAAGATGCACAGCTGCCAAGGGTCTCACCTGCTCCTCCGCTCCCTGGGGAGAGCCCAGGCTGGCCCTTCACTGCTCCAATGCTGCTAACTGATCAGACTATTTTAAGATAAGCTAATTATGCCAGCACAGTATCTTATAAGCCAATAAGACTAAGCAGAAGAGACCATGAAGAATTAAAAGCAATGAAGTACGGATAAGACAGAAGCAAAAATTGTGATCTCAGCTATTTGAGATAAGAAGTCCAGGGGAATTTGAGTCAGGTGAGTGACTCAGGATCTCTAAAAACTTACATTCTCCTGCACTTAACAGTTCTAGCAGGCACCAAAGGAACTGCACAGGAAGGGCTGTTGATCCTTACAGCTTCAGAAAATTATTAATTCCTGCCTCAGAGCACCAGCACAAGATCTCTATGGCTTGCTTGTAGGCATTGCCTACATGCATGCAGACAGCTACAGAAACAAATACAGATGCCTTAAAAACAAACAGATCTGAAAAAAAAAATCCTTAGCTTATGAGTCTGTCACACAGAGATTTTTAAAGAAGTTTATCTGATCATCTCCTCATTAACATTTCACCAGAGGAATGTACGATGGAAAAGCAGGTTGAAGCCTCTTTTGAGAACAAGTCAGCCAGCACCTTCAGGAATACTGAGGTAGGTTTTGTTACTCAACAATTCAGCCATAAAAATCCCACGTTTAAAAAAAAAGCAACAGCATTCAGGAAGTCCTCAGTAGAACACAGATATAATCACAGCCCATTCATCCTCATTAATAGCTTTGGATTTAGCCAGTGTCAGACAAGTACAACAGTGCAAGCACCAATTACTGGAGCATTTCAGGGGTGCTGCTGGGCTCAGGGCTTGGTGGCTGCACACAGCCCCAGCTGTACCCCCACCTGCAGCCCCCAGTGCTTCCCTGGGCAGGCTGGCACCTGTGTTGGTGGAATGTAAAAGGAAATAAAGGAAAAAATTAAGGAAGTTCTGTATGTTACTTGCAAAACCACTACTTAGCTCCTACTGTTCAGAATGCATTGAAATTCAGTGTTTTTCACACTGATGAAGTAATGTAAGAGCTCTGGTTTCTCCATGCATATTTTGGTATCATGAATAAAATGGGCTACAATACAGACTAACAATTTAAATATAAAGATTGCCAGTGCTCACACCACACCTCGTGTGCCACGGAACAACACAGCCCTCATACTGGAGTCCTTTCATCTCATGAAACCGCATGGGTTGTGCCAGCCTAGAGCCAGTGCTGTAAGGACAGCCCAGAGATCCTTTAATGATTTCTGTCCCTTTCTACACACAAAAAAAAAAAAAAAAATATATGAGAAGGTAAAAAGAAAGAAAGAAAAAAAAGGCAGCAGAACCCAAGAGCACCAGCACTACACCAGCATGGCTCACTGTGACGCGTGTCCTTCAGCCCCGTGCCAACACACGATGGGTCAGGAGCTCAGCCAGGACCCCGAGCGCTGCACAAGCGTGCCAGGATCACCAGAGGGTGCTGCAGGGGCTCCTAACGTGCCGAGGCAGCGCCTGGGTCTGGATCACAAACACGGGGCAAGTCCTTTGCTCCAGTTTACAAACTGGTTTTTTTACGTGGGCCTCTCAGTACTCCGAATTTCAGTCTCCTGTCGAATGACCTCTTCTGCCTCCACGTGCAGTGATTTTCTGAAAGAATCTGGTCTCAGTCTTTATGTAAGCATCTTGAGCTAACACACAACAGTGTTCACTGTAAATACTTGGTGCTTGGCAAGAGGTTTCATAGACTAATCTAGGGCATCCTCAAAAGATAGCTCTAAAAGCAAGCCTGTCGCCATCAGGCTTAGCCTGACAGGGTGCCACCTCCTCAGCAGACATGCACGGGGAGCCTACACATGGAGGAAAAAGAGGGCAAGGCGCTGATCTGGAAGCCTCACAGATCAGGCATGCCCAAAGTATCTGCACACAGGTTTCCTAAGAGCAGCGGGTGGGATAACCATGGGCTGTCGGCTCTGATCTCACCTCACCGTGAATCCAAGGCCTTAACTAGATGAACCCCTGTAGAACTCAATCAGAAGTCACTCTGAGCATCTTCCAGCAGGCAAAAAAATAACATTTGAATTTTTCACTCTTCTATAGCTCTATTTCCTTTCCTGAAGAAATTATTTGCCTTCTGAAGTACTTCAACATGAATCATTCATGTCTTACATCCAAAATTTTCAGTAATTTCAACAAGAAATATCATGAGTTCCTTGAAGCCACTGAATGAACAGCATGTAGTGATAAACAGTGACCAACAGCTTTGGGTTGTGTTTTGTTAACAAAAAAAACCCATTTGACAGGAGTGCTCTGTGCTAACTCCCCTTGCCTCCTCTCTCCCCTCGAACTTCAGTTTATTGTAAACCCACGACAAAGCCTGGATAATTTTCCAGCGTCTCTGCGGCCTCCACCAGGCACAAGCGCCCTGTGTTTCTCTCTGACTGTAATACAGTTTGGTAAAACATTTTTAAATTTCAGTTAATCCAACTGACAGTTCCCTGTTACTTTCTGACGGCTATTCAGATTCGCAGTTTTCATTTTTATGAGACAGAGACCAGGACAGCCTGTTTAAAACTGGAAGTTATCCTCCGATAAGCTAGAACATTATTACATGCTCTACATGCCTCTTGGGAATTTTTAGAGCATTTGTGTTAACAAGCAGAACTTCTGCAAATAAGCCCATATTCCACCCCCCAGGAGGCAGTGAGCACTTCTCTGCAGCCACACCGCTGCCCTTGAAGGAGTTCTTCCAATTGAGTGCTTCCTCATGGTAACCATGAATACCTTTCCTGCTGGCACTTTTTTCCACAACTGAATCCAACAGCTCTCACAATAAAGATCCTTATGTGTGATTCAATAACAAAAGGGAAGACACCACCATTGGGAATGCTAAGAACAAAATAAGGAAAACAACAAGAGAACAAAATAAACGGGGGGAGGGAAAAAGCCCTCGTGTTCTGAAAGAACAGAGGACATCAAGGAGTCCTAAAGGAAATCCTTCTTCCGTACTGCAAAACTTCAACTCTCAAAAGCCAGCAGTGCAAGCTAACGTGGATCACCAATCCAGACTAACCAAGATAATTTTACAGCTTACAGGCTCAGAAAGTTTAGGAAAAAGCCATTTCCTTTTCTGGCACGCAAAGTGAAATGGTGCGTCTCTCACCGTACTTTCTACTTTCCCTTCTTTTGCCCCACTGACAAACCAGCTTCTGAGTACAGATCTGCAATTAAAACCTCGTGTCATTACACATTAATTTTAAACGCCTTCTAGGAAAAAAATTCGAATAGTCAGTTAGTAAAAAACTCACTTTATTACCCTCACTGTGTGACAGCATAACACAAAACACGGCAATGAGGGAACATCTCAGTCTCTTCTCAGAAGACTCGGTGCTCTGAAGGCTCACAGTGGAAAAAGCAGCACTTGGAATTGCTGTAGGCACCATCTTACTGCAGCCGCTCCTGTCAGCTTACAGCTTCTAAAACAGGATGCATGCAGTCCTGTCAGGAAGAGGGCAGCTGCTGTGAAAGAGTGATACCAAACCCGAGACATCCTTAATGTTGATGACCTCATTATTTCTGAGCTATCCTCCACAGTGAGACCATCAATTAAAGAACATTCAAAACATCGGAGAAAGATGCACACTGTCACTTTACTTACATATCTGAGGGGGAAAAGAAATCCTCATCACTAATATTCCCTAATCACTAATATCCCCTCATCACTAATATTACCACCGTTTTCTCAGCCCCCTGAACCCAAGCGCTGCAGATTTTGCACAATCAAGGGGAAAACAAGCCAAGAATCGCTTTACCTTCCAATGGTTTATTTAATGGACCTTTCACTGAGGGAAGTCTGTTCTGCCCCACAGGCCCCTCACTGCACACACATGCCTCACTTAAAGTTCAATGCTTCCTCCCTCTCTGGCCTCAAAACTGCAGTTCTTCCATATCCCATCTCTCTATGCTTCCTCTGCATCAGAAGGGACACTAAAAATCACCTCCTCTCGGTCTTTTCTCTTGACTGTGCCAATATCCTCACAGCAAAAACGTTTAACAGCAGCACAGCTCAGTTATGGATGTGCTTACATAATCATATAGCTAAAAGTTGCCTGATTTATCCCTCTTGACCTTCTATAAATCATCACAGAAAATGACAAGACCAGGCCCAGGCACACTGCTATAGCACTCAGTACCGACCCTGACCGCAGCCCTCACTGCACAGATGATGACAACACACCCGGTACCCTTACAGCTCTACGGCTGGCCTTCACACAACACAAGTAACATCAGAAATCCTGACTTGCAATACTGGAAGCAATCTGGTTTTCAAATGAGGCTGTTTCAAAAACACTTGCAGGGATTTAAAGGAAATGGAAAAAATCTTTCCCCTCCAGCCCCCTCCAATCACCACTGTGAAAGTATCATAAGTAAAGCCATAAGCGCTCCACTCCCACTTTTAGGTCACCTCCAGCCACAGCCATGAAGGGTAATGTTTTTCTCACAATTACTGACTCTTTATTTAAAAAAAAAAAAAAAAAAAAAAAAAAATCACAATAAAAGATGCTTTGTCATCCATGACTGAGACACAGATGCTTAACTCAAAGGCAGCACCTTAACCCAACTATGCCTGGCTGTTAATTCCTAACTCCTAACACCACTTTTTAACCTAACACACGTAAGACAGGCATGTCACAACACTTAATAACCACTAGTGATGGCCCTGCCGGGCACAAGGCAACATACAATGCACCTCAAACATTAACAGTGCACCTTAAACGTCTCGGTTGGCCCACACAGACTTCAGCACAACTGCAAATCTCTTCAGACACAGAGATGAGCAGAACTGGAGACCTACCTCAATAAGCTTAGTAACAATACACTAGTCAATGCCACGAAAAATAATTGAATTAATCACACTCCTACTAAGAAAAATGCCTTTTCTCCTCGCGGGGGAACACCCATACTAACACACATAACAAACACCATGCTGCCATCTGCACAAAAGGCTCCACTTCCCTCGCATCAAAGTTTTGAGAAAAGAATGGCCACAGATTTGAGCGGCCTTTACCTGACAGGCATCCCTGTCTTGTTCTTCCTGCAGCCTCAGATGAAGGGGAGAGGCAGAAGGAAGATTACCATATACCATTTAGCACATTCCCATTCAGCGAGAGCCCCGGTTGACAAGAAGCAGAGGATGGAAGATGTTGGAAGATGTTCATTCCCCTTCAGTGCCAAATGCAAATGAGCGTGTGCAGCACAGGGGTTTACTTCTCCAGATTTCTTTAATATGTTTCTTTTTAGGAACGCTCCCCACAGAACCATTAAACGTCAGTTTAAACAATGGGGTTGATAAACAGAAATAAGGAGTGCCTTAATGTGGAAGAAAACCCACACCCTTCCCTTCAACTCCATGAGCAGTCACTCGAAAGAACAAGTGCTGGAGTCAGAAAGCATGAGATGAGTGGTGAAAGGCAGAATCCTACATCAGAACTTCACCCAAGAATTAAGCAGGCTATAAACCCTCCACAGGATTAATTATTAGCACAGTGTGTGTGTGGAGCGGTGGGATCGCTGTTGTGTTGCATAGCAGAAGCCTGTCTTAAACTCTGAATAACACTATTTTGTCCATTCCTTAGACTCTGTAATGATCTGGTATCAATAATCTACAGTGTATTTTGCCTGGCTGAACTCATTTTTATAGGAAGATCAACAGAACCAACTCTGATGGGAAAAAAAAAAGGAACATCCTGCTGTAATCTCACAAACTGCACAGCACACCAAAGCCACCCTGCAAGCTCCATGGAGGAAGCCCTCACTGCAGGGTCCGAGCAGCTCCTCTGAAGGCACAGCAGTCCCACGCGATGGTAGGAGGTAAGCCTTTCAATTCCACTTCAGGAACACAATGGCTTGTCCGCTCAAATAACTATTGCATCTGCCCTCAATGCCAGCAGTAAGGCAAGAAAAGAAAAGATAAAATAGGAACGACGCATTTATTTTTTTCAGTTACTCTTCCGGAACTGAATGAATAGAATCTGAACAGAAGACACCAGAACTCCATGTTATCATGGGCTGAGATTGTGACTTTTGTTCCACGTTAGCAATTAAAGAACACATCATTAAGTAGGCAAAAGAAAAGTTTTCAAATATAAGAAAGTGAGAACTGAAAGCCACTTTGTGCATTAATAAGTTGCACAGCTTTGATGTCAGCACACGCTGCTCAAATTAACGCACAGCGCTGTTTCACTGAGGAAAAGTCAGTTGCAGTGCTGTGCCCGTGCCATCAGGCTGCTGCCATGGCAGAACAGGCCCTAAGCCCAACTTCTACAGAGACTGTTTAATGGTGTGGCCTTCAAAAATAAAAATCTTTAATTTAATGAGGTGAATGAAGTACAAAAATCTGCGTTTTCAGAAAAATGGCTCTTGGAAAGAACGCATTTAAGCTAAACTACAGGCAGCAGACATGCAAGGCGTAGCTATCCACAGGTACCACAAAGCCAACTACCTCCTACTGAGGCAGGACACGCAGCTGACAGAGCAGTGCTCATCACAGCCTTGCAGCCCTGCTGCCACAGAGCCAACAGGTGTGTGCTGCTGCCGGCCTCCAAAGCCACACTCAGCCCCAAACACACAGCGTGACCTCAAGGGGCCATCTGAGAAATCAGCTACCCCTCTGAACAGAGCCCCTAGAAGCTTTGCTGCACGCATCAACTTGTTTAAGGAAAACTGCATTCACTTCCAACTCAAGCAGGGTTTCTGAGCAAGACAGGTCTTCTGCCACAATGAGCCATTCTACTCCCCACAACTGCTTCAGCTTCCCATTCGGCCAAGTCCAACATGACTCAATGCTACAGAGCCATTTCCCCAGCTTCTGCAATTCAGTGCTCACTTGTTTCTCTGTCCCATGTCCTCAGAGGAAAAAAACCCTCCATGACATTACAGCAATCTAAGCCCAGGTATCTCAGCATGCGCAGAGCGCTCTATGGACCCCCTCATTTAAGGGGTCCATTTACAGCGATCTAAAAACACACCTGACAACAGAGCAAAACAAACACACGTACAAACAAAAGATGAGCATATTTCTACCATAACTTCCAACCTGCAAATGCCTCCTCACAAACAAAACACAGAGAACAGAACGCTGAGAAGGGCCCAGAGGAGCTGCACGGACAGCAGGAGGCTGCTGTGCACTGCAATGCTGCGATCCATCCCATCCCATCCCTCCCACCCAAGGATCCCTCCCTCTCACTGATGGAACTCCTCTACTACGACTGGTGGATGATGCCAACTGCATATTTAGAGCAGAATTAGGGAGGAAAAAACAACTAATGAGGGCACTGGGGTACTTGGCTTCCTAAATTCCAAACTGAACGCCCTCAAACACTACACTTATTTCCAGCTGGTCAGAACTATTATAATGCCTTCATATTGAGATTTGGGTTGTTTTTTTTTGTTTGTTTGTTTGTTTTTTTGTTTTCCCTTTTCTCACTTCTGTCTCACTGGTGGAAGTGCAGAAGGCTGTTTTATAATTACGCTCTTCAGGGGCCAGAAGTGTTAAAATTGTACCCTTCCTCACCAGCCTTCCAAAAAGGCGTGTATAGGTTTGCACACATTCTAGCACCTAAATGAAGAAAGCAGCCTAACAAGTGACCTCACAGCTCTCCCCCAAATGCAAACCGCTCAGTGCAGGGGAGGTAACACAAAGATTCTGTTCTCGTACGTGTGAGGTACCAACAAACATTTTAAATGCTTTCTGAAGACGGACGGGGCGAGGGTGCTGCTGCAGCCCCTGCTCGGGATGGTTAAGCACAGCGTACGACGAATAAAGAGCAGGAATAACCGTACGAATACGGGCACCCAACGCCAGCGCCGAGAGCCGCCTCGCACGGCACCGCAGCGAAGTTTGAGCGCTGCCAGCCCACCTCGCGTTACATTGCAACAAAATCACATTACAAAAAGGCTCCGCTACCAACTCCGCGGCAAACCGAGCATCATTCCCCCTCGTGCTCGCACAGCCCCTCTCCTCCGCCGTTCAGGGCGGCTCGCACCACGTTTACACCGAAAGCCCGAAGGCCCCGTTCTCAGTGCCGCCCGCCCCGCGCGCTGTGCCGCAAGACCCGGCCGCGCTCCGCCGCTTCGCTCCGACCTCTCTCCTCCCTCCGGACGCCGCATCTCCCCGCTCTCCCATTCGCGAGGACTTTTTTCGCCGCCGTTCGCACGATGCTCCGTTTCTGCGCTTCGTTCCCTCCCCGAGAGCAAAACTTCTCACCGATCGCTCCCTCTGCCCTCAGCTCCCCCAGCGCCTTGGCCTCGCACCCCACCCTGACCGCCCCCGGCCGCCCCCCCCCCCGCCCCCCCGCCCCCCCCCCCCCCCCCCCCCGGTTCCCTCTCCCCCCCCCCCCCGCCGCCCCCCGGCACCTCCCGAGCGGAGCGGAGCGGCCCGCAGGGCGCACAAAGCCGCTCCCCGCGCCGTGCCCTCCCGCCGGCCGCCCCCCTCGGCCGCTGCCCCCACCCGACACCCGCCGTCCCGGTGCCCCTCAGCTCGGAGAGCGGCCGCCCGGCCGCCCCCGGCAACACGGACCCCCCTCGCTCACTCACCCGCCCGCCCGCAGCCCCTCGCCGCCCGCCGCTGCCTCCTCCCCGCTGAGGCTCCTCAGGAGACACTGACACCGGCGCACGGATACCCGCTGGGCGCTATTTTTGGGAAACAAGGCCCGAGCGCGGCCGGAACTACTTCCTCTGTCACTCGCTGCTGAAGAGGCGCAGCGCAGCCGGCGCCGGAGATATCCTTCCGCCGTCTCCTCAGGGCGGGCTGACGCGTTCAGCCCAGCCAGGCCGCGGCGGGACGAGGAAAGCAGCGTAGGAGATGGCGAGGTGTGCCCGCTACCGGTAGCGGGGCGGGGAACGCCCCAGTTTTAGCGCCCGGCATCGCCGGATTATTTTGTTTTACCACGGGGAGCGGCCGGGTCTACATTCTTCACCGGAGACCCAATGGCGCGGCGCCGCCCGCCGATAGGGCAGAGCGCCGGAGTGAAGGGCGAGCAGCACCAATCGCAGCGCACGGAGGAAGCGGCAGTGCCCGCCCATCAGCACGTAGTGGGGAGGCGGGGCGTAACGAAACGTGGAGGCCTTGAGTGACTGGAGGGCGATCAATCGGAGACAGGGAGGAGGAACAGACAGCCAATCAAAGCGCAGCTGAGGCGGGCCTAGCGGAAAGGAAACCCTGAGCCACGCCTCTCCGTCCCGGCAGCGGGGAGCGGCGCATGCGTCCAAAGGCTCGCTGGGTCGGGCCGCGAGTGACGCACGTAGCCCGGCCCGCCCCCTACCATCGGAAGGCGCATGCGTAGAGGCGCCTCCCGCTAGGGCAGGGCCGCGGCCCCGCGGCGACGTGCCCGGGGTTGCCGAGGTAACGGCTGCGGCGGGGCCTGGGGCCCTGAGCTCCGCCCCGCGCTCAGACGCAGGGCGGGCCGCCTCGTCGCAGCCTGGAGCCCCCCGGCCAGCTTCAGGAGCAGCGGCTGCGGCCCCGCAGAGCCTCTTCAAGGACGGCTTTGGGCCCTCGTGCGTTCCTCAGCTGTCCTTCTCACCCTCTCCCTGCGCAGCCATACTTGCCATTAATTCTGCTTTAAAGAGTAAAGAGCAGCTGCAAATAAAAGACACCACAAAACTGGCGTCTTCCCCCCACAACAGAAGGCAGCAGCTGGCCGCCCCAAAGTAAAATTCTCCCATTAAGAAGTTCCTTGCCAAAGCAGCCACTGGTGCTGTTCCTCTTCTCCAGCACCGTGGGGCACAGAGCACAGAATGCAGAGCTGACACCGCAGCGCCCAGCTCTGCTGTGGGACACGGCAGCCACTGGAAAACAGTCTCACTGCTGGGCGACAGAAAATGAGGGCCTGAGATGGTTAGAAAGTGACACAACAGCATCTCCACTGCTCACCGCACCGCTGGATGGGAACACATTGAGCCTCCGAGAGCATTCCCCAAAAATTTGCAATTATTTGCAATTCTTTCTTTTTTTTTTTTTTTTTTTTTTTGCAGTTATTGAGCTCAACTAGAAGCGGTAACACACAGCTCCCAGCCATTGTGAAAAGATTAAAGTTTGTACTGTAAGCTTCGATTGGAATTTATCTATCCCCTAAAGTGAGGGCATCCACCTTTCCTTCAGAGCAGCATGCAGGTTCTTCCATAGATGTAGGAAATAACGAGCAGGAGGTGGGAGAGAAAGAAATGACAAAATACAGATCTTTGCCACCCACTGTCATATTTCCAAGCTGATTACTACTGACCTGCAATAAGTAAGAGATGAAAATACATGCCACTTTCTTACATTTCTGAACACCAGCAGTCCTAAAGGCATTGATTTTTATATGAACGTAGCTTATGCTCTTGTTCCTCACTCCATCTTCCATAATACCTACAAAAATTAATACTATGCAATCAGTTCTTGAGCGCAACAGGCTGAGAATACATTGGATAGAATCCTGAATTCTTTAAGTTTTAAAGTCAGTAGGAGTCTGAATAACCAAGCCCTGAAGCAAGGACTTCTGGTTATGCTCATTAATTATTTTCACTATGTAATCATATTATTCTAAGCTGGCAAAAATAAAGCAGGAAGCCAAAGAGATAAATAATTGCTCCATTTCAGTGGCACTAGAAAAATAAGCATAGCATGTGTTGCTCAAGGGATTTGTATATATGCCTTGCAAACAGTAGTTAAGGAGAGCAGAGCAGTGTCTTTCATACTGAAATGCATTGCTCTCTCAATTGAAATGCCACCTATGTAATAATTGAGAAAAGGAAGTGCAAAATGTGGCATCCAATTGAAATTATTGATATTGTTTTCCATACACTATTTACTGCTACTTCTGCTTCGACAAGCCCCTCTTGGGACAGCGAGTGAAAAAGAATGGGTGGGAGGTAGGTCACAGATGTTCTCACATGTCAGAACAGCACAAATGAAAAACATCACTCCTCAGGGTGGACACAAATAAAACCACAGAAGGATTTCTATATTAAAATGACTGAAATCGCTCCGTGATGTGACGGCCCTGCTGTGGGTTAGGTTTCATTTCCAGCACAACTGCAAAGGCAAAATGCACCTGGATAATCCAAAGGATGCAAAGCAGTCAGTGACTAAAGCAAATCCACACTACAGGGGAAAAAGAAAAAAAAAAAAGAAAAAAGAAAAAAAAAAGATCATCTTTATAAGACCAATTAATTTCTGGACAAAGAAGCAGCAACATAAAAAAGCCCCAGAGAATATCACACTTGTGTGCCAATATGACAATAGAGAAATGATCACAAGGATCTGCTGGGATCATTCTTGAGAAATAAAAAAGCAACTGCTGAAGAACCCCATCTGAAATCTCTTTCCCTGGCCAAACAACAGGCCAGTGTAATTTCCTTGATGTCCTACACGGAGAAGTAAACCCAGAAAACAGAAAATAAAGAAAACGATAAGGAGAAAAATGATTTTAGAGAGACAACAGCAGTCGTAACTTTGACTGTTCAACTGCGAGGCTCTTTAGTTGTCATCCAGCAATAAGGCTTTTCTGTGCATTTCTATTCCAGTGCTTTTCCACCCACCCACTCAAAGCATTTTAGAGACAGCAGCACCAAAATCATGTCTGCTCTTTTAACTTACATTCTCAGACCTTCTGACAAAGCACTCCAGAGAGAAGTACCATAGCTGCTCCCCACCCTTCCTTTCAAATATTTCTTATATTCCAGAAAACAGCTTTTTCATCTTTTTTCCAGAGGAAAAAAACATATTAGATCTCATGCTTCTAAAGGTGAACTTTGCATTAAAAAATAACCCAGGATTTTTTAAGGTTGGGGATGAGGAGTAGGGAGTGTTATGTAGCTTCAGTGTATTTGTTAAACAAGTTATCCTTCACCAGGAAGAAGGGTCTAGGAACAAGCTTTTAAGAATAAGGTTTCTTAAAATCACAGGCTAGATTAATTCCTAGCATTGTTTCACTTGCAATGGTGGAAGTAGTCTATGAATGAAGATTTTTTTAAAGGACTACTTGTTGCAACAAAACCAAATTGTACTTGTAGCACTTCAGGATGGGAACTTTCATGAGGAATAAAGGATATGAGAAGGGGAGCTCCTACCTATGGAGCAGGAAGCCATAGAGGAGGAGATAATGCTTGGGCAACCCTATTAACCCCTAACGGCCAGCCCAATGCAGACGCAGATTTGCACTTGGCCAAAGCTGGCTTGTGACCTCTCTGTCTGTAGTTGGGAGTACTGCTCATACACTACTATTTGGCTCTGGTGTTCCACCAAAGACAGCTAAAATAAGGAAATCTTAACCTGATTATATCTAAATCCAAATTGCCTGACAGTGCATGAATTACATTCGCTCAATCCACATCATCAACCGCCTCCTGTAAGCCGCTAATATTTCCACACTGTGGTACGGTACATTCAGTAATCCGATTGCCTTGGGAATATTTGTTTTTCCAGAACTTGTGGCCAAGGTACATAAGATTAGATCGGATGCAGCTTGTCTAAGAATGCTGTGATGTGGGTGCACGGTATATCTGCTAGTTTTGAGTTACAGGTAGAAGTTCTCTTTCTCTCTTTCAGACTTTTCCAGCCCCAGGCTCAGGCTGTGCTATCTGAAGCTTCTTGCAGCATTTGGTTCTTCTCGTTTTGTGTTGCTGCTGGCCTTCTAATGCCAGAGATCACCACAGGAAATATTTGTACGGCATGTCTCGCTTGCTGCATGACTGATCCGTACCTCAGCAAAACTTGGGATATTTTCTAGGTCTTCACAATGACAGAAGACAAGTCTCTGTGGGATTCACACCCTTCTGCTGGGGTTTTCTCACCATTCTCCATGTTAACATGAACCAACAGCTGGGTTTAAGAGATCTGTTATAAATAGTAACATCGTGCTGCTAGCAAGCTTCTTGGAAAGTGAAGAAAATACGTTATTTAATGCACTCTGACATTTGCTTTTCCTCCCCTATTCCTGAGCTGCATTTCTGTAAACATCCGTAACAACAAATGCACAGAAGTTGACTTCTTCACGTAGACATAACAAGTGCTGCCTTGAGCCCAGGAGATGATATCCAGAACAGCTTACCTCCCTACAGCCAGACAGCTGGCAAACTCTCACAGTAGGAAAAGGAGTCAGAACGTGGATGGAAATTCCTGATTCCAGCAGCGGCCAAGATTACAACCTTTGGCATTTGATTTTCATGGCTGCTCTACGTTGCTGCAGAAACTTCCTCCTTTTGCCATATCTTTCCATTCATTAAAATTGCAGCTTGCAATTAAACATTCTGACATAACATAGCTGAGATTTTTTGGCAGCAGCCTTAACCAGAGGTTTTCAGAGTTTCCTGCAGACAGCTTTAAATTTTCATATCCTCATGAATGCTTGCCACCTTCTTTTAATGACCTGAAAAAATAACCTTCTTCTCTTAGGAACTTCATTGTTGCCGTATTTCCCCAGCACTCATTTACTGCTTCTAGAAATATGTCATGCACATGTATATTTATAGAGGGAGCACAGTGTACATATGCACCGTGTAGTTTGACATCTTATAGAGAACACGCAGATTGCACAGGAGATCTAAAGAAATATTCTTACATTCAATACTTTCTTTATTAAAAGGCATTTCTCCCTTCCCAGGGTATTGTATCATTTCACTTATTTAAGAAATATTTACTACATTATTCAAAAGCTTCAGCCCTTGATCTGTTATTAATTTCGTAGCCTTACAGATTCTGACTTTCATATAAGGCAACACTAAACTATTATTTCTATGCCATAAAATATTTCTTAGGATAGAATTTGACCTTTTTGCAAGGAGCTGGAAGTCTCAAGGATTTTCAAGTTATCTGCATTCTTAAGGTGCAGAATATATTTTATCTGTTGGAAGCCTGTTCAGAAAGCGCTCATCTCTAATACAGACTTGAAATTGATTTTAAAAAGGGTCTTTCTAATGTTCAAACTGGCCCTAATCTCTTTTTTCTTCTAACATTACCTGGCAAATAAATTCTTAAAGGGATATTATCAATTTAAGAACTATGCTTTACTCTGGAAAATTCTCCAAGAGATTAAAGAGAAGACATCCTTTTTCCTGTAAGTTTAATTTCTATATTCGACTGCAGTATGTGTGGTCAGTATCTCATGCTGTTAGGAAACAAAAGAGACAGAAATAGAGATAGGAGACCATAATACCTAAAAAGTCTTTAAACTGCTTTTTAAAGTAGATTTGAAGTTGGTGGGACCTCTTCAAGTGACAAACGACTTGTGGAACTCTTGAAAGCCAGATAAGTTCTGCCTCATGCAGAGCATCCTCGGCTCCCACTGCAGACAGCTGCAGCTCTTAGCATGGCAACTTAAGCGTTATTTTTCCTAGACTTGATCTGTTTTTCTGGAAACTCGATCGATCAAATCGCACACGAGACATATGCTACTGCCCTGGTCTTGTAAACTTCACACACAGAGTCCAGAAAAGGTCTGCATGATCTGTTATAATGTGCAACATATAGGAAAGAAACCTTTATAGCAGTTAACTTCTGAAATAAAGTTTAATCTTTAAACTTGGGCAGTATACAAGGTACATTTTTGGCATTTTATGATGGCATCCAGACTCCAAAGTACAAACGTTGCTGCGGTTTATTTTCAGGCAGTTTCTCTGGGATTACACTTGGGATGATTGATCTGTGTCCCACAGGATTTATAGAAGCCATCAACCTCCCTTCTTGCTCAGGCACTTTATCATGTAAAGGTAAAGATGCCATTCGTTTTATCCTGGGAGGTTTGCTCTAATTTGGAAAACAAGACTTAAAACAAAATAACCTGTGTTAAAGTGGATCAGCTGGTGTGCATTTCTGAGTTTTGTATCAGAGCAAAGAGCATCAGGCATTTATTAATGGACGTGTCGTCCTCTTGGTTGTGATACAGAATTATTTCATCTCCCAGAACTTCACTGAGAATACACTCAATTCTAATTGTTAAAAGCAGCAGCATATTTGCTGTGATTTCTTAGTATGCTTTCATTTGTTTGCCAGTCTAGAAGACAGCTCACCTGCTCTCTCTGGTTACTTGGCGATAAACTATTTCACAGAGCCTTCCTGTGGCATCTAGGGCAACTGTTTTGAAACACAGCTCCAATACACGCACAAATGTGTCATCTTGTGCTAAAATGCCACTTCAGTGCCAAGCCAAGCCAGCTGGCTTTGGACAGAAAGTTCTTTTCTGCTTACGTGTACAAACTTTATCACTTTCCTGTCCTTTTTCTCTTGCTGTCACAGTACTGCAGAGGTGGTGGCGGCTGATGGCAGAGTGAGAAGCGGTGTTCAAAATGTGTCCACGTTAGTCGAGATAATAAAGCCTGGTCCTGCAGCCATGTGTTGAATCCATCTGCCTGAAAAAGCATCTCACATAATTTAATCAAATATCTTTCCTTATATTATGTGGAAGCAGGGAAAGATGAACTGGAGTTTCAGTTGCTAAATAAAAAGAAAGAAAAAAAAGCATCCAAAGTTTTGATGCCTGGTATGTTGTTTCCTTGGCCCCAGTCATAGTTTGAGAGGGTCCAGACTCCTCCTAGGTTTGGAACTCTTCTATCTTTAGCTTCAGTTTAGCAAATCCTAGTTGAAAATAAGCAAACATATTCTTAGCTTTCCCACAGAGTAGAGTAAGAAAACAGGTCTTACCTGAGAGGAAAGGTGAAAGTCTGGGGCTGGTGGTTTTCTTTTACTATTGGCGGTCTTGTTTTGTTTGTTTTCATTGTTTTTTAAGAAAGATGCAAGCATCTCAAAGATAGACTCTGAAATGGAGGGCATTCAAACTTCTCACTGCGGAATAACGCTGTACAAAGCCCATGGAAAAGTTCCTACTAATTCTAAGATTTGACCTGAAAATGGCAATATGCAAAACAAAACATAAAAAATGCAATGGCTATAGTTTAGCTGGTGTACTGGTTACAAGCAGTTAAAATATGATTTCACACAATTTACCCCAGCTGAACCATCCCAAGCTAGGTTAAAACTATTACTCCCATGGAAGACAGGTTCTGAATTTACCATGCCTTAGCTATCCCTTACCCTGAGGACAGCCTACCTCACATCACCTGGTATTTCATGCAAATAAGCACATGCAAAAAGCTGACGCAAAGACTTGTTATCCCCTCACTAATTGCTGTCCATGTGTACATAGACACAGCCTTGCTTGTGCCAAGCAAATTTTAAGTGATACTTTCAGGGTCTGAATACATGAATGAGTGATCTCATTCACGTACTGACATGCTTGACAACTTACCACGCATCGCCTGAGCCACGGTAATTGTCCATGTGTGTTTGCTCTTCGCCTGTGGCCATCTCAGATGGAAGAAACCAGTTTCAACTTCTCTTTTTCTTGCCCCTGAGGTTAAGCTGACACACTGAGCCTCACGTCTGCTGCAGGCTAGAGAAAGGCACGCTGCAGTTACCATGCCTCAGCTGAGGTACAGTAACTCGTTTAAGTTGCTGGAGCTGGACAGCATGCCTGAGCTGCTGGTTAAAATAGGATAATTGAGGGCATAAATCAGGTGTTAGCTCAGCTCAGTGCAAGTCAATTAGGGATGGATTCAAGCTAAATTGACACAAATCACTCTTAGTCCAAAATAAAAGTGGCTACCCCACACTAGCTTAACTAAATCCAGGACAGCTTAGTCTAACAAAAATGGAAAGACTTTCAACCAGCCATAAAGAGCCAAAAATGTTATACCCGATGCCGAGCGTTGCCTAGGGCATGTGCATTCACTTCAAGCAACAAATACAGTTTGACATACAAACAAAGAAAGTGAGCCAAATTCACAGCTATCTCAGCAGACAATGTAGAGAGAGGACCAGAGGCTGTGAGTGCAGCAATACCTTCACTGGCTCTGCTAGCAAATTTAGTTTTCTCTACCGTATTTCACTGTAAACAGTTCAAAGAATGAGTACGAAATGCTGCTTTATCTCAGGAATTTGCACTCCACCATCGTTTAGCAACAAATGTGGAACGATGCTGACATGGTAAAGGTTGATTGTAAACAAATATAAAACAGCTGAGTTTGTTTGCATTCTTTGAGATTGACGAAAAGTATTAAGGAACAGAGAATGATATACGTACTGAAAAGTAAATCCAAGTTCCATACATCTTAATGATCTGGAGTGCTATTAGTAATTCAATCTTGCAGAATAACCCCTCATGAATAAAAAGCAAATAAAGCTTGATTTTCTCAAATGGCTTCACCCTTCATCTCTAGGAACTGTTAATGAAATTAGGGATGCGTAGTTGAGATTAATCATCAAGTGACCATTTCTAAAATCCCTTACCAATGGGAGACTGACATGTGTGAAGCAATTTGGTCCCCGTTTGGTTTCCGTTTCCTGGCTGAGTTAATTCTTTGAAGAAATTCTTCCAGAGAAAATATCCGTGGGAAACTATTCTGAATTCTTGGTGTTGTGCGAGACTTTGGAAGATCAGCATCCCACTAGGGAGGTTACAAGATGTATACGCACAATAAAATGATAGTCTTGCCCCTGCAACATACCACACAGTCCTAGCAGCAAGCTGTGCTTCAAATATATTCCTGTAAGGCTGTTGAGAACCAGTAAGGACTCGTTCTTCTGCAGCCTGTGGGAAAAAATGGTCCTTTCCCATGGTGGTTACTTGGCTCCTCCACCCAAGGTAGAGACACAGCAGAAGTCCCACAGCATAGAGGACAATGTAAGCGCCCTTTGCTGTGCCATACGTTTGGTTTGCTGCTTTTTTTCCTCGCTCCAAACAGCTCTGTGCACACACTGCACCGCCACAGCAGGACACACGATCCGAACACAGGAAAAACAGAAGTGTGTTATTATTGGGATAATTGAGTGTTGGAAAGAGAGCCGCCTCCAGCACTTCGTCCAGATTAAAATCTCACCAGTACCATTATCTGGGAAGAATCTGCAGTGACACGTGCATGCTACGCATCTCAGTCAGCAATCCGGCCTATAGCTTACAGAAGCTTTAGCAATTCCTTTAATGACCCTTACAAGTCCTCCACTTATTCAAAAGCTGAAATGTTAGTCTATGTGGGACAAACTTCTAAACCAGCAGATTGAAGTACTCCATGTAAATTGAGCAATTTCTGTTAACACATGTCGACTAAACCAGAGCTGCCAATCAGCCAAGCTGCTGCTCTGCAACAACAAACATCTGAGGTACTGGAGCTTGAACTTAATCAACGTGATTTATTTTATCATGCAGAACTAAACCATCAGCCACTGCTCTTACAGACATGGTTTTCAGCTACCCCTCTGCTGGAGCATATATGCTTTCTTCAAAGGAAATGCTATGTACTTAGCCCTCATGTTAACCTTAAAATGCAACCATTAGAATTGATGTTTTTTCAGCCTCTAGCACCAAATTATGCTTGCAAGCATCCTTTTCAGGGATCGCTGAAGGAAGAAAACCTAAACCATAGCTATTGTTAATCCAAGATCACGTCTTCTGTTTGTATCAACACGCAGTAACCAAGACCACAGGAGCTGTAGCTAACACTGTTTTCCTGTCATCATGGGTGGTGGTGATCTGAAAGGTTCCTTTAAAGGATTATTACCTAAAAGGTGGAAGAGGAACTAATTTTAACGTGTATACCACAAGAGCCAGAACTGAGGGATGTATCAGGAACACCAATCAGCAACAGCAAGCAAAGCCAAGCCATTTCCCCACCGCTATTTCTATAGCCTCAGTGAGACATTTCTTTTTTCTGGTACATATTTTTGCTCCCCCATCATCAAGAATGAAATTATCGCTGTTGTAAATGCATTGCTGTAAATTTGGACCGGTTCCACTGACTGCTGATACTCATCGCCTCCAAGCGCCCTGGGGACGCATGTTACGCTGCATACTCCGTGCGACTTCCTCAGCAATGCGTAGCTGATCCTCTCCTCCATGCCAGCTTGCTGTGAGCCATGTGATGGTGTTACAGTTCCAGCTTCCTTCGGTGTCCTGAAGACTTTGGCTCAATCCTTGCTTATCTGCTGTCAGAAGGTTCCAAGATAAGAAACACATTTACTCTTGGTGCTTTCTCTTCACGTTGCTACACTTACTCTTTCTTTTAATGCCTTCCTCTCATCGCGAGGCAGGAGTATATGCTGTCCTGAGCTCATGGAAAACAATTTATATGCTGTCCCAAAGATATGCACCAATTTTGAGCTTGTTTCCACTGATCTGACTTTATAGACCACAGCTTTAGGCACATCCAATGACTCCCTTTTCTCTTTCATTGTTTTGGTTCGTTAGTTTTAGCACTGCTGACACAAACAGTGCATTTCAAAAGGCATCTTTCCTGTGGGCTCTGTTTACTCGTTAATGTGGCTAAGTGTCAGCTGAAGTCCTGGGTGACAGCTTGCTTTGCTTTAGATTGTGGCATTCCCATATGTGATTTATTGTATCTGAAGGGAAGTACGGTTACATCTGTAGGAAAGAGAAGAAGAGTCATGGGAAAAGGGGAGCTGTAAGAAGCCTGGCTGTGAGGGCCACTGTGGAACTTGACATTTAGGTTCCTGCACAAGATGTAATTTCCAGCTGAATAGCTCCGGCACTTACACAGCTTCACTTTGGCCCCAGCTGTGCAGTAAGTGCTACTGACATCTATCTTAAAAGCTGCTCACAACAACCTGACTTGATGTGGTTGTTTTGCTTTCAGAAAAAGGGGAAAAGATGCTTCAGTAAAGCAGTCCACATGAGCCGGGCTGGAATATTTTGTCCAGGCCACTCAGAAGGGAACCAACATAGCTGGGAAAATGGCAGATGACTGACAGCTTGCAAATAAAGTTCTGCTGGAAACATTGCATGCTGAGTTGGTGCCCGTGTAGCTTTTGGTACTGAATTATTGGTACAGTCCCAGTTCTTTCCAATGAGTCGCGTTTACCTCAGTTCAGGATTAATCAACATGTCATTCAGATGTATTCTCAGACAATAAGCACTATGATATGGATGTCAAACTATTTTAGGTCAGACTGTTTTCTATTTTTAGCTCAACTATTCCACAGTAAGACTAATGTCTCAAATTCAGAAAAGGCAAGTGTCAGAAGATACGAGCAAAATCCTGACTCCATGGAGGATCAGGGACAGTTGTGCCTTTGGCCAGCACAGGATTTCACCTGAGGGGTCTGTTTCAGTTGCAGCTTCTTCCTGTTCCAAGTGCCATTCTGCCCCCAGGAACTGAGATTGTTACTGAAATTCCTGCTTTTACAATGCTTTAATGTTGCACAAATAGTGCAGATGAGGGGGGAACACTTGCTTTGAGTGAAAGGTAAAGTCAGTCACCAATTCGTTGCATCAGGACACCACCTAAGACACCACATGCTGCATTCTCAGCTTTTGTTATGGATCTTTAATATCATTATCTGTCGTTCTAAGGTAATCAAGACTGACCAAGGTGCATGTGCTGACCATACAAAGATATCTGCATTCTTGTATTACACACAGCATGTGCACATATGCACATAAATATATATGCAAAGTGCTTTCTTCCTTAATATTTAACACAGAGTGGAATTTCTTAAATGAAGCATTCTTCAAAATGAAGAGAATGAAAAAGACAGCAAAGATATCTATCCAAAATGGAGGCAGCCTTCCTTCTTACTCACAAGTTGGATGGCACAAACACATACCTTCTTATGGACCTCTCAGGCTCAGAATTCCATCTGGGTAGTCAGGTGTCACAGTCAGCTCCTGCAGAAACTCACAGAGCCAGTGAAGATTGAATTGAAACCCTCCCTGTTCACAGTCACTGCCATCTAAAACAGAAAAGAAACCCTGGGTATGCCTGCAACAGAGATAGCCAACTGGAGGCCCACAGAATTTGGATCAAGGCCATGAAGCAGTTTTCTTTGGCCACTGAGATGCAGGCTGGCTTTCAGGCTAAACCACACGGTGCTGCTCTTTGTGCTTGTACAGGGAGCACAGTCAGTTGTATTTGCCTGAACTTCATGTGGGCAGCAAACCCACTCTAGATCCTGATACTCTCATCACTAAAATGGATTTCCAAATCCTATGCACGTTGGCTACCCTTGTCTACGTGTTTTTCTGCACACAGACGAAAACTCGCTTTACCCACGGCCTGAGCTGGCCACAGCCCCGAGCCCAAGCTAATATCCTGCCTCTCAGCAGGCCACAGTAATTTGGGCACGCAACACTGAAGCTGCAGCTACATGGCTCCTGGTTCTTTTGGACAACGGCCAGAGTCAGCTCCTATCTGCCTTCAAAAGTCCATGTAGAGATCGCTTATGTAGCTGGTAGTCAGAAGACCTATGACAGGAATGGAAAAATACTGCTCCTGCACAGTGTCGCCTGTGCTTTGTCATCTCTCACTGCCTTTTCCAAGTCCCGGGGATCTTTAATTCTGACCAAGATTGCAGAGTCTAACTCGTCAACGCCTAAAAGTCAGCGACTTCTGCCCTCGCCACCGTATGCCAGACATACAAGTGTCCACACCACGGATCACAAAGAATCTGCCTGTTTGAGATTCAGTCCTTCTCAAAACCCTGCCTCGTTCTCATAGTAGTTTGCTAATCTCCAGGCCATCATTCCTCTTTAAACTGCCCCACTGATTTAGTAGCATCTTTAAAAAGAACATTAAAATTATTCCTCTTCTGCGGCACTGCTGTGGTTCATTAATTATTTCACATTGCCAACATAAAACTTGTAAAGCGAGAGAAAATTGCAACGCAGACTTGCAATTGCAATCACACGTTCTGATCCCAGAGTCAGGGACTGGCTGTGCTCTGCCTTTATGGCCCCTGCCCTCGCTGCTCACTGCATCAACGTGCTAAGAGTCATCTGCTGCTTTGAAAATAATTAGAACACCACACTCTGTATTAGAGCTCTTTACGCTTAGCCCATAAGAAATACCTTTTGAGCTGTAGTAATACGAGCACAAATGAGCTTTTAGGGCCATTTTGGATTCTTTTGAGACCTCTTCTTTCTCTGTCAGAAGAAAAAAGAACTACATGGCACTCCGATCCCTTTCTCCACCCGGGCAGAGAGCCCTCCTGCGTACACAGTAATAAGATACATTTTCTTTTAGAAATCTGCAGATACTGCAGAACAAATGATGGCTCGCTTTATCCTGTTACATACTATGAGCTGGACAGGAGATAAATATCAGCACGGAACAACACCCCCATTGGCTGTACTCAACTTTAATCCGCAGTGGAGATCTGACTGGCAGCTCTCCCAGGTGGCATGCTGCAAAGGATCATGTGTGCCTCGCTGGGGGCAGCAGTGCTGAGAGCCACAGCCTCCACCCTGCTGCCAAGTGAATGCTAACAGGCATTCATCAGGACCTTGGTGCACAGCCCAGCTTTGGAGCTGACCTTCTGCTCCTCATCCAGGCCGTGCTCCAGGGGATCCTCCTCTCCAGCTCTGCAGGGACCCTCTGCACTAACACCAAGCATTCAGGCTCACCTTTGTCTCTTGTTTCTTTCCATGGTCTCCAGTTCTACCCTCTTAGATCTCACTCTCTAAGTGGGGAGCCTGCACAGTAAAGCTGATTATCAATTCACTGTTCCTCAGTCTTAGCAGAAAGGGAGCAGCAGAGTGATGTTCTTTCCAGTGAGTCAGTGCTTCTTTGCTGGAGGATGTTGACTCACCAGTCCCCACAAGGGCTGCCTCTCTCCCCCAGCACTGTACCTCACCTCCAGCCTCTCCTATTCCCATCTCCCCTTTAAGAAAACATTCTTTTCCCATAGTCCTTCCTGCTTTTACTGCCTTTGCTATAACAAGCTTGGGGACTGAGAAAACTTGATGGCATTCCTGCTTTTACATAAGAAATAAAAATGCTTTCCACTGTCTCCACTCAGGTATACATCTGCCTGCCCCTCTGGACACGCACAAAGCTGTGCAGTCACAAACCTGTCTGCAGAGTGACTTTCACGTGAGGACTCTCCTCACTTTAACATTTTAATTCTGATCCACAGGTAAGATCCCAGTGTTCTTCACCCCTCCGGCCCGTTAAGATTTCCCAGGGGTCTGTCTACCAAGAACCCACTCCGCTAAGTACTGCAGCATGCATTAATGAAAAGCAGTAACTGCTGATTGAACCAAAGAATCAATGAGCCAGCGTTAGAAAACAAGGAACAGAGTACTTTTCATCAATTCCAGTGCAGCAGTGTTCACTTCTTGCTTCCTGACTTTTACAGAGGCCTAGTTAGCTAAAAACAAAACCACAGCACATCTGCATTACTGGGAGGTGAGACTTTGTAACTGCCTGAGCTGGATCGCTAGTGCCAGTTTCAATACAAGCCAGCAGCAGACAGGGCAGACCCTGCTGGTGGGGGATCTCTCACAGGGCAAAAGCCACAAGGTCAGCTCACATAACCCCAAACCTGGAGAGAGGTTGCAAGGAGAGGGCACGACAAAGTCATCTGCTGGATCAGCGATCCAGAAAAAACTCCTCAGCTTTTGAAACTGCCCCTACCCAAAGGAAATGCCAAGCTTGTAGCAGTTCTGCTTGCTTCTCTCCTGCACTGAAACTTTTTGCCTGGAGGAGATGGGGTGAGCTAGTTACAGAGCAGAACACATGACACATCTTTACCACAGTTTGAGTGAATGGAGTGCGCTCCTTGGGGCAATCCCTGCCTCTCCCTCAATCCTGTACTACACCAGGGACACAAAATAAGGCACGGTATAAATAACAGCCCTGTCTCCCTGCTGCTCTAAAATGCAAGCAGTTTAAAACAGCAGCCTTTCTTACAGGGAAGAGTAGAAAGCCAGAATTTTGAAGCCACTTTCTTCTCCCTTGTTAACAGTAAGCCCAGCCTTCTGCTCATAAATAATTCATATGGCCTCTTTTTCCTCAATTACACTGTAGTGTCAGATTCCACACTCTGCCTTCCCAGAATGACTTTCTGGCTCTTCTGGAGACAGCAAGGCTCACTTGGATGTCTGGAAGAGCCACAGACTCATTAGACTCAAGTATTCTTTCCATAACCCAGTTAAAAGATACAGAACACCTTTGTCTTGGAGTTTTGGTAATTATCCCTTGCTGAACTGCTGAGTGACAACATGTTTACAGTAAATCAGTTTTGCTTCAGCCCAGCATTTGTGGTGCAGATTTTAAATACACTGGAGGATGCAAAGATGAGCATAGCTCGTGAGCTAGAGCACACGTAGAGCTGAGAGGAATTCAGACAAGGAGTGAACTTGGGGACCTAGCAGAGAGACAGAAAATCATGGGGAATTCAGTTTGTCAGGTGAAAAAAAAGAAAAGCACAGACAAAAGAAAACAACACTGCTTCCTCTCCTGCCTGCCATCTTTTCTGATTAATTTAAGCTCAGCTTGTTGAGGAACCAAGATTTCTGCTATCAACAGCTTGCTGCCTATACATCCCAGCTCATTACAGAGAGGCTGTCTGCTCTTGTGCCTTAAAGTAAGCAGCCAGAAAACATTAGACAAGTATTGCATGTTGTAGATTGACAACACTTAAAACCTAGATGGCCAAGCTACTGATATAATTTCCATACTTGTTAACCAAGACATCTCCAGTTCTCCCCCACAGCATTCTGTCAGATTCAGCGGGACCAAGAACCTGTCTTAGCTGCCAGAAATCATTTTGTTACTCTTCCATGGATTGGCATCGCCTGAATATACTCTTACCCCTCAGAGCAGAAGTTTATAGAAATCTCCTTCCAATTTCCCAGCTGTGCATCCTGCCTTCCCTGCACTCACACACGGTCTATTAGCTGTCCAGAGCTATGCCTGTCTAGCTGGCAGGCTGCCTGTTCACAAGCTGCTCCAACAATTGCCCTTGAGCATAAGCCAATGCCAAGTCCCCTCTCAGGAGTTCATGCTCTGTGCTAGCACTAACATGATTGCATTGGATGGCTTCACCCTGCACGCTGCTGACAACGGCCTCTTAAAGACCCCAGGTTTGCTGATGGCAACAAGCTCCCAAGTACTTTTCAAGTTAATTTTTGCCAGGTTGGTTTGTCACAGCGGTCTCACAGACAAGTAATCTGTCAATGGCAGTCAGGATTGCAAACACAGTGTGACACAGGAACCTGGGACTTCTGTAATTTTTGTTATAAGAGACTATTTCACATACAATATAGGTGTGCTTGTTCTCCAGTGCTAGAGCTTAAAGCTGGATGCTGGTGGGCCAGGAAACATTCTGTGGGAATTCTGAAAGGGAAGCAGTTTACCTGGTGAGTATTGAAAGGATGAGCAATGGCATTTCCAAATAGCCTTGCCTAAAAGCTAAGTAATTTTACCTGCTAACAAATTCTTGCCTACGACTGGCAAGCAATTTACCAGGCTCCTACAGGAAGACAATATGAAAGCCAAAATATCAGAGGGTTTATGGCTGAAGTACCATTTGCTTTGTGAAAAGACAACGTGCAGTGACTGAGAAACAGAGGAAAGAAAGAAAAGTGAGTCTGTCTCGGGGTTTTGGGTATTCACCTGGAAAAGGGCGTAACTAAATTCTGGCCCTGACACTGCAAGCCTATAATTACTGCTACAAAGTACAACAGAGTCAACAGGAGGGGGGAAAAAAAAAGTGCTTCCACCCACCTTGCATCTCTCAGGGGACAAATGGTGTCAGCCAGCACGGCCACAGCACACACACCACGCTATTGGGATGCCTGAGGTCAGACTCACACTGGCGCTGCCTCACAAGGCATGTTCCCTGGCATAAGAGCAGCTATGTATTAATGGCACACATCACGTACTATTGGTAACTGCAGGCTGTCCCACACACAGCCTCACTGCAGGTCAGATTACTTCTGCCGGTGTCAACGCGCTCTGCTGATGTTCAACAGGAAATAGCAGAAAAGATGCTAAATCTGGGAGAGCGGAAAGCAAAGCATGTCAGTACACATGCATCTCAAAAATTCTGCTTAAAAGATGAAGAAACTCCACATGCCTTCAGATAGAAGCTGCTCAAAGGAACAAAGAAGTCTCTCTGACAGGCTCGACCCCAGTCAGGAACAATGGGGCTCAGATTTACAACACAGCCCAAGCTGAGTTCTTGCAGTTCCTGGAAAACATGAGTAGTGGACTGGTGCATTTTTTTATTTGCTATTATCTCCCATAGACATTCATCCTGATCTTAACATCTTTATTGTCCATATAGAGCGAGCTTCCTCTCAAACAGAAATGAATGTTCCAGTAAGTTTCCTTAGACAAAAACAAAAATTAAGAAAAAAAAGATCCCTTTATAACTTTTAAAAAATGCACACTTCATGTTGTGACTCAAAGTGCTCTTTGTTTCAGTAAGCATAAATCCTGAATTTTACAGAGAAAAAAAAACAAAAACAAGGGAAAGAAAACTTCTGTGATACACCGGTTAGATAACAACGGAGCCTTAGATCCAGACTGATTACAAAGAGAGGGAAGCAGTAGGTAAAGTAAAGTCAGGGCTGTTCGTGTGCCTGAAGGACAACAGCTGTTTGTTCTGAACCCCACAGTCCACACCAACAACTGTGCTGAAAGTTGCCACCATTTTTTCAAAACCTCTCTATCGGGGACACAAACACAAGAGCTTCCGCTTTGAAACGGCAGCAGAGTTCAGCGAGAAGACATGATTTGCTTCTTAGAAACAGCAAGACTATCGTTCTGCATGCTATCCACGTGATGCAGAAGACCTGTTTGCACTGGTCTTCAGTCCTTTCAGCTGAACTCGTAACCAACTGGAAAAGGGAAAGCAGTGTTAGCATGAAGCCCTGTGCTTCTCCCTGAAAGAGCCTGCTGGCCAGAGCAGTGTGAGGGTCAGGGCTGCGGCCCCTGCCTGGGCAGCAAGCACTTCTGAGCCTGCCATCCATCCCTCATCTTTAACCAAAGCTTAATAAATCATCTCTCCTGCAAAAATATTTTGTGACCTCTGGTGAGAGACGCGTTATAAATCTACATGAACATTTCCTTTTATTATCAGTAAATAGTCTTGGATTGTTTGAAATTGTTCCTGCCACTGATATCGCTGATCTCTGAAGAGATAAACATGAGCTGATGGATGACTTGTCTGCAGGATCTATTTCAGCCACCCCCAGGCAGGATATTTTCCATGCTGGTAATAATAAATCTTATTATTGAATGTCACCAAATGAAAGCAAATTATGGTAAAAATAGGCACAGTTATCTATTTCTTATTATGTAATACTAAAAATGATTTTTCAAAGATTGGGGGGAAGCTTTCATTTCCATTGCAATTTTTTGTAATGCAATTCTTTTACCTACTTTGAATTTACCTTTTCCTTTAACAGCCTCATACAGTCAAGCAATGGGAAGAGGCTCCATCCCAGAATAGCCTCTCTTCTCTTCAGGCCTGGAAGGTAAGTTTCTTACCACATCCGAAATTGAATAAGAACAATGTCCATTCTCACAGCTACCCAGGCTGCCTTTGGGTAGCACTCTTAATGTGGCATTTTGAGGTATCAGTAACACTATTTTATACATTATTTTTGCAAAGGAAGCAAATGGCATCTTTTCTTGTCACTTAATAGAAAGGGTTTAAGGCGAGAGCTGTCACTCACTCTTATTGCTTCCAATTCCTTTCTGAAAATGATTGTAGCATTCCAGGGAGAAGTTCTACCTTCATAATGAGAACAGCGTTGAAAAATGCTCGTGCCACGTTATTAGTGACAAGCTCAGAACTAAAGATCTAAGTAACTTTCTAGGATCTGTTACATACAATCAAACCAAGGCTTTATACCAGGATGGCTGTGCTGCAGAAGGACAATGTGCAAATCCACATCTCAAATGGAAGATGTAAGCTGTGAAATAAGATTACAGGCGCTCTACTTACTAAGTGCCATATTCCACCATTGTGTTACCTGCACAGTATTGGAAATCTTTGTCCCCAAATGCAGTGCACCAGACAGAGAATGCATGGAGACAGGAGAAAAGGGCTGGAGAGAAAACCAGTCTGAGGCAATATTTTCCTGACAACTGTGTCCTCAGTCTGTGGAGGCCAGAGACATTTGGCCTGCTCAGCCTGGGGAGAGAAGCTACAGTGAAAGAAATAACTTGAGGGACAAGTTACAGCTTGGTAGATATGCCCTGTGTGATCTCCATGCAAACGTTACTGCTCAACTCTGAGTGTAATTTGCACAGAGCAAAGATGGTGAGGAAGAAAAGAGAACAGATGTGAGAGCTGCGTAACTTGCAGGGAATTTATCAGCTCCCTCAGGGACTCAGTTGGATGCGGCAAGAAGTACAAATAACTGGGGAGAAGCTAAGCCATAGGAGAATAGACTGGTTCTGCCAAAACGCAACACAACCATGGATCTCATGAACAGAACAGCAATTCATTGTGTCATCATGACATTCATTTCAGGCTACAGAGCTATATGAGATGGTTAACACAATAAAAAAAAACAAACAGCCTGGATAGAAATATAGTAGCTCTTGCAATTCCATTGGCCTCCAGACTACCATGGGAATCCTTCTTTTTCACAGCTGGAAGGCAGCCTGTTTCATTTAGATACGAACCTGAACATGCAGATCAAGCTGTCGATGCTTTCCAGCAGTGCTTTGGCATCCAATAGGTTTTCAGCATCATAAGTGTATGTCAGGCTCCTTTGGAAGGGGACATTTTGCTTCTCAGACTTATTTGAACCTACTATCATCAGAAACAGCACAGACTACACTGGCTGAACTTGGAGTCCCACAGCTAAAGAAGAGCATCGCATGCTGTAGTTCAACAGGAGGCACTAAATTAACTCCCTAAGGCTGATTCCCCTCTGCCATTTTTTCCTTGACATTGTGCACCTGAATCTTAAGAGAGAGCCTTCATGTTTGTAAGACAGATGAGAGAAGCTTCACAAAACTCCCCACAGACCACAGAAAAGCTTCTGTTCTTTCTGAGCAGCAGAGCCAGTGTCGAAAACAGCTCAAGTGCTTTCAGATCTCAAGTTTTTGCTTGGACTCGAACATCACAGAATGCAAAACCAGATTCTTCAAAGTCTGCTCACTTGGTCACTGTTCTGCCACCTCACACATGACGAGAAAGCCTACAGAAGTACAGTAGGCACAGCCCAGTCACAGCTGTTCTCTGGCCACATGGGCACAGCAGTAGCACTGTGAAGTTACGTGGTGCTCAGTACCCATGGACGACTACAAAGCCTTCACAAGGCTATGGAGCCTCAGACATATTCTGATCTAAACAGTCTTTGTCTAGAGAAGAGAAACCTACCAAACACTCGGCCATACCCAAGGAGATGTAAAGCACATCCTAGCTCTGAACTCCAAAGCAAACCCAGCAAATATTTCTTCTTTAGCACATCTGGCTAACGCAAGCTGTAACAGTCTCTCCTACTACCTTGCCATCTACAAGAAGGGAAGAAATAAAAGAGTTGGGCTTATTAGTTTGTTATTCTCTGATCCCAGCTATTACAGGACAGGCACTGTGTTTATGATGGATTTATTCGGAGAACATTTTCTCCCTGCCCACATAACTGCGAATCAGACTGAAGCCAAAGCAGTACTGGGGGTTAGAAAAGCTGCAGACATTTTGCAGTGCCACATGCAAGCTCGGTGCTGCAAAAACACACACAGGAAGATGAACCAGCAATGAGATATTGGCTTAGCATGCAAAAAGTTACATCCCGTTCCTTACTGTACCGCAGTGTTCTCCTATAGCTTCATCAAGTCCCACACTGTGAGGTAATGCTGTGAGAAGGGGGTAGAAAATTCAGGAACACACACACAATCTGCCATTTACTCTTCCAACAAGCAACTTCTGTGTTCTTGGAAGGGTTTATTTTAGCCTCAGCCTGCACCAAATGTGGCATTCCTGACCACTTCTGAGCAGCACTCCAGCATCACTGCTTTTCACGTACCATAAACCAAGGCTCCACATATCACTGCGGCCATTTCACCTGCACTTCAGCACACATCTGCCTTATCTCTCTGTATATATAGTCAAGACACTGTGCCCACAGGGACCAATTTATTTTTCCATCACCTGTAGCTTCCTTCATTTTATGTAGGAAGAAGCTAGCAAGTTCTAACAAGGAGCGTTATGAATAGTGTGGTAATGCCTCTTTTCATCCCCGTTAAGTTTCTTATATCATTTTGTGAAGTCAATCCCTGCAAAGCCCCTAGAACAACCTCCACTAATTATAATAGGATCCACTGCGGACCCCATGTATTGTAGCTGTAGCTTCACAGATTTGCTGCATGTTACTGCCGTCTTCCCATATTGAGGTATTTATTCCACTGCCCTAGAGTTTGTTCCAACAGCTGGAGGTGTAGCAGTCCTGACAATACACAGGAGAGATTTCCTCAGTCAAAAGTTTCCCTGTGTTTCTGCATACAGGAATCGTGGCTTCAGCCTCATCCCTGTGTGTACATCATCCTCTTTCACCATCTGAGCATTCAGACAACTGCCAAATTGCAGGGGAAAAACACTGTGCACAGAGATAGGATCTGCTGTCTTCGGGTGGCTTGTGATTTGTATCCTGTGCTACAGAAGCCCATAAAAATAAGCCAACCCATCAATTTATGACTCAGGTCAGACCATTTTCATATAATTTGAAAGCACAGTAATTCTAAATTCTGCTGGATTCCTGCTGCTGTGTCACGAAGAAATATATAACAGAATGAAACTCAGTGAATAGAGGTGAGGCTTCACCTTCACAAAGCCACAAATTCCACCAAGATGGCTCAAGTCACAGCTGCTGAGGATCTCTGAAGTATTCAGATACTTCGTGAGTGCTATGACAAATGCGATCTGAAGTAAAAACAAGAGCCAAGCAAGCTTCCTCGATATTAACACTTCTCACATTGCTGTTATTTACCTTTCTAATGTCTAACATCATTTCACTCAGGCCTTCAGAAGAACTGCTGCTGCCCAGCTTGGCACTGTCAATAACTGAGGTCACTTCAAACAGCGACATTATGGACCTGGACCCTACATATGTTGCTTCACTGTGCCCTATTGAAAACCACAACTCACCAGAGGGCCATGAATGTGTTCCCATGTATTTCAAATGGCTTTGCAGCAAATCTATAAAACGGTGTTCATACAGGTTTCTTATTGCTAATGCATACCCTCAAGGGATTATCTAAGTGCTCTTGGTACAGACCCTCTGATAAGCCTTGGAAACAGCCAGCAGCACATCTACTGCTATCAGCAACACGTTATGAAAGGAATGTCATGGCAAAGTACTGCCTAGTCACAAGACAAAAACCACGCTAGTGTTTACAGCAGGGTAGGAAATACCATATTAAAATAAAAGCATGACAACGGACTTAGGGTAGAAAAAAAATCAAAGCCATTTCTAAGTTCCTGGTTCCTCTGTCATCAAATCAGTGCACCATAGAGAAGATCTGTTTGGAGCAAAAGCCTTTTTGTGAAGCCTTATCTTGGCCTTCAGCGGACAGAATCGACAACTCTGAAGTGGCAAAAACCACTTACCAAGTGCCACCTTCAGCGAACAAAGGAACACAACACCATGCACTGAACAGCAAACTATCAGCTCCCAGGGGGAAGTGTCATTTTCACATCAAGTCTGCTACATGAGAGTGGGAGAGAAGCTCCAACTGTTTTGAATTCATGTGTCAAGTCAATCGCAGGAACAGATAATATTGGAGTTATATAAAATTTCGGAAGGAACCCCCACCCACCACCTGCAACACTCACTCGCCACTGTCAGAACAGCTCTATAACTGAAGACAGCACTGAAGAGAAGTTGTCCTCACAGCTTTCTGCAAAGTAGATGATGGGATCATTATAATTTCATTTTACATATGAACTGAGGCAGAGGACGAGTGTCTATTTTTGTTCCTATCAGAACACTATCTGAAAGTCCCCACTGGACCTAAGCGCTAGCTGCCTGCTATCAGTTTAAAATCTTTCCATCTGATCCCAGAAATTTGAATTCTCAACAGACTCAAAGCAGGATCTGCATGGAAGGAAGGAAACATTAGCAGTCTGCCCTGCAGATTGCTCCAACTTTTTTTTTTTCCCTCCTCCTTCCTGCAGGGTCTTGCTATCCCCTCTAGGGAAATCAAACCAGCTCTGTCTAGTTTCCTCCAAATGCCTTAGCTTGTGAGTTGTGCTCAGGTATAGATGGCATCAGTGTCAGAGCTGGGAAGTTAGACATCAGAAGCTATGTTCAGGAGAGCAGGTACAAGGACAAACTCAAGCACACAGAGCCTTCGCTTTGTTGCACGCCTTACCAACTGCTGGTCTGGCTGCCTCCATGCTGGCAATATGGCAACAAGGGGTGTCTGTAATGTATTCCTGTCCATACCTAAAGCAGTCAAACAGCATTAAGAAGAGTTTGGGCATGAACCAAGGAGCTGAGCTTCCTCAACTCTTCTCTCCCAAAGCATTAAGAGCTTGCTCCAAGGTCATCTCCAAGCCCAGGCTGATGAGCTGAGCTGAATGGTACCTCAGCACCCTGGTGTCTTGATGCCAGGCATAGACCCACACTGCCAAAAAGCAAACAAAAAACCCCACACCAACAGGGCTTCCTGATGCCGTACGCTCACTCTCCATCTTCCCAACAGCCCTCTCATCTCCCTTTGCACACATTCAGTGATAAAACACATGCACCAGAGCTTCATGCTCTGCTGTGTCGCAGCACACCGAGGAGGAATTGCACCTGCCCTGATTTCCCCAACCACCATTAGCCAAATTAAAGCTGTGCCAGCCCTGTCCTCTTTTTACGACCGCTGTGAGAGAGCAAAGGGAGAAATCCACAAGGCGAACAGATGCTGCGGTCTGAAGAAAGAGAGAAAGAAAAAGACATCATCGCTCTCTGAAAGCATCCAGAAATGTTTCTATTCAACTCATTCAGTCCTACACAAGATCAGGGAGAGCACAGGACTACTGTGAGGAAAATCTAGGTCACATATGATCACAGCAGCACAGCTGCCATACTCTCAATGGCCATGTGAAACAAGGACCGCAGCAAGGACCTCTCTTTGCTGAAGAGGGATGGGTTTTGTTTTTTTTTTTTTTCAGTCCAGTTTTACAATTTCCCCTCATTAAGGTGCATTTTCCAGCAGCACTGTGAGTGTATTTGGGTCTTCAATTGGGGTGAAGGATTTAGCTATAAATCCCTAAAATGATTCAGTAAGTGGAATTTCTGTAGGATCGTTTAAATAGTTTATAGGCTGCCAGGCAGGATTTTAATCTTCTAACAGTGACAGGAACAGTGTTACTTCCCTGCTCTTCTGAATGCCAACACATTTCTTAGTTCTCTTTGTCTCATATCTGTTGTGGAAAGATACACATTGCTCCCATTTTCATTAAGGAAACAGGAATCTTACGCTATTTTAATACACCTGTGAAAACTTCTTGAATTGTCACATTCAGTGCCCTCTCTTTGTTAAATACATGGGCCAGTGCTTTGGCCCCTTCCCATTCTTCAAACACAAAAGGTAAAATAGATGTTTGCACAAAAATTTAAAAAAAAAAAACAAAAACCACAACCAGGACAATGTTGCCCCAAATCATTACCTTTGTTCTGCTAATTAAAGAAACCCTCTGTTACCCTCCCTTCTCCCCTTTTCTACACCTGAATAAAACCAGGAAGGATCTAAAGCCAAAATACTGAACACTGGTGCAGTTCAGGGGATTAGAAGGAAAGGACAAATGTTCGTGGGTGCCATGCAGCTAAGCCAAGCACCTCAGAGCAGCATTCATTGCAGAACTGCCAAAACTCCTCACGCAGGCAGCTGTAGCACAAGCAGCTGTGTGGCTGAGGAGCAGGAGGAAGTGATACACAGCACAAGTCAGGAAAATAAAGAACAGAGGATTCCTTTCGGTGGAAGTGAGTATGTTATAGGTGAATTAATAAGGATTTGGTCCCTCAAACAAGCAGCCCAGATAGCAGAGCAACAGGAAACAAAATCACCTAAGCGCAAAGAAACTGACTCATGCCTATTGTTAGTCACAGCCATTTTGTCCCAAGGTTTTCTAAGCCTGATGATGCTGCAGCCCTCTCCAAGCCCTAGGACCAGAACAAGCTGCTTCCAGGCTCGGGGGAAGAGGGGTGACACTTGGGACTTAGGGCAACGAATTCTTTGAGTCATGACTGCTAATTATATACATTAGTATGTTTCAAAAAGGCAGGCATTTTAATGCATGACAGCTGCAAGAGCAAAGACTTTTCTCAGTATCTTAGGTAACACATCTATTACCAGGGACTAGAAATAATGTCCCTGCTATTATATTCCAAATCAGGTACCAAATTCACGCTGGACTGAGATCTCACATGCTAGGTAACCCTGGCAGCACAGCCCCTCTGCTCTGGGCCAGTTTCCTATGGTGGAAGCCCTGGGGGGTCCCCAGTGATCCTTCTGATGTCATCAGATTTGGGGGGGACTGTGCAAAAAGAGCTGTTGGCCTGTTCTATAGGGCCTCCACGCTCAGACGTGGTGAGTGGTGGAGGCACGCTGGGCCTGCGCATTAGCTGGTTTGAAGTAACTTCCAGTCTAATTAGAAGAACAGTAGGGTTTGTTCTTAATCCACAACCATTTAATCTTCCGACTCATTAATTGCGCACAGGCTCTATGAATATGTATATATGGAAGGGAAAAAATTATTTGACTTTGATGGAAATGACAACACACAAAGTAGGCGTGCGCTCACCTTTCATCACACTCACTTCATTACGTAGGTTCAACAATTCCTATTGCTCCGAATCAGACTACTGACACTAATAGGCAATCCTGCAGCCAATTAGGAACCCAAGTCCTGATGAACCATGGGACTCGTAATGATTAGCACAGTATTTACAGGGAAGATGCCTTCCTCTGCCAATTTACATGCAAATAAAAATACATGTGTTTGAGAAGGTCGTACCAGGAAATGTAATTCCTGCATCAACAATTGAGTTGAAGAGAGGAAATGCAGAGACAAAAGATTCAGAGCACTAAAATAGGATTTTGCTTAGGATCTTGAATATCCTGTTCCAATACATCAACATCATGCATGAAAAACGACTCATGTCTTTCTCAAAAAACACCTCAATTTGTTTTAAGTATGTAATTTTACATACACACATAATGTGATCATACTATTTGTGCTGTAGAACAAAGAACCCAACTGCCAGAAATCTCCTCAGTTCAGGTGATTATTCCATACCCCCCAGAACAACAAACATGGGCAAATTCTCAGATTTTCCTCGTAAGATTTTATGAACATTTACTGGGATTGTGTCAAGTGGCCTTGCCTTACTTACTCTTTCATCTACTAAAGGAATTAGGTCTAATTTACCTATTGTATTTTTGGGCAGAAAACCTGGAAAATACTGCACTAGGAATCATTTGTGAAGCATGGATGCAGGTTTAGGTTACAGACATGCCTAAAGATCAGCAACTACAAAAAATTCTGGCTCAGGGTGTAGCTGTCAAAAATCTCTCTCCAGACCTCTAACAAACCAGGAGAGGGAAGCATAGAAGCCAATTTCTGTTCCCTTCCACAGCTGAGTTTTCCTCCTGGAGGAGACCAAGCTGTCCCACCAGGATGGTACAGAGGCAACAAACAGCACTAACTGAAGAACTCAGCAGGGGAAAGAACCCTAAGTCACAGTCAGAAAACAAAGGTGCCCATGAAGACCCCAAATACCAAAAGGGAACCACAACCTCCTGTTGCCTGCAACAGCTGTGAGAGTAAGAAGAAAAACATTGGTCTCTGCTATGGAAATAACATGGCAAATCCAGTTGGAATGGGAAGACACAAAAGTAATCGTAGAAGAAAAACAAGGGCTATATTTACTTCAGCTTTCTTCTTTTTGGCCTGTTTCGAGTCTTCTGCCATCTCTCCTGTTGTTTATTGAAAGCCTTCATGGAACAAAACATCAGCTCAGGCACCGACTTGACACAAGGCACTGCTGAAGTTTCTCCTTCCTTCAGCAATTAAGCCAGCAGAGAAGAAGGCTCTTTCACCACAGAGGCTGCACTGCCCTTAAGTGAACCAGCATCTACACATGCAAAGCCTTCACCCCAAGTGGGGAAGACCTTTTAACTTGACTCTGCCAGACATCAAGGGGATTAAGGGTACCATTTAACTCAGCCCAGCTTCTCAGTTAACAGTATCCTTGCATGCACCTCCACTGCTCTTTTGCAGCACTGGGCAAACTCACTTGAGCCAGCTCTTGAGGCTTTTATCTTTAAAGGAAGCATAGATAGAAAGTTCAATAAGCCAAGGAGATGCAACCTAAAACATAACATAATTGGTTCCAGCCACACAAAGGAATGGGAACAGCCAGCACCCTGCAAGCTCTGGGCTGTCACTGGGGGATCACAGGCACTGCGGCCCTGTTGACCTCAACCAGGTAAGACCTGACACATCCACAGCAGAGCAGAATCTCTCTAGAAGCATCCCCATGCCCCCAACTTCTACAGAGGAGTTGCTCACCTAAATTGCCTGTTCGCATGGGATGGTTTGTGCTGGGGTGAAACAAAACAAGTCCATTTGTTGCGTTTCTCTTTCCCTATGGAGCAGGTTCAGGCCAAAAAAATTTAACTGCTACTCAGCTGTTTTCTGCTGACATCGCTTGCATTCCTCTCTCTTCTCAAATAACATTTGGAACTCCCTGCCAGATAGTGCAATTTGATATATGCCCCGATGATGGAGGGTGGAGGGGAGGAAAGTATGTTGGCTGATATTTTTCCATTACAAATCTAAGCAGTCCAATCTACAGTTCAATCTGCAATAAAGCCAGCAATTTCTGAAGGCTGGGGCTCTGACTCAGGGCCAGTACTCGTACCTGAAGCCTTTACAACCAGATTACTTTTAAATATGGATATTAATTTTATCTCAACCTCTATTTCCAAGCTGCAGCTTTTGAAACCACACAACGTATTTTACGCTGAACTCTCGGATCTGAAGACAAGATTTGATTCTGTTCAGAGCTGCTCTGTTGGCATCCAACCACAGAACCAAAATCCTCATTCAACCCCAATGACATTTTCCTTCCCAGGTACCTCTGAGATCCTTCAGAACTGAAAATGCTGGTTTGCCTTTCATGAACCCAAGTTCCAATGTTTGCCACCAACGGAGGAAAAAGCCAGCATTTACCACACAGGGTTTTTTCCTACAGTAATGGCAGGAAATACCACAAATACCACGATGAAATAAAAATCCACAGCCCCTCCAGATGCCACATGAATTAGCAAGGTAAGGGCTTAGAATTTCTGGTATTTAGAAGTCAATGCTCCTCTATGCATTTGGAAATTCAGGGATTTATTACTGCCTCTTATCCACAGATATAGATCTGCTTATTTTTGCCCCCTTGTCACAACAGCAGTGCTCTCACAATTGTATTTCAGATATAAGCAAAGGGGATGATCACAAAGAAAAAAAATGAAAACGCTGTTTTTTTCCTCCAGTCTGAAGAAGGAAAAAAAAGTAAAAATGACAAAAACAACAAACTTCCCTTTCTGCTGGGACTGAACCATGCTGGGATACTTGGCTCCATGTATTTTACCATCTCTGTGCTTCTCTCCCAGGGCTGGGAGAGCTGGAACACGATGAGAAATCCTACTCCTCTGTCATCTGGCCCGAGGACACGGAGGAGAGGTCTCTGAAGAAAGTCAGCTCCCAGGGGGCTCACAACTGAGAAGCATTTCAGCTGCCCAATGTAAGGGCCTCATTCTCTCCATAAGTACGGCCTCAGCTACTGGACGTGCAGCTGGAGCACAGCCCCCCGGTGCTGCAGAGAAGGGAGGGACAGAACAAGGATAGGCACAGGCAGTCAGTCCACTTCATTCCTCACGCCCATGTATTAGTGACTGTTTGTCTAGCTGGATGCCCTAGGAGATGAAGCTTCAGTCCTGCTGTAGGCACCAAAAGCATAAACATCCTCAGGCTAAAGAGATTGCTGTGTTATAAGCAAAATCTAGGGCAGGGCAAACTTCCGCTCTTTATATGAGTTCAACATTCTTGACGCAATTTAATTATCCTATCACCCACCTAAATGACTCCGACCACCTCTCAACTCAGTGTCCAGAGCCAAATCTCACTGGAGCCTGACAGAACCAGCAACAAATCCTGAGCCCACTCAGTCCCGGCACAGGTCCCTCAGGGCTCCTATTCACACTGCCAGAGACTGCTGGGCTAAGCTGATACAGACATTGCTTCATTCCAAGCAGTCACTAAAACATCTCTTTGTAAGGGATTTCCAAAGTATATTTATCCTGAGGTGTTCTCCAGACCTTCACATTCACCTAAAGGGACATTCATCATGACAGCCAATCTTCAGTTCTCTCATTATCACTTTACAGGCAGGAGGCAAGTTAGTATGTTCAAGGCTTCCTAAGAGGGGATGAAAGAAAAACGTAACAGAATTTGGTCCTTCTCATTCAAAAGACCTTATCTAGCAGCAGAGGGAGCGAGTAGGGCAGATTCACCTTCAACATGATAATCTCTTGCTAGCTCTCCTTACAGCATTCCCGGCTTCTGCCCTTCACTGTATGCTGAGCATGAATGTGGGAATGAATCACTGCTGATCTTGGCAAAATACCAGTCTCCCTCCCTTTGCTCCAGCTTGGAATAATCCCAACTTTCCAAATGGCTTCAGTGAATCCAAGACTTAAGTTTGGTTATTAAAAAGTAGTGGAAAACCATAAATCACAGGATTTATATCAGCAAGTTCTTTGATGCATTCAAAACAATTACTGGGAAATATATGATCTTCCTAAAAATAACTCTTTCTGTGAACACCAAGGGAGAAGCTACTGTCCAGATATAATGCACCACCTCATCTGCACTCCACCATCCCTTAAGGCAGGCACAGAAGTCTCCTCTTTACTCTTGCTGCTCATAGCTGTATTCAAATTAATAATATGCTGAAATGAGAAATGCTTACATTGATGTTAGAGCAATATAAAGACTACTCACAAAATGGCTTGTGATTATAAACTTGTCACCATTTAAGTGAGCTTCACTGCTGCCACTCACACGGACACAGCAGAACGTTAGGAACAGGCAAGGACAGCTGATCTGAAAACACGTCAGAGAAGAAAGAACAAATTCATTTTGCAGTCCACACCTTGCCATACTTTTTTTTTTTTTTTTTTTAACCAGCAAAACTTCTCCATTTTTAATGGGCATACACAGCATTCAGCTTTTGCTGATGTTGGTTCTGGATTTCCCTTTTGTTATTGGCACATCACTACAGCATGACAGCTTATGTGGCTCATGGATGTGGTTCCCATAACAGCACCAATGGGAGTTGCCATCACTGATACACATGTGGTGACAAAACGTGATCTGTAGCGAATACGTTCTACAGGAAAGACCAGGTTTCTAAACCACATATCAGAAACATCCTACTGAAAAGATTAGAGCCCACCTACCATCTGACTTGAGTTAGAACAGATCAGGAAACCATATGCCAGCAGAAATTTAGCTCCAGGCCACAGGAAGCACCTGCGCTGTTGTGACACCAGATACCTACTCAGTAGTGTATTTGCAATAGCAACAGAAACACACATACCTTCTTCCTGCTGCCAGCAACTTTTTTTTTACAGCAAGACACAACCAACACACAACTTCCACCACTGACGCAATTTTGTTCATAAAACTCCAAGATACTGCAACTCAGTCATAAATGCCCCGAAAACAAAACCTTCAGAGACAGCCTAGAGTGCAGCAGAGATGGCCTGGGAAGCCTCTAAAGCAAATCAATACTATCCTGTGGATCCTCCAGCATGCAAATCCATGATGAAATATGCTGCCTTGAGGATGCTGGGATCACTGAGATACTCCACCCTGAGAGGAAGGCAATGGTTACAGCAGGCTGAAACAGGAAGAGGGAGCTCTTCCACTGTCCCTGTAGAAAGTCAAAGAAAAGGACATTTCTGACATTTGTCTTCTTCCTAATCTCATCTTAGCTCTCAGACCCAGATAGCTTCAGTTTCTTTTGTTGCTACTTCCACTCCCAGGTACTCCTGTGAAAAGGGACACTGGTCACGACAAAGTACAAGAATCCATCAAACTGCACTTCTGTGTCTCACCTTCCCAAGGCTGCACTTGCTCTATGGTCCTGCTGGCAAGCAGCCACCAGAGAAAACAAACAGATTTATCTTCCTGGGAGCATCCAGCTCCAAATCAACATCAAGCTGGAATTACTGCACGGAGCACTGAAAACCTTTGTTCTTGGCTTCTTATGCAAGCAACTTTTGACTGCAAGCTCTGTCTGAACATGATCAGCATTATTGGTACAACCTGCTTAGGAAATCTCTAAAAAAGATTCAGCCACTGCCATATGATGAGGGAAGATGTCTTGATTTAAGAACACAGGCATTACTAGAAAGGGAAAAAATAAAAGGGTCCCTTACTGTTCTGACATATCAAAAGCAGACTAATGAACCACCAGTTCATAGAATGACCCTGCTCATCATTTCAGAGCCAGGCTGGCCTTTTGTGTTAAGGACACTGAATAACAAGAGCAAGAACAAACAGAAAGAATCCTTTCCCACTGCCGAAAGTAAATTTTGAAATGAAATCATTTAAAAACTACACCTGCCTGCCCTACTTTAAGGTCTACATAAGAACAGATGAAAAGTTTTGTTCTATTGGCAAAACTGAATCAAGGCTTTTGATCCTCAAAGATCTCTTAATCGCTTTGCACATCAGTTCTTTTCATTATTTCAAACACACTTGAAGACAGCTACCTTTTTCTCTCTCTCCTTTTTTTTTTGCCCCCAAAAAACCTCCTCTGTGTTTGGGCCATTTCCCAGCCAACTGTGCCACTACAGCACAAAGCTGTTGGTTCTTTACTCACTCCAAGTTTCAACATACATGCATTATGATTTGCCTTGGAGAAGTCTCAAAAAGCCCAGCCCTTGCAACTAACTGTGCTAGCTCACAGTATCCACCTCTCCATCCTTCTAATGCCTCGCAAGAGTTCCAAGGAAGATTATATACCTCTGGTTAAAAAAGAAAGTAGTTGTTGGTGGCAATGTTATTGCATTGCATTGGAGTGTTGTTTTTTTTTTTAAAGCTTGACTCAAAATTGCATCACAGCCACATAAAACTCAACTTAATTCAAGGGTTCTTCAAAATTTCATGTCTCTGCAATTCCATTAAGTCAAACACTACACCAAATCACCAGTGCAGCACACAAAAATTCTGACAGAAGTTATAATAACCCTGGCCCCCTTAGCATTCTAGTAAATGAGATGAGTGCTTAAGTGGACTAAGACCGAGCTTACCAACAAATACATACAGCATCCTTTAGTTTTTCACTTAATTCTTGCTCCTGGCTTCTAGCTCTCTAACTGAAAGGGCAGAGACTTTCTGCAACAAAAATCAGCTGCTTGTTTGTGGTCTATGAATGAACTTGCCATACGTGGACTACTTACAATTGTAATAAAGACTATAGACAGGAGAGACAGGAGGTGGAGTCAGAGTTAGCTGGCTGACAAACTAGTAGGGGGGATGGATAACATCAAAAACAAATTCCACCTGGAAAGCTGCATGTAGGCAGTACAGCAGAGCAACAGTTTAATGTGTTCAGTGCTGAAGGCATTGTTTAGCAAGTGGGTGGATGCTTTGTGAGCCAGCTTCATCTATCCAAATGGTGTCAAAGCCATTGTAAACTGCCTTGTTAAATGCTGGTCACAAAGCAATACTGAGCCGAGGAGGGACAGCAACACAAGGCTCTCAGCTGCACCAACACAGAACAGGTGCATGCTTTGTCACGATAAAGGATGCAGATAATAACCATATGCTGATCCATATGAATCTCTCGTTCAGGCCAGTCTATAGTGCCAGCCTGCGACCCACCAGCAGTTTCAGAGGACGCCATCTTCATGTGATCTGGTTTACCAGAGACCCCTCCATGTTCCCTTGTCATTAAAACGAGGAAAGAATATTTTTCTGTGAGATCTGATTTGAACTTATGCCCTCTGCATGTAGCAATCAAACATTTCAGCCTCTCTAAGCCTCCTTTTTTCCTTGCCTACTCTTATTCCTGCATTTATACCCTAAAGGCAGGGAAACTCTGTCTATAAATATATACACTGCATAGCAGCACACCGTTTGTACTGATATTTGAGCTTTCAGATTCAGCCACAGTAAAACAGTATTTAGACCCTGGTCATTTATTCCAATGTAGCAGATGAGTCAGATGAAACCCAGCTGGGACCACAGCAACCATGACAGCCCTGCAAACCCACTTTATTGGCATCGAACAGAGAGGACAAAACAGATGCCCTCTGACAACTGCCCTCCAGCACTGCTGAGTTGTGGCTGTTGTGCAGGGAAACAGCCATTCCCCAACACCAAGCCCACGCAGACCTCACAGAGGCCGCACGCATCCACAGCACAGCAGAAAGCAGACCTGGAAAGATGAACTTGCTCTTCGCCAGCTTTTAGTAGCTGCTGAACAAAAAACACCAGTGTTTGCCAGAGCACAAAGCTTGACAAGACAGGACTAAAAGGAAACCTACAATTCCAGCCACCTCCTGACTAGCTCTGCATAACAGGAGTGCCAGACACAGGCTGACAGCTAGTGCGTGGCAGGAGAGAATTGCTCTTCAGAGCATCCCAAAGGACAGTGTCCTCACCTGCAGTCACAAGGGTTACTTGCTGTTAGCAGCTCCTATTTTGCAACTCCTTCCTGCAGCTTAGTCCTGTGTATGTCACAATCCACAGATGAGTTCTTTGGCATGGATTTATATATTTCTGTGTGTTCTACCTATTGGTGTCTTGCTGCTTGCAGAGTAATTGCTTTGCCCTTCCCAGAGCATACTGTAACATTAAACCTTATTTTACTTGGCAGCTAGAGCTCACTTCTCAATTAGCTGTGAGAAAAAGACCCTTCAATTGATGCAATAAACATTGTTTTATTTTCAATTAGTGAATTAAAACAGCTTGTGTTCAATACTGTGCAGTACCCATCCATCTCCATAAAGCCCCATATGAAGGAGACCTTCTGGCCTCTGATGCTTTAGAAGACACTTTGTTCCACTCTTAGTATTGTACATTGATATGGATGGAAAACTGCAGAAGTAAACTGCAGAAGCATCTCAGACTCCTTTCTCCTTATCCCCCAGTCTGTGGCCAGCTGTGAAGATTACTACTTCTACTGAAATAAAACAGTGGAAGGTGGGAAATAAAACTTGGAGGTGGGAATTAATCAGAGTGTAGGTTTAACCTACAGAGAACTGAAACCATGGACTAAATCTGACTAGTTTTTGCCCACAGCCTTGCCTGTCATGCTGAGGATAGGCTTGCAAAGACCATATTTGAGAGCTAACTCACAGCAAATGCAGTTTGGTGGTTCCTCAAGGGTCTGAACTTCCAGTGAATATTTATCCTAGCAAGCCTAATTGCTGATAGCAGTGATCTTACTCCTAAGAACCTTAAATCATGGGTGTCCAGTGCTGAAATATAAGCTTGTGATAACCTCACCTAGCATGGGTCCTTGGAAACACACAAGCAATAGCAGCAGTAGCAGCAAACTGAGTAGGTGTTGTTCAAACAGCAGAACCAGTCATTCCTTAGACACACAGCTCCAGGAACAGATGAAAACAACTACTGAGGAAGTATGAGGAGAGCAGTCCTGGAACACATATGAGAAACAAATGCAAAGCTGAGCAGTGGCTCTATCTTCTGTAGTTCCTGGCATGGTACTATGTTGGATATACAGGTTCTTTTTCAAGTAGAACCAAGTTTAAATGAAACACCTGATAAGTCAATATTTCCAACTATATCCTCAAGGCAGTGGAGGCAGCCAAAAGTCACAGCAGTTCTCTACCGTTAAGTCAGCCCCAAAAGGTAAGGAGGCACTGCATGTCCAAAGCTGCCCAATCTAGATGGGCCCACACATACTTCTGTCCTACAGAAAGATGTCAAGAGCACAGCTGTTTGAGCTAGACAGAGAGGCAATGAAAGAAATTTAGATTTGTGTTACATTCCTTCAGTATATAAACTATATAAATATACAGTTTTATAGACATAATTTGGTATTTATAAATGTTTATGTTCATGTATACAAACAAAATACAGAAGAGTAAAGGCACAAGGACCTGGTCTCAGGAGCACTTGACATTGGTTTATGCCCTTCTTAAAGACTTTCTGTAAAGTTTCAGTAAATGTATTGTACACCTCTTTTGGGCTGGGTTATTACATTTATAGAACAAAAATGGTAATTCTTCACCTTTTTCTGGTTAGGATCCACTTGCATCATCATCTATCAACTGAACAGTTCAGACCACTAATTTCTCCTTACGCTAAATATTGCCACTAATGCTACTGGAGAATGATGAGGGGCTGTCATCTGGAGCACTGCTCTTTCATACTGCGCTGGTTTAACATAACTGGGGGAAAGAAGAGAAAAACACATTGCAAGCTCACAAGCTCAGGATATTGCTGATCACTGTAACTGGGTAGATTAAAAAGCTCTGCTGTGAGATTTAGAGATATGAGGCCAGAGCTTTCATTAGTCCCTCCTGCAGATGCCTTAACAGAGCAACGGATTGCTTCCAGTACCTCTGCCCATCGGTTTTTCCCAATTCAGCCCATAGCTTATGGGAGGTTTGTGCAAGAAGCCAGTCTGCTATTCTAAAGCAACTCAAAGCCAATTCCTTCTGCAGACAACACACAGTTATGCTGTCAGAGTGAATTCTGCATCTGCTTTCCCAAGGTCCCTTCTCTCAAACAAATAAACAAAAAGAAGTTTGTTTTTATAGAGCTTGGGTTAAAGAGCCAGTCTTGGAAATGTACTGAGTGGAGCAATCCACCAGCACCACCCAAAACTAGCCAGCAGATGAGAGCTTGCCAAGGCAGTTAATTTGACGGCTGGGGTGGGGGGAAATGAAACCTATTGCTACCATCTGCACAGAGGAAACAGAGGCAAAGAAAAACCCTGCTGTGTGAGCAGAAAGCGGTTCAGAATAGCGGAGGCAACACAAACCATATGACACATTTGTTAAACCTCCTCCCTCCTTTTTTCTCCACCATTAAGTGCTGCAGGACAGTGATCAATCTATTCAATAGAAGCCTATACAAGGCCCTCAGGACTGCCAGCCGTGCAGGTCACTCTTTTCTTACAGATTCTGGCACATCACAGTACCTCTCCATGGTAAATCATGGTAAGACAAGACAAATAGTTTGCATTCTCAGAACCCCACAGATGGTTTGGATCTAGAAGACCTTTTGCAAACTGCAATGGCCATGAAACCTACTCTCACAGCTAGAATTTGGGATGCATCACAATTTTACTGCTGTTTATACTGCTCAGTTTGTAATGCAGAACACACAAGTAAACTTTCAAAAGGGAAAGATAGTTTTGAAAGGAGCTTGATTCAGCCCTTTATTCAGCTACTTTTACCTGAAAAGCAGCAGTACCTATATGGTGTTCTACTTCCCAGGTGAAGAAAGCACCTCTCGTTGTTATCTTAGTACCATGGTGCAGGTTAATCTGCAATCAGCTCTATCTGTGGAGCTGGTCCTTCCATCTGCAGCAACATCTTAGGGCATCTAAGCTGGCAAGAATACCTTGGTAATGCACAAAGAATCTCTGGGCATTTCATTACATTTTCCACTCTCCCTGTGTATCCAGAAGGCCATCTACAGAAGAGAATAGAACTAGAATTTGCCACCCAACCCTCTGGGGTTTCTCCTTTCACACCCACTGCCAAAACACAATCATGCTTACCGTAGGCCAGATTCTGACCTTTATACCAACAAAAAGCAAAATCTGGTAATATCAGCTGCAGACTCCTGCTCTAACATCTACTGAGAAGCAATTCCAAGGGGCCATGACTTTCTTGGCACCTGCAGTAGTGCTTAGAACTGCTTCTCCCTTTCCTCAAACCTAAGTGGCAAGAACCAAAACATTCCAGCACCGTCCACAAAACAGACTGGCTGGCATCCTCCCTCCGAGGCCAGGCAGTGGCTCTGGCACATATCTAGGTTTGCTGCAGCCCATCTCTCAGCTGACACTTGCTATAGCACTGTGGCTATTCAGATTTTGCTTTTCTCTTAAGCTTCACAAGAAGCTGAAACCAGCAGAGCTGGCAGGGGCAAGGGGTAAAGAATTTATCAGCTCTGTGGTTCATTTTAGAGGGGGCATTTGGAAAATGCAATTCAGCTGGATTCACTCATCTCCTTATCTGAGCAGATGCAAGGATATCCAGTAACCTTGTTGATAACAGACTCACCTGGAGAGATTCAGAGCTCTGTAACAAAACCAGAGTTCTTCCAAAGAGCAGTTTTCACTTCACTGGTGATTGCAGAGTTCTCCTTGCAAGCAAAGAATCTTTCTGCAAATAACAGACCACTAGCAGGGTTACACACAGAAAAGGTGCCCCAAACAGAATGGAAAGGTATAAGAACCAGGAATCCTGACTGGAGTCTGATGAAGACCACTCCCTCACAACATGAGGATATACATCACCTTTTCAGCACGTTTCTAAGACCTTTGGGAACAGGGAGACGCCCTGTCCCAGGCATCAAACACACACCAGACACTAATGAAATGGTCAGGGTTTGGTGCAATCCTATACCCTACCTTAGGGCTGTCACCCACAAGAGAAGTGACACTGAACTTCAAGAGTTGCCATCGCGTGACAAGTCACAGCAGTCTGACCTGAGATGACAGACAGCTGTGGTGTAAGTAAATCTCTCTGCAGGACTGCCTAACTCCAACTTAAAATTGAGCTTCTGTTGCAAGTCAGATTTTCCCCTGATGTACCTCATCCTGCCCAGAGACAAAAATAGAGAAAGTGAGAAAACAGACCTCTATTACCAACTGCAGTCCCCACTTCCCAGCAACCAGCTCCGTACTCCACGTTAACCTTGCATAGACAGAAAATAATAAAATCCAACAACCCGCACTGCCCACAAAATAAAATAGAGACACAGCATGACCATTTATGCAGCTTGGGCAGGCAGCAATCACCACGTGTTTGCAAGTTGAACAGAGCTGCAGTCCTTGTCCTGCAGACACATTCTGTCCTCTGATTCTGTTCTGCTAAACGTTCTTCAGTGATGCTGATGCAGCCTGAACAATGTCAATAGGTAAGCTGGGGTTGCAAAGCCAGATCTCCTGCCAGTTCTGTTGAATACGATGATTCTTTTCCTGGTCTACTTGGTTCTCATTTGTTCAGAGTTGACTAATTTTTTTCTCCTGCTGGAAAGGAAAACCAAATATAATGGATATGGTGAGGATTATAAAGCAACAGTTACGTAAGAGTTAATTTGCCAGCCTGTGTGCCGATGTGGTGGGGAACACAGGAGAACTGCACTCTGCTGCTGGCATTGCCTACCATAATTATCCGTAACCAAACCGTGGTTACACCCTGTTCTGTACTACATCTTGTATTTCCATCAGATCCAAACACATCTCAGACAGATACGGGGCCTGTTTCTATCTCTGCTGCTCTCTACAGCAAGACACATAGTGCTCAAAGTCCAAACAAGACTGCTAACGTGAACTTGGTATTTAACAAATGATTTGGATAAGCCAAGGTAAATAGGCACCACGGGAAGCAAAGGAGCTGTTCTGACTGAGGGAACACATTATACCTTAACATTATTTTATGAGGAGCACATCAGCCCTGAAGGAGAAGTACAAGGCTGCAAAGCCTCTTATTGTTAGGCCTGGTCTCTGTACAGAAATAGATGAACATCATCCCATCCACCAGAGCCACTCACCCCCCGTTCTTCCCCCATCCACTGAATTTCAAAACATTTATGCCCTTCCTCAGTAACTGACTCCCATCCCTTAATTCCTACGCCTCTCTACCCTGCAACAGCCCCATAGATCTTCCTGGATGCAGTGGAAGGCCCGCACCCAGAGGTGCTTGGTGGCTGCAGCTGCAGCACAGGACATGTAGCAACACCCAATGCTCAGTGTGTCCCTCAGGACAGTCCAGCACTCCATTGCAAGGCTGGAGTCCGGGAGTCTGGGCTCCTAGAGCACATTCAACCTCTGGCATACAACCCTGCAACACGATCTCCCTCGTTTCCATGTAGGAGATCTCCTTCTGTCTCCTGTGCTGCCTACCATGGGCATAAGCTTAACCCACCTGCTGTGGGCTGTTAGTTGGTGATGTGTACCTCTCTAACGTGAAATTTATACACAGTTTCCGGGATGCTAAGAGGACATCACATCCCAACCTGACCAGCATTGGTGAGATTTGTATGAATAAAGCCTTCTGAAGCTGCTACAATGAGATGCTACCAGCTAGTCAAGCACTGAACTCTCCCTGTTCCCTCAAAGAGGGGATAACAATCCACTTTAGAATTTGGAAGCGAGTGAGGATCTTCCCACAAACAGGCCAACTTTTTGGCAGACGAGGGCAGGAGGCACACAAACAGATGCTCTCATAAGGCCATAAAGAGCTTCTGTTTCCCGACACACTGCAACAGAAGAAAGGCGGAGGGGGAGAGAAAAGCAGCAGGCCTGGGCCACGTGGCGGGTCAAACCGCCGCCCAGTTTGTTGGCATCCTCTAAAGTTTAAATATGCTTTGAGCCAGCAGTGAATCATCCCTGGCAGGTAAGAATGATGTTAATTTATGACATGCCAAGTGCAAGCAGATCTTTTGGTGTCAGTCCAACAGTTTTAGTCTTCTTAACACACAGCAGTGGCTCAGGTTGCAGCTGTGCACATTAAACTCAAGCAAGTGGCATTTTAAACAATGACAAACTTTAGAACAATCACTCCACACATGGAGCCAGGCCAGACAAAATTGAAGGGTGGCAGAATAAAGGTCAGGAGGCTAACCTGTTTGTCTGGGAGAGGAACAGGTGGCCTGCTTGGGTTGCTGGAAGGACTTTAAACTGTCTGAAGGACACAGTCATGGATCATTTTAACCCATTAAGCTGCTTAAGCCTTCCCCTACACTGATTTGAACTTCAAGAGAGTATTAAATCTTAAAGAGCTTAGCAGTACATCTTCAGGGAAGCTCTCCTCTGTGCTTACACACAGTGCACACGCTGCACTATGGAAGTGCACATCCTTCCTTAGAAAGCTGGCACACCCAAACAAAAGAACACATCCACACAGCTAAAAAACAGTAAGCTTTAAATCACAGCATTGCACCAGAGCAGCAAGTCACACAGAGAAACATACAGCATGTCTGTGTGCTCCAAGGGGGAACACACTGCTACCACCACTGCTCAACAGGCACGATGACATGGTGCCCTTCAGAGATGAAGGAAGACAGGTCAGAGAAGAAAACATTCCCTGTTCAGTTCCTCCCTCCCTTGCCAGCCTCACAAGGGAGGCTTAACAGCAGTTGCTGAGACCCTGCAGTGGCCTTCCCTTGTGTGCAGGGAGCTCAACCCACACGGAGGCAGGAGGGCTGCAAACAAGAATGTCACCTGTGTGCAGCAGCTAACCTCGACACCTGGACAGAACCAGTCCAAAGCATTCCTGACTGCCATCTTTTCACTGGAAAATGCAAAGGCTGAGAGTTAAGACACATTTAATATTCCAAGCCATGTTTAAAAGCTGCATTTCCTAATTTATTGGTTCAACACAATTTTTCAAAGTGCCAGAAGACAGATGTGCCACAGCAAAACCATAAAGTCTGAAATATAACATTTTCCAATGCAGTGTTTTCCAACTGTTTAAGTACCTTAAAAAACCTGAAAAAAGAAATCTCTTACAAGTAGATTTTTTTTTTCCAATCAAGTGCTTTCCAGAAGAAATAATTTTAAACAATGAAACCAGTTGTGTTCAAATGAATGCAAGGATTTAGCTGTGTGAGACCTGACCCAGAAGAAAGCAGAGTGTTCATTAATAAATTACTCAGATTTAAACTCCAGGTGTGTGGATGTACTTATTCCTAAATGAAATTAAAGGAATTCAGTTATTTTATAACAAAGCACTTTTATTCTGAAAAAAGAGCATTCACATATGAAAATAATCAGGAATACCTAAAGCCACAGTAAGGTCTCAGGCTACTGACTGTAAATGAAAACAGTAAATTCATTTTCCCTCTTGCTGCTTCTTGCCACATAACACACCTGATCCCCCTGGATAAATGTTCCTGTGAGTAAAGGACCAGTCCCAGCATGTCTGTGAACACCTCATGATAATACTTCAATGAGATGGACCAGAATCAATATTTTTCTTCTTTGCAGCTCAGGGCCACAGAGCAGCAAGTCAGGCAGGGATGTCAGGCAGCATGCCTCTCGCCGTGGCAGGGAGGGAGGGGCAACGGCTCAGGCCTGGAAAGAAATTTCTAGCTAGCAGTTATCAGCTCCTACACTATTTGATCTGCCTCTGGGGAAAAGTAAAAAATAAAAAAAAATTAGAAAAAATTTTAACAAAGCTTTTCAATTCAAACCTTCAGCCAAGTAGGCTTCTAGGAACCAGAGTGAAGCTGGCTGCAGTTAAGATAGAGCTACAGGAGAAATGTGAGCCCCCAGGTTTCATAGCGGAGGTTTCAGAGCCAGGATTAGATACTGCTAGATCTACAAGTCAGATATGCAGCATTGATTTAATAAAAATGAATCCATTAACTTATGTAAAAGTTAGATATCTTCTATTCATCTGCAGTCAGAAGAGAATACACATTTGTGATCCAGGTAGTTTTCACAGATACGTGATTACACACTTTCCAAACTTGTGTCACTCTGCAGGGAACGCAGATATCAGTATGGTATATGGAATCAGCGTACCTGGAATCACAGCCAGGGTTTGCATACTGCCCACAGAATGCAGCACTGAGAAAAGTAGGGGCATAGTCACAACTCTACAGGAAGAAAAACAAAAGCAGATATTAATTTGTGTGAGTAATGAGCACATCAGTAGAAATACCAGATTAAGTTATAGACCATAATTCTACTGGAGATTTCAGATACAAGCCATCTCCTTGTGGCAGTTGCTATCTTTGCAAAGAAACAGAGCAGTAAGGCGTGAATACAGAAAGTGACAATTAGTCCTGATAAATTTTCCTGGACAACTCCTGCCTTTCATCCTACTTTAAAAGGAGCACTTACCTAGAATTCAGACAAGAGATGTTGCTGCTCATCTTCCAAGCTAGGCTTTCTTCAGAAAGCGTTTTTCTTCTCTTCATGCATTGATCTGACTTTTTGCAAAATGAAATTAGAGAGCCAACAGAGTCAGTGCAGAGGCAAATGCAGCCAGATTTAAGCCTATACTCAGAACATTCCAAACCTTCTGTGCCAGAGAAGCAATCACAGTTACCAGAAACTGGCCAAGTACATTCAGCTTGATTCTTCTAATTGCTTTAACAATAAAACAAAATGATCAGAATTATAAAGCATGAAGGAAGATTAACAGAACGGCTACAAGCGGAGCGTAAAAATACTCAACTCCAGAAAGAACACTCATTATCTTTTAAACATTTTCCATGGGATATATGCAAGATTAGCAACAACTGTAGACCGTATCTTCAATTTACCAACAATTACGTACCCTGCCTCTTTAACAAATGACATCCTTGCAGTGGACCTTAACTGAACAAAATGGAATTTAACAAAGCATTTTTCTGCTGTCTTAGTAGAGCAGCCTCACTTGCTCTCTTAAAAGTGCATTTACTGAACATTCAGAGTACTGATCAATAACCAAACTCAGTATGGCATTTCACAGTACAAGAAAGCATTCTCAATTGATTAGAAGAAAAAGATTATACATATAACTTCCTGAGAAACAAAGAAAATGACAGCAGAACACCTTGAAGGGACTGTGGTGGATGTAGTACCATGGGTGTAGTTGCATTTAGTAACACAACAGCCATCAATGACTGACATCTTTCCTTGACAGAAAGAGCTGGTCAGTGTTGGCAACCCTCATGAACATACAGAAGATCAGGGTACCTGAGAAATCAGCCCTTGGTTGCTGCTTGGAAGGCATCATCAGGAATTTAAATCACTTTACCACTTACAACAGAACTGCTTTCATTTTTAAGATTCAAGATCTCTCACAGAAGCGAAAAGGTCTTTCGCCTGGAAGCAGGAAGAGCATAACTGCTACACAAAAAGCATGCTATGAGAGTTTTAATATTTAAAACCTCAAGCGATCAAGAACATATTTGGTCAGCTCTCACTCTGTCTTGCTGATGTAGCAGGCAGAAATCTGATAGTTATAAATGGTCACTCTCAGGCCCTTGAACCAGCTCTAGAGAATACTAGCTGGATTCTTCACTGCAGAATAGAGGACAGTACCTTAACATTAAGCAAGCACTGAATCTGTGGGACACAGACTTTGTGGTTCACAAGTTACCAAAATGTCACCACACAGAACAGCCCAAAATCTTGGCTTCAAAGTGACAAAACAGCCAGTGCCTTTCCAAGCAAGATCCACAGCTCCTCTCATTTCCTGCACACAATAGCATTATTCAGCCACTGAAGTTTCCACTTAGCTTGCATTTATGCCAAGTACTTTTAATTGCAAAGGAAAAGGATGTTAAGCTCTCCCATTTGTTTCTTTCTAATTCACAAGGGACACAGCAGTGGTTGGTAAAAGTTATAGGTTAAGGCTGTTCTCCCTCATGTCTCTTAAGGGAGACTTGCATCATCCTCCTGCTGCCAGGTAAATAGAGGCTACCTCTATCACAAGGGTAGGAAAACTCATTCTGTCATTTGTAAAGTACTAAGAAGGCAAATCATTGTAAACTTTCAAGCATGGTTACATCTCAAACCTACAAAACATCAATTTTAAGAGATGTTCAGCATCACCCTGAACCAGATGCATCTCATTTAAGAATGGATATCCTAGCACACACCTGACACCAGAACAATTCACAGAACACCCAAGTGAAAAAACTCATCTGAACAGATACAGAGCTGCAGCTCTGACTGAAACCAAATAACACACAGCAAGGAGTGATCTAACTGGAAAAAAAAAAAAAAAAAAAAAAAAGCTTAATTTCTGCTTATTCCTGGCATCCAACCTTGTTCTAAAGAGGGGAAAAAACCTGCTGAACACTGCTTAGTGAATAATACATGAACCATGTCCACATCTATGGACCATTAGGGTGACACAAAGATAACTTCCAATTGCGCTGCACTCTTTTGATCAATCCACAGAAAGGCCTAAAGTCTCGTTCTCCAACAGGTTTTGCACATATTATCTGGTGAACTACACTGTCTGAGACAAAGGGATTTGTGAACTGAAGTGGTGCTTTAGGTCTTTTGAAGTGTCCACACCCCACTTCTCCAGCCTTGGGAAGGGTTATTAGCTAATTACTATGCAAATTAGCTGTGATGTAAATTAAATGCTAACATAGCTTAATAGCCCCAGGAGCAATAGTTTAGTTAACTTTAATGAACTGTAATTTTATAAAAAAATATAATTTATTAACAAGCACGTACAATAAATTGCACCACTAACTTTAAATAAAACATCTACCAAGCTCACCTTCACACTGACTGACACTTGGTGAACACAGAGCAAAAAGGCAACACACATTCAACAAACACAGAATAAACTCAGGTGCAATCCAACTTCAGGCTGTAAACCAAAGACGGACATACAGTACAAACAGTGAAGGCTTCACCAAAATTGGTTGGTAATACAAAAAGTAATAAAAGCTCTGGATTCAATTTACTCAGTCTCTTCCATCACAAGCTAATCGTAACATTTTGCAACAATACGAGATTAGGAGAGAGGTAAAAGACAAAGATAATCACACCTTGGAATTACAGAATTTCAGCTGCAGGCAGCTTGCCTAGCAGTAGGCACAGCCTTCAATGACACTGTCCCAGTTTTTGCAAGAAATACAAAGATGGTAAAAGATTCTTCTCTCTCATGAATTAGAGCTTGATCCAACTTCCACTGACATCGAGGCAAAAGTTCTTTTGTTATCAGTAGTACTCCAATGAGGCCACAATGGCCTGAAAAGTCACTCTCTCTAGTGAAAGGTTTGGCACCCTCCAGTCTTCAGCTCGGCTGCGCTGTCAGTAAAACCTCACATGCTGTTACCACACAGGTATTACACAAGGCTCATCCTCCTTCATAACAGAAAAAGGAATTCAGGAGAATTTGATTTGTAACAATTGCAAAAAAGCAGCTCCAGTCTGCTCAGCCCAAGATCACCACAATGAAATAAACAGAAAGTTTGTGATGGACTTCAGTAAGAACTGATGGGAAGCATCAGGCCGGAACAGAAAAAGGCTCACTTGCTGATTTAACAGCTTGCTCTTCGCTCAGGAAAGGACACTGATATCGCTGATCCCCTCAAGGAAGCAGTAGCAGGAAGGTTCCCAAAAATGCTTCAAATGTAACAGTGGCCAGTGTACAACCGCTCAAGAAGTACTTTTCAACAAAGCCAGAGACTCCTTCTCTCTCTTTGTGGTAGAACAAGAAGTCACATCTTTAAGCACAACCCTGCAGGGTCTCTATTTCATTAACACAGCTCGATATAATGAACAAAACTTAAACACGTGCTCTTTGGTCACAACAGGAGTTAAATGTCCCTCAGAAAAATTTTACAGCAATAAATTTGTAACTCAACGTTATCTTTCTTTCCTCTCTTGCACCTCACTTCTTATTATGTCTAGAAAAATCAAGTTTCTCCTGCTCCCACCGTAAGATAAGACTTAAGACCTATTTTTATGACAAAAAAGACTTCCATACAAGGGTCTTCTTTTAACTGCTGGAACCAGATTTTTTGCAGTGCAAGGAAAAACCGATCTCGATGTGAGCTGACCTGACCAACAAGAGAATCAAAAATTACCAAGAAATAAACACCTTAAAGAGAAGCCACAAAAGTATTTGACCTCATACTGTAAATCCAGCGATGCAGTTCAATCAGCAGCAAGCTCCCGGAGCACAGCTGGCTCTCTTGTTAACTGGCTGAAGTACTCTTACAACAGAACTACTTTAGAAAAATTTGGACTAGTGAGAATGGAGTTATTTTAATCTCGAACAATATCACCCAAAGATACAGATGAATACAAACACTGTTTGTATCAAAAACATCAAAGAAACTTGAAATTGAGCTGCATCTTCAGTTTATATATTGGCTTTCCTCTTCCTTTTTTTCATAAAAATAGAATATGACATTTCAGCTTCAATCGCATATTTAAGTCATTTATTCATTGAACATTCCATTCTTGAAATATCATCTATTAAAATGTTAGTTAAGATTCATCCTGCTTATAGAACAGACTGGAATTTCTTCTGCTGAACTGCACTTGCAGACAATAATAGACTGATACAAATTTTAAAATGATTATGGGAAGAAAAAAATGAAAATCAAGCTCTACTCTTACAACCTGACTCCTAATCAAACAAACATTGGTGTTCTTCAGTTGATCAAAAGATTTAACTCTAAAATAAAATTTCATCTATGATTGAGTTCAGAAATACTTGGTTTGAAAGCCCACGAGTTTCTACAAAGAGAACAAATTGCCAACAAATACCTCCTTCGAGTATTACAAAAGATGACACAGTAAAAATAACAGCAAAAATTCCCAATTACACAATTGCACCAAAAACTTGTCTTTGTACCACTACTGTAGATGTCCAACCATTAAAATACTGGCTTCTGTACTACATCTGCACCCTTCTGATACAGGTAGATACCATTTGTGGATACTTTACATTTCAAATGTGCAGTTCTGAAGAAAAAACAGCTGAAGATTAATTTTGTTGCCTCAGTGGTAAACCCCACTGGGTGGGAAGGCCTTCTGGGGATACCAGCATTGAAACAAAATTAGCCCAATGACACAGTAAGAAATCCAGTAGTAACAAAGTCTGTTTGGACACGGCTCTTTCCCCTACTGCAAAGAAAATTTATTAAGCAGGATTTATTTTAGGTGGTTTCACAATTCTTAATGAATAGATGATACTTGCATTCCTGAAGGATTAAGTTCTACATTTCTTAATGCTAATTCAACTCTCTAAAAAAATCCCAATAAAACCAGCAATACTTTTTACAAGTAGCAAGCACAACCTAAAAATTCCACCCTCAAAAACTGTCTTTTTGGTGCTCTCGAGATGCTCAGTTTATAGAAGAGATGCCAGGAAACCTGCAATAGGAACAAATGCTTCTCTGGCACAAAGAAAACATTTCAGTGCCTCCTCCCTGCACAGTATGCACTCCTCATCACAATATATGCTATTACATTACCAAGTAAGTTTCTTTATCTTGCCATTTTTATAACTTTTTCATTCATATTTATTTCAGCGTGTATCTGCTGCACAGAGTGGAGCAGGAGCACTGCTAGATCAACAAAGAGCTTCTAACTTTTTTTTAATAAATACATTAACAATTTACATATGTGAAAGCAAGTCCAAAGGGGAAAACTATTTAGACTGCTTTGTTCATAAAGAAAATCTTAGTTTGCACAGACATTTGGGGCCTTTTTCCCCATTGTTTGTCCTTTGAAATTAATATGAACATAATACACTAAAAATTTTATCACAGCTCTTTTGCTGTGTCTGTAGGTATGCATGTATCCCCACCCTCAGATACAAACGTACTTCCCTCCCTCCCCTTCTCCAGCCTCCCCTAAGGTTAACACACTGCAGAGAAGCTCTCACAAATCAAATGCAAAACCTTGAGAAATGAAGACCAGCTCTGTGCAGGTCTACTGGCTGCAAGTGTCAAAATAGAGTAAATAGGGATAAATATTTATATTACTATTTCTTCCAAGTGAAATTTGTACTTAATATCTTCTTCCTGAAGAATTCAGAACGCAGCAAAAGGGAAACTGTTTTTATTAAAAATACAGCATAGAAGTGATGAAAATAAAGACAACGTCACCAAACACCAGAGCAACACCACTTGCTGCAGATATCAGCATAGGCCTTTGTTACTCAAACAGCACCTTCAGTCTCCAGACATACCCTAGCTCCTCCAGTGGAGCAAGTGTGGCTCACAGTAATACCAGAAGCAAAGATCTGCTTTAAATACATGGATTTAAATAGCATGGTTGCCTGTTAAAGATTTAGTATAAAACTTGGATAACTCTGTGGGGTAAAATATTGAGATGAGAGAGAAAAAATAAAACCAAGTTCTATGTGAAAGTCACAGGGTTCCTTCAAAAGCACGTACAGTCTTAGATTTACACACCTGGATACAACTGTAGAATGTAAAAGATGGGAACAATAAACAAAAACCATTCAGGCATATAGTTTTTAAATTATAGATCGGCTGGACACTGTTAGAGGCATGAAAACTGCCCCAGAAGACACAGTGGATCCACCGAAAGCAGTTTGAAAAACACTGCAAATCTAGGGACTTAGAACTCAAAAATTTGTCTGGTATGCTATCTCTGCTGAGAGAAGTTAATGCTCTTAAAAACTTGGTATTTACACTTCCGAAAAAGTTTCTGCACTTCATCCAAATTTGATAGGGCAGGATTTAAGTGCCTCTTAATGTTCCCGACCGGGCACTTCTGCTGCTTTGGCACACACACTGTATTCCAGTACCAACGGGATACGACGTCTAACGCAGCTTTAAACTGGCAGCACTCCTGAGTAGTTTAAAATGTTTATCAACTCAGTAGGTCAAAAGTCTGCAGACACTGGGTGGAGCAGCAGTATGCCACAAAACTAACAGTTGTCCTCCTAGGGGAAAAAAAAAGAAGGGGGGGGGAACAGTTGTCAATAAAGATTAAGCTTTTGGCCCCATTCCACAGCAGACAATATGTTGGTTTGTAAAGCACAGGATTAGTTGATCTCAACACTTCAGAAAAAGAATCGCTTGATACATCTGAGTGCCTAATACAAAGGCAGGGAAACACTGCAGGGGTTCTCAAAAACCTCCCTGGTTTCTTATGTGCTCAGTCTAAAGAAACTGCATGTGGTTTTTCCTTCTGCAGAGGGTGTGGCTGCATGTTATAGCCAGTAGGTTTAACAGCTGAAAGGAAAATAGCTGGGTAATTCTTTGGTTCAGCTTCGCTCATGTGTTTCTTAAATTACTGCTTGCAGGCATGAAATGACTGAAGTCCAGTGTCCTTGGATCCAGCTGAGAGAACAAAGTGGGCCCAGACCTTCAGCAAGGATGATGGACAGGCAGTGCTGTCACACTGCGACAGCAGGGGTTGACATGAAAGGGTGACACCAGCCTCGCTGTGACCCTCCTCCTGCCCCTCTCCTGGCAGGGGCCTAGATGTCCACTTGAATAATGCTAAGATCTGATTTTCACTAACCCAGAAATCGCACTCCAGCCAGTGCTAAACGTCATCTGTGCTTTTTTAGAGATAGAAATACAGTTCAACACTTAGCTATCCCTTCCCTTCCTGTAAGAGGATACAGAGCGCGACACAGAAATCCAGACAGAAGATACTGGCATGGACGTGGCACGTGCTAATCAGTGCTGTTCAAACGTTCAGGATCCTTATCCTGTGTGTTTTCATGGTCACTGTAAGCTCTTTAGAACAAAAACCCTGTCCTTCACATCTTACTAAACCAGCTATCACACCTCTGCACTTCCACATAATCTTTCCATGTCATGTACAAGCTACAGAGATGACAGCCTACCCTGCTTAGATCTCATTTTCTGTGGTTTTGCTTCAAATGTCAGCTACTCAAAACTCTACTTATTAATGCCTTTCGTAGAACACAGTATGTTCATGTTTAAGGGAGAAAATGAGAACTGTCACAAGGTAATTAACATAACTTTTTTTTAAAAAAAAAAAAGTGAAAGCCATGCAGAAATATTTTCTAGTCATATTCTAGAATGTCAATACTGTTTTTCCAAAATAAACAAAGTATGCATTTGCTGAGTCACAAATTTCGTACTCATAATTCCAAAACTCTCAGTGCCTACTAATGTGCCTACTGCTTCCTAAGTAAGTTCTACAGTGAGCAACTCTAGACAATTCATTACACAGCAGAGGTGCCTATTCTCCCATTATTGGGTTATTTCAGGTAATAAAAGGAAGCAGTGATCAGCGAGTAGATTACTATCACTTTTGTAGAAAGTGACACTGTTCTAATGGAGCTGAATGACAGAAAGAAATTACAGCATTATCATAACATCTCATGTCACTTTGAATACAAAGATGGCCATGTGCAAGAAATTTATTTAAATGCAAATAAAACCCATTGAATTTCAACATTCTGTAACAGAATGCAGGATGCAATCTCTGTAATCTGAGGATCTTTCTAAGAAAGATGGCTTTTCCAAAATAACATCTATGCAGCCTTCTGGCTGCTGCTCAGATTTGGCATACCTAAGTCGTTTTCTTTTCATATACTTGAATCACTGACAAATCAGATATTTATTATGCCACAAACTCACAAGAAAATAACCTGTGATATAGCTGTGAGAAATAGGCACCATTGACCTGAAACAACTTTTTTTTTTTTTTAATATAATAAATTTCTATTGAAAAGAAGTTTCTTATTTTTATGGAACACAAGCAGCAACTCAGTGGATTTCAGCAGGACAAGTAGTTGTTGTCTAAGCAATGATTTGACATGGATTTTCTAAAAGAATCTGAACAGCTTATTTGCTTGTTTACCACTGAGTAACATTTCTTTATACCAAGTTAGTTTTCAAACAGTACTGTAGTTTAGTCTGAGTTACACAAGCTATGAATACAAGCAGTGTTCATAATGTAGAGCTTTAAGATCCTGACAGAATTCTGCATTTCCTCCCATGGACCCAATCTTTGTAGCCCTATCCTGGAGTCTTGGAGACAAGGAGATGTTGCCGCTTGGTGCCTTTGCAGTCAGGATCAAGGAGGTGTGGTAAAGGTATCTTTACCACAGGCTTACATCTAACAATGCTGGGTGCACACTGTGTGAAGTTTCAAGCACATACCACTTCTATAGAGCGAGACAATTCTTCTCTGCCATATCCTTCTCAAAAGAGCAGAGGGCACAGTTGAGTAGGACAGAGGGAAAATAATGCCCATGAGCAAAAAGCACGAGAAATGCTACATTTGAGCTTGGTATTGATAAATTTAAGACTAAACTCAGAGTAGTGGAACACAGATTAGTAAACTTGCCTTAAAAATCACTGCAAAACAATCAGTTTTAAGGTATTATCATCTTAAAAGCACTTCAAACCTTAATCTACATGAGGGCAGTACTCTGAATCACAGGGGTCGTCTCTCCTATGACTACTGCCCAGCAAGGCAGGAAGTGTGCATGGGCTTGTCTGCCTGACTTGCAAATCCTGCACATACATTCACAACTGCTCTGATGATGAACTAAGATACTTTTAACAAACATTTTAGAGCAAGCCATCCTTTTCAATGCAGCAGTTTCCAATGTGTATCTTAAAATAATTTGCACAGAATTTTTTTTAAAAAAGATTATTTTACTGTAGAATATTTATTTAAGTTCTGGCTTTAGAGCTTTTCCCTGTTTTTAGTCCTGGGACACTTTCACGTGGTGGTGGCATTGTTGAGTGAGGGCAGAGTTAAATATTGGTATGAGGCCATATTTCCTTCCAAGGGCACAAAGGCAACATGCATGTTGTTGCATCACCACAGGTAAATCAATCCCATCATATCTTCACTATCTAGAGGGAATCAAACAGGCAATCTTTATTAAACAACCCAACAGTAGTATGTTGGTTTCCCTCTAAGAGATTTACCAACCATTGCTGGACAGGGGCTTTACATCTGAAAGGCTGCTAAACAAACAAACAAACAAACGAGACACATTTTTCCATAAGGTTTTTCTTTCTAAATGAAACCCCAGTGTAATTTCCTGTGTAATTACCCTTGATGCAATCCTGCCATTGGAGTTTCCCTTAAGGGAAAGAGCTTTGGGTAGACAATGGTAAACATGGGCTGGCTACATCGGTGACAGTGTCCCAAGGGACAGTGCAACAATTCCAAGAGGCTTTTTGGTAGTGAGATTGGAGTAAGAAAATTCAAATCTAAAAAAGAAAAAAAAATAAAAAAGACTTGTAAGAAAATACTGTATTACAATGTCCAACATAAGAAGTACATTCCGTGGACAGTTCAGAAAACCAGCTCTGTTGTTTTCTTAAGACTTCGTTGAAAGAACAGCAACATAAAGGAAGTTACACCAATTAAGGCAATGTATATGGTGCTTTCCATGTGTAAATTCAAAAAGCTGAACGTGCAAGTCAAACATCCATAGGCATAACATGAAATGGGTCCCAAAAATACAGTTGAAAAATACCACAGCTCAAGCAAGTAACAAAATATGCAATAAAGCATTTGTGGACATGAAGATGGTCTAGACAGGTGTTCAGAAATTAACAACAGTAGCAAATTCTGAGAAGAACATCAGTATCACTTAACTAAAATGTCAGCAATGAACACAGTAGCAGGCTAGAAGATGACAGCATGATAAATAGTACGTTTGCATCAGAAACAAAAAGTAACATAGCCTAGTCAAGGAAAGACTACAGAAAAGCAGTCCACTCATTTCTGTCACACTTACCTAGCAGCAGTCACATATTTAGCTGCACCCCCTGAAATCACCAAACAACTAAAACCTCTAATCTCCCTTCCGTATGTAGAAATTCAGAACAGAGACAATCCTATACTCATCAATTAAATTGTTCTCTGGATCAGTTAATGCAATCTCCACAAAGCACAGACATTTCCTGTTTCTCTTTAGTATTCCCACATTAACTCTCCACCCTTCTGCCTTCTCCCAAGATTAACAGGCAAGACAGTACATCCAAATCTCAAAATCTGAATCTGCAGATATTCTGATATTGCTAACTCACGTGACTGCATGATGCATAACCAGATCAGCCAAGGGCCAGTTTACAGCAGAGCCTGAACTGGGGCAGAACTAAAACAGCTCAGCTGTCACACTGTACTGAAATGGCCAACGGCTGCTTGTGTTTCTTTTGCCTTATGTATCACAAGCCTGCCAGTTTAGGAGTGTGCTGCCTGGCAAGAAGCTGCATTGTTGGCTGATGCATCTAATCTTGCCTTAGGAACTGTATTTCTCATTCCCTATTTCCATTAAAGAGTTCCTCCTCCAAAAAGCATCCTTCTTAGTACAGTCCTCAAGGAACTATTTCTAAGTGTCACTCAACTTTAGAAACAGTCTTTGGATCCCTTTTTTTTTATTTTTTCTTGTAACACAGCATTTCAAAGAGACTTGGATTAAATAAATCTTTTAAAATATTCATCTTTGTCCTGCTCTTTGAGAAGCCACGTCAAGTGTCACTATCATTACCAGAAATGCACTTCCACTCTTTCTGTAATCCTAGAATGGCTTGGGTTAGAAGAGACCATGAAGATCATTTAGTTTCAACCCCACTGCCCTGGGTAGAGACACCACAGGCTGCTGAAAGGCCCATCTAACTGCTCCTTGAACACTTCAGTGATAGGGCATCCAAAATCTGAAGAACACAAAGATTCTTACCTTTTAAATACACGTAGTAAGTGTTATAGAGGGTCCTCATAGCCAATTCTTGCAAAGGCAGCACATGATCTGTTTCTGTCCCTATAGATTTCACCTCTGCTGGCAGGAACACAGTTAACTGTCCCGATGAAAAAGAGAGCAGTTTCACCTCTGAAACTTGAATTGGAGAACCACAGCTAGAAAGACACAAGACATTTAAGAAGCGGTTAGGAAAAATTAAGTTAACTTCATGGGGAAACCCAAATTACCAACCCCCAAGCACACTTAATACTGTTCTTTAGAGCAGCACCATTCATGGACTCACTGCAGAATGCAGTACGCAAGGACACACGTTTTCTTATGATATCCAACCTTTGATGACATGTCACAAGACATCTAGAGGTCTGCATTAATCAAATAACTTCCAAAAGCTAGAGAAATGAGTGCACAGTCCCAAGGGGGCGAGCCAAGTGCACTACCAAAGTAACAGATGTTACTCTTGTTTAGTCTCCAAATGCTAAATATTACTCAAAACTTAAAATACGGGAGCAATCCAATACTCAATAATTCATTTCCCTTATGTTGGATCAACCACTTGAGAATGATAATAGGACTCAACTACTGTCTATGAGGCATGCATGTGAGCTACAAAGAAGTGTGATTACTACTCAGTGATTATTTCCCATACCCTTCCCTACCCACAGAGTCCCTTCGAAAAACAAAAACCAAATAAAACCTCAGCTCAGACTGTAAGATCCTTTTTCAAGGACTAACTTTGTCCTTTTCGAACTGTAGTAAGAAAAAGGAAGGTTGCTGGGATCCAAGGAAATTCAGCCTGTATTAGAATAACAGTTCTTTATGTGATCCCTGTTGCAAGTTATCATGCCAAAGAGACAGGCATAAGAAAATTCTACTAAGAAGTTGGGGAAATCAACAAGGGAACTTAAATTGTTTGTGACAACTTAAATTTGAAGCCAAGTGCAACTCATTAGGGCCAGTCCTAACAAATAGAACATGATGCAAATCTGTCAGCCTTCCCAGATACTGGACCTAAACCTGAGGTAGCTGCTTTCATCCTTATCAGATGTGAAAGAAATGTGGTAAAACTTCTCTGATAAGGAACAATCTCATCCTCCCCGATTAAAGAAAAAATACCTCTGAGAAATAAGCAAAGAAGAGCAGCATCAAGAATCAAGTCAATAAGCCTCTTTCTTAATATTTAATACTTCCCCACAGAGCTTTAACAGAGGTAAAGTAGAATCTAGAATTCAAAGGTCCAATATTCCAACAATTCATTCTCCAACAATCAATACCCAAAGAATTAGCCATCAGCACCAATCAAACTGCTATATTTTTAAGCTTATCAATCCTATACCAACTATATAGAAGACAAACCCCATAACCTCACTGCAGCTTCTGTAACTAAGAATTGGACTATCTGGCTCACTCTGCATAAAGGGTGAAGATATGAATGCCCGCTGCAGCACACAAAGCAAGCATGCAAAACAGAGTATCAAGAGGAATAATTTAAGGGATGCATCCTTACGTTTGGCCATGTTAGGGAAAGAATCAGAACCTGTGAGTAAAACTGGGTGCAAGAAGAAAAATTTAAAAACCAACAAAAGTAGTTTAAAAAGCAGGGGGAAAAGGGGAAAAATGGTCCATCCAGCTGGAAAAAAAACTGGAGCTGCAGGAGAGCCCTGTAGAATAAACCACAGTGAGGAAAAAACTATGATCACTCATTGGCTACTTTGAACAGGAGTGACAGACAGCTAGCTGGAAAGTATGAAATCCTACCTGCAAAAACTACGATCTGAGTACTGAGATCCTTACCTCTTACATAAAAGACTTTCTCCAGACAGAGATTCACTACTTAGACGATGCAATATATGTCCTGTTTTCAGAAATCTAGCTTTATATCAGTAACAGCAGCATGGCAGATTTAGCTGTCCTGTGGATGACTGGAATACTAAAGCCTGGAACGTCAAACATTTTGCCTGACCTCTGAAAAATTTGCATTGGTTACTCATACTTTCTTAGAAGGAACATAGAATGGCTTTACAACATGGAGACAGGTATCTGATTGGTACACAAATGCACATACTTATTTGGGTATTGGAAATCAGTTCCGTGCTTTGGATACTCTATTAAGAACAGCAGATTTTTTAAAATTATCATGTCTTATGAAAACTGAATTGTTACAAAGATCAGTGCAAAGATTAAAAAAGTTTTCCTAAGTGTAAAATAAAGAACAAGGACAGGATAGTTGGACCACACTTGCTTGAACATTTTCTGCATAATCATTAGTGTTTTGGTCACAATCAATACAATTCTATTACCTGTTGGGCATTTAATGTCTTTCTTACCATTTATTATTATTATTAGTTCTGAAAAAGCGAAGGCTAGAAATAATTTTCCCTGAAAAATCAGTCAGTTTGAGACTGCACAAGTTTCATGCAACTGCAAGTATTTAAATATCACACAACCAGCTGACATGAATATTAGGAAAACCTTAAAATGCCAAGACTCAGCATCTCACATATTGCAATAGAGCAAAGGCTGTAAAGGGGGAATTTATATTTAATATAAGATCTGCTGAGAGCAAGCATACCAGAAATTTATAATTAGATGGTAATGAGGACAATCCTCCTCTGATCAGTGTTATACCAGTAAGGCTCCATTCATTTCAGTGGTGCTGATCCTAATTTATGCTAGTGTCAGTGCAGATAGAATTAAGCCACTGTCCTCGTCAGACCACTTTTTCCTCACATCCTAACCACAAACATGAGACAACCTAGGATATTTTTAAAATGCACACTTAAAAATATATCTGTCAATCCACAATTCCTTAGAAAAAAACTGCTTCAGTTAGTAGGTAGCAGGACTTAGGAGAAGCTGATACTGGGACACAAAAATGAGCAAAGCTGCATGTGGCATTCTGAGATACAGCCCAAAATTTAGAGAAATGGGAAAACTTATGAACTGGATGTATGGTGCAAAACATGAAGAAACAGTTTGTGCATTCTTCAGTTATGCAGATTTTGCAAAGCTTACAGTTCTGGCCATCTTTAAATGCTGTTAGCATTCAGCTTTGGGACTTACATTATCATTATAAACTCCTTTGGAATAACTGCAATGACTTGTGGCTTAACATGAAAATACTGAAAGTCAGCAATTAATAGAAGATTTGTTGCAAAAGCAGAAGAGCTGGCAGCTGCAGTAATCCTCCTTAAACTGACATTAATTCTGAATCTATCACAAAAAAACCCAGTTGTATCACATAGGCACATATTTATGAGAAATTTTCAACGGAACACATTTGCAAAACATTGATTTAATTCACACCTACCCGCTGCAACCAATGACTTTATTATACAGAAAAGATGGAAGGCCTTTGAGATGAATGTTGTTATCCACATAAACATATTGTAGCTCCCGCGAACGACCTAAATCTGGGTTTAGAAAACAAGAGAAAAAGTAAGGGGGAGAAGGGACGACTGACAATTCTGAGCTAAGTGATTCCTTTTAATTATAAATAAGAAATCAAATTCAATGGCAGCAAACAAATTAGTACTTCCCAATTATAAATATTTGAGCAAGTTATTTTAATAATTTTAAATGCTATTTCCAACTAATTTTTTTTCAAATGATCCATAATAAAGCTCTTTTCCACAGATCAGAAAATCCCATTTAAAACTTTTTTCTGACAAACTCCAAGTGAGGTAGAAGAAGAAAAGTGACAATCCATTTGGAATCCTACAGCATATACTTTTGCTTTTTTGTTGTTGTTTCAGCTCAGAGGGTGGTGAGGCACTGGAACAGGTTGCACAGAGAGGTCGCAGATGCCCCTCTGGAGGGGCTCAAAGCCAGGCTGGATGGGCAGGCTGATCTAAAAGAGGTTGGCAACCCTGCCCATAGCAGGGGTTGGAACTGGATCATCTCTAACATCCCCCCCTCCAGCCTAAGCTGTTCTGTGACTCTATATTGCATAAGGTCAAATCTCCTTTCATTAACATTTGCACCACCAAAATCACAGCCTTATTATCTGCGAAGTGGTGAAGAAAAAAACATAAACGTGGCATGTCCCACTCTTTCTTCTCTCCGAGAAACTTGTTTAACGTAACAGTGATCATTCAGAAGTCCATGAGATATGTCAAATTACAGAACACAGGGAAATACACCGGCATTAAATTGCAGAATATTATAAAGCAGAAGTTGTGGTTATAAATAAACAATCAATACATCTGAATATGAGCTTCTTATTATTTCTGTTAAAATATTCATGGCTGGCAGTCAAAAGAAGCAAGCAGGCCATATTTAAGCAGTACTTTCATGAACTATAAGTATGTTAATACTCCCAGATTTAACCATATAGATATGGAATGATTTTACTCTTGTTTAGCAAGCCAAAGTGGAAAAACAGCAAAAGGAGAAAATTTAGGTTTCTAGGAATAATTCTCAGAAGGAATAGTTTTTCTTATCAGCAAGGTCCATTCAGCCTGCTATCAAAAGAAGTGAAAAACCAAAGTAAGAGGAATAGCTTTTTTTTTTTTTATGAAGAGTTTTGAACTGTTAAAGCTGACACGTAGGATCATCTTGGCAGTCCATTTCATCTGTAGCTACTATGCCATTCAGCGCACCAGGTTAGGAAGAGACAATTTAAAGACATTTAAACACAGACCAAGCAAGAAGGTGTCAAACATCTGAGAGCGTTTGTGCTATGGAGGAGATAACTGCAACCCAAACAAACTTCATTACAAAAAGCCATGTGTGTATTTCTCGACTTCTCAAACTTTCATGAGCACGTTATAGAAACGAAGCAAGATAAACAAGCCTTGTAGCTGAATCAGCTATACTGAAAGCTCTAGTAGCATCGACTCATTCGACTTCCCATCTTTGCCAACTGGCAATTACCTTGATTAGCAAGAAATAAAAATGAATATAGCTTCCGCCCCTTTTGAAACAGCAGCCAAGATCAGAAGAAAAATTTAAGCCATTTTCATACACGATATCTCTGTTCAGCTATTCTGTTTGCAATAGTGATCTTTCATCGTCGTTCCTTACCGTACTAAGTAATACAAGCCCATTTTTATCACAGAACAGTTTCACTTTCACTTAGAGCTTTGGGTACCACCTTACAGACATAAAGCAAATGACATCTGAAACGATTTCCCCAAACACTTGGCCATCTTAAAATACACCAAATGTCTTCAGCTGTCACCCACTTGACTAGCAGCTGTAAGTATCAGAAACCTTAAAGGCTTGAGCTGAGGAGCTTCAAAGAGTGCCACATCATCAAATCTTCAGTCTAAGGAAGAAGAACTGATACCCACAGAAAACTAGTATGTTCTGTTTCTGAGAACATTAACATAGAAAACTTGACTTCTGTTTCTTTTAATATAGGCTCTTACACTGCACTCTACAGAGGTTTTGCAACAGGTTTCAGGAACCATAACTGGGGCTTTGCTCAAATCAGAGTAACTGGACATCAGGGAACATTTTTACCCATCATGTGCTTCTTTGACCCCATCCCAAAGATGCTCTAGTTCCAAGAACTATCTCCTGCACCTGTCGACTGTCCTGCCCTAAGAAAGAAGTACAAATACCTCTGCTGACTGATTAGCACCGCTGTGCGATGCTGCTGCGCACTGTTAAGAGTTAACACCTCAAAAAAGATGGGGTATTTTGCCTCAGTATGGCAGGGCTGAAAATAGTTTAACAAAGTTCTGGGGTATTTTTAGATGAAACAAAAACATCACTATCCTACAATGAAGGAAAATACTGCAGTACCAAAGAACTAACACCGCAAAGTACTGTCATGGTGGAAGAGAATTACTCAGTAAAACTGAACACAAACAGCACGGGCCACTGAAAGCTGAGGGAGCCTCATGCTGCAGAGACCAATCTGGTGAAGAAGAGCAGAAAACTACAGGTTGCTGGGGCAGCTTGAACGTGATACTGTTTAACTCATTAATTTAGAGAATGGAAGAAAATTTTAAAAGAGGGCTCATCTTGCTCATTTCCACACAGATGTATGCAAATGGGCTGGAAATCAAGCAAGTCAAAAAAAGCCCTAAAGCTGTTCTTTTCATACGCATTTAGGGGTGGGGACTTAGGCTGCATCTCATCTCTTTCCTCCGTCTTTATCTTATGCTATGTTTAGATTCTAAGTTCTAAGCTGACTGCATTTCCTAGGTAATTAAAGCAAATTTTTGGACGTTAGACAGAATATCTCAGTAGGAAAAATTCTATTCCCAAAGCCAAATAGCCTTTAACTAGAAGTGTTCCTTTGATATAGTTTCTTCGCATTAAATAACCAAGCATTTTCCAGTCCCCAAAAGATGTTTTTTCAAGTCTCAAACACTATCCACAAAGCTTAAATTTAAATAAAACATCACTTTAAAAAGCTCTTTGTATCCCATCTCATCTCCACTAATCTTTATGTCTTTTATCAGTCAACCAATATTGTTAAAAATCCTCTAGAAAACAGTCTGCAAGAACTTGGTAAAATAAGGAAGCTGTCCATCTATGAAAAGGCTAAGGCTACAAAGAAGGTTTTTATGTGGCTTTTGCAAGCACTGTACTGTCTAAAACACTTCCACTTTCCTCCTTCCAGGCTCCCAGATCAAAGACATCTCTCCCAGAAATGACCCAGTGCCATGAGTCCTGAACAAACCCCAATTCTATTTTTTTTCCTTTATTTTTTTTTTTCTTGTCTTAACCTCAGGGCCCTGGCATATGCATTCCACATGGCTGAAGATGGAACAAAAGCTCTTGTGTGTCTGCACTGATGCTCTTTTAACCATACTGCGAGGGCAAGGACACAAAAGCAGTATATACTGAGGTAGAATAAGACCTTTGTTTACTGTGCACTGATAATTACTAGACCCATTTTCTAAACAAAATGTGCACATAAACCCCTAATAAAGTGATATAACACTGAGTATTTGCTGTCATAACATCCCCTGAACTGTCAGTATATTTCAGAATTTATGGCCTATTTTAATTATATTTGTACTCTATTGCATAAATCAATTTTACTTTTGCAGTGTCATCAGATTCAAATTTCTGCTTCCAGCAGAATTTGTTTTCAGGCATTGCAGCATTTGCTAGCGGAAAAATTTTCGAGTTAGCTTTCTATCAAAGAGTAATTTTGATTATGAGATTGATGTAAAGGGATCGGAGGTGCTATCTGCCATTCAAGAACAGAATTCCTAAGACCACTTATTGGGCAGCACAAAAGCCAGTGACAAGAAAATAAAAAGCAATTACATAGAGCTGGCCAGAATGCAGTTTCCAGCTCAGCTTACACACCTCCGATTTGGGCATTTGTAGAAATTCATCAGGAAGGCCCAAACATTCAGATCCACACACTTGTTTCTTGGAACACAAACCAACACAATGTGGAAAAATAAAAACACCAGCATATCCAAACATTAGATGTATCCTGCACAACAAATGACTAACTCAGCATTACTTACCTACCTGCTTGTTTCCCTACCAGTTAGAACAGTCAGAGTGGTGTAAGCTATTACTGAATTCAGCAAAACTGAAAAATATCAGAATTTTTTTCTTAAGATGCACGTGCCCTCAAGCTCCTGTGTGACTGTTACCACCTCGAAGAATGCACAGGCCAAAATTCTGCACAGTATCTATCCAGCAGTGCAGTCACAGTGCTACTGCCAGAATCCATCTGACACTATCAGTCTAGGAACAGGAAAATGCCAGCTTGCACTACGCCTAGCAGGAGCCGTACAGGCAGCAACAAGGGACACATTTAGCTGGGGAAGAATGGGTACCTTGCCACATTTCATGTCAGCCACCATATGAAATAAAGTAAATCACACTTGAAAAAGTTTTAAGCCACACGTTCCAAGCATGAACATTTCTTCTACCACAGACGTGCCTCTTAAAAAAGCAAAAAAAACAACAACATTCTTTGGAGGTGTGTAAGATGGCTGCCTTCCTACTCAACTCCCTCACAGAAAAACAACTGTAAGATGATTACTGCTCAAATATCACTTCTCTTTTTTCTGCAGTATCTTTCACTGTTAATCCTCCCTGGCCATGGGCACCACTAATGGAGAAGTTAGATATAAATACACAAAAATTAGCCAGCATGTGCAGCTCACAGAAATACGCTCCAATTGTGGCTTAACTTCAGTAATACTCTAACATTCCATGTAGTCCAGCACACCAAGGAAAACACTTTCCTATACAGCAGAAAATAGATTTAATTGTGCTTTTCAATGCACTCTATTTGATGCCATCACATCTCGACTGCTCTGAAGCCTTCTGATTCTTCACCAAGGATTAAGCATTTACGTTTATGCTGGGCTGCTTTTCCTCTGAACTCTAGGATTTATGATTCAGTTTCGTATTCACAGATAGCAAATTATCTCCAAATGTTCACCAGTGAGTCACTATTAAGAACTACTGAACAAGGTCAATTGACAGTCTTTGATGTTTCCCATTATTTTAAAAGTTCCCTCAGAATGTTTTGAATTTGAGTCTAAAAATAAAGAAAAAAAAAAAAAAAGGTGTATCATTATATTACAGATTTATTTCCTCCTTTTGAACTTAAAACACGTGAGTAGATCTGTGGCTCATGCAGGTCACAGCTCACTCCTAGATAAGCTACCAGAGCAGAGGCAGAGAAAACTTCCACCCTTAAATATTTCACATCTTCTCTTACTGAGCATCATCTTATTTTTGAAAAATTAAAAATATTCCACTGCTCTCTCATGAAATGGAGCTAGGAATATTTGCCAAACTGAGGCTCGCTACTTTGCTTGTTTCAGATGGTACTGTGAAGTCTGGATGATGCATCCTGGAACTCGTTTTCTCATTTATATAATGACATATGTTGGGACATAACTGAAACACCATGTCTGGAGACATTATTTGCACTTGTCAGTAATATGAACTAAGGTGTTAAAAAAAATAATCAGACTATCAGCTGCTTTAAAGACTGAGTTGCTAGTATTGAAAAAATTAAGTTAAACCCACACAGTTTCATTAATTTAGAAATAAAAGCATCCCATTTTTAGTCACCTTCATTTTCATCTTCTTTTCAATGTTATTATGGTCACTTCATCTGCATCTAATTAACCAACCTCTAAGAGTATTCTAGAAAAAAAACTACTACTGGCTATTGAGCTGGCACAGTAAATCTGCATGCACATCTATATTTCAGCAGAGATTAGCCTACCGACACATGGAAGATGTCTCGCTTTTCATGGACAAAATATGCAGTCCACCCTTCCTGCAGTCACAGTGACTTCCCACAACACAAAACCACTCAGTCACCACACCTCCTGCTCATGAAGGCCTGCCTCTACACTTCCAAGCTTAGAAAGGGTTGAAGAGAAAGCAGATGAAGTTCTTCTTGTGCGTCTGCTGTGAAAGTTTTGACGGATGCCTATACACCACACAAACTAAATCTTAGCTAGACTATTCAGTACTGACATTCCTATCAATGAAAAAAGTCACTTATATGGATTTACTGGGATTCCTCAGCACGTTTCCAACTCTAGCTGAAGAATCTTACTTAAATACCAGATCCAGCAAACAGAAGCATGTCATTACCTAAAGTGGTGGAACTTAGATTACTCAGTACTATATTTAAACAAGACATCATTTAAACTTTTTCCCCCATCTGGGAAAATGGCTAAAAATAAAGCAGATTTGATAGATGACCTACGGCTCGAAAGCAAATACGAAACCTCAACCTGCATTTTTTTCATTTATTAATGTATTTTCCAACAATTTGATCACTGTAATACTCCGTACAGAGTTTGAAGGGATCAGAATGGATGAAAAATCACCTGCTGCCTTTTTTTTTTTTTTTTTTTGAGGAGGAAGAGGAAGCAAATTTGTTTCCCCATCTATTCTCTAACCCACCCCAGCCCAGTGAAAGCAGTGACTCACCAAGAGGCAGAAATGCAAGGCGGTTCCCAGCCATGGAGAGCTCATTGAGGCTTGGAAGCTGGCACAGATGGCGGGGAACATACCACAGGTGGTTCCGGTCTGCAGTCAAGTACTGCAGTGAGAGGCACATATGCAGCCTTTCAGGTAAGGTTATCAAGCGATTGGTTGAAATATCCAGTGTTTGCAGCTCCCTCAGATCTCCAACCTCTACAATCCAAAGAGGAAGTGTTGAGATATGTTAATGTAATTGTTTTCATAAGCAAGACCAGAAAAATGCTCACTTAAATCAAAAACAAAGGTCAGCTGTTTGCTGTCCTCTTTTTCTCCAGAAAATACAGTTCTAAGAATCCGCGTTCAGAAACAGTGCTAATTACCCCTATCACCACAGTCCTTCAAGATCTTTCTGATAAGCAACAGCAATGTGAGCTCTCTCAATACAGTGCATTCCTAAACCGTTGATTACTATTAACACCACCAAGCAGTACCTGGGTAAACAAGAGCAAAGCCAAAAAAATAAAAAATATAAATTCTGTTACATAACTTGTAGTTTCCAAGGGATTTTCGCACGACCCCAGATTCATGCTCAAATTAATATTACATAATTTTAACATCTAAGGATGCAACTTCGGTATCAACCTTACTTAAGTTGTCATGTTGCAAGAAGATATTACAGTAAACTACAAGTGATAATTGCATTAACTACAGTTTCTAGAAGCTTTCCCCTCAGCATTTTAACAATCTGGTTAATATCTTTAGGAGAAGTAGTCTACTTTGCATTTTATATAACGCTGTGGGCCTTCTACTGCAGATAACAAATGAAGATTTTCCAAGACAGCGAGATGCAACCAACCAAGTAGCCTCACTCATGCACCACCATCATTTCCTTGCCTCTGGCCTTTGGTACCAGGGTGCCCTCCTTTAAGGACAGACTGAGCAACACGTTAAGCAGCTCCATTGGTGTGCTACTTGATCAGGTACTGACTCCTTTACAGTTACTCTATAAATTAGGTAATTCTATCCACTGTTTGTCCCCAAACATGGGGAAACTTTTGCTTTCTTTGTAGACACCGCAATGGAACTAACTCACTGAGCTCTCACAGTTCTCATGATAATTCACAGCAGAACCAGATTTTCTTTACCTTCAGCTGAATGAAATCAGTTCTCACATCTGGTAACTTCTAAACAAGGTTCACCAGAATTTTCTAGGCTGGAAACAGCAAGCAACCTACACAATCCACAGTCAAAACAACCTGCATGATTTACAGACCTACCACTGGTTATTTATTGTTTTTTTTGTTTGTTTGTTTTTAGAGAAAATAAATAGGACGATACTGTTAAAGCTCAGGAGAATCTGCTGTGCCCTTCAGCTCCCTCTGCAGCAGGAGCTAGAAAATCCACTATTCCCTGAGCATCTTGTGTGCTACATACTAAGCAATAAACACAACACTGGGTTAATTTCAAGCTGTCTGCTATGCAATGGGAGAAACAGCAAGTCTTAAGTTGACTTTGGGAAAAACTGCTAAAATTTTACTTTTAAGACTAGAAACATGATAAAAAAAAAAGGTAAATGTAATGCAATTATTAGCAATTCTCAGAAAAACAGTACTCAATGTTTGTGCGTGCACTTACAAAGAGCTGCTGTCTGCTGCAAAAAAACCTAGCATTAACTACAATAAAGAATCAACAACAAAGTACACGAATCCTCTCATAAGAAAACTGACAAACTGCAGCTTGCACAGCTGCCATTTTTCAGACCTCTCGCAGTTTCAATTTTAGCAGCAACTGTAAGCTTTCTGAAAGTTTTTGTATGTTTGTTTTACTATAAGACTGAATAGCAAAAGCACAGTGACATCTAAATAGCAAAAGACTGCTACACTAGAGAACTACAGTAGGGCAGTCTAATTTTTAAAGAGTTTTATATTCATCTCAAAAAAAAAAAAAAAAAAAAAGACATGCTTTAAAATAGTGACAGGAAGAGAGCCACCTACATTCAGCCAAACCACTGACCACATGCAGTCAATAATAGGCCCAGCTATTTTCATACACTAACCTTTTTCTCCACCACTAAAAACAGTTTTCTAATTCAGTTTCAGTCCAAAATCCCATAAATGTTACGGATGGCAAAACTGGCAGAATTTCAAAGGCATTGCTGGAATGATACGTTTCAAATCTAAGAGGAAATAAAAGTATTCTCACTTTATCCTTCATCCAAAAAACACATACTTGTCCAAAACTTCATCCTCTCTACCTTAATCTTCCAATGCATACCAGATGTAAACATCCACTTTCAACCTATAGTGCCATATGTTACAGAAACACTCACCAACTCATGAAGTTAAGAAGTGAGCCAAACCATTTAAAGGACCATCAGACGAAACTCCCAGACTCCCCACCATAGTGCTGAACGCTCATGTTGAAGAACACGCTCAGACATTTACTAATGGCAATAAGCTGGTTTCAATCCAAAGCAAAGGAAAACAATGAAGAATAATAACACAGAATATAAACAGTCCATTAGTAAGTTTTTCAAGCTTTCAGTTACTATTACCCACACTTTAGAAAAAAAAAAACACACCACAAACACTGAAAGGTATTTTATCTGACAAGAACACTGAAAGGCCTACAAACCTCTCTTGCCATCACCTTATCAAGCACTACAACAACATTTATGATGGGGAGGCTTTGGAAATTTTAGGCAGATTCAGAAAACAGCTATTCCTAAATTAAAAGAGCCAACAGGGAAGGGACTTAACTGTGAGATGAGATTTCTACTGGTTAAGAAATGGACAAATGCACATCACCATTATGCCACATTCAGGAGTTCTGTCACATTTAAACAGAACTCAAATGCGTAAATTTGAATTTGTATTAGCTCTAGTATGAAGTTTAAGGCTATTAAAATCAACAAGGCAGCACTCTGAGCCCTGTTCTGACATCAGGAGCTCAAAGAAATCCCCGGCAGCTCTTTTGAACTCTTAACTGAGGACTCCTCAGATTGGTGAAGGCACACCAAGGCCCAGCCCCAAGTTCCAGCGCTGATTCTTGGACCCAAGACTTCAGCTGTGTCCATCTGCACAGATTAATGCCTTCACATACTGTTGGGCAATTCTGTGGCTCAGCCATATGGTACAAACATGCTCATGGGGTGCTGTGCACCAAGTAGCTGACAGCCTGTAAATTCACATACTGCCTTACCTCACAGGAACTTATACATAGGCTTATAGCCAAAGTCCTGCCTACAGCCTTCTGAACGTGATTTCAATGACACCGATGTACATATGAATATTTCAGACTATCCTAAAACTGCCAGCACTCTAGTAATTAATTCAGCCTTTTCATCCTTATAATGTGGAGACTCAGAAGTGATAACCGCAGCTCCAAAAAGCAGGCTTTGCAGTCATTGCAATAGCTTTCCCAGCCATTTGGAGAAAGGGACAAGTATACTGGCCTCTAACACATGCATTTTCAAAAGAAAAGCTACCCAGTAAGTTTGTCTCTCAACATTGGGAGAGAAAAGAGATATCAGAATACTTTCTCCAAAAAAGAAGCAAATCTTTCAAAGATTTTCAGAAAATTTCCAAAAATCACTGAACTTCTATCAAAAAGCATTTGCATTAACATATCCAACAAAAGGGGGAAAAAAAAAACTGGCTCAGGTGGTCTAAATGCCAGTTTTTAAAACCATTTCCCATGGTTTAATCCAAAGAAGAGCCCATCTGTAACAGCCTATGCAGCACAAGTGCTGCCAAAGGCAATTCAAACCTCCTCAGCCTTCTGTCTTGAAATCTGAAGAGCAATCCCACCTCTTGTCTGATGGGCCATACCACAAAATTTCATTCAGAGACAAACGAAACACAAACACAATTGAGTTTGAGTGAACAGAAGGCACAGATTTACTTGAAATCAAATGCTGTCTGAGCTTTCAATCCAAGTAAAGATAAAAAGAGGACAGGAAAGGGCTACAGACCTACCTGCATGAGTATGCACCTCAAAGCAGGATGCTAAGAGAAAGCAGAGAACCTACAAGGAATGGAAAAAGGGACTTATCAGCAAGGAGCTGTCACTTCCAGGTCAGACTGTAGAAATGAAATTAAAACTGCCAGGAGGCCAGGAAAATGGGAACTCACAGAGAAAATTAAATACAAACAAGAAGTTTCTCAATAGGAAAGAGCAAGAAACTGAGAACTGGTGTCAATAAGGGGTAGAAACCAGAAAGAAATCTAAATATTAAATTAGCATTTTGCATCACTTTTTTCCTGTAAGAATAGTGCTGCATATGAGGAGAAAGACTGAATACCTCACGGGAAAGAAGACAAAGCACTGAAAATTACCACATCCACTGCTAGAATGAAATGAATCTACTTTGAATATTTCCATCACAGAACGCTGAAAAAAAATGAGTTACATATCAGAACTGCAAGCTCAGGATCAGGGATTCTCCATAAATAAAACATTTCCTTGGATAGTAGCCTAAGTCTGGACACCACACATAGTGCCTGTGTTCAGTTAACGTGACTTCGTGCTTTTTATTATCTTACGTTAAGGGGAAAGAGCAACCAGGAATAACCAGCGACTGCAAGACAAGAAGAATGAAAATGCAACCTTGATTATTCCAAATGTAAATCAAATTATACTAGCTTATCTTTCTCTGATGAAATTCCTTAGTTAACACATGGGTGTTATATCTCACAGCAAACAACTGGCATGGAAAAATATTACCAGTGGCGATATTCCTTGAGGGCTTACTTTGTTTAGAACTTCTATTTTCTGCCATGGTAAAAATAATTGTTAGGTTTTGCTTCGGTGACAACATAAGCATTTCAAATATTGCTAACATGACTGAGAATCCAATTACTATACAGAAAGAAAAGCAAGAGCATTTAGACTTCAGTGACTAAAATGGAATGAAGAATATCTGCTTGAAACGATGGCAGAAGAGAGGGACTGGTTGTGCTGGTTCACAGGTTACAAGTCAGCACTGAAAATAACTAACGCAATTTCTTGGTCTAGCCAAATCATCAGGAACAAAGAAGTACATTAACACACCTTCATACTGTTAGCAGTGATGGTCCTGCTTTTATCATACAAACATTTCCATCTGGCACAGTGTTGTCTGACACCCACTGCAAACCCAGCAGCATGTTGCTGTCCCACAGCTGCAGCCATAGTCTTTGCTATCCACCATTCAGTTAATTTCTTCCCAGCCTGTGGTACCCAAGGGAATAGAGTCTTATGTATCTGCAGAGTTAAGTGCTGTGAGGACTGGCTGTCATGTGAAGCACTGGACTTCATGCACCCAGTGGTCCCTTTATATCCTCAGGTCCAAACAGAAAGCAGTGGATTGCCTCAGGAAGGGAACAAAGTGCTCGTGGCTACCACACTTAACATATGAAATGATAATCAACTTCCATGAACCTCAATACAAGATGCATTTTCCTATCAGATGATACAAGTGAAAGACGTTTGAAGTTTCTCATACTCACAAAGCTTATTATCATCTGTTCCATTTGAGAAAAATATTTATATATCTGTGCATGCCTGTAAAATTTAAATGTGTTTCTAAGGACAGGAAACACAAGTTTAAATAACCAAGGGCTTGAGGGAAAAGATCTTTTAGATCCACTCTAGATCTTTAGTCTCAGGAGAACTTAAATAGCTTTTAAAATGGTTAAAGAAAATTAAATAGCCTATTATGTATTGCATTACATTTACTGTCCTACTAAGCAGCTCACATTTCATGGCCTATAAAAAAAATGATTAAAAAAATCCTCTTGTGCTAATTGGCACTTATGACAGACCTGTGCCACCATCAAACAAGCAAGTCTGACCATAACTCAAAATTGGAATAATTAGATTTAAGGACATAGAAAGGGGGAGGTAAAAATAATTACATTTACATTTTGACACAGCTGTATGCAAAGCCTTTACCATATTATTAGTGAAAGTTTGAAAATGATCCTGTTCCTCATGACTAACAAACCTGAAGGTGACTTATTCCTCTATTTTGCTCATGCAGGCTAGTATTTGCTCTATGATTTAAGAAAAGAAGACAATGGGACCAGATGTGTTGGGATGCTGCAGAAACTATTTCATGAATAGCCTGTTTTTAAACAGGGCCCTGAATGTGTTCAAACCCATAAAAATTATATGAAGAAAAGCCTCTATCCCAGCTGATTGAAACTGGATCTGTAGTTTTTAAGTAAGCCTTGGTTCCACTTCACATAAATTTCCTGACTGGAAAGAACAGAGTCGAAGTTCTTTTGTGGCACAAGTGTTTTCCTGAACGAACCTACTCATGTGAGTAACGCTCAAAGATGTTCCCAATTGTGCCTCCCCTGCCTCAGCCATTAACTGTATTGACACTTTTCAAAATCATTTCGGTAGCAGACAAAACTCAAAATAAGCGCAAAATATACACTTCTACTGCACATGCCCACATACAATCTTTTATCCAAATTGTCACTGCTAAATGTCACGCACCAATTTAGTACCAAACCTTATTTACTTTGTACCGTCGTTCACAACAGTGGGATGAGTGGCATTCTGAAGTCTGATCGTGCAAAACAGCAACTTCAGTTCAGCAAAGTGGCTGAAAACGCATCAGGTGTGAGGGTCTCGTTAAGGCAAACTCTCCGAAAGGTCAGTGGTTTCCCACCTCTTACCACAATTAAATTTAAACTGAGAACACCAAAGTTGCCCGTTTCATATGCCCTCTCTCTCCTCAACATCAGCACTGAAGCAGCAGGCTGAGAGCACAGACCTGCAGCAGTTCTTCGGTTGTGTTCCACGTTTACCTCAATGCACAGGGCACCACACCTAAGCCCACGCAGGTGCCTGCAAACCTCTGCTGGCAGTCACCCACACAGGCAGATCGATTCTCCAGCAAAGACGTCTTCCCCAGCAGTAAGTGATAGGAGACGACACACTGTCAAGAATCCACGCAACACCAACAGAAGCAGCTACCAGAGTTAAGGCTATGCGTTTGCTCACATTATTCAAGACAGATGCCTTGCCAAATCTCCTTATATAAGATAACTACTTTTTTAAACTGTTATTCTTCAACTTGCATAAGTGCTTGTGCTTATGCTTGCAGAAACACATGTGGAATTCCACTTTATTCCATAATTTGGCAGTTTAAATGAGGATAGTTAGAACAACTCTGATCATAAATACATCAGAAATTAACACATGTGAGAACAGCCAAAAAGGATGGCAAGAGGAATAAGTAAGGGAACAGGTTAAAGAAACGAGGACTCATCCAAAATAAAGAGTGAGGGTGTGGGGGAAGCAGCTGTTTATGCACAAAGGTAACTGCGGGCCACGAAACCATCAGCCAGCTTTCCTTCCTCAGAAAACAACTTATTTTATTCCACTGTGCTCTGCCTAGCACTTTACTACTCCAAAGTGAGATCCTGTTGTTAAGCAAACATATAATAGATGCAGAATTACTATGCTAACAGTTTGCTACAGTTTTATTAAATGATGTCCCAAATTTTGGATAGAGGAGCCAATATAAACCGTGAAGAGAAAGAATGGTACTTCAGCAAGTAGGCTACATGGAAAATTCTGCTCATTCCTTATAAAAAAAAAGTCTCATTAAGGAAGTGATGTATTTTTGCTGCTGTTCTTCCTCTGAGCAACAGCTGTTTATTTTTTTTTTCTGAGTATTCCTCAGTGGTATGAACGTAAACAAATACGGTATGAATAAAGCATGACATCTTTTATGTTACTCTTGTTTTATTTCTGTCTTACTATCTTTACTGCTGCACATCACCCATAACTCACTGTGCACTCCTGTCAATACATGAAATGCAAAAAAAAAAAAAAAACAACACTTTTTGGAAAGCCTTTGTGAACAAAATAAAGAGCCAGTGCTTTGAACTGAGATGCTGATTAACAAAAGAGGTTTAGATTATGTGCAACAAACCAATCATCACTTACAAACACAGTAAACAAACGAGCTTCCTCAGGAAGTGATTAAGGATGGCTCAGGAAGCCACACAGACACACCAATCCTAGCTCTAAGATCCAGGACAGCTTTTTCCTTTCTTTTTCAGAGGAAAAAATTCAAGACAACAGACTGGTCTCTGACAATGTAGCTCAGTACTTAGTGCTCCTAAGCGATTACTACTTTAGTGTACTACTTTAAGCCAAGCAAAGACCAGTCTGCTTTGTCTATTGCTATCAGCTGGTTCTCTACTGCCTGGAAAAGGGCACATCTTTGTTTCTTTTCTTCGGGTTGAGATTTTTCACTGTGCTTCTCCAGGAAATAACTAAATACATAACAAAAGCTATACACACACACACACACACACACACACACATATATGCCCAGGTTAGATTTTTATCTTTCAGTGGAAAACTACTACACTGTGCAAAGCCAAATTATGCCCATTCATGGCAGACATCTAAGGAGCATCTTTCCTGAAGGTCAACTGCCTCAGTAACAGAGAAAAAAACAACTACAAATTTGGTTGGTAGAATGGAAAGGAGAAGAACAGAAGGAAATTCTTTAGCTTGGAACCACACCTACAACAGTGGAGTCACCAGATTAGTTTTTCAAAGGAACACTAATGAATGGGATTGCCTTCACTGAAGACCTATGAAAACAGAAGTTCTTTCAGTCCACTTCAGGGCAGGAACTCCAACAGACCAGCAGTTACTACAAATTGCAACAGTAATTACAGGGGAGTGACTGCTGAATATTCAGAGGAAATACTCCTATTACAATATAGGTGAAACTTCCTTAAAAGAAAGCTATGGATTCTGATGCCCTTTCCTGGTAGCAGTAACAGGAGGTTCCCCAGATCCTCCTTACTTCCCCAGCTGGTTTGTGCCCAGATCTGCATGGCCACGCAGTAGGCTGCTCTCATGATGAGGCAACTACTGAAAAATGGTACTGACTAACAACTACCAGTTTCTGAGATTGTTACCAAAGAAGACAACATCTGACTTCAAACAAAACAACTACAGCCATGTCCCAGTTTTCAAAATATGTGAGAAACTGCAAGTCTTATCTCAATCAGTGGACAATATCACTGCTTAGTACTTCAGACTGGCACAAAATAGACAAGGCTTACAATTATACTCCAAATAAGCCCACACTTGGCCATGCTTAATTTCATTCTCTTAGATAAACAAATAAGTAGTCCTAGTCCATAAAGCTCTCAAACATTAAATAATTACCAACCTGAGTATACTTGGTGTTGTTCTGCATCAGAGCTTTCAATAACGAATGACAATTTAATGCAGATTTGCACAATGCTAAGTTAAACGTGGCCCCTTATTTCAAATACCACAGCAATAAAATTAAGGTAACTGAAACACAGGTATCGAACTCTGCATGTGTGACAGGAACCACAGGAAAGTTAATCTCACGTAATACCTCTGGTTCCACACACTCTCCTTATAGGCTTTTACCATTTACATTTACTGTCAGTAAATGATGCATTTTAGTTTGCCCTCATTTATTTAATAGACCAGCTGAGTAAAAACAAAGGTATCAGTAGTAAGTAGTTTTGATTTCAATTTCTCACAATGGTAGATGTAAAATAATAATGCATGTGGCCAGGAAGATCAAAATGGAAATCTATACACTCTAAAATTCTACTGCACAGCACTAACAATTTCTTTTAGCTCACTTTCAAAGACTGAACGATTCTGTTCACCAAGCCTCCCTGAGCACTCATGCCCTAGTGAATTACATTTGCTTAATGCACACATAAAGTCAACTACCCGTTAATATAGCTAATCATTGTATGCAACTTAGAAGAGCTTAGGGTAAGTTAAAAAAAAAAAAAGGAGGGGGAGGGGGAACCAAAGTGACAAAAGTACATTCATAGACAGCTTTACTTCGTAGAGACATAAGAGTTTAAGGGGAAAAAATGTCAGCTTTCAGCATCCAACCTTATAAAGTCACAGAATTTAGAGTCAAGAGCTATTTTCTTTGGTCACAAACGCTGATTCCCTACAACAGCAACAAATCATTTTTTTCAAGTAGCCAAGAGGTTTTACACAAAATATCAGTTGCAAATTATTTCAAAAGTTCAGTTCACTGAAAATCACCTCTTAACAAAATAGATGAATAGGATCTATGAACTAATAACTCCTGCATTCCATAAGCAAGTCTGCAGCCGTGTCTGTCACAGCAGACGCATGCTGCTTAACTTCTACCAATCATCTTATGGTGGTAAATGATACAATTAAGTGCAGTTTTTCCCACCATGAATTTATTTTCAAATCATGTTAGTAAAGACAATAAGCACTGGCATAACTGTTCAGAAAAGCTGTTGTAGCTTGCTTGGATTACTTGGTCTTTGCTTAAGACCTGCCATACTCAAGTCAGCGCAGCAGAACACAGAGCTCCTTGGCAGCGCCGTACCCTGCCATTTCTAAAGCAAACCTGGAATTTGCAAAGCAGTGTTACGTGCCCTTTTTCCACACATTTACAAAGTGATGAAAAGTCTCACAGAAAAAGACCCACAGTTTATTATCTGTTCAAAGGTGAGGTTTTCTGAAAATCTCACTAATGCTATTGAATATATTGGCCATATAAGTTTTCTTATTACAGAAATACACCATTCATACATGAAACACGTCCTACGTAGCACATACCCAGCTCTCAAAATCTTGGGAGTTTTAGGCTCAGCCTTGTCCATACACATCTGTTTTCTGCCATGTGAACAGCCATTGAAAATGTTTATGAGACAAGCCCTGAGCACCTTAAAATCCTCTCTAAGTTCAGTTTTGCCTTTGGGTAACATACATATAAGTCTTTTAGAAGTATTTTTAAGAGCATCTGTTATGAAGTTTCAGATATGAACTTCATATACATCACATATGTCTTTAAGCAGGCAATCGATGAAGTCAGATCTTTACTAACAGAATCATCACCAGAAGAATTCAGTGCTGACAGATGAGATGTGAACTCACTTCCTCCGAAACTCCTTTACTTACAAATTAAGCCTGGTATTTGGCACTATATGACCACTGAAATTCACACTGATTTCTTAGAATATGTTGACTCTAATAAGCTATTTTTGCAACAATAGACACTCAAAAGTAACAGAGCTACTGCAAGTCCCATATTTTTCCTCTCACAGGGAAAAAAACAATGTGTGCATTGCACAAGGAGGAGAATCCACCCAATGATAGCCCCAAGGTATGTCGTTCTGAACATGACTGCTGCCAGGCCTAACATGGAAAAGCCCTTGTATCAAATTCCACAGAGGCGGATTTGCTGTGCTCTTACAGTAGATTCAGCAGGTTGAAAGAAGCTTCAAAGAGAAGGGAGTGACAACTTGAAAAATGTTACACTAACTCACATATTTTATTACAGTAAGAAAGAATTTGAAAAATCCTAACAATTTCTTTTTGTTTTACTTTTTTTCTTAAGCATGAAAAACTCAAAAAAACCACATTATCTTGACATAGATCAAAGCATCCTATCGTAATAAACCAAATGATGTCTACATTCATTTTCAGCAGTACTGAAGACAGTCGCACAGGAAAGCAGCCAGCTCAGCAACAAAGCACCATGTCACCTCAGTTGTGACAACTCTCTGAACTGCCGCCAAGAGTCTGAGGATAGGAGAAAATTTGCCAGAGCTGTCAGTGATCTGTAGAGCTTTAGGGTCCACACTGGTAATGCATGAAGTAAAAGGAACTATTAGTTACAATCATCTTTAATGGGCTTTCAAACACTTATATAACCAATACCTTCAAACAGCCAATGCAACACTGCAACACCGGCTGATGTAACTACAAATTAAACTCCTGGTAACCTGCTTTCCTGCATCTGGGGTTCAGCTCCACTGGAATTGAAGCGACCGGCAACAACTGAAGAACCTCCACTTCCCCACCTCCACTGCCATACAGCCAATAAACAAAACAACCACTGCAAATCAAATACTGACTGAATTCAAATACAACCTTGACTATTTTCAGTTATTTTTTCCTTCCGCATGGAACTTTCATTATGAGTTCTCTCCATAAACTTCAAATCTAAGCTTTCAAGCAATCAAAACACACACACAAAACCCACAACAAATAATTCTATTTGACCTTCCTTATTTAGGTCTGTGTGCCAGGTTTAATCAGCTCTAACAAACACATTCTACTTTTTAAAAAGACTGTAGAAACACATTTTCAAAACTAAAAGGAACAGAATGCATTGTTTTGATCGTACAGCCTGAAGCCCTTAGATCTGAGTTTTATCAAAGAATACTCTACCACTGATCAAAGCAGCAATGACAACTTAATGTTCTTTAAAGTTACATATTGCTGAATGAACTTCCCACTTTTGTCTTGTAGCCCCTGGCTCAGCATGTCATTGGGAGCATCCTCAAAGGACAAGAGACTTTCAGAAGCCCTCCATTCTGAAGCGACAGCTCAGTGATGGTACGAGCGGAGAGCAGAGTTGGCTGGATTAACTCCACCGAGGCTCTGATCTCATTTTACCCTAGAAAATTCAGGGTTATCATTTCTTCTGCAAAGATTATTTAGTGCATCACTGTATGAACTATCTGTACATGGTAGGAGCATTTCCTTATCGTCCCATTTCTGATTTCAGTATCACCTAAAGACATGCCACCTCTGTATTAAAATCAGTTTTTTAATTACTTGTCATTTAATATTTTGCATCTGATATGTGTCTGGTAGACTTTAAGCAAAGTCTGGAGGTTTCATACACGTGTGACAGAGTGACATTTTTTTTTAACAATTTAACAATTTTAACAATTTATTACTTATTTATTAATTATTTATTATTGTATTTTAACAATTTACTAAGAAATATGAGTTTAGCAGAAAAAAAATTTGCTTAATGGAATGCTTACATAATTTCTACTTCAGGCTTTTTTAATAAAAAGGCTTAAAACTCTGTAACATAACTACAGCACTTCTACAGTTATAAGATCTGTGATATCTCTGTAAAGTTGTAAGCCTAAAATCAATGCTTGCAACAACTACTTAAAGCACACTAAGTACCTTCAAATCCCCAGTCCACCTCCCACAGACAGGAGGAAAACCCCTGGCAAAACAATGCTTACAGTGACTCAAGAAATCAACGGCTGCTCAATAGAAGCATGAGCCAGGATTCAAGAGGCAGCATCAAATCTCATAACAATAGAATCCAGCACTATCTGCTCACAGCCTCTCTGGAATGCACATATCATCCAAGTACACCAACATTAGAAGCAGTGTTCAAACTCATTCATCTTGGCACAATTCCTTCATCTCCTACCTAAAAGCCCTTAAGGGGAACAGCTACTAGGGGGAAAGCCCATGGCCCAGAGCTTAGAAAACATACATGTTCCTGCAAAGACTTTGATTTTCACAAGTGGAGTACTACAAAGCTAGAAACACAACAGGCTCAAGAATATCACTGGTAATAATTAGACTGGCTTTTCTCTCCTCCGTCCTGATTTCACCCACACCTCCCCAGATTTCCTGCAAACTTCTTTTCAGAGAAGGCAAGGCACAGTTTGATGGTAGGAAGCATGGAACCCGAGAGGCCGGATTCTGCAAGTCTGACACGTGGTATCCTACACATTGATCTCACAGAATAGTAAAGAGCAAGTGGCAAGAGATGGACCTTTCTTAGCCTGAACTAGTCAATTTCGAAACACTAAAATCATGTATACATACACACACCTTGTATAAACACCTACATAGATGCACGGGGTATCGAGGCTCATTGGAAATCAAAACTGAAGACAGACCGGGCAACATCAGGTCACAGACAACCTTCCACTAAGAAATTCTTACCTTCTAAAAACACATCTCTTCTACCATGGATATAACAAAAAAATTATTTTAAAAATTAAAACTCAAGTGGTGTCGCCTTGAGAGATGTCTCTTTCCAGATATATGATGAGACCATAACTTTCACTAAGACTCTGCGACCAATAAGAACTATCAGACAAACATGGGAATATTTACAGGTCAAACCATCCTCTGCCCAGATCACATGAAGAATTTAAATGAAATGGACATGACCTGAAATGCTGAGGTACTGAACCCTACAGACACTCCTGGATCTCTCTGTCAACTTGGTAATTATATAAGAACACCATTCATACCTTAAATACAGTCAAAACTCAACCAGGCAGTATCCAAGTTAAAGGATAATCAAAAAATGTAGGGACCTCAGGAAAAAAAAAAACCACTGTGATGGAGCCCAAGTCATCATCATCTTGTTAAAATGTGCGATAAAAAGAAGATGAAATCAGTAACAAGCTGAGCAACTTCTAAATATTGTTGAACAAGTGTTAGAAAGCCCAAACACTTGCTAGGTTCCTGGTCTCTACACTTTTACCTTACAAGGACTTCAGACTCCAAGCTACTGACATGAAGCCATGACAGCAATTTCAATTTGTCCCTGATCACTTTTCCAGATACATAACGACCACAGCTGTTTTAAGAACCACATTTCACAAAACTGAAGGCATTTGGAAATCAAATGCACTGAGTAATATCAGTTTGTTTTTTTTTCTTCAAAAAACAAAAACACACTAATTAAAATACCTTTGTTTCCAAATGTTTTTCCCAATCATTGAGCTAAATCACAATAGCAAATTTTAAGTCAAATTTGCCAGCCCAAGAATACACAATATAAATGTTAAAGTTACAGCTTCTTCAGTTGTTTTCTATTAGTTTCCTGATTAATGAATTACAGCACACATACACCGAACACGTGCATTTTTGACAACCTACTGGGCAACAGTATGATGATAAATACCACAGGCCTTTCTTGGAGCATTTTTTTTTCTTTTTCCAATTTTTTGGCTCTTAGTATCATTTCCCCTGCAGTCACAGGAAATACTTCAGTTCCAGTACACCCTATAGAAGCCTATCTAGAAGAGGTCAAACAAGAAAACCTACACTGGAATGCATAGAACTGAAAACATAGTTCTAGAATTGCTCTGACCGTATGTTTTTATGTCTGCTTTTGCTACTAGCATCCACTGATGTTATAAACCTTCCATGGTGAAGATGGTATGATACTAACAAAAAGGCTTTCCAAAGACTCTCAATGAGGGGAAGTGACACAGAATTATGGAAAAAAAGTAACTGTAAGAAGGGGGCAAGCAGACAAAGAGAATAGTGAACAGGTTGGTATACACAGATGACTCATCCTGACACATTGTCCAGGTTAGGGCATACAGAAAAACTTCAGTTGATAAAAATTTCCAGCAATTTAATAAAACTTTTTTTTTTTTTTCTTCTGTCTTCGCTTCCCTCCCCATAAATTTAAAGCACTCGGAGGTACTCACAGTCCTCCTGAGAATTTAAACCAAACCAAGTATTTGAGCAATGCAGACTCTGTTATAAAATCTCACACCACCAACATCCTTTAATTAAATAGGCACCACTGTGTTTGGACATGCATGAAAGCTAATCTGTTAAGGAACAGCACTTGTACAATACACCACCCTGTGCTTTGGTCACCTCTGTTTAGGTCATGAAGTCCAACAACAGTAACCATCCACAAGATCATTTTGTTCAATTCTTCTGAGATAATCCTTCCCTATAGTTTTCTAGGGAAATTTTTTCTTACAAAAAAAAGAAAATGTCATTCTTACTGACTGTGAGGACAGAGCTGTATAGTAGCTTACACTAAATCAAAATGCTCTCCTGCTAGAAAGCCAAAGAATGTCTTGAAGTTACTATATTTTCACTGTGCTTCCACTAATACAGCATCACTACTAAAGCCTTACTAACTTTGATGTTAAAAAAAAACACAGTAACAGGCAAGTGTTGGCAAGTTTCACACTGATTTGGGTAAAGAACAATTTTTTTGTTGTTCTCCATAAGAGCTAATATTAATTTCAGTTAGTAAGCTGACTGGTAAAATATACATATAATTTATTGCAGGACACAGTCTACTGAATAAAACTGCATGTGTTAAGAAAACAAGCTGTTATTGCATTTAAAATTTAAAAGACATCTATGTATTTCAGGAAAACCAATTTTCTTACGACAAGAATTGAGAGATTTGTATTTAAGAGTTCATGCTCCTTTAAATAGTCGCAGACTCACCGAGTGCAAAGCTCATGTAACCCAATCTATGTTTTCCTCAAATCCCCACAAGTCCATTTACTTAAAAACACCACACTCCTGGATTGGTGCCTGGCGTACCAAACCTGCCCCATCCTGCATACATGTTACTAAATTAGGAAAGCAGAGTGGACTAACGTTACGCCAACTCTGAAAAAAGAACAGAGCCTGCATCAGTTTGTGCCGCAGCTTTTAAAGACACAATCATACAAAAAATTGAACGTTGATAAGTATCAGCATAACCTAGCTTAACCAGACAGTAATAAAGGCAGAAGGGACAGACAGCAGGAAAAGACCCACGAAATATCAATGTATTTTCTCCTCCACCTTCACTCCCCAGCACCCCTACCAGCCCCCGACTTGAGGTTTCTGAAAAATATGAAAAACATATTTAAAAATTAAGTTAGACTGCATATTTTAATGCCAAGATCCATAAGAATAATAGAATTACTGGCATGCTACAGCCCTGATCACAGGAAATCTACTGTGAAAACAGAGGTAGGAAAAGGCATGTAAACATAACCTCTTAATTAAGATTTACTGAAATACCTCATATTGAGCTCTATTCAGAATTGCTAAGTCGAGTATTCAGGAAGTCTTTACCAGTGAAATATTGGTATGAATAGTAAATACGGATATTGTATTTTATAGTGACTTTAAAAAAAAAGAGAAAAATGAATACACAGTTTTCACATCTCAAAGCTTCCCTTGCCCCCAGTTAGCAAAGCATATTGCCAAGTCTGTTTTGCTTTGCATTTATCAATTAACATTCCTCGGGTTATTTTCTAAACAGGCAGAGCAGTAATTAATTGTAGTTTGATTTAATCCTCCTCATCATTAAAACTGAAGTTACCTATGCAAGAGAAAATGATACTGTACAAGTTATATTTTTTAAGTTCTTCTTCATGAAGTCTTCCAGCCTGTCAGAAACACAACGTGCATCAGTTATAAAAACCTCATTGATCTTACTGCTATTAATTTCTTATTAACTCAGAGGATTATTGATTATGAAGAGATAATTACTCATTTCCTAATAACAGGTAGGAAAACTCAGTCCTCCCCAATATTAAACACGACTAACCTCATAAAGGTGTGGTCTCAACAAATGGAACGGGAACACCCAAGTTCTATTTCTGGTTAACACTGACTCCTGCTGTGGCCTGGAGCAAATCACTTCTGTTAAAACACTTTCCTGTCTGTAAAAGATGACAACCTGCCTTATCAGCTTCAGAGAATCTCTCTCAAATGCTTTGAAGACTTTTTTTTTTTTTTTTTTTTTTTTTTAAGTCTACAAATGTATTATAATGGGACTTAAACGGACTATTTCTAAAACAATTTGCCTTAAAAAGAACAAGGATTTGAACAGAAGTGAAATGAAGAGTATGCATGTCATTAAGCTCTTGTAAATATGGCTGCAATTTGCACTTCTAAAATACTAAAGGCATATGAAGAAACCAGAAACTCTCCTTTGGATTCAACTTAAACGAACCAAAAGGCAACAACTGAATGCAGCACGCAGAGGTATCAAGAGAACACAGAAATATTAATTAGAAATGGAAGCCTCACTTTTTGTTCGGAAAGAAAGGGTAGTGTTTGGCAAACCTGAATTTGAGTGCTGCAGAGATCAGTGCCTCCCTGCTGCCACCACTGCTCACACACCCCACTCACCTGCACTTTTGCTTCACACATCAAAGAAACAGCATCACACAGATTGCTTACAACTGGCTATTATTCAACTGCATTTTATTTATTTTCCCTGATCAATGCACTCAGAGCATTTAAGAACTGTTTCTGACAACAAACACAAAGGGAAACTTGGTCTAGCCCATACAAAGACAAGTGCTGCTATACATCTACATACACACACTTCCATTTTCATGGGAATTTTGCCTAAAGATGTGCTGGGATCATAAACCATACCCTATTCTTTGTATAATTACTTAAGCTTTTGCTCTTGACTTGGCAAAACATGAAGCTTTTCATTTTAGTATATCTATAATTAACTCCAACATGTGCTGAGTAAACATAACCTCATTTTTAATTAAATCTTTGAGCAAGATGCTACAACTTGCCATTTCTAAAGAGAAGTATTTGTCAAGCAGTGTGCAACATAAGTCCAATCCTTGTCAAACAAAACATTCATCTGAGTATAACCCACCTTCTTTCCAGTCATCTGTTGTCCAAACACGCATTCACTAACTACAAAACCAAAATGAAAAATCACCACATCAAAACTTTAAGGATAAAGTAAAATCAAGTCTATATGATAACATAACAGTCCTGAAGCTAAAGGTGTCTCAGTTTTCCCACCCGAAGAATCATTTCTCCAGTACAGCCCATAGATTTTTTTTTTGCAAGCACAGTATATATAGTAATTCTTATAGAGAAAGAAAAATCTAGTTTCTCAAGCATGAAAGCAGTTGACACACCATATACATCATGAACATAAGAGAAAAGAACTTTCAGAAAGTTTCTAAGCAATCATTTTTAAGAAGGGCCAGAAGATTTACTTCAACACGTTCAAATAGACCTAACTAAAATCCTGCATTAAAATGATGCATCAACTCCCGGAGTAAAGAGAAATTTCTTAAAATAGAGTTACTGTAATAATACAATCCATCTTTCACTTATGCTACAACTAAGATTTTTCAAAAAATATTCCCAGTAGTGTATCTAAATGGTCCTCAAGAGTTTGAAGGATTTAAGTGGTACAGTTAAAGAGCAGAAAGTGCGACGTTCAAGAATTAGGCTTTCCAGCGTCAACTAAAAGAGCCAATATGTTGTACAGGACAAAAGACACAAGGTCTGCCATTTGCAAAACAAAATTAATGCTGAACACTTCAATGAAAAAAGCACTCAGGAGAACTCTTGTAAGTATTAAAATTCTTACCATGTTCATTTCTTTAGACTTAGTTGCAGCTCTTTTAAGCAGCTCTTGTCTCAAAGAGGGTCTTTCAGTTAATATTTTTTTATTACCATGATTTAGATACTCCGACTCTACATTAGACAAGAGCAGGTCCATTTATTAACCTTAACAAAGAATAAACCAAAACATGTCTGCAACAGAACCTCACAAAGCATTTTCTTCTAGCTATTTCATGTTCCATTTCAGTGTGCTTATTCTAGACAATTTTTCCATTTGCTTCTCACCAAATTCAGCTTAGTCACCTTTCAAAGCTGTCAAGATACATGATGCAAGTCAGACTGTTTAATTGCATCCAACCACCAAAAACAATGTGCTCAGAGGCCAAAGTGCATGAAGTTATCAACAGGTGACGCCAACTTCACAGTGTTTGCTAAGCACAAAGGTAGGATTATTATTTACACTACAAGAACGCTACAGCATGCAAAGCGTTTTCTAATCTCCAAGAAACATAACATCCATGCTTCAACTACGGGCCTTTTTCCCTTCATCAGTGCGGACTAATTTCTTTAGGAAACTACACCTTTCATACAGCCTGCACATTTTTTCATCATCCTCCCTCACATCTTCTCAAGACAACTTCTCAAACCTACTCAGACATGACTAAACCTGAAACAGAAGAGAGGCCTTCCAGTTACTCCATTCTCACAAACTTTATGTGAACAAATATGTAAACACTAAAACCTCTCTGCCCATCATGCTGAAGGTAAACAGCAGCACATGCTCAGTCTTTAAAGTCTGAAAAACATCTACAGTCATACTGAAAACAAACATCTTTATAAGGCTTCATTTCATGCACTGATTCAAATGTTCAAAAATAAAAGCTATGCTGAATTTCTGAAAGGCAACACTAAAATACTAACGAGTGTTAATAGCACAACTGTGGAACAATCTCATCAAAAACAGATAATTAAACACCACATGCTACTCATTTTTTCTTTCAATTCTTAATCACAACTGAAGAAGATAAAACAGAGTCATTCTTAACAATATAAAGTCTGATAGAAAACCATCATTAACTATATGAATATGAGAAACTGTTTGCCATCCAAATGTTTGCAGTCATAATAAAAAGATTTATTAGTACCCTCAGTAAGTTGCTACAAATACCCATGTAGTTTCAACAAAATCTGGGAGTGCTTAGAGCACCAGACACCAGGAAGGGAAAGAGAAGAGGAATGACAGGCTAACAACTCTGAAGTAAGCTTGTTATGTGGTGACATCATTATACTGCAAGTTGGTTACACAAGGTGAATAGTAATCAACCTTTCTTAACTGAGTCCCTGCTGTGATAAACAGTTCTCTGCCATTTGTGTGATAACTGCGTAGGACAAAGTTTGAGGTAAAATGATAATCACCAGTTTTGAGAAGTTGCTTCTGCAAATGACCACCACCCTTACCTGAGAATTTTTTCTTTAAAGCAGCTTTCTACATTCAGCACAAGCTGCATTTGTAGAAGCTAAACTGTCTTAAATGGTAACTTCTTTTACAAAGTAAGAGAAATAAAGGTTTGTCCTTCCCTAACAAGATGTTGCAATGCAGTATCTGCTCTAAAGAAAGCAGTTAACAACAACCCAGTATAATAACATTCTGCAGTGAAATCATACCTCACCCTAGCTTTGTTTTATTAATTTTGCTTGTTTTCCTGAGAGAATGCTATTTAATTCTCTTGTATGCAAATTCATACTACCAATGTAAGTGAGAATAAAACAACTTAAGAAAACCTACTACTTTGCTCTATTTTGTCAACTGTTCAATACTAATGGTATTTCCAAATTTAAGTACAAGTAATCTTTAAAATTTTCACTGTTTGACAATGTAAACCTAAGGAAACAAGTACTCTTCAGGAAATGTTACATTTAGAAACACTCAGTGCAGTAGATTAGCTGGGCACATTCTCAAGTGTAAGGGAAAGATAAATCTTGCTTGGACTGGTAACACTCCTGCTGCGTGACATCCAGCCATGATGACACTGACACCATCTGAACGGAGAGGATTAGAAACGATAGCAATAATCACATACGCATACACTGACGGTACTCCATCACAGAAACAAAGAACAGACGTCAATGGGTTCCCCAATATAAAATTAGCAACAGTAGTATTGTTTCTAAACATGCAAAATTTTCATATGTTTAAAGTGAAAAAATCACTTTTTTCTGATGATGTTCAGTACGAAATTTGGTACACTTCAGAGCAAATTAAACGAAGCTTTTACACGCCGCTGATACCACCTCCAAATGTGGTAGACTTGAAATCAGCTCCTCAGTAATGTAAATTATCCTTTTGAAAGTAGTCTTTTCTTGGAACCTTTTTAAGTTAATGTGTGAAGTTTTGAAGCAAATGTGCCACTTTTTCTTTGAACAAGTCTTTCTTTCATGGTACAGCACCATAAGGTAAATTATCTTTGAGGAACATAAAGCGCATTCAAAAACTCTCCTTTCTCTTGAATGTAGGACATCTTAAAATTGATGGAAATTTTACTGGCCTTAGGTCATAATGTTTAACAGGTTTATCTAATTTCATTCCAGAGCATTTACAAAGCCAATTTATTTTTCCTTTCTAATCATAATCATTCTTTGACTGGTTCTACAAAGCTTAGTATGCCTAGAAAAGTACAAGGAGAGGACTACCTAGATTTCTGCAACCAAGACTTCAAAGAAATTGCAGTATATCTCTTGCAAATAAGCCACATGAACTTAACACATGAAAGTCACACTGAAAATTTAGTTCAAGTTAGAGCCAAAAGCTAATCCTATTAGATTAAGTTACACCAGTTTTTTTGTTTGTTTGTTTGTTTTATTTGTTTTGTTTTTTTAAATGCTGGCCTTACATTTTATCTTCTCTGCAGATCAGAAAAGGCAAACACCCCAGAGCAAGAAGAAAAAGTAAAACAGTGAAAAAAAATTCAAAAGTTACTGTTATCTGATCTGGACAGATAGATTGAAGATGGAAGAAGGGAAATCAGTTACTTTTGCTTATCAAAGTACTTAGAAAGCAAAAAAAAAAAAAAAAAAAATTCAAAATTTGCCTATGGCCAACTTTTTCTGACTCTGTGTCACATTTACTTGGAATACATTTTGCTTTTTTGTTATAAGCCAGTAAGAGCAGCATTTGTTATCTACTGTCATGCTGAGGTAGAACTGCCATAGGCAAAGCTACTGGACACGTGTCTTTTCTGAAAAAGCATGAGGCTGTTTGGCTAAAAGATAGAAGGAGAACTGGAATACTTTATACTCAGTTAAATCCAAATAAACATTTTATCATAATGACATTTGTCATTAGCATTTTGTGTCTTCTTGAGTAACTTCCAGACTTTCTTGTTACAATGGCAACAGCTGTTACATAAACACTTTATTTTCCTCTTCAGAAATATTTTTCATTATTTTCCTCCACCTCACATCAGTACTGCACAGCTTACTATTCTTTAAGTGCATTCGGCACAGTACCGTGCAGTGGTAATACCCACCTCATCTTCACCTTCAAGTTTTGCCATGCTCCATCTTTAAGACCTGAGTAAACCTAGAACAAATCACTGTGCCAAAGAAGATCAAATGGGTTTTGCCATTGTTTTAAGACTTCGTTTGTACTTACCTGCAGGTAAATATTTCAGCTGGTTGTTAGCCAAACGAAGATGACGCAAAGATCTCAGGCGACCGATCTCTGGACACACAATTTCAAGGGCATTATCACTTAGGTCCAGAAACTGCAGTTTAACGAGGGAGCCAATGGCTTGCGAGAGAACAGATTAAAACATGAATGTGACCCAACAGTAACGTTAAAATCTTAATAGGACTACGAGGGGATAAAAAGCCACAGTACCTTACACCTAAGCAGCAGCAGATTTTGATGCATTAAAGTCGGTCTGAGAACTGAATGACACAGTTGATGAAAATGCTCATCTAAAAAACTTTATTGCTGGCAGTGAGGTTGAGAGGAAAACCTCACTTTTTTTTCCACTTTTATTCCTTTGCATCTATCCAATCTATATGTACCAACAGAGCTTAAAGTACTGCACTGAAGTTGGACACAGAAATCTAAATTTAATGCACAGGAGACTAATACAAGTTCTTGATATTTTAAGTTTCAAAAGTGCCATGACATAAACCAGCAGAGTATTCTGGGTAGTAAGCAGCTCAGAGCAGAAGACGCTCTGGATTTTTGTTTCTGTAGATGAGTGCCACTTAGCCATTCCAGTCTCTTCAATTAGAATTGAAGCAACCAGCGTTCAGATGCATTTGAGAGTTCATTAGAAGAATTTAATATAACATAAACAAGGATATTATCAACTAAAAGCTATACTGGTATGTTTTGTATCAAAGTCTTTAATGTTTTATGGGAAAATAAAGAAAAAGATAGGCCTCTTCAAAGAAGAAAAATGAATATTTTATGATTCCTGCCACTTATGCGAGCTGGTAGATTACTTACCTTCAGGTACAACAACTATGTTATTTGAATGAAGGTACCTGGGGGGAGGAGAAAAAAAAAAGCAGAGGACACCACCTGTTACCCTCAAGGACTTCTGCTACATAATCAGTTTGCAAAATATCCAATTTCAGATTGAAAGAGCACTCTCACAGCCATTCCTCTTTATGACCATAAAAGCTGTGGACACCACATATACTGGCAATGGACAGATACTTAAGTTTCACTTAAGACTAATGATAAACTTAAAAATAAAACAGAATGACACAATTATTTAAAATGGAACATTCACAGTTAAAATAATGGGCTTCAATTCTGAGAGTCACAAGAAAAAAACATCAAGGAAAAAGAATGAAGCAGACAGCATAAGTAAAGCCAACCATACTTGACCATCAGGTTACCCCACATAGAATGCAAGAAAAGAAAAAACACCTGACAGAAGCTATTCCAATTAGAAACATTTCCCTCTATACTTAAAAAAATAATCTTGCGCCTTACCTGACTGAATGAATGCAAATGATGCAGTCACCCTAATTGAGTTTTTCAGATCTAGAGTATATTTTTCCAAAAGAAAAAACAAAAAAACCCAACCAAACCCAATGTTACCCATTGTCGCTTAGTTACTGAGGGAGAGCAGCTCTCCCACTAAAATTGTTCAGCACCCCCTGCTGGAACTTTTCCAGCACTGCCAGTCACTTCTCAACTACTGCAACATGCATTTCTCGTGTTTTAATTTTGATGCCTAAAATAACACGGCTGCAAATGAACAAATGGCTCTTGTAGAAAATAGCACTAATGAAATTTTCAAATACTGATAAATATTCAAAAGCAAAAGGATAGCCAATGTTTTTGTGAAAACCTTCTTTTGTAGCCTTGACACGAGAATTCTCCTACTCATTTCACCTGCAGCTCCCAGAAATACTCGACTATTTCAATCAGTAAATTAGAAAAGGTACATGATAAGGATTTACAACAGGCCTCCCAGTATGACAAACACAATGTATATAAGTAGACAACAGTACAGTTCTTAAGAATGTACAGTGAAATTGCTACCAATTTTCATTTTTATTAAAGTGAAATTTGTCTATAATAAACTAACAAATTTTGTTTTTTTTTAGAAAATATTGCAGACTCTTCTTTGACAATGAACATCTCTTACTGTCTGATCAAACACTGGCTTCTGTTATTAAAGTTACACAAATCACAGGCTCACTGCAATTCCCTAGAACGTAAAGAATAATGGTGGTACAGCTATGCTTGCTGAACCTCAAATAATTAGGTATCACTCTTACAGTCGGTGCTTGTAAGATATTATTTTAAGTTATAATTTACAAAGCTCTTCCCTAAAGGCATCATCAAATAGCAGAGATCTCCTGATACCCCATGGCAAATCATTAAACACTAAATATATGAAGTAGTATTTATTTTACTGCTCAGCAGCATAAACAAACTCTTAAGACTCCAGCATGATGAGACATGACTGTTACTTAAGCAATTTGGAGGCTGCAGTCAGTGACATACAAAACAGTTCAATTATACGCTGGTCATGTGTACCAGAAAGGTGTGGCCTCAAGGACCAAATTAAGATGACAAGATCAGACAGCTGAACGCATTAGACTACTCACACCACCTCCTGTTTGGAGCATTTCATTAAACAGAAGCACTGATCTGTCAATTACCAAACTACAAATGAGAAAAATGAGTTACAGCGGGATGTGGGGATGTCCTTTTTATCCTCCATCCTCCAATTCCATTAAGCAAGGACAATACAGCCTTAACAACAACAAAAAGTAGGGAGTGAGGGAAACTGTTGGCTCAGGCTTCACAACTTCAATTTAATTGCCAAAAGAAAACAGTTCACATGGTGCCCCTTCTGTGGGCAAAACTGGGTAATCCATTCTGTCTCCAGCTGTTACTACTCATACTTGCACATTCCTGCTGCTACTTGTCTTGACTTAAAAAAAAAAAAAAAACAGCCATGGTGCACAAACCACCTTCTAGAATCAGTAAGACTGAAGACTTTATAGCTCTCATAGCTGGAGTGGCAATGTGCAACAGGGATGGGCTCTGGCTCTGTCACAACCATCGCATTTGGAGCTTCAAGTACTTTGTATTAGAATTACAACAGTTTAGATAGGTGTTTTTCCCCCCCTTGACAGTGCAAGCACTTGTATAACTGTTCTTGTTATTCAACACAAGAAATCCTAAAAAAAAAAACAAAAAAAAAAAACACTGAATACATCTGGATTTACCACCATTTGAAAAAACAGAAAAAGCACCTTTTTTGGTCTCCAATAAAACCCTTCCTTTTTAAAACACAGGTAATATACAGCAATACATTACAAAACTATTTTAAGATGAGATGGAGCAGCACAATAAGAATATATTAGAATTCCTACACAAACTCACAATTCCACGAGGTTTGGAAGCTTCTGTGCAAGGTTTTCTGGCTGAAAAAGAGTTAGAGATTTTTAGGTTTCAAAACAAACACACACTGTGTACCCAACTAATTTTACCAATCACACTAAAACACGTTAGCAGCTACTCACAGAAAAACTGCAACAGAAAGCTTGCATACAATACCCTATTTCCACACCCCCACATATTCTCCACCAGTGCAATTGGGATATTTCAAGGGTGAGCAATTCATTACTGACATTGAACTACAGCCTAGAAGTGACATTAACGTATCCTCTAACAAATGGTAGGTGGACTTCTGGGGCTGAAGAGATGAAATACAATATATTTTCAAAAGTAAAGTTCTAAAGTGAATTAGTTGAGGCTGAGAGCTGCTGAGAAGCTGTAACCACTACAGACTTGAAGGGGAATAAGATCTATGCAAGGTATCTCACTTCAACACTTTATTTGTAATACTGGTAAACCAAGAAAAGATCTAAAAGTTTTGTGTACCTTAACCAATAACCACAAAGCCAGGCACCCCGAACCCAACAAACTAAATTGCCATATTTGCATGTTAACATGCTATCATTTCTATAATTACTGATCCATAGCAACTCTGTTCCACGATGGCCTTTATAACCAAGAATGTACACCACAAAATGGGCTTGCTAAGTCTGAAATGTCGGTAATCATAGTTAAGACAGTTTCACTGCTTAAGAAATCTATTTCAAACACAGATTTTTTACATTATCCATATATCCAAATAAATTTTAAAAGCAGACTTACCACACTGTCAATTTCCTGTAAAAGAGGCCTAGCAATCTGCACTGCCATGCAAATGTAAGCTGTTTTATTACCTAAAATACTTTGCATGGTTTCATAAACTTACTACGAATAAATACATAAACCTGAAAAAGTTATCGTGATGTGCTTATGCAACAAGCACACCACATGCTAGATTTGAGCACGCACAGCAAAACATATTTGTTTTTAAGTAAGGAGCAGCAGATAAGGCTCTGTAATAAATTAATCAGCTGACCTCAGGACTCAACAAGCTAAACTGATCAGTTGTTGCCACCTACTGGAAGGTTTGTGTCAGAACATTTGTCAGAACAGGAGATTATTTGGTCAGCGAGTAGAAACTTAATACGGGAAAAATATACAAAGGCTGCAGCGTGCTCAGATCCAAATTAAACACATCAACATTCAACTTGAAAATTAAGAAGGAAAATTAAGAACAGTAGCTCTTCCATCCTAAACCTTTGTTCTATTGAGGACGCTAATCTGAAATTCAAACATTTTCACCTCACATCAAGCCTGAACTGCTTTATCTTAAAATACGAAGAATTTAAAGGAGAGAAACAACCCCACAGTTCACAATTTTACAGTCTAGAATATCTACCACAAATTCTATTTATGTTCTTGAGTGCCACAAAAACAACTGGTCCGAGTCAAATGCTTTCAACACAACATCTCACAACAACATTAAGATTAAAAGGGACTATTCATGGTCCATGCATTGAGGAGTAAAGTCAGTGACACAGACTGCAGCCTTTGTTGTAGGCACAGCAACTAATAACAATGACAGATGAATAATCAATCACTTCTGCCACCAGTTTAGGGAAGCTTGCCTCATCCTCAGAGGGCATTTTTCAAAAAGTGAGTCTGCTGATTTGTCTCAACAGGACAGCATTGCACATTCTGAGAACCACCTTCTGGTATGGCTCAATTATGCTTCTGACAGCGTCATGAAAGCAAACTCACTTCGTTTTGTAGATGAGGAAACAGGATCACTAAAATGCTAACGTTATCAGTCAAATACTAAATTGGAAGGTATAAGAAATTGAAGTTGGGATGTAGGCATGCTATAGAGCTTCCTGACCCAATCACTATGCAAGTCTTCTATCATTTTCATCTTGGCACTAAAGACAGAAGTTTTTTCTTGAGAAAGGAATAGGGAAATTCTGACAGCGTAACTATTCCAATGTTTCCATAGGAGCTGGTCAGTGTTTTTCAACTCAGATATAATCAGCTGTTAAGGCAGAAGGAAGCACCACCTTAAAGAAACACGGTGCAGATTAACTACCATCAAAATTAAGTCTGTATGTATTGATAATGCACTGCTCATCATCTTGCATAGGATTCAAGAAGCACAAGCTGAAAGAGACACTAAAATTACACTTCTGAAGCAGGATCACCTTTTAAATAAAGTGGTATATTTTTTTTAAATTCTCAAATGAGACTTGTTTCCCTTTGCAACTTACTACTACTTCACTAAATTGAGTATTACTCCCCTTACCAGTAATGGACATAAAATAATAAGTTTATGAAAGCACTGTTTCATAAGAATACAGGTGTCCGCTGTTCTCACCCTTCCTTCAATTCCTTTTTAACTCTGTCTTCTCTTTCCCAAAGCTAAATTAACCCATATCTCTAAGCCTTCTCTCACAGAGCATTTTCTCAAGAATTCCCTTGATGCAGCTTTTTCTTCTCGCCACTTACTTTCTTTACCTTACTTTCTATTCTCAATTTAGCTAGGTTTTCCTTAGGTATATAGCACAAAATTGCAACCCTTGCTCAGCTTACACTTTAATGGTATCCAGGAATGAACTGCTTATGTTTTTAATGGAAACTGAAACTTACTATGCACAAAAAAAAACCAAACATATGTGCCTTTTTGTGGAACACGCTGCTGACTTCACCTGTTTTGGTCTACTACAACTTCCAACCTGTATACTGCTGAATAAATGCTGTTAGATCCAATTTTGGTTGCCCAAGTCATAGCTGTAGCACTATGCACTTGAATGAGATCCCAGCAAGTCATATTAAGGGAAAGTTATCCTGGTCACTCTGAATACTAATTCTCTATTTCTTGCTGTTAGAACGTAAATTTGCCTGAGTAAGATCTAAATTTTAAGTGTTGCTTCAGTTCCATTAACTCACAACTCAATTATAATTATTACCTCAAGAAAAACAAAACCGAGATTTAAAATAGACACACAGAAAAGTGGTACACAGAGCTCTTCACATTAGATCCATCTTTTGAGTAGCACAAACTTCATGAGCCTCACACACTAAGTAATCATTGACTTTCAGGTTAATTTTTAAAGCAATTTTACTTTTTAACCACGAATGCTACAATTCCATTAAATCATTAAGCAAAAAGACCTCCCCAAGAAGTACCGAGGTAACTTTCTACAGCTCATGCAAACTTAATTGACTTCAAAGATGAAGGAAAGTATAAAACCTTCAGAATCCTCCCAGCTCTTGTGCTGTGAAACAAAGCCTTTATTAAGGAAATCTAATGCATCATTGTCAAAGCTTTAAAAACTACTACTTACTGCAAGAGATGTCAAAAACAACCACCATCCCCCCTCAACCCTTAACAGTTTATTCTTCCTCCTGTTGGCAGTTTACAGAAAACAAGTTTCAACTGGCACCTTAACAGAAAGCTCAGTATTAGATCTTGGGATTGCCATTGCCTTTACAGTAAAGTGTACACGAAGGTCAGCGATGTTGAAGCTAATGCAGCTGAACTAAACAGCTAACATCTCCTAACAGTAGAAAGACCTGACCACTGACACTTGGAGCAAGATTTACAAGTTAAAAAAATTATTATGGAACACAAACAAAAAATTGGATCTTCAGAGCTCTGAGAGTATCTATAAAAATGGCATATGCTTTCATTTATTATACTCTACGTTATCCATCCAAGTTAGAACATAACACAACCGTGTACTTGTATTTCACAAGGGATCACGTCATTCAGGATCAAATTTGCTAAAACATTCTTTAATCTTTTCTATTTCAAAATCAGACAGTAAGCATCACAGTAAAGAAGTTGTCGTACCAATGTGGTCAGAGAATTTCTTTTCATATAAAGTCTCTCCAAGTACTGCAGCCCCTCATCTTTCAGTAACTCCAAAGGAAAATGATGGAGATTCCTGTAATTTAGGAACAAATTCTTGTGCTTTTCCAGCTTTGCCTCTGAGATTGTTTTACACAGTTCTGATGCCATGACTAATTCTGTTCCAAGCACCACATCTAGTGCACTGCATCTTCTACAAACAGGCCCATTTCTAGGAGACAAGAGAGAACAAGACAGTATCAAGGTTTATGCCATGCAATCTTTTGCTGAAAGACTTAGACTGTTAGATATTACAACTATCAAAACGTAGCCATTCCATTCAATACATAAAGTACTCAGAACATTCATACCAGCAATTCTCTTTCTGCATAATGTTCAAGTGTACTCAGATCAGTATTATCAAGATGTACAGCATACACAACAAAATAATGCTTTTTTTTTTTTCCCCCCATCATCATTTTCCATCAATAGTTTTGTCAAAGCTGACATTAGCAAAGAGAAAAAAAAAAAAGACATCTCTCTCCTACCCACTACTGGTGTTCTACATTTACTCTGTGGCGCATGCTAAGAATGCACAATCTTCAGCAAAATGCAAAATTGATCAGAGGACGCACGTCTGGACAACTTAAAAACATCTGCACGTAGATTTAAAGCCAACATGACAACAGGTTATAAAAGTTTAAGTCTTCCCACACAAAATAACGAGGAAATGCTATCAGTTGTATGAGGTATTGGGATGGACAGCAAGTAAGACCATCTGAAAATAGGATAATTAATGCAAGAGAAACATGAAATTTTGCAGTTATCAGTCACAGCTATAACAGCAGACTTTCAGCAGTCCTAAGTAAACACAAACAAAGTATCCAGCTTTACCAATGACTTCAAAGCCAGAAAACTGAAGCATGATGATTAATTTTTGATTTATCTGTATGTGAAAGCAGGCTTTATTTAGCTTACTTCACAATCAAAATTCTAATCATCATTACATTGCATAAATTTGGATAATAAAAACAATGCTGCCCCTTTTATGCCGCCTCAAAACTCGGGAGGATAAAATACACTCAGAATTTTTATAAAAGTAAAGTTAAAAGCTTCCTATAGCCTTGTGTGTCCCAGCTCATCTCCGTTAAGAAAAAGGAAACACAACTGATTTCCACCAATAACATTTGACCTGTGAGTTAATTTCTTTACTGATGGAAGGATTTCCCTTCTTACCTAGTGAAAGTACTGAGCTATCAGTAAGAGAGCCAAATGAAGCAGTCCTTGTGAGTGAAACTCAGCTGAGAATGCAGAACTGATGGAGAACTGGACCATGCATGTAAACCAAACCACTACACTTCAAACACTGATTTGCAGATAAGCAGCTCTTACAAATGACCCGTGTCCTCCTGGAAGAATGCAGCACTTACTTTCTTCAAGTGCCACAGGTATTATTAATCACAACTTGGACGCAACGTCCCACATACCCGCTCTAGTCTTAATTTATACCCAATTCAAGAAATGCTAAGATCAATTCTGTAAGCAAGTCATGTTAAGAAACCTACATGGGATTGGAGAGTACTGGTATAACTCTTTATAATTAGAGTTCTCATATGAGAAGAAATATCACTGTAAGAAACAGGCACCTCCATCAAGTGCCTTTAGGAGACAGAGTACAGATGCTGCAGGTCTGTGGCACGAGTACACAAAAGCTCCCTCAGTTCAGCAGTTAGAAGTTAAGCCACTACGAATTCCACATAGATGATCAGCATTAAAATAATTCAAGGGAAAAAAAATAGGACTTGTAATGCAAATATTCCATGAATATTTGGGTATTAACTGCGACTGTAGAAGAAACGGGAAAGGAAAGCTCACCTTTCCCTGATGACAAGTGAAGCAATTCCAGACAAGCAGAGTGTTTTCCTTCCCCCTTTGAAAGCACGGCTCTCAGCTTTAAGTTTTTTTTTAAGTGAAAAACCCACGAGACCACAAAACAACACAGAAACATCCGACAGCTTTCTGACTTTTCCAGAGACGACATTCTGAAGCTCTGCACTTACAGACCTCTCCTCACAGCCGCACTCCACGAACCACACGGGGCACCGGGACACACAGAGCGCACCGTGCAGCCCACAGACACGAAGTTCAGCCCTTCCCTCACAGGCAGGTCCTCCCCCTCACCGCCCACCAACCAAACCACCCGCTCTCAGCACACGCAGGAGCCGCCGGTGGGGATCCTGCGAGGGCCGAATCCCTGCCGCTTCACACAGCACAGAAAAGTGCCTCGCTTACGAGGTGAGGCTCCGCTCCGAGCCGCCCCTCTCGCGGCTGCGGCTGCCCGTGGGAAGCGGCCCGCCGTGAGCGCGTGAGGGGAGCGCCGCCAAGGCCTGTGGGGGCTGAGGGGTGACGGGCAGAGAGAAAGGGGCCTCGGAGCAGGAAAGCCTCGCACTCCCACCGCGGAAAAGGCACCGGGCGCTCCGGCAAGCAGGCGACGGAGGCGCTCTCCTCCCACAGCCCGACGCGCTCCGCCACACAACGAGAACACTTACCGAACCGCCACCTCCGGCTCCGAACACCGTAGGCGGAGCGGGCAGATCTCGCGAGACGCCACGCGGTCGCAGACCCGCCTTCCCGCCCAAACACAACACTGCCCCCGCGCGCGAGCCTACCAACCAATCGTTAAGCTCTTCGCTGCCGAGCGCCCAATCAGGAGCCGTCTCACCTCAGAGCTTTGCCCGCCTCCTACCAAGGAGCCTGTGAGGGGCGAGCCCGGGAGGATTGTTTGCATTCTAGCGCTGTTCCTCGAGGCAGTGAGGGAGTCCAGCTTGTAGTATTGGACGTTTACACGCGTCCTGTGTGTGACCACGTATCGGGAGATGCCCTTCAGTTAACCGCTCCCAGTAGGCTAAGAACTAACTCTTATGCTGCTGGCAGGATGAGCCCATGTTTGCTGCTGCTGCCTGTCCAACCTGTTGCTCACGATGCAGTTATCGCTGCTCAGAAGCTTCGGAAGGAGAAAATCACTTGCAGGTAAAAGTTGTGATAACCAAAGAACATTTTCCCAGCTGAATTTTGTTGCAGAAAATGGTAGATTTTATCTGTTGACAGCAGACTGGAGCTTTTTGGGCAGCTGCCCACATCCCCAACCCACCATCATGGCCATCTTGTCCTGTGATAGTTGCTCAGGTGAAACAGAGAGGAGTCACAAAGCTCTTCTTTACACATGCGGGTGTTGGAGCACAGATACAGTATGTGGAAGTCAATGACAGCAAATTCCCTCATATTCAGTATATTTAACATCACTGGGTATTAAAGATTCTTCTTAGCTGCAGATCAGCCCCACAAGCTGCCTAAAAGAGGATCTCAGGTGGAGAAATCTTCAATTCCCACAGACTAATTAAAATAAGCTTGCTGTAAGGTGCATGTCAAAGGTCTGCAGGGATGCCAGGAAGCTGAATGCTTGCAGAAAGCATTTCTTCTGCCCTATATATCCACAGGAATTTCACATGAAGCAAAGCAATGTGCTGAAAGAGCTTTTCTTCCTGCATTCTCATTTGTCTCTTCAGTTCTAAATATCCTTACTCGTTCATTCTTCACTTTCCTGCCCTTGCAAAAGCAATAACTGATTTTGACAAGTATACTTTTCTCACCTTACTTGCCACTCGCAATCTCTCTGGAGTTGCTGTCAGGTGTTTTGGTTTGGTTTGGGTTTTTTTTTCAGGTAAATATGTTGAATTTTGTTGACATAATTTGAAATTAAAAAAAAAAAATTGTCCTACGAAATTGAACATTCTCCATTTTTATCATATTATACTGCATACTTTTTTTTTTTTTTTTTTTTTTTTCTCACAGTGTTCAATAGCACCTGGTTGTTTTTCTCAGCTGGACATTAAACTTCAGGGACTGACCTGAATTTATGCCACCAGCATTGTAGGAGTGTAAAGATAGCAATTACATCACATTTGTTAAAGCCACCTCAGTCCCACATTCTAAGTGTCTGAGAAGGTAAAAGCTGAGCATAACTCAGCCCAAAGGAGAAGCTTAACGTGAGCTCAGTTTGCTACACTTTCCTCTGAGGAAATACAGTGGTGGGTCAGCACAAGCCTAATGTTCTTATCCAGGATATTAAGTCAATGATCAGAACAGAAACTTGTTTCTTCTTTATTTCAGTAAAATGCAAGTGAGAAAGATGACTCTTCTTTTGGAAAGCAGCTCTCACCAGAGCCAGGATACTTAACATGTTTCTTTACACATAAGTTGTGGTGTTAGAATAGTTGTTTGCTTAAGGTTTTGTTTTGTTTTCTTGGTTTTGTTTTGGTTTTTGTGGTTTTTTGAGTCAATAATAGGGAGAGATAACATTACAACATCCGGATTTTTTTGTATCAATTTTTTTCTCTGAGTCTTTTTTTCTACTCACACAAAGAACTAGAGAGATGAGAGCACTGCTAAAGTATTTCTGATTCTGCTCTATCAGGAAAATAAATTCAGCTCTTATAGTGTGTTTTCAGTGATTATAAAGCACTTTCCGCAGGGATTCAAAGTAAAGAGCAGAATGAGTTTAGGATCACTGAAACTGTTAAAGCTGTTGATAACATTTACACAGGATTGTGTTTTTCAATATTCCAAAATGGACTTTCAAAGCAGAGGATTTGAAAGAGCTTTTTTTTTAAATATCTTTTAATATTTGCAGAGGATAATCAACATTTACATGGGTAGATAGTGATAAGACAATGGGGAATGGTTTTCAACCAAAAGAGGGAAGATTTAGATTAGATGCCAGGGGAAAACTTTTCACTTAGGAAGTGGTGAGGTGCTGGCACAGGCTGCCCAGAGAAGCTGTGGATGCCTCATCCCTGAGGGTGTTCAAGGTGGGATGGGATCCTGGGCAGCCTGAGCTGGGGCCTGATTTATTGGATGGCAACCCTGCCACAGCAGGGAGATTGGAACTTGATGATCTTTGAGATCTTTTCCAACCCAAGCCATTCTATGATTCTATGGTCTCTTTTGTTTTCTGAGCGAGAGGGTTCCTACTAGCAGTACATTAAAATGCCTTCTCCCATTTGACAATAAAGAGGAAAGTGTATGATTCTTTCAGACTGCTCAGCTGGCAGAAGAGTCTTAGTATAAAGAAATAAAATATTCTTTGCCAAGACAAACAAACGTCCTCACCCGTCTCAACTACATTACATTTTCCTCCTAATCTGAAGTGAGTTTTCACATGTCACTATCTCTTTGTCCTTCTTCCCGAAGCAGTCACTTTAAATTATCTGTTGTTTTGCATAGCCTGCAATTGTTACACCCATTCATTCTCAATCTGATTCTTTTTTCCTGACCAATGTGATCATGGTTTCCCAAGGTTGTGTCATCAAATTCTGTGCAGTGGTTATTAAAAGCACTGCTGTCTCAAATCTGCAAGCTGATCTCTGAAGTTCTGATCCTGAACAGCACAGGTGTGAAGTCTTTTCTGTGTAGTCACAAGGCTAAAAACGATGAGCAGAACAGGGAGTGTTGGAATCTGATCTTCCACTAAGGCAAAGGCTTGCCTCATTGTTGCCAAGTCATTCCACCAAACCAGTGAGACTAGTGGGAAACCCTTTGCTAAGTATGTAGTTATTCTTTCGTAACCATGGTGTAATTCTTAATTTTGTGCTGATGGGAGCTGGTAACAAAGGGTCTTAAAATTCACATCTTGCTCGGGATGACTGATCTCATCAATGTCTACATAGAGAAAATACTAAAGCTTGTGTTGAAATGCAACAACTCTGTAGATCTGTGTAAACAGTTTGCAGTTGCCAATGTCATCAATTGCTTTACTGGAACAAATACAGTAACTGGAGCAAATGGGTACAGCTCCACTGGTGGCCCCCTCTGCACCAAACCTATAGAAGTGTATGTAATGTGCATAAAGATGGATAATTCTTTAATGTCAGATGTTTTACACAAGGTCAGTACTTGAGACAAACGGCTTTGGAAAGATGCAGTGGGATATATTTTTATGCAGTAAAGTTTTATGCAACCATTTTCCTTTATTTTGCCATAAGACAGGTAGTACATGAAGAAATTATTCTTAATTGAGTTTTTTGTAATTATTTTGTAATAATTCTGCAAAATTACAAGGTCTAAAATTTCTTATTAAGCCTTTGAACTTGAGTTCTGAACATTCTGAGGTTCAGCCTTTCTACTGATGATTCCACCTAATGTTGTGACTTATAATGAATTGTTTTCATTAAATTAGACATGCATATCTGGAAAAAGAGACCAAAATATTCACTAAGCAATTTAACAAAGGTCAGTTTTATCAGCAGGAAACTATATTGTGACTGATTCATAACAAGAAAAGAGTGTGTTTTGTACACACATGTACAACTAGCAAATGTTTTACCCTTTGCCCATCACGAAACATCAGGCTTGTTCAGCTACACCTGGTACAGGGAGGTTTTGTGGTTGGAAGAATCTTCTAGGCCAAGTAATCAACAGATCAACCCAGTGCTCAAGGAATACAAGTTCGTTCTTCTTCAGCTTCTGCTTGAAGAAGGATTGGTGTGTAGTGGAGTGTTAGCATAGGACATTCACAAGTGTAAAAAGAAGTGAGCCAGTGGACTGCTTGGTACGTTTGCAAGATCTCACAGCTAGAAAACTGCCTTTTCATGGTCAAATGGAAGAAGAAGCTGTTTAACACATGTTCTCCTAGCTCAGGATATTTGAAGTTGTGTAGTACAATGGCCTGCATTGCAGGTGGCCTTTTCCCTCACCTGCGAAAAGCAATGACCTGCATTTTTCTTCTGACAGGAACTTGCCAGCCTCATATCATCACCAGATACACAAACCGAGTCACTAGCAAACTGAGTTTCCTACTTTACTGGAGAGACAATATGTGCTATTGCCACTGCTATTAATGTTTCAGTTTACCTTTTTTCATTTCAGTGTTTCCTATCTGATAATTCTACTTAATCTTGTTTTTGCTTTCCAATGTTTTCCATAATGCTTTTTCAATATACACAGCTCTCACACAAACAATGGAAAAATTATTCAGAAGTTAGGATATTTTCAACATTTTTTTTGTTTTGCTTTGTTTCATGGGTTTGTTATTTTGGGCAGCATCATGTATGCATTCATTGATTCATTCGTCATACCATGAAGAGAGAAATTCACCAAAATGTTCTGGATTTACTGACACAGATGTAAGCTGCTCTCCAGAAAGCCCTGGTCCTTTTTAGCACAACTTTCCCAATTTCAAGTTAATTTTTATGTGGTGTCAAAATTGTTTGATTCGGATGGAGAACAATTGCTGTAACTCATTACAGTACGGCTAACTTCCGTTCCCTGAAGCTTAGCTTAAACTCTGCCTGCTGCAACAGTACCCAAAGCTGACGGCAGAGAGAGCTCCTGCATGTCGAGCGCCAGCACGGCGGTATTTGCTGCGTACCTTTAGCTGAAGTCTGTTTTGTTTTCTCGCTGTTCATTCGTTCTTGGATTTGTTGAAGTTTATCTGGCTCTTTTCTCACTTTGACTTGCCTCAGTGTGGCAGTAATGCTAACGAAAACAAATTAAGAGCCTAAATTTGAAAGAAATCTGGAAGAAATTCACGTGTATTTTCTGCTATGGTTCAAATCAGCTTTTCTGATAATTGAATGTTAGAACTGCCTAATTCCAATTTGGGCTATGCTCATTAGTTGAAGAAAAATTCCTGATAACTACATTGGTTGTGTTGCAGAATAGATTCCCTAAGAAGTAGTGGAAAATACAGTTTGAAACAACCCTAACACAGAATACACAAGCAGTAAATATTGGCTCTGATAGTGCAGCCTTTGCTCATTTCTGAATTCCCACTGCTATAATTCCTCTCAACTGGAAAAAGAATAATGCTGCACTGACAGCCCTAGGAACCAAGTTCCTCTGTTAATGCACCTGGCAGATAAAACTATATGCAGAATGAACATTTCTGCCTCTGCTCCACTAGGAAAACTCCATATGGGATCACCACAAGGCAACAAGCGAGCCAGCTCTCTGCTGTGTATTACATTGTTAGACCCTCCTTAAAGACTACTAAAGCTGCAAGTAAATGATACAGCAATATTTTATGCTACGTTTGTTCACAAGACAATCAAGACTTTCAAATTAATTTCAACTAAGCAAGTATTATTTTTCACCAATATCACTGTATATCACAAGTGTATTAATGAATAAAATTTTCTTTAAATTTTGGATTTCACTATATGAAACTTCTTAAACCAGACAGATTTAGTTCAATTAAACCCACTCACACTCAGAATATTGTCTACAGAAGCTTGCTTGATGTTAAACCAGAAAAGTAGCAACAAATTTAGGCAACCTGTGGTTGTTCATTAGTTTCAGGCTGCAAATGGTATGAAATGTTCTTTGGTCTGTTTTTACATAACCTCAGCAACAATTGTTTTTTACTGCTGCCCTCTGCTGTCATTGAGGCAGCACGGTGGTTATGTTCTTTCAGGCCCAAGGTCTTCCCTCCCTTTGCTTTCATTTCACTTCCCCTGAGTACAGCCCACACATTTGCTGAGTTTGCACTTTGTTTCTGGAGTATTTTTAATGATACACTGGATTTAATCCTACCAAACGCTGTTGTTCATTCACCTGAAATAAGCGCTTTAAGGTTATTCTGGAGCTGTCCTACTTCCAGTTGTCAGACTAACGGCAATTCTTCAATCTGATGTAACTATTGCTACCCGACATTGTTTTCTTTCTCCTTACCTTTTTTTTTGGTCCCATGCTTTTCAGTGTGTTGTAACAAAGATACACCTGGAAGAGAGACTCCATATGTTCAGTAATGATCCATTGTTCCTAAGAATTCACTTCAATTTGGCCAAAATATTGAATCCTTATGTTCCCGTTCACAGTTCCCTAATTTTAGTATACCCAAGATTCAAATGTAAGTGTGCTGCGTTTGTTGGTTTGTTTTTGTTTTTGTTTTTAATTACATATAATACACATACTTGCAACAACATTTTTGTTTTGTTTATGAGATATTTGTATTCCGTATGGAAAAGTTCCAAGTGAGGTGCCAAATATCTTGTCTGTGTAAGAGTGATCGTTTTGGTAATTTTACTCTGCCATTTGTATCAGAAGGGTGTTAACTCTGTGACCTGTTACATTATGATAGAAATGAGGCAGGTGGTGAGCTATTTTTCATTCCCAGTGAGTATAAATAGTGAAGGGGGAAGTGTGGTGTGTACACTTCTCTTTGATTTATGCAGGCATATTGTGGAACCTGTTATATTGAAGTCAGATATAGAAATCTGTTCCTGAGCCCAGTGGAAGATCTGCTTGCAGAGAGTTCCTGGCTTTCTCCTTTCTGTGTGAGCTATCACTTCGGTTACTGAGGTCTGACCTATCCTTACACTGAACACACCAGGAGTAGCTAAATGTATGTCTGGGTGTCCTGCATGTTGGGGAGGCACTCAATGGATTGCATTCTGTCAAATGCAGATTTTTTAGTGTTCAAAAGCAAATCAGAAAATCAAAGAGAATGAAAATTTGTTATTGTTATCGCCTTTGCGTCTTCTCAGAAATATTCAGTGTGAATCCCTGAGCACTTTGGTAGTGAAAAGTCCAACAGTTAAAAAATGAGCTAAAGCAGGTAGCAGAAAATCGAGATGATGTGTAAATGGGCTTGGGGAGGCACTAAGATAGTGGTTAATAACAATTTTGCAGGGGTGTTTGAAGAACCTATGTGTTCTTTTCATCTCTTTCCTGGTTTTGTAACATTTGCAATTAACTTTGATAAAGATCTCTTCAGACTATAAAACTGTGGCAGAATACTAGCTACTAACTTCAATTTTCCTTGGCATAAGTGTTTTGGAGTATAAGGCATTGTATCTGGCTCTGCTCCTAGGGAACTGTTCTGAACCACGTCCATAACAGCTTAAAACGTTCTGTGTGACAGAAAGAGCTACTTTCAATCACTACACTTACAATCAGAAATGAAGATGTAGAGTAACTTCAACTGACTGTGACTAAAGCTTCACACTGAAACTATTTTTCATTTTTACCTATGGCATAGGAAGAAGAGTCATGTGCCCTTAACTCTCTTTTAGGAATTAATAGCCCTTAATTCTGTGACAGTGAAGTAATTAGATCTATTAAACCCTTTTAGTGACCTACTGCTTTTAGAACTGAAGTCATACTCAGTGAGTTCAAGTTTCTTAAATACACTTAATTTCTTAAATTGGTATGGTTAGAGCAGTTACCCTTTAGTGAGTGGCTGCACTTGTCTAACAGTAATCCACGGATACATAAAGCTACAAGTTACAGCCAGCAAAACCAATACAGTTTACAGAAGAAGCACAACATATTTGTTGCTTTATAAAATGGAAGCCAGCTAGACAGCCACATACAGTATACACTCACAGTGCTACAGGCCTGTTGTGAAACTGAGAATGAATTTCCATAGCTTTTCTTTCTGTTGCATTTTACTCTGCCTTGAACTGGTGGCTCAGTGTATCCTCAGTGAAACGCTGAGGATTTCTAAAAACAATGGGAAAGAAAACTAATTAGAAATATTCTTTGACCTCCCAGTTTTTTGCTTTACTGCAAGAATATAATAGTTCTAATTTAATCAAGGCTACAGTCTATACTTCAGCATCAAAGACAACTATTATGTAATTGGAGAAAAAGTAGAAACTAAAAAAGCATCTGAATTAATCAATACATTTATGAATGTAAATATTTCAGAGCATACAGAAGTTCTGTGTGTTTCTATCATCTTCGCCAAATGTGTGCTGAAAATCTCTGAAAGATTTTTAGGCCTTGTATTAATCAAATCACCTTTTTTCTACCCAGTACCACAAACACGTCTTAGTCTTCTTGTGCATGAACAGGACTATGCCCCAAACTAAAGACTCATCACACCAGTAGGTATTTTTCAGAATCAAGATGTAAATAGGGCTACAGTTCAGACTGAATTCTAACTTCAGGAATTTGGTTTTGTAGACAAGGGAAAGACAGCTTAAGACTGCGCAGACTATTTCAATCTAAAAATTGGCACAACACATAGGAATACTTCTGTTGATCTCTTCATGGAAAATGCGACAGAAGACAAATGCTTCTCAGAATCTGTATTGGTCATTTTCACAGAATCACAGAATCACAGAATTGTAGGGGTTGGAAGGGACCCCCAGAGATCATCGAGTCCAACCCCCTGCCAAAGCAGGTTCCCTACACCAGGTAGCACAGGTAGGCATCCAGGCAGGTCTTGAACGTCTCCAGAGAAGGAGACTCCACCACCTCCCTGGGCAGCCTGTTCCAGTGCTCCGTCACCTCACTGTAAAGAAGTTCTTGCGCATGTTTGTGCGGAACTTCCTATGCTGCAGTTTCCAGCCGTTTCCCCTTGTCCTATCTCCACTCACCACTGAAAAGAGTCCGGCCTCACCATTCTGCCCCCCACACCTTAGATATTTATAGACCTGGATCAGGTCCCCTCTCAGTCTCCTTTTCTCAAGGCTGAACAGACCCAGTTCACTCAGCCTTTCTTCATAGGGGGTTGATGATGATGATTTTCATATCATTCCCTAGACTGATCGGATGCCACTGAACTTTGGAAATGCTATAACTTCAGTTACTACTTCAGCAGTGTTGGGGAGGAAAAATAAAAAGTAATTCATTAACATTTATTTAAATTTTGAACAACACTGTGCATCCAATAATGTTATTCAATATTCTTCAGAAGTGTGCATTCTGTGTCTGTATCCTATATCCTATCCTTAGGATATCCTTATGATTAATGCCACTCGTGAGCTTCCCTGATTTTGCTCCGGAATTAAGTATGACTGATATTTAGCAGCTTGCAGGACAATACAATCATGGCCAGAAAAATGAAGAAGAAAGTGGTCTCAGAATGAATGAAATGGAGATTTGAAATTAAGATAGAGTGAAGCTGAAGTTTTCCTTGGTGTTATAATTTTGTCCTGAATGACTACTATAGCCATTGTTCTTGTGAAAGGTCTGTCTGGTGGGGTGCTACAATGACTAGGGCAGTAATTATAGCTATTTCACTCACTGAAGATAGCAACTCAGATAACACTGGTAACACTAATGGATCACGTATGCTAATGGAAGTGCAAAAGATCTGTGTAGCTTACATGAAACCTGCTTTGATTTGGATTTTGTTGGTGTTTTTTTCCCATGTCTATTCTATCCATACTACTATGATTTTTTTTTTTTTTTTTAATTTCAAATAATTTCCTTATTCTAGTTTGAGATCACCAGCACAGTGAGAAACAGTTCAGTCTGGATTTGGAAGACAAGTGAATAAATGCAGCACTGTTTGGCCTCTACCTTAAGTTTTTAAAAATCAGTCTGCATAGTCATAATGTACCCTTAAACAAGTATGGAAAGATAGGAAATTGATAGGCTGCTGTGATATTAGGAATTGGAGAGGGAAGCTTCTATGAAAGATTTATGTAGTTTAGTATGCCAGCATTTAGCAACATACATCACATTTGTATGGGTTGATGACAAGATAAGTTTTGTTTTCCCGAAGAAGGGGTCAGCTCTCAAAGATCTGGCCATCCCAGTTGCAGAGAAAGCTGTCAGTGACACAAATATTTTTTTCTTCCACTTGCAGGTGTTCCCTCCCTGACTTCTTTACCACACATTTGTGATTTTTCAAAGCAGTACTGGGTGCATGGCAAATCCTTTGTGTTTGAAAAATCTCCAAACATTTTCCTTCTGCTTCTCAGGAGAAGGACTGTACTGAAAGGACATGAAATAATTGCTGAAAATATTTTTCCTCGCAAAAAGACAAAGTCAAGGATCAGTGCACAACAGCAAATTGAAATATAAGAGAAAAAAGAGGAAGGGGAAAAGTTTAGTACATAAAAGCATCACAGCATAAGTGTTTAGACAAGACTCAGTGTTTTGACCTCAGTGGCTGCTCTAAAGTGTTTGAATCTGTTCTACACCTGATGGCAGAGCTCAGAAAACACAAAAGGTACAGGACATAGGGGAATTTTCCTTTTCCAGAAGGAAGTTATGCCCTGAGAGACAGAATGGTTCAGCCTGAAGCACTGCATCCTTCACTGCACTACAACAAACATCCGTTGTAAGGCTTTCTGGTAAATTTTCTATTGCAGCTCTATGTTAACATACCTGGTTACATTCCTTCCCTGTCTTCAAGGAGAAATTTTTAATTTCCAGCCCCTGTTGCAAAGATCACTCTTGAACTGAGAGAAGAATACTTCTGCACAATTTCTGTATTAGTTTAAAAGTAATTTTGAATCTGGCAGACATAGAAGGTTTAAAGTTTGATTCTATAGAAAGAAAATATTCTCACTATTGCCTTATTTCCTTTTCCCACAGAAGGCAATTCTATTTTTGTCACTAAGTCCAGTATTTGTACTTTCTGATTGTCTTGTTCCATATTGCATGGCACTTTTGATGGAATACTGGTGGTTTTTTTCATGGTATCCTGGCAGTTTCCAGTGCTGTTTATTACTTTGTGCTCTTCCTCTGCCTAATTCATCACTTTTATGATCCAAACTATCACATGGAGCTATGCAGACACCTCAGATAAGACGAACAGATGCGTTGTGACAAGTCACAAAGTAATGATAAGGTTTAGCTTTGTGAAATACCAAGCCAACCATAAGTTTGAGTAAATTGTGGACAGTTTATTGTAACTGAAACATATTGATTTAAGTAGCAACACCATCAAGTTTTACCGTCTTAACAATCTGCTTAGGTTTATTCCATGATAACCAAGATATCCTAATTTGCTGTTTTATTTTCTTGAGATTTTTTTCCATTTAATCTTTCCACACTGATTTCTGACTGTAGCACAGAATTCCATAAAATGCAAAATTTCCAATATTCCAAGGGTAGCAGCATTTCTCTATGCTTTTACTGATACAAAACTACAAAAGTCAGGATCTTTTTACAAAAAAAAACCCTCAACACTCAGAAAAACCAAAATTCAGCTCAATGCAGAGATCCATTGTGCTCCAAATTAAAGCTCCAAGTGCAATAACAAGAAATGTCTGGGGGGTTGTAACAGAATCTCATCTCTCAAAGTTGTGACAATAAATTCCAGTGAATGTTAGCACTAGGAATAAGCTATGCTTATTTAGTAGGAGTTGGCATTGAGAAGGAGCCAAGATAAAATACAGATTTTGCAGAGCTGAACAAATAATTTTAAAATCTTTCTTAAAAGCTTTTGTTGCAGACAAGGTCACACAGAAGTGAAGACAGGCCCATATCCTTTAATTTTCCTACACGCATTGGCGCTCCAGTTCAAGCAGATCAGTGAGATGCAGTGTATGGGGAGAAGAGAATACTTCTACAGAATGATTTCTGCTCAGTATTCCATTGGATATAAAAGTGCTGCTAGGAGTTTCATGCGTATTTTAAACGGCTATTTCAAATGACCAGACAGGAAGGCCATCTAAGTTTCGTGGATGCCACATGTATGAAAGGAAAACAAATGGAAGGAAAATAAAAACCCTTTCCATCAGTATTTGACTTTCCCAACCCATCATATGATAGGCATTAGCAGATCAGCAGGATTTGCGGTTTGTTTTCTTGTTTTTACAACTGAGGTTGCCACTTCATCAGTTAGCACCTTGCTCCTTTGGTTTCTGTCCCATTTGAGCAAAGCTGCAGCTCTGTGGAAATCAACCATTGGCTCTGCCTGCACTGTACTTGGAAGAGGGCTCATATTGACTGCTCTGTAGTGCCCTCGCTGTTGGCATGGACACAACTCTTAGGTACAGGACCTGGGCCCAACTCCTTCCCCAGAAGGGCAGCAGGAATCCTTATACAGCCTCCGTGCTCATCAGAATCTGGGCTTCAGGCTAATAAATCAATACGGATAAAGCCTGGATTAGAATGGTAACGCTGCTGGGACTCTACAGCTGCACTGAACCTCCAGTGAAAGGACAATGATAAACATTTCAAAATGGCACATAATTTGAAGTCAAATTCACCAGTGCAACTGATAAGGTTAGCAATACTTAATGACTGCAATGTCATATAAATTCCAGCTACAGATTTACAGGCAGCTGTTTTCCCAGCTAGCTGCAACTGATCATTTGAATTATCCACTTGAGAATTTTAAGTGCTTTAATTTCCTGGAGCTATTTACAAATCTTAAAGAATACAGAGAGTACTTCCTTAAAAGGATAAGAAAAGCTACTGCTCTTACTGCAGCCAGAAAAGATTCTTCAGTCAGTCTATCCTTCTATTGTTAGATTGAAGAAAGAGGATGAAAAAATTAAAAAATACATGGGACTCTGTCCTAGAGCACAGAAGTCCTGTGAACAAAATTCCAGAGGTGGGAACTTTCTTCAAAGACTTTTATTGCCTTTTCCAAAAGACGGTTAGCTGCAGATGACATTAAAAGGAATGTCCTGATTTGCACAATTAACATTGCTGATGAGAAAGGATCACACAGGTAAACCAGCTCTCAGAACGCCCAGGGCTTATGCAGTTTTAACTCTATTGAAGTAAGAGAAAATGGATAGTGTACATCTAGGTAGAATATGCTGGCATTTTCACCCACCTATACTTCAATTCATTTCAAAGGATGTTCTGGTGCTTACACATGTGTGAGCCTTTGGCCTGCATGCACGAAGGGCATAGATGCCAATTCTGAGGTCACTTTTCAAGGTTCTCATATTATGGCTTTGACTATTTGTAGTACACATTCCAATACATCAAGGACACACAGATCACAAGTGATTATCTTCCCTAAGCTTTTCAAATGTGCATTTTCTCTCAATTCCAAATTTTACATGCTGTTCTGGATGGATTTAGACTGTTGAAAGAGCTATATTAGAGAGATTCTGACTTCTTTCCAGTATTGATTTTTTGGATGTACAATGAATTTGTATAGAGGATGGCAATCTTGTAGTTATTTTCTAATATTCAGGTCTGAAAGATAATGATAACCCGAGCTGGGCTGGCCTTGCCAGGGTGGACAGTGTCAGACTTTTATAATAACACTTCTCCTCAGCACTGAAAAGCATTCAAGACATTTGCCTTTTGTTTATAGCTCTTTCCATAAATGATATTCATCTGAAGCAGCTTGTGAGACAAAGAGTACTTCAGTGTAAACCTTCAAAGGGAGATACCAGAAACAGAACTGCACACAGGCAGCCTTGTTTGGAATTGTTTCCCTCTTTGCTTTTCACTGCTTGAGCCCCTTCCAGACTGTGTTCTTTAAAGAGCATTTGAAAACAGACTCTGCATAACATAGCAGGCACCAGGCAGAGAGATATTCCTTTAACTCTGCTATCTTCCCCAGGCTGCAATTGTCAGATCAGCAACAGTAATAGCACTGACTTTCAACAGTGCACAGCTGTTTTGGAATCAGTTCTACTTGCTGTAAATTTTCTGATTTTGTAGTTCATGTTTGTATGTGTCATCCCTTACGCTCTATAAAACACATTAGTATTTTCCCTATAATTTATTATATAAAGAAGTCTAACATGGATCATGCTCAATGCTATTGGTTTTCAACATTCAATCTCTATCTTCAAAATTCAAGCATTAAAAATATAAATTCTCTTTCATGAGGGAACCATCTTTAATGAAAAACTTGTTTGTCACTCAATAAAGTATGTATGTATTGAAATCAACAAGACCAAAGCAGCTCAAAGTAACACTACAGCTGTTTCTCTTTCAGTGTATATGCATTCCATGTTCATTTCCTAAATTATTACTTCGTCTTCAAGTCCTGTATTTGCATTACCAGTTCAATTATATGGTCCCCTAGTTAAAAACAAAACAGCAGAAGATGTACACATTCGCACTGCTGATAGCAACGTCCATCACTAAGATTTTATTGCAGAGATGTTCAATGTCCAAATCAGTCAAACTGAATTTAATTTAGACATCTAACTCCCTCAGGCCTGGTTTGAAAATGTCAGCCTAAAATAGCACGTGTTTGAGTACAACAAACTAGGAAGGGAGTTTTTATATATGTATTTTTGTGTACAACCTGATATCACAGAGTGCATTGGAGCACAACTACACTTTTCTTCACTGAGAAGAGTCACAGAATTAGAATAACACTAAGGAGTTCCTGCTGTAATACTTCTTCCACTTGCAAAGCACATGAGCAAAAAGAGAGAAAGAGCTCCTTAATTTAACCAGGTAGTGATCATCAGAAAGATTAAAATAGCTACCTCTGAGGTACCAGTTATAGACTGGCACAAATGCCAAGGGTTTAGAAAGTGAGCTAATGCTCTAAACAAGAATATATATATTAGGTAACTCTCATGAGTCAAGAAGAAAACTTAATGCTTAGTAATATGTACACAGAAGGCAGAAACACTTTGATTATTCACTTCTGAACAAGACCAAGTTGAATGTTTCTTTCCTCTATTTTCAGTTAGGAAAATGTGAATCCAGAGGTACACATATCAACAATTCATTGTTGTTTGTAATTCAGCAAATGAAATGCAGAAGTTACTTAAACACCCTTCAAAGTGTACAAGATCATTCATTATACACCTCCTACCCTAAATCTGCATTACCACCTTGGGTAATGAAAATGTTCAAAGTTCAGAAATCCTTAAATAAGTAATTCTAAAGTTGTTCCTAGTGTTATCTATTTATAGATTTATTGTTAAAAGCTGAACTGGTAAACTTTCCTTTTCCTGAATAAAATAAGTAATTTAAACTATGTGTACTGAAGAATAATAAATTGCTTTATCCTTCACTGTTGTAGAGAGCTACAGTGTGTCTCAGTCAGACTCCTAGTAAAGCTGCTTAAAGCAGCCTTTGAATTGACAGTTCAGGTATAAATTTAAAATTCAATTCCAGTTCATATTCAAAGAATTCAAAATAAGATTTAAAAACAAATGATTGGAATTTTTTTTACCAAAATTTGTTGAAAAGCTGCATTAAATAAAAATCTCAGCATTAAAACTAAATTCTGTGATATCTTAGATAATTATTAACGGAAGCATTTTTATACAATTCAATAGATTGTGTTTAGTTTTTGTTTGGGTGTATGGAAAAAACTTCCAGAATTCTTTCATGGAAGATGAAGGTATACAATAAGGAGAATAATTCTTTAAAACTGAGAATCATTCCTGGTTGTTTCTTACAGGCTCAAAAAAAAAAAAAAAAAAAGAAAGAAAGAAAGAAAGAAAAAAAAAAGGCAAAGATCATTACAACAGCTTGACCACCTTTGCTTATCAGCACAGTTGACCAGTGTCAGTGAGTATCTATGTAATTTTTTTCCTATAGACTTTCCATAAAAATACTGTAATTTTGCACCCAGTTTACCATGAATAGTGATACAGACAGAGAAGATAAAGAGGAACATATGCAATAATTTGGACTTCTTCCTTTGATCAAATTAGCTGAGTTGCATAATTGATACTGAAATCAAGATACAATTATGATTCTATGATTGTTATTCTTTCCTATGTGAAACATTATATTTGTGTTGCTTCATTACTTGTTTGCTCATGCATTGGTGCTGTGAGCAATCCTGTGCTGATGCGAGTTGAAGGCAGTGAGTTACCTCAGATACACTGAGTTACTGACATGAACAAGAGAAGGGTCTTGAATACGTTGTGCAGATTTTTGATGTGCTAGGAGGGCATTTCCATAGTGGAAAATTTTCATAAAATTATATCTGCTTTGTTAGCCATGAGTTCCTTCTTTTATCATCATTGACAGAGATCTTGGTTACAGTTTACATGCTGGAGGTTGCAAATATTAACACAATGAACAAAAAGTCTTCCAGACAAAACCTCTTGCAAACATGTTTGATTACACCTCAGGATAATAATTACAGTATCAAACTAAAGCTCATGGAAGGCAGTGGCAGGACCTGCACTGTATTCAGAAGGGTTTGGATAAGGCAGTTTTGTACAATTGCCTGAGCCCTCCTATGCTCTTAAGAATTTGGCAGGTGTTTCATGGGCACTGATAATGGGAAATTCCTCTCCTCTGCTTTTGCTGGCAGGAAGTATTTTAGTTATGACATCACAAAATATTTGCTCTGCTTCAAGGCACAAGAAGAGAATTTTTGCTGCTTGCTTTCAGAAAATAATAAGCATTTTTCTTTTGAAAACAAATCCTAAAAAGGGGGGGTCACCACTTTGCACTGCTAAGAGTTTTGTACTCTTGTACTAAACGAATATTCAGCTTTCTCTTTAGTGATGTAGAATCAGGGCCTAACTATTAGGAGTCTTTGGAAATCGTGTCATATTCAAATAATTGCTAAGAAAATTGCCTGATGTTTTTTTTGTTTGTTTGTTTGGCTTTGTTTTTTCCTCGCTAAAGCTGGGAAGTATTTGTGTCGTGATAAGAGAGATCAGTAAGCCATCATTATACTGAATGGCCTGCCAGCAACTGCTGAAATAATTCTACCTTAATTTAGCAACTCAGTGGGGTGATTTGAATAAAGAGTATGTTCTTTTAAAGTTTCCAGAAAAAAGGAAGACTAATGCATTTGGTACAGAACACTATTTTTAACTTTTCCTATGACAGAATTATAATCAGCTAGGAATGCTAGCAAAACAAGTTTTACTTGTTTCTCTTTTTCCTCCTAGTAAAAATGTACAATAAAAATGTATTCCCATGCTTTAAATGAGGCTTAATCTATTTTCAACTCAAAGTCAGCAAGGCCGTATTTGGTGTCACATAAAACAAACAGCACTGCTCCAAATAAGACTTCAAAACAGCAGTTCAACCCATTTTTATGCTGTTCACTCTTAACTGAACCATGGTACAAAGTAAGATGTAGAGTTGGTTATCAAAGTAAAAGTAGAATCAGACTGTCAAATATCCCTAAGGAATTACTGTAATAATTTGTATTTTATTTACTTCTTTTTTTTTTCTTTAAAGGAAATCAAGAAATTAGCTTGCTAGTCACCCCACCTCACATACCTTGGCAAATTCAGCATCTGAAGTAACAATCACTTGTTACAAACATTTTGATAAAAAAAATGAAAGTAGCTTTCTTCATTTTACGAAAGTGCAGTTATTGGCTTCATTTCAAGAATGGCCTAAGAGATATCATGTAAAAATATTAAAAAAAAAAAATAGAACACAATTACCATAATTTATTTTCACACATTGCTCAGCAGCTGATCTTTTCTTTCTGCAGGAAAATTCTGCTATTCTAGATAGTAGTGTGCTGCTATTGGTCTAATTAGAACAAATCTGTTGAGTTTGAGCATTTTTTAGAGAAAAATTTTTTGGCAAGGATTGTTCAAACTATTCCTTTGAAGCAACTGATCTGATGCTTCTCGTAGCAACATCTAACAGTAAGACAAAACTTTTAGAGCTGATTGCTAGCCACAAATGCTCCCTGATTCAGAATTCAAAAAATGAAACAAATAGTCATTCAGCACGGGCTTTTTTGGTAGTCCACTCTAACTGTTTATTCTGCATTATAACAGCAGCTGCCAGGGTGGTTTCTAGCATAGCTGTATGGAATTTCTTTGAGTAGAAGTTTCTCCAGATGTAGCTTTGAGCGTGCCGGATGGGCTGGCTCTTCAGTATAAAGAAGAAATTGGAAGCTGAGTCTGCTTTAGCAGAAAGCAGCTTTTGATCAGCGCTCAATGAAAAAGTTACAGCTTTTCAATTTGCTCACCTCATCCAGTATTCAGACTATTTTGTCACAGGAAGATTCACAGAGAGAGAAATATGTGTATTCTCCAATGTTCTCTAGCATATTTTTATAGTACCACCTTCCTGGACCTCCTTTTCCTCCTCCTACTTCTCTCATCCATTTTCTTTCTCCAAAACATTGCCATGAACAGTCAGTCAGATGATGAAAAAACAAGTTTTTCAGCTGTAGTGGCAATCATCAATTTTTAATGTCTTAGTTATTGGCACATGAAGTTTGTTGAGGTACTTGTCAGTAATTTTAAATATACTGAGTATTGAAATTAAATCCTGACATTGAAAACTAGTGAACTGAAGGCATTAAGATTTCCTTTCACTGGAAGAACAAGATCCACCTTTGTATGAACCATCACTTGTATTTGAAAGATAAATGTCTGAAAACTCCTAAGTCAGTATCTTACTGATAACAGTGATACTAAAGATCAGTACCTTGTAGTACTGCATTTAAAACCAACCATACATCTAGCTATTAAAAATCACTATCTTGTACTATTTTATTAAAATGTGGACAAAGCAGGCACTGGATAAATAGCTCCACGTTATCTATAGGTAGAGCACCTAGCACGTGCTGCATGCAACAGGAAAGTACCACTTAGGTGTGAATAAATAATCTTCAAGAACAGGCCATTTGTGAAAAGGGAAAAAAAACAAACACGTACTTGAAAACATTTCTGTTTGCTTTCTAACTTCATCAGTTGATCTGCAAAGGTTTGGTTTTCTTTTTGCAAGCTTTACTTGAGTTTTTTCTAATATTGCAATCCCAGATTATTCAGTTAATCTAAGCACACCTTGGCTTGCGTAAAATCACCATGATGAATGAGGGAAAAGAATAACATTACGTCATAGGTTCAAAGCAAAGATAAAAACATGAAAGTAAGTAATATGGAATTTATTTATTCATTTCCAAGGTATTCTCTTAGGGCTCTGGTTTGTGGTCTAAGGGTTTTAGAGTAATTTCTTGACTCTAAAAAGCCTAATGAAAATTTCTAAGGCTCTGCAATTCCATTTGCCTGGAACAAAACACCTTATAAAAGTTCTGCCAAGCGCTCATCAAAAATCCCTGCTGAGCAGAACCTGATCTGCATTAACAATGACAGCTAAGTAACAGCCAGTATTTGTACAGATGTACATCACTGTATAATCAAAGGCATCTACAATAAATACAATTCCCAACTTCCAGGTAGCAAACACAAAGTTACCTTAAGCACACTTGTGTCTCAATTCACATGTCCAGAGGCAATGCTTTTATGAAAATTGGGAGGTTTAATGAAATTAGCTGTATCCTTATTCAGTCTGATTGTCACATGGCTAGCTGTATTACTCACAGTAACAGTATTTTTCAACATACCTGCATATAAAGGTGGAAAATAGGTGCATTTGAGTTTTACTTTTATGTTTACTCCAATGAGGGTCCAAGAAATGTATAATGTTGAACAGTATGTTGCATTATCTTCATTTATAAATCTCATTTTGCATTCACAACAACAAGAAAGATTGAGATCAATTCAAGAAACTGCTGACATATTCACAGTGAGTTTTTAATTAGATCTCTTCTTGGCTGAGCATCTTTTTGCATCTTGTTGGAATCTATGTTCCTTTGCACTTCTCTGAGGAATGTAAGAACAAGAGTCACACAAATGCCTGGTGGAAAAGACAGATGAGTCAAACTGTTGGAAAGCTCCCAGGGCAGCAGTTCAGATAGCTAACTCTTCAGACTTTTTCCTCCGCTAAATGTCAGATGTGTCACTGGTCTAACAGCCGCTGCCTGAGATTTGATTTTGTGCCAGCGTCACCGCCTCCATGATTCATCAAAGCAGCAAGAGAAAATCAGAACAGAATATCCTTCACCTTTGGTTTTGTTCCTAATTCACACAATCTGTAAATGTTACAAAATTAAATGCCAAATGGTGTGAGATAGGTAATAAACTACAATTTATATCTCCTCCTGTTTTTCAGGGCCACAAAAACATTAACAAAACAGAGTTCAGCTCAGAAAGACCAACACACTGAGAACTCCAACCCACTATGAGTCTCCTTCCAACTATTGTTCTAAGGCACAACATTAATACCAGGAATCCAGGCCAACATAAAGCAGGGCTTTTATTCTCAACACATATGACTGTATTTGTTCCATTTCTCTTAGCCATCCTGAAAAACCAGCGTCCCTTCTTTGCATGAAATACTGAATAAAAATAAATTTCTAGGAGGAGAGATTGCTTAGATAGATAAGCACCAGAAAAACTTTATGGAGATAAATGCATGTTTTACACTGATTGTCTTCAGAGTATTAGCCACTGTCTTCTTATCTCCTTTTGTAAAAAGAGGAAAATACACTGAAATTCAGTACAGAAGGTGTAAAATCTCACGGCTGCCTCTGGATTTCAAATCAGCTTAGCAACTGATTTATTTAGTTTTTTAGTCTTTTTTTTTTTTTTAACTGTAGAATGAATTACAAAATTAAGTTGTAACCTGTCAGAGGCATTTGGTTGAAGTGCACTCCTTTTCCTATCAGAGCTCCAAAACCTGTAACAAATTTTGCCTCATATTAGGGGTCAAGATCTCATAACGTTCTGACTTGAAAAAGGGTTTGTAGACTCACTTCCAGCCTTAGATTCTTACTATAACAAATTTACATCACAGTTTGGAAATAAAAAATAAAAACAATGCCATGGTTTGTGATAAACCAAGATAATATTGATTCTGAGGATAGCAACATTCAAAAAAGTTTTTTTTCCAGCTAGGGTAACTTCTTTGTCAGGGATGTCACTGTCTACTATGCTTACATTTCATTGCAGGGATATAACAGAAAACTATAAATAACTGAGGGTTTTTTTCCATTTAAAATCAAGTACTTTTTCTAGATTTTAACAGAGTCCCCCTCTTTGCAGTGAACTCACAAGCGTGTCAAAAACAGGAAACTGAAAAGTAATATTAAATAGTATATAACCACCAACCCACTGTGAGACCATTCCTTACTATTCAGAGACACGCTTCAGGTTTCAGGGAAATGAGATCTTCAAAACTGACAGTTTAAGCAGCAATAATTCTTAACTTAGTGGATGAATGCTGAAAGTGTATTTCTGACAGAGGCCAATTTCAGTAGAGATTATTCTGCTGATCATTTAAGCAGCTTCAGAATATGCTGTGTTTTGTCAGTAGCTTCAAATACCTTTCTGCATGTTTTGGAAGAAATTGAGAACCATGTGTTTTTTTCTTGATAAGTTAAAACTGACTGATATCTTTAGAAAAATCTTACTGGCCACACACACAAAAAAAACTCATAATACCAACATAAAAATGTGCTAAAGGCCTGATAATTTACTTCATTACAAATAAAATAAGTGGTTAAAGAGAAAAATGAGCTTTAAAGCATATAGAGAGGTTAATGGAAAAGGAATTCTTTTTTACCGTAAAGCCTAAGCACACATAAAAAGATTTTCTTTGCTAAAAAAGAGTAAAAGATAGGACTTGCATTGGTCAACTGATAATGCTGGCATCTCCAGGAGTTACACCTTCTGTGTTGCTCTATTCTCTGCCTCTGATGTTACCAGCTGTTGAACTTGAGGCACTGCTTATCCGTGCATGTCGAATGTAGTTGCAATAAAGAATATTCTGATTTGCCATCATTTCCATCAGGAATGTGAAAGAGGAATGCCTTTCCTGGAATGAAAAATTATGTTCCTTCTTTGGACTGAAGCTCGTCAGTCTGAGAGATCTTAGAACGGGACATTTATAAATGCAAATTTCTTTTCCTTTGGCAACACAGCCTTTAAAGTATCAGACAAGAAGAAAGAGAAACATTTGCATTGATTTTGATTGTTTAATACTCAAGAGTGAAAAAGTGTAAAATCACAAAGCTTATACCACCACCAAAATGCAGTTTCATTTCAAATAACCAAAATACAAGCTGCCTGCAGTCTCATACAGCTGACATCAACAAACCCAGTTTCAACATTCTTACCGTCTTTTTAAACACCTGCTATTCACAAACATCAGTCAATACAGAGTTCCAGGTCTCTCACACAACTTTCCTTATATTCTATATCATATTTGATATATAGACCAGTGGTTTACACATTTACAAAAGTGCCCACTTCTTATCTATCTCAGTATATAAATAGTTTTTACCCCCCAAGATTAGTAGTTACATTTTAAAGCTTTTTTTTTTTAATCTAAAGTCACCATTAAATGTATTCTGGTTTGTTTTTAAATGAAAAGCACAACTTACATGAATATGCTTCAGAAGTGCATGCTGTCCAAGGTTATATCACCAATCCTTTCAGCCACATTGTAATATAATGCTCATGCAGAAGGTGATTACATAGGGTTAGTACATTAGACAACATTTGTTCTTACTAATAATGCACGTACCTATGGCCCTGATTCTGCAAATGCAACTGTAAGGCCTGCAGGATGTGACTGTCCACGTAACTACATTTTGTTGCTTGGAGGTAGTATTATCCAAAAGCTGTCATTATGCAAAATGCCTCGGGTTAATGAGAGCTAAGTGGAAAATCGGTGCTTACATAAACATTTCTAAAACTTATGCCATCCATACAAAATATTTGTTTTCACAGCCTGAAAGTATTCTTGCAAAGGAACTGTGCATATCTTTAAGTGTTATGCTAATGCACATTGCCAGTTCCCTAAAATAAACTAACTTTCCTACAGCTGAGTAACATCCTGCTCTTTAACAGAACTATTGAAAGTACTCCAAAGAAATGTTTCCTTTCAGAGTAGCGCTGTACCTTGATGTAGCCTACTAGATCTGATTGTGATGCCTACAGGAATTTTTGCAGAGGTGCTGTTGCCTCAGTGGAAATAATGTTTTCTTCTCTCCTGCATTACTAAGAACACTGGTGTTATGTGATTCATTTATGTGAATCCCTACTGGTTTTTTTCCTTCAGTTTCTTCACCTCTGAGCAGGTGAAGATAAGTATAACAGTGCTGAAATAGTCGATCCTAAGGACAACGTCTGTTTAAGATTACACAATAAAAAAGGTTTAACTTTGGGAGTAGCTTTTCATTGATTACAAAACACATTCTCTGCAGATGTTCTTAGATCTAATTTAAAGAAAATGTTTAAGTTTCCGGTTATAATCAAACCTCGAGAAGATTAACACTGATTACTTCTTTTTAAATACTGCTGCTTTTTACAGATCTGACTCCTTTCTTTATTCAGTTATATAATAGTTGAAGTACAGAATTTGATTGCTTGCAGTGAAGTATCTAGCTGGAAAGTTCTGCCTCAGACATAATTATTAAAACAAACAAAGACATTACAATTTAAAAAAAGTAGATGGTCAGCTAAGGAAACAAAAACAGGATGATATTTGAAGTATGATGACTAATAACACCCTACTTATAAATGGAAGCACAAGGTCTTTTATAAGTGCATACGAATAACTTTGAGAAATGCTGTTATGTTTCATGGTGAACAGTCCAGAGGAGCACAGCATACATGCCTTTGGTGCTTCCACAAACCTCAGTTTCCTTCATCTTCCAGCTGTTGATTACACTTCCAATTTCAATAAATGATTTCCTGGTGCATAATTAAAAAAATATTCAATCCTGATCAACGCTGATACTCACACTGCTGTGCTTATATAAAATCAGAAAAAATCAGAATCTATAGAAAGATTCGCAATGCAGACAAACCTCCTGAGTTAATCTTTGGAACATTGATAATAGTTTTAGTATACTTTGTACAGTTTCCAACTTAGTTACTAAGGCACACAACGATTAATCTGTTCCATATCTGAAACAGAATGATACGTCAGTCAGCAGGTTATTGCTCTTTAGCTTTGCATTTACATTCATATTATAAAGTAGCAGTCAGTTTTGAAAAATCTAGCTTCTGTTAATATTAGAAGAGTCTGAAAATTGAATATCCATGCCAGACTAAAACAGTTAAACTGGATTCTATTCTGAGTTAGCACACACAGAACTATGCACAAAGAACCACAGGAAAATAATTCTGTGTCACAGACTACCAGCCTGGCACATGATAGCCATCCAGACACAGGCGTGTTTCTACTCTGCAGAGAAAGTACAGGAGAGTGAGTGAGTGAGTGATATGCATGTGTGTGTGTGTGTGTGCGTGTGAATATAGCAGCTTCTCATCTGTTTTTTTTTTTTATTCTTGTATGTGTTCAGTTTCATATCTTCTTATCCCAGTGAAAAAAACATTTCAGCTGCTATTTTTGTTTCTGCCAGCACTGCACAGTTTAGTACAGTAACTGGTTCTGATTTCTGACCTGGACTTTGAAGGGACTGAATTTTTATTGTAAAGCTGATTTATGTCCTTCAAAGTGCAATCAAGTGAAATGAATACATTTCAAAATGGTTTAGGCAGAAACCAACTTTGGCCAGAGAAAAGTTTTATAACCAGAGAAAAGAAATACAAGGGAAAATTAAAATCTCTGGTTGGGTTTGCAGTTCTAGTGATCAGAAAGAGCATCTTCTCATTTGTAAACAAGACAAGAATTCTCTGGAAATTATCTGACACAAAATGATCACAGACACAATCTATATCATTTTTACGTATTTTCTTCAGATCATAGCTAGTATTAGCTAATTCCACTGTGCTAAGAAGCTATTATGTGATGTCCGACACGTCACACTTACCGTTAGCAACACCTAGTGTCCAGGTAAGCAATATACTGCAAAATAACTTGCTGCTGTTACTGTGCATACACACTGAAGCTGTAGAGTTGTCCTCCTTACTCTGGTGGAAGTACCATCTACTTTTTAATTTTATTCTTTTTTAAATGTACTACTCTGCAATTTCTCACTATGAATACTGCAAGAAAATTCTGCTTCAGTGGTACCTCTTTTTTTTTTTTTTAAATCTTTGCACTGCATTCTAACTATACAGATAATAGTATTTTTGTCTACTGTTGCCGTGCGTTTTTAAATCCTAAGGAATTGTATTGCAGTTTTTATAGCTGTAATAACTGTATCATTCCTTAAAATATTTTCATTAGGTATTGCATATAAATACACAGAAATGGAACGGAAAATCAGCTACCTACCACTCTCATTAGTCTTATGACCACTAACATTTCTGGTTAGTAGCTTTGAAGAGAATTGATGAATATTTTAGTAACCAAGTACAATACAGTATTTTTTAAAAATGGAAAAATCCTATTCAAATACACACTTGTAAATAAAATGCTATAAAACGGACAAAAAAACCTACAATCCTCTGAATTAGCCAGTAGCAAATTTCTGTCTCTATAGGCAGAAAAATCTGAAGTTACTGGAAACAGGCCTCTGAGGAAAAAAACATATTAATAGCATGATTTCTCCCAAAAACACAATTTCAAATCAAGTAAAAAGTGTACTGAATAGGTAGAAGGTTTCAATACTTCTCAGTTTCTCTCTCTCAAAAAAAAACCCCAAAACTAAACAAAAAAAAAAACAACACAGGATAATCAAGAACCTGCATAAACAAATTACCAAGTAGACGTCATTAAGGTGTCCTTTTAGAACCACTGTCCATCATTCTCTTCATCATCTTCCTCCTCATGGTCCAGGTAGAGAAGTGCAACTTTCTTTTCATCAGAAATAACTGACCTTTGGTCTACCATCCTTTGCAATTGAACAGTTTTATCAAAACCTGACTTCTCCGCTATGTTTTCAACATGATCTTGGGAAAAACTGGAGTGAATATAACTTCCTTTATTTTCACTGTCCCCACTGTGGTCACTTTCAACTCTAAACTGTGACTGATTAACAGAAGGGTCTTGTTTATTCGGTATGAGCATTGTTGCTTGTTCTTCACTTTCTGCCATGGATACTCCACCTGCATTGGAAACATCCATTTGAAAAGTAAACGACGTCTCACTGGATCCTACTTTAACATGCTTCATGGAGCTGCTGCTCTCAGACAACTCTCGTGTTTGTGAACGATCTTCTAGTGTTTCAGAAATGGGTCTTGTAAAGATGATTTGTTCACTTTGAGTTTCTACAGGAGTTATTCTAACATGCCTGAAAGATGTACTGATATCTGAGCTTCCTTCATTCTCTGAAAGATATCCCTTGTTCATGAGCTCTGGAGTTTCAGAAAGGGAGCCTTGATATATGATTTTCTCAGTTGTTTTAACTCCTGTTTGGCCTAACCTAAAATGCCTTACTGAGCTTTCTGAATGGGTCTGGTCTCCCACTTCGCTGATTTCAATATGCTCAGTGATGGGGCCCTGGTAGATGACTTTTTCAGCTGTCATAAACTCCTTAGGACCTAACTGAATGTGTCTTACTGAACTTTCCATCTGTGAAAAGTCTCTAGAATCGCTGATCTCTACTTTACCAGAGATGGGTCCTTCAAAGATAACTTGCTCAGAGTGAATCTCTTTTGGATGTAATCTAAACTGCCTTACTGATCTGCTGACATCCACAGACCCTTCTGTCTGAGAGAGATTCCCTGAGCTATTGAGCTCCAGAGAATCTGAGCCTGGCCCTTCAAAAGACATTTCTTCAATTACTTGCCTTGATCCTACTGTAACATGCCTCGTGGACCTGCTGATATCTGATGAAAAGGTCTGCTGGGAAAGATTTCCAGAATCCATCTCTTCTACAGTTGTCGTAATGGGGCCTCTATAAATTACTTCTTCTGTTGTTTGGATTTCTTTAGGACCCAGTTTAAAATGCTTCACAGAATGGCTCATCTCTGACGAGCCCTCTGTCTGAACAATGTCTTCTGTGGCACTGAGCATTTCAGAGCCAGGCTCTTCATATACAATCTGCTCAAACCTCTGGACTTCTGTTGGACCAACCCGAATATGTCTTACAGATTCACTCTCATCAGTTGATTCAGGTGAGTGAGAGTCCTCTCCAAAATGTGCAGTTTCCAAAACTGAACCATCATAAATGACTTTTTCAGTGGTATGATATCCTGTGCTACCACTCTTCCTGACTGTGGATGACCTGTAGACTTCTTGATTAGCCACAGGAGTGTATATATCACTGTGTGCAGAAACATCTGTTTCTGTACTGATTTTACCATCAACTCTCTCCAACTTATCTCTCTTCAAGGAGTGTGATGATGTCTTCTTCTCACCTGCAATTACTTCACTGAGCTCAGCTATGTTGAACTCATCAGCATTAAGGGTCTGAGAGAGATTGACTTCAGCAACAATTGTCAGCAAGCCTCCCTCCTCTGTTTGATGAACTTTTTTGATATCAAATTCCAAGTTACTAGAGTCAGCCTGACTTTCTTTTGTTAATGCAGACAGTTCCTCTTTTACACTTTCTGGGAGACTGCCTTCCAACTGTTCTAAAGCTTCCTTCAGTTGTTGCTTGGGGTCCTTGGTTTCCTTTGATAAAAGCCCCTTTATTGAAGCCTGAAATTCTTGGGGTATCTTAATTTCTTTTTCAATGACAACAGATTCAACATGGGATGTTCCAGCTTTGGGATGCTCTTCTCTTAATATGTGGGCAGTTGCTTCCTCCCCTACCACTCTGTACGTTTCCTCTGGAGAGCTTACACCTTCATCTCTCTTACTTTGTGTTCCTTGCAAAAATTCGTCCTGCCAAGAATACTTAATAGTTGATTCTTCTTCTATGTGAATTTGCCCATACACTGAGTCATCATCTTTTTCATTAATAATAGGATGATCATCAGGAACAGACACAAAGTATTTTTGTTCGATAGGTGAGTCATCTTCCTCAGTCACTTCCTCCACGTGAGTGAAGCTTTCATGGCGTTGTTTCCTCTTTTTAAGATCTTCATACGTAAATGTTATGTCTTGCTCCTCATCACCATAACGCTTCTCTTTTTCAGGGAATGTGTCTTCCACTTCCTCCACTTCGAAAGGTGTTGAAAAATCAGTCCTTTCATCAGTGGCATAATCCACTGTTTCCTCCACAATCTCAACATTAACGGACATATTCTTTGCATCCCCACTTCCTTTCAGGCCATGATGTACTATATCTTCTATCTCCTGTTTGGAAGGAGTTCCCTCAGCACTCTCTAACACTTTTCTAACATCCTGATTTGAAAGACTTCCTCGGCCAGCTTCAGCAGAAACATCTATGTTTTCTTGTACTCGAGACTGCACTGTCATCTCTGTCTTTATTTTCCCATCATCACCTTGCTTTTGCTTACTGAAAGAGGTTACTTTTGTGTCTGTTGATACTTCTGAACTAGAAGACTGTGTAAAACTTTTAAGAATGTCAGCAACAATGTTCTCTGCTATATTTTCAGTTGACAGAGTCTCCATTTTATGACTTCTGTCACTAGTTCTCTCTTCATCTCTCAGATTAGATTCTGAAACACTGACTTTGTGAATTTCAGCAGGCTTAGTTTCTCTGTCTCCTGTCTCTCTTCCGATGGAAGTTTTAAAATCTTGGGAACTTATATCTTTGTTATTCTTCTGGGATACTTCGTCAGGAGCAGGTCTTTCAAGACTGATGGGTATCTCAATGACTTCTCTGCTTTTGGATTCGAAGGATACATCTGTATCTTTTTTGCTTGATTCATTTTTCAAAGTTCTTGAAATTTCACTCCCTGCTACCTTCTGGTTAATGACTTCCTCCCGAACATATTTTTTCTGCTCTATTCCCATTTTTGCATCAGTCTGCCTTCCAAAATTAACACTTCTTTCATCTACAACAGTCTTCTCATCTACCTTTCTTTTCTCCTCCTTTGTTTGTTTCTCTAGCTTATCTTTTTCTTTAGTCAGTGATTTGCTTTCTTCAGTTGGTTTGCTGCCTCCTCTTTTTTCTTTTACTGTGGTCTGGGTTTCAGTTATGGTTGCTTCATATACAGATGGTTTTGAATTGGTGTTCAGCTCATAAGCTGGAAATTTAGAGAAGTTTGGTTTTGTTCTTAGATTTTCAGAAATCCTAGGTTTTGTGTCAGCTTTGATGTCCTTGTCTGATCTTTCAGCATGTGTTGATTGTTTTGAAAAAGATACTGTAGATGAAGATGTAACTTCTGTTTTCTTTCTTTCTGGGATTGTCTTTTGCTGCGTTTCAGTGTTTTTCCAGCTACTGTAGCCTGGAGTATATGTTCTTAATTCTTTGTGGTCTGTCACAATCCTTTCATCCTTTCTAATGGTTGATGAAGGGCGATATATTGAACCTAGTAAATCTTTTCCAAAGTCTTTCCCACTCACTGCTCTCTGTGATCCAATCTGTGTTGATTGAGCTGAATAGTGTGCAGAACCGCCTATGTTTGCCGCAGGTATTCTGTGCCTTGTATCAGTGATCCTGATAGCTGGTGAAGTTTTATTTTGACTTCTTTCTTGATAAGTAGAGTACATATCAGTGTAGTTATATGAAGAGTTTATAATATCTGCAAAGAGAGTGTAGGCAATCAAATATTAAAATAATGGCTTGTATCTAAAAAGAGCACAGAATAAAGAGGTCATGAACTAAGAAATGTAACACTAAAATTTGAAAGGAAACAATGAATCTTCATTTTCAGTAAAGCTTTGGAAATGAATTTCCATAGGTTTGGCATGATAATTAACTCTTTGCATATTACATTAAGGCTGAAAGCAAAGCTTTTTACTGAGTTGCAAGTTCTTGCTAACTTAACATTTTATGAGCCATTGGATATTATGGCGTTTACTTAAGAATTACTCCTTTCATATTTACATTGATGCCCACTCACATTCACAAGTTCTTATTAAAAAGCGTATGCTAATATCCTAGGCTTGGTTTTTTGCTTCTTCAGTCCAAGTGCTCTGAAGTTTCTCTGTTTCTACAGACAGATGGCATACATGCTGCTGCATGCTGAATACTATCATTTATAGCCACAAGATACAACAAGGCACAATAAAGGAGAGTAATCAAGAATCTCTTAGCCTATATCTGTACATGTTAATAAAATGGACCAGCAATAATTGCCCAGCTCTAAGACTAATTCAAATCTCCTATTCCTAAAAAGCTAGCTACATCTACTCTGACTTTTGGCAGTGCTTCCTGGTCTGCAGTAACCACTGACCACACCGGAGCATTGTCTGCGAAAGGACTGAGTAATCCACATCAAAACTGTGCCAGAGGCACTGATAACAATTTAACATTATAGGCAAGTGTATGCAAGTGCTTCACCTATGCTGTAGTCTATTTAATTTACTACTACACATACAGACTTCCAACCTCTTCTGAGACTAATGTCTGTGATGGTCTGGTGAGTTTAAGATAACACTTAAGACAAAACTCAGGAGCGTTATCAAGACTAATTCCAATGTTAATGAGAGTTGCCCTAGCAGTCAGCTCGTAAATTCATCTCATCTAGTATCCTGTTTACAGCAACCAACAGTAGAATAAGGAAGAGTATAAGAACAGGGCAAGTAAATAGTGATACTTCCCTGGTATACTCTCACAGCCTCCAGAGATTTGCAGCTCCTAAGATAGAAATGGTATCTTTATGTTTAGTATGTCTTTGATTTGTCTTTTCTTACTCTGCTTAAATTTCTCTTTAAACCCACGTACATTTATTAACACTCACAACGTCTCATGGTTTCAAGTCACAGTGCCGTGGTTTTAACAATGTTTTGTTAAATACTTCTTGCTTCATTACTTCAAAACTCTCTTAACAACTATGGGCATCCGAAAGTTTTTGCACTGTTGAGCTACGAAACATCACTCCCTGCTTAACTCCTCCACCTGAGTCACAATTTTACAATTTTCTTATACACAGAGCACTATGCTGATTTAAAATATTAAAACTCAAAACCAATTTCACAGTACACTGATAAAACAGAAACACTGTAACACACTATTTTCCAATTATATTTAATTTAATTCAATTTTCATTTTTTAATGTTCATTTTTTACCTTGAGGCAATTTCCCTATAAGCTGATCTCTCCATGTAATAATCCACTGGTTGCTTTCCCCTTCCAACAAAGCCCTGCAAAACACATAAAAAAGCATTCCATCAGGATACTGGGAAAAATAATCATAACACTTTAAATATATAAGTCTTAGAATTGTAAAAAATTATCCTGCAATTGGGTCTGATCCTGAATGTTATTCTCACCTCATAATTTTACCATTAGAAATCCTTGTCTTACTCTGAGTTCAGAGAGTTCACTTCTTTAGGATAATACAACGATCTTGCAGTAGGTTATAGCATACAAATTGTAACTTCCAAACCTGTCAATATATTGCTCCTGACGTGGAAAGGATACACAGATTTGCATTATGTAATCGTACAAACTAGCATGTTTTCCCAGAACAATAGTCTTACAATGGAACTAGGAAAAAATGAGCTAAGCAAAACTTAGCAGATATTCAGTGAAGTTTTTTCAGAGAAACACGCAGATACATTTTATAAAGAAATGGCAAAAATGAAATAATACTGGCAAGCAAATAACCAGCTTGGTTACGTAGTAGTAGAAGTGTTGCAATATTACATACAAGGTAACAGTTATTCTAATTTCTATAGAATGTTATTTCTATCCTTTTCAGGTGAAAATTTTACTTCTACTGTCAAAGAGTGGCTAGTGCTGGAAATAATTATTCTTAGTTCTTATTCTACCTGAAATCAACACAACATATTACACACCAAAGGACTAGGAAAAATCTTTGTGATAGAAACTTTTGCGCTGGTGGCACACATTTACTGTTCTTGGAGACATCACACCCAGCTGATTGCTTGAGAACACTTGCTATCCTACCTTTATGCCAAATTTTGCTCCCTATATGGCATGCCTGAGCATGGACCCCTCTCAAGAACAACCAGACAGAGCCACAGGTTTGTTCAGTTCCTAAATAACTTGATGGCCTACTTTATTTTTTTCTAGTTGTGGAAAATACTCCAGAGGTACATTTCCTACAGATACTAGCAAAGCTGAGGGGCAAAATATTTTCAGCATTAACTGCTCTACATTAAGAAATTGATATAGGCAAATAGCATACTCCTACCCCCTCAGGGGAAAAAAGAACCGAATTGCTCTCTAAAAAAAATAAAAATTGTTGGCTTCTTCTGTTTACAGAGTACAAAAACTAGATAGTGGAGTGACATCTTATTCAGTCCTAGTATTTTTAGATATGGTGATTCAATAAGATTGGATCTCAAAATTTCTAATAAATTCTCTTGAAATACTTGTTTGCTTTCTTCTCTTCTGCTACTCCTATGCTTGTACTGTCTGACATGAAGTGTATCCAGCAGTTCTTAAAAAAAAAAAAAAAAAAAAAAAAAAAACCAAGAAGAGGAAAAAAAAGAAAAAAAAAAGTAGTTTGCATCTTCTCCATTGTAGCTGGGTCACAATCTATGCTATACACCAAAAAAATGCTAAACTGCAGCATTCGGGTTTTATCAGCCTAGAAATTCTACAGCAGGTTCTTTAAATATGCAACTGAATGCTATAATCAGTACAGTACTTTGGTGTTTTTATGTTCACTCCCACTGGTGAGATAACTGTTTCATCATTTCCAGTTTTGGAAATGCCGGATGTTTTGCACTGATAAAAGCAGCTGCAACATCAAAGTTGTCAAGGGGGGAGGCTGCAGGACTGTGATAGCCAAGGCTTCTGACTCCCTAGCAGGGAGCTGACAGCAATTGGCGACTGTGGGATAAACGCATTTGCTATGCCTTTCCAGCAAAATGAACAATGCAGACATTTTAAATATCACCTGTAGATGATGACTAGCCAGTTTGAACATTGCATGCTTCTTTGGGTTTCTGACTGCCTCTACATTCAATGGGACAATACTATGTCAGCAAAGATCACCTGTAAGATTTTCTCTGCAACCGTGCATTTACCCTGGTTCAGAAGAAACACCAGATTAGAACTGCCCAACATTATTTACAGGTTACTTGCTTCCTTAAACAGGTTCAGATAAACACTTGCAGTTATTTTGTTAAATTCAACCTTAGAACAACCTTTACTAGTGAAAATGAAAATACAAGCAACTTGTCTTTGTCCACATTTAGTAGCAATGAAATCAATTCAACATTTCTAGAGAGTGTTCCCAAGAGCAAACATCTTATCTGATTAACATGGTGAGTGCCAAAGGATTTGCTCTGAAATAAATGCTAGAAAAACTGCTGACATTCCAGGTACATATCAAGGAGCTGGCAATGAAAATGTTAACCATGATGAAGGGAACTAAGAATGTGGGTAGTTTGACTAAGGATTTCTGGCTGCTATTAAAACAACAGTTGTTCAGTTGCTGCAGCAACGTATGAAGTCACTAAAAATAAGAGGTAACTGTATACGGCAAAGGGCAACAGCACACAGAAAAGCTGGAGCTGAAATATTACTTCTGAAAATATGTTGTACTTGAAAATGAAAGGCAAAGCTTCATGAAACCTCTAAAAAACTGGGCAGTGGATCAGTGTTTTACTGTATACTGTTCATGATCGATTTCCTCAAGCTTATCAGGTAAACAAGAAGATATTAAACCGATATTGGTTTAATTAAATTACCATAAGAAACTATAGTATAAAGCACTAGTCTGGAAGTCAGCAAAGCCAGTTTCACTGGCTTCACCTTCACTTCAGTTTATGTAAGTAATTTTGCTTCTCTATTTCTTTGCATCACTTCTTAATAACAATTATTTAAGCCATAAACTCTGTGTGGTAAAGTCTGCTTTAAATCTGAAACTGAACCATTGAATAGTGGAGTGTTAATCTCAACTGTATGAACTTTTTAGTATTTATAGAAATGACAAAAAGCATTCCTTCAAATTGCACTCTAAAAAATAACTGTCAGCCAATTCCTGGAAATCTGACTCCCTGTGACATACATAAACACTGACCTAAGACTTAACTTAAATATTTCCAGAAAATAGTACATCTGCACCTTTAACACACCTCATTATTAATGCCATTTATCTAGGGTTACGTGTAGCAGTTATACGGTAGCCAACCTGAAGCCCTACTGTGTACTGGATGCTAAAAGAAAAAGTGGTCCAGAAGAGCAGATAGATGAGCTACACTGGTTGGGTGGAGAGGGAGAAGATGCCAAAGGTAAAGGAAGTCATGTAAATATTGTCATGGTCATTCACAACAGCAGTAACTTGATCTGTATCAATGACAAAAACTGAAAATCTCAGAGGCAGTTCGCCAGCAGACCATAAAAATTCATCCTCTCCATCCTGAGTATTTGGAAAGAGTTGTAAAAAACTTTGGGAAATGGAATGGGGTGGAGGAAGCATTTTTAGGGGGTAAAGGCCAATCCAGCACAGTTCTTTTCCATTGTGAGACGAGAGGACAAGGACTGTGTGAAGAATAGCAGGTGACAAACTGTACATAAAGCAGCCTGAACATCAGTGACTTAGAATGTTGTCCAGGAAATAAAACAAAGACAAGTATACTCATATATCTCATATACAAGTTGTATGCAGGCAGTAACAAAACTGACTGGAGAGGCTATGGTGAACATCTGAGGAGGCCTTAATGCTGGTGAAGATTTCTTGAGGGGTAGAATTGGAAAGATTCAAAAGAAATGTTGATGGAGCAAACCAACCTAAGAAGGATTGGAAAGTAGATCTGATAAGTGCATTAGGAGGTTCTGACAACAACCATGACCAAAAACTGCTTTGTAGGCTTCACTGCTTGAAAACACAGCATGATAACCTAGAACAGAACATTTGCATGACATAGGATTTCAAAATAAGATATTTTACCCTTCAACAACAAGACAGTTTAGGAAGGGCAGGAAAATAACTTACGTAGAGGCTCAGGGCAGCCTCGGCTATTTGAAATGAAGCTTCTGATAGCTGAGGAGTCATAGATTCATACAGACACTTGAGTGGAAAAGTATTAAATCTAACCATTGATCTGACCTACCACATCCCATCACTAAGCCATGTTCTTTTGGTGCTATGTACAAGTTTCTCAAATTCTGCCAGGGATGAGGACTCTACCACTTCACCAGTCAGCCTGTGCCAATGCTTGACCAGCGTGAGCCTTGGATCCCACAGCAGGAAGAATGAGCAGACCTGGATAGGAAGTACACTTGGCCCTTGGGGAAGGGTGTTCTTTGCAACAACGAAGCTTATTGCCAGTGCCAATGCAACTGACTAATGGAAAGAACTAGCTTTAGAATGGGACCTGTAGGAGTCGTAAAACAAAAGGAAAACATAGGTGGGAGGTAAAAAAAAGACAGCTCCAAGAGGCTGACCAGACTGCCTTTCGTGCCAAGAGGAGTGGAGGCGCCAGAGCCTTAATGGAAACTTCTCAGTGGAAAGTTCAGGATGCTGAAGTGAGGTGCCTTTTGTCTCCAATATGCATAAACAAGGGTATATGCCAGGATCCTTTGTGGAAACAAAGAGCAGCTGGATTCATGTGCCATGGTTATCGCAGATCAAAAGATCTGGCAGAAGAACTGGATTTCAAAGTATTGATCAGCAGTCCAGTCTCTTACTAAGCAGCTTCCTTTACAATAGAAGTAGCATCTGTCTCCAGCCCATAAGTTCATCTTTTTTTTTCCTTCTGAATCACTTCTACACTATGTACAAACTGATACATCACGATTCTCCAGACAGAAATAGTCTGGCCTTCCAGCCACACATCTGCCAAGTCTCTAGTTATATACATACAGTACTGAGGATTTATGAGCAGAAAGATTGTTTGTTGATATCTCACATTTGATCCAAACATACTTCCCTAGCAAATAAAGAATATAAAAAACTGGGATTTATCAAACAGACTTTTCTGTGATTTTCTCACTCTTCTCCAGCTGGAACAAAACAATTGAAAACTCACTATTTACATCAACATTGCAAGAGGCCGCTAAGCAGAATATTTAATGATGAATTTTGCTGTACAACTTGACAGACAGCAGCTATACTGCCTCATATTTATTATCATTATCCTCTGATTAGACAACTGAGTGTGACTGAAATACTTACCTGTAAGTTTCAATTTCAAGGATGAGACCTGCTTTCACCTGCAGCAGTTCTTGATAGTCCTTCAGGTAATCTGTGATTGACATGGTCAGGAACTGCTTTTCTTCTTCTAGAGCATCGATTATCCGCTAAAAAGAAATACTGATTTTTAGTTTTGAATAAGCTCTAAAATCTGCCATATTTGAATGCTTAATAACTTAAAAGTTTTAATTACAAATAATAATAATAATAATAATAATAATAAATCTGGGGGAGCAGTAAATCAACATATTCCATCATTTCAAAAAAACAGTACAAATCAGCTCTGGGACTTCCTTACATACATTACTACTGAAACAGTTTTGTGCTGAGATTTCACTTTATCAAGCTAGTGAAATATTTAAGCAAAAGCCATTCAAATGCTGCATACAAAAATAATCAAGTGCGCATAGCAAAGAAAATACACTGCTTTATAAACGTGACTTGTGTGGGATTCCTTCTGTCATTTTAAGGGTTTAGATTCTTGAGATCTGATTTTTTGCAATTTCTTTGCTAAGAGAACCTGGCTGATTTCTTTGTTAGTATTTTGAGGTCCACACACATGGGCCCAAATTTTGGTTTCTAGTACATCTAGAGATACTCAGTGCCTAAAAAGTGAAGGAAGAACCTCCAGAAGTTCCTTCCCACCAAGTTTTCTACAGTCTTTGGATACTTGCTTCTAAATCCACCCACTACTCTTCTAACTGCTACTCCGAAGATATACAAAGGAGTGCTCATCTTCATTGTGGTTGATGAATATAACTTTGCACTTTTATATGGTGCCTATAAGTTACCTGAGATGAGCAATGACATAACCAAGTCCAGATCTTTTTGAAAAGTTCTGAAAATGAAGTTAGAGGCAGATACTACAAAATACTGAAGTACAAGATGATCTAAAATTTAACATACTCATAAAATACCACACTGAAACTTAAAAGCTGACTAACCATACACAACACAAAAAGCAACAAAGCCTTCTTAAACAGAACACTGAGATTTGATTTAGACTATAATAAGTGAATTCTGCTCTTGAAAAGAACACCGCAGAACACAAGGGCTTTAATCACTGGTGTTACTTCTCACATGAAGGGCAAACCTCCATCTCCAGAAAACAATCCTCTCCCTGATAACTGAAAGGAGTTTGTTTGGTACAGACTCAGAACTGAAAGTATCGGTGGTAGCTTTCAAAGCGATTCTTCATGGTTTCCCTGCTATGGATATCATCTACTAATCCAAAATCAATCCTCATCAGCCAGCATGCTGAAGCTAACTAAAATGCTATAGATTACACTTGGTTCTGAGGGCCAGGGAGACAGAAATGAAATCACAGCAAAGGCCCAGTCCTATTTCATTCTTATCACTCTGCACTGTGCAGGAACCAAACTGTCATTTACAAAGCAAAGTCTCATACACATATATGGTACTGAACAGGAATTCATGACAGCATATTTTAGATTGCATCTTAACAAATGCTTTGCAATACAGACAGCAACATCAAGATGGTGGTAGTCTAGTTTTTGAAAATGCAGAGTATTTTATTTTTATGCACCAAGTGTTCAATTGTCACAGTATGAAGAATAGCATAAAAGCATACATGCAGCAGGAGACTCCCCAAACTGGTTAGAGCTAGTATGATATGCTGCTGGCAGAAGCAAGGTTTAAGAACCAAGAACATAAAGTGCTAGCCTTTCAAACATTAATAGGCTTTTTTAATGCAAAAGCAAAAAGAAAGCTTCAGGAAGGAAGCTGCCTGTATCTTCATATGCGCATGGGAATATCTGTCTACCTATTTCTTCTGTTGTATTTGCAGCTCTTGTTCTATGATTAGACTGACATTTGGGCATTAATTTTACTTGATGTAACACATCTTGTCCTTGGTCTTCAGCATATATTAAAGCTCCTTTTTTATGGCAGAAAACAAATAACATTTGTGTATCTGAAACAGCACTATCAGCCATCCACTAGGCTCTCCAGACTGTAGCGGAGGTAACTGCACTGGTATGGTTCTGCATGGTGGCAAGCAGAACCACTGACCTTTAGAGGCTCTTAGGCAACAGTGCTATTCAAGAACTGACACAATGGAAAATCCCAAGACCAGAAGAGAAGAAAAGTGCCAGGCCTTGCTTTTAAAAGGAAAAGGCTGTGAGAAGAGAACAGACAGGGTGTTGCCAGAAGAGTCTACAAAAGAAACAAAAGACAAGAAAGACTGGATATCTATGAGACCGATCCCTAAAGGTGGTAAGATACAAAACAAGAAGATTCAGGCATTTGTTGCCTCTTCATTAAATACAGAGACTAAATAAATAAAATTAGTTACACTGTCCTAATGATTACCATAAGGGGCTACATAACTGGGCTAGCTCCGTACTTGCTCTGAAGGAATTCATTCCAACAGGAGGAGACGTTCTGTAGACCGGATGGCAGACAGCCTCTTGCCCAGCCTTCCAGTCACTGACATTTAACTATGGTGCAGAGCACAACATACCGTTTCCAAGCATGCTAAAAAGCTGTCTGAAGCCCAGGAGGTGGGAAACTGACAAACATCAGTTTTGTAAAAAGTAACCTGTGCTGTTGCAGCCATGTTTGCTTCACGCTTACTCTAAGGGAGTAAGTGTGGCTCCTCACCCATATCAACCCCTCTCAAAGTCCTGGTGAAGTCCCACTAGAACTGTATGACTGAATAGAAGCGATTTTCTCATCCTTCAGGGGTCTCTTTCCAGTCAGCAGTGGGAAATTTCAGAAGGACAGTAGGGGAAAAGAAAGTACTTGTGTTGTCCAACTGTACCTACTGAGGGAATAAAGACACAACATCGGGCTCCAGCCCCTTCCAGCGGGTACTGTTTACCAACCCCATTCAGTGGCTCAGTAGGGGGAGGAACTGTGCTTAGCTGGCTGGAAACTGGTACACAAAAAAATGCATGTGACATATTGATATTACATGTTCATTTGACAAATCATTTTCTTTTTCTCTGGAGCTCACAACAAGACTGACACAGCTCTAAAACCCCTGAATTAGTGAAAAATTTCTGCCTCCTTTCGAAGCAACAGCTATGTCCTTTCTGACACCTGAAAACTGCGGAGCTTCCTTCTGCTGTCACTCCATATTGAACCTGGTACTCAAATCACTGAGAGTGTTTGTGTAAGTATTTTGAGAGCACACAGCTGAAATGATGGAAGTGAGATATAAGAAATCTACTGAGTTCATCCCACAGCACCCAGGACCAGTGAAAACGTTCCAAACAGTGCGTGATTCACAGCATGCCTGGTTCAGCTGAATTATAACTCCAGGCACATATTTCTATTTAACGCTGCTGAAAGCTTCAGTGAGGACAGGGATGGGGTAGGAGACAAAGATGGACATATAAGGCGACTGGATGATATATGGAAAGTATGAATAAATCTAACTGCTATTACAGCTGCAGTGGACAATAATCACTTGACTTAAATCTGTACATACTTATCATTTCTATGTGACACTTTGCAATAAATAGGCACGGAATAGAAACTCTTTAAAGAGTCATAGAAAATCTATGCTAAATGTACCTTTACCAATAAAAGAAACATTGAGAGGAAAAGAAAAAAAAAAAAAAAAAGCTTTGATCACAAGAACAAAACTTGCACAAGCTGCTTCTACACATTCTGCAATTTGTTTTCCTGAATGTGAATCAATGTTTTTCTCTTTCTTATGCACAAGTTACTGCAAAGGACCTTTTCCACTGGAAACCAAACAGTTTAAACAGTGCAGTGAGGACAGATTTTGGAAATCAAAATAACAAAACATTAGTTGGCTTATGTACATTTGTTTAAACTTATGATCCTAAAAGAAAAGTTTAAAGAATGACAGCTTTTGAGGTTTTTTTCCTCTTTACATTTTCCCCTGGCTTTGATCAATTGATAGATTTAATTAGTGAGAGATTTACACAACACTTCTAAATCTTTGGAAGAGTTTACATACGTGATTGGAAGAATAAAGTCAGAATAAAGGCTGTCAAAAATGAAAGGAGGAGAGGAGGAGAGGAGGAGAGTCTGAAAAGACTCAGAAGTTAAGAGCTTTTCAGATTACTTCTTACTCTGACTCACTTCACAGCAATCTGCAAACTACGCAACTTGCAAACAATCCAGTAGCCTACAAAAACCAGACACACAGCAGCAGGTCCCAGTCCTATCCCAACTGCCAGCGTCTCCATAATCTGCCGCTGCTGGATACAATGTCACATTACCACCAGGGCTTCACACAAACAAGGAGCTCCAACAGAGTGTTAATAAAAGGATCTAACAATGAACAAAAGAAATGTTGCCCTCGGGAAATGGATCGATGGTCTGGATGATCTAATATGTGCTCTCCACTCTAAATCTGATGAACTGATATTTTTTCTGTCCTGGCATTTGCTGATATGTTCAGCATGATTATACGTGCCACCAAACATTATTCTGGCTGCAAGCAAATTCTCAGCTACAGATGCTATGATAACCTTCTGTTTAAAAACATCAAACAGTCATCTGAAACAGCTGCCAGTCACCTACACTGGTATGGTTTTATTATCAAACAATTCCTATTAATCTTGTTGTTTGTAGCACAGTAATACATCTTCCTGCCTTCAAAAGAATAAGTTTCCTCACCTATAGTGTGGACCACAAGCATTTCTCTAGGCTCAGAAGCGTGCGTAACACTGGAAGAAAATTCAGATCACTTCTCTGATCTCACCAAGTCAACCTTAAGTCTCAGGCCAGAAGGAAAGCTTTGTGTCCCAGTGCTCGGGGACTCACTTTATCACCCCCAGGGACTGCTCTGCGTCACCGTGTGCTTGAGCCAACCTGAGCGGCAGCCCTGGAAAGTCTGCGAGCCAGCTCTTGGGAACTTGGCAAGGGCACTGGGAAGGGAGCACCTGTCACCAGGAAGATGCTCTCAGGGTCACCAGCACACTCAGAAACCCCACCCTTCGCAGAGGACTCTCCCTGAAGCGGTGCAACAAGGCTCCCTGCAGCCCCAAGAGAAGGGCTTTTTCAGCCCGAGGAAATCCTGCTGGAGGGAGGCAGAGCGGGGCAAGGGAGCCCAGGCCCACAGGTTTTTATGCACTTCCCACGGCAGGAGCAGGACTCAGAACCATGGGAGCGGGCTGCCAGCATAACGGAGCCTTGTGCAGTGGAGTGCTGGGCGATCAGGATCACATCTCACTACGGACCAGAACTTAAAAAAAAAAACAAAAAGCGAATGGGAGGGTGGAAGGAGATGCAGAGGCACCAAAAGAAGCGCCAAAGAGGGAGTGTGAAGCAGCACGGCTGGACAGCCTCGGCGAAGGGCCGCGATTGAGGGACGACGCGTCCCCGGACCCGGGAAGGCAACAGTGCCACGCACCTGGTACTCGTCCACCTCGGCGCCGTGGCGGTCCTGCATGGCGAGCAGCTCCTGCTCCAGCCGCTCCCGGAGCCCGCACAGCTCCTGGCCCTGGCGGTGGAGGTCCTCCAGGTGTTGGCGGCACTGCCGGCTCTCCTCCCGCAGGAGCTCCAGGTTCTCTCGGCTCCGCTGCGCCTCCTGCTCTTGCAGCCTCTGGATCTGCTCCTGATAGCGCAGCAGAGTCTCCTGGCAGCTCTGGCTAAGCAGCATCTCGTAGGTCTCCTCCAGCTCCTCCAGGCTCAGGGCGGACAAGGGGGGCGGCAAGGCGGCCAGGTCCATCCGCAGCTCTCGTATCTCCACCGCCTCCCGCCGCTGCCGCTCCGCCAGGTGCCCGTGCTCGTCCTGCATCTGCAGCAGCAGCTCCTCCAGCGCCACGCACTCGCCCTGCAGCCGCTGCAGCAGTTGCCGCTGCCCGGCCAGCTCCGGCTCCAGGCGGCGGCGCATCGCCAGCACCTCGGCGCCCAGCAGCTGTAGCTGCTCCAGCTCCCGCCGCAGCCCGTCCCGCTCCAGCTCCGCTTCCAGCTTCGCCTGGCTCAGCTCCTCCAGTTGCATACGCAGCCAGGCCAGCTCCTGCTCGGGCACCCGCAGACCGATCAACTCCTGCTCCCGCAGCTCCGCCAGCTCCCGCGCCAGAAAGCGGTTCTCCTCCTCCAGTTCCCTCACTCGGGACACGAAGACCCGCAGCCGGGAATTGAGCTCCTGCAGCTCCCTCTTCTCGTCCCATCCTGCTTCCCAGCGCCGCCACATCTTGTCCGGACTGCGGATCGGAGCCGCTCTGGCCCCTGTGCCGCTGCTGCCGCCGCTGCGCAGCTCCTGCCGCCTCTGCCGCCTCGCCGCGGGCTCTGCGCTCCGCCGCCGCCTCCCGGCCCCGCTCCGCTGCCAAGCGCCGCCCGCTCGCCGCCGCCCGCCTTCGCTCAGCTGCCCTGCGGCGCCCCCTGCCGGCCGCTGCCCGCCACGCTGCGAGCCGGGGCGCTCCGCGGGAGCCGCCAGAAGCGCCGCTGCCGTGCGCCGGCCTCCCGGGAGGGGAGACAGCCCCTTCGGGACAAGCTCATCCTTCCCTCGGTGTGGGGCCACCCTGGCTGAGGCTCAGCCTGCTTTACCATCTCTGCGCCGCCGTAAATCTGTTTCCCGTGGGGGTTTTGTACAGTTTGTGATCCACCGGTGACCATTCTGCGGCTGGGCCTAAGTCAGTGTCAGACGGAGCCAAAAGCCATTTCAGAACGGCACTTGTAAGCTGAGGAAGCTACTGAAATGCCTCCAGTTTTGAACTTGTACCACGACTCACAAAATCTTTGAGCAACAGAAACGTGCTCAGTTTCCCGGGTTTAATGCTGCGCAGAAGCGCCTGCAGCCAACGCATCCCTGTGCCCAATTCTCTGCCTTGTTTGGCACCATATATGGGCTGGATGCAGAGAAGTTCTTTCACTGACTGCACCAAGTCTGACTTTGCATGAGCTGTTCAGCAAGAAGACAGAAAAGCATCACCCTCTGTGCTACCCACCAAATTAGAGAAAAAGATGAGGAGTGACTCATGCCAAACTTTTTCATCTCCCCAGGCATCCTCTCTATCTTCTCTCTCTTCCTCTTACACACACTTAAGCTTCAGCCAGTGCAGCACTGGGTGTTTTGCAGAAATTTGCAGCTTTGCATCAGGCAGCCAGCACAGCCCCCACCTCTGCATTGACTCCTCAGGACAGTGCCCAACCCAAGCTCACACTGGGAAGCAGCTGGAGTTTGGCACAAGCCCTGCAGAGCTGGGATCAGGGCACAGCCATACTTTGTTGACAGTGCTACACACTCATCTCTGCTCTGTCCCATCCCTCCTGAACATTCCCAGCCTGGCACCACATCTCCCTTCTGTCAAAAGGCCAGATTCTGGCTGCTGCTTTGCTTTCCATGGAGAACCTTTCCTTTTAATCTCAATAAAGCCTACAGGATTTAAGTCCAACCAACACAGATAAATCATTGGCTTTGGCCTAAAAGTGAGCCAATTTAGATTTGCTCTGTCAGAGGTCACCGAGAAGCTGATTTACTAAAGACATTTGCTTTTTCTTGGCCTTGTGGTCAAAATCAAGTCCCTCAGTGACATTTTAACACTTGCTGTTCTTTTATGAGGCAAACCACTATGCTTCCGAGAGGAGGTAAGTTCCTGTGGTTTACAGGCTGTTTCTACCTCTGATGTCACTGTTATCCTAAAACCCCTGAATAAAGAACACTGGCAACCAGTGCTCTGCCCACAGCAATGTGCTGCTCTGACAGGAGCAGGGCAGCTGGTTTAAGCGAGCTTTCTGAAGCTTACTGTAGATGTCCTGCCAAATAACTTACCAGCAGTTTATTGTTCTTCCTTGCTAACAGTCCGTCTGGTTGTTGGTTGGTTGGCTTGTTTGGTTTGGTTGGTTGGCTGTTTTCTTTTTGCTTCAACTGTATACATAATTTTTTTGATGGCGCTGTAGAAAATCCAGCTTGCTGCACCTCTACTTTTATCTGTCTTAAAAAAAAACCAAAAACTCACCATAATCTCTTTCTAGATGCTAAATAGCTTTCTGTGCTAGGGAATCAACTTCTCCTTGTTGTGTATGTTGATGTCTGCTGTTGATGCTGTCTGTAGCTTGTTCCTGGGCCCAGACTACAAGGCTGTTAGCAAATGGGCAGTTTGGCAGGGGAATGACATGGGCAAAGTTTAGGCTCTTTCTAAAGCAGAACTCAAAGTTTTCTGAGGTGGATTCAAACACTCTGAAGCTCCTTGAGAACTTCCTGATATCTCCAGGTATGCAGACACCTAAAATGCAAACCCATCCTTGGCATCGTTCTCCCTGAAGACTTTAATGAACATTCGCATTTGCAGGAGAAGGGAAAGGGAAAGAAACCTGATGTCCTCTACCAGTGTCAAATGAATAAAACCCTGAGGCTTCTGCTGCCACAATAGTTTATCTGCCCTTGTAGGAAGAGGTGAGGTGGTACCACAACTTTGCAGTGACTGAAGATGGCTGCAGAAGAGCCTGACAAAAGAGATCACTTTTTCAGCAGCAGATCATGGACACATCTGAGGCAAGCTATGGACCAGAGCCTCCCTCCTCCCCAGATAAATCCCTGGTGCTATGGGCAACACCCTGCCTCTAGGAAGTAGAGCAGTTAATAGTAGCAAAGATCTGAGGAGGGAAAGGGCAGAAGGAATTCACCATCTTCACTGCTATTTCGATGATAGCAGAGGCAAACTGGGTCTCTGTGGTCTCTTGAGCTTTAGAGAAGCTCTTGTACTTTTCAAAGGTTCATTATCAGCATCCTACAAATTACAAAGTGTCACCCTAGTAACTCTTACTCCTGTTTTAGCACCAATTGTTATGCTTTCTTTCTCATCTGTGAAGTTTAAAGGATGAAGCTGTCACTGGGGAAATGTTCTGGTTTTGACATTCTTGAGACAGACACAAAGAAAACATATGGTTAATTAAAAAGGTGCACAAGATGTTGTGATTCCTATTTGTACGGCAGCTTCAAAACACGTTTGTTTACAGATGATTCCTGCAAGTAGATCAATGGAGGAATATTCCTCTGAACCAGGTGGGGAAAGAATGTGAAGTACAGTGTTTCCCATCTTCACCTTCTGGCTTTCCTGGCTACCTTGCTTTTATGATAGTGATAATAAAGAAACCACTGTCAATTTGATGAATATCAGGTAATTCCACACTACTAGAGAAACACTTGGGTTCTCTGCATCACTTTTACTGGGCCCCACCAAGCTTGGAAACCCTGAAAAACTGGCTACAGTGTCACCATGGGAGGTGATGTTTCTCCATGGGCTTGAGAATCCTCTCTCCTCTTCCAGACTAGGAACGTTTTTTGGTACTCCATTGCAGCATCACCAGTGTCCTCCATTGTTTTCAACAGGAGTTTCACAGTGCATGGATTTCTTCCATAAGCTGAAAGCAGGAGCTTATCTGCAGAGCCGTTTTTGCTGTTCATACATGCCGCAGCCCCTGAAAGCAAGCACCTTCCGTTTGTGACCTCTGGAGCAAGCATGTGCAGTAGCCCAGTTTTATTTTCAAAAGGTCTGTGAGACAGGAGCCTTATTTGACCTGATACACAAGTACGTTTTTTAGAAAAAGCCTCACAAATATTTACTTCATGGACCAAAAGCACAAAGTTCTGATTTTGTTGCCTCCACAGAACTGAGTTTTCTTCTTTTCCTGCGAGCAGCTCAATTGCTGCAGTCAGTGCAGTTTTCCGAGCACTCCTTGCAGAAGTGGTGTTCACCTCTAGATGGTGCGTTTTACTCAGAAGAACTTGACTCCTGGGCCCTTATGTAACTTTTGCTCACTCGTCAGACAGGTTGCACTCTCCAACCAAACAAAACACACTTCAGTATTTCCTTGTTTCCTTATCTCGAGGATCTGGCTGCAGTGTAATGCAAAAATGATAAAAATGTAGTGCTTAGATGCTTCAGAAAAAAAGCTGGTTACATGGCATATGGCTGGACATATGAGGTATCGACTTGGTAATGGATAAACATTACAAATCTTCTGTTTTCATTTCTATGCTAACTTAAAACAGAATCCTTTTTTTTCTAATACAATGTCTCTGCTTTTGTACTTGAATGCAAGGGGAGAGGGAAGTCGTTTAAGCTGTAAATATCACAATGCAGTAACTGTGTCCACTGTACTTATACTTCTCTGTGGACAGCATAGGGTGGAGTGGAGCTATGAAGCTTTGGAGTAAAAACACAAATTTTAGCAAGTGTGTAACGTTCCTCAAACTTCTGAAGCTCACTGGGAGCTGCAAGCTGTGTGGACAGAGGATTTCCCATTGCTGTAGGATGATTTCCATGGGGCATGCTGCCCAAAAACCGAAAGAATTCTCTAGCTATTAATGAACTAATTAAGACCTAGAACTTTCTTATGAGGCAGATCAAATGATACCAACAGACTCTTTGTGTCCCAGGCCCTTTTCAGGACATAACAGGTACTCTAAAAATGTAGTGCAATACTTCAGTGCAGAAAATAAGCAAGATGAGTGTCAGATCTGTGTTATGGGGAACGATCATAGCTCTCCACACTCTGAATCTTAGCAGGCACAAATCTTGCAATGATGGTGAGAGGGTGGCAGGCAGAGAAGTGCTGAGCAGTGACACGTGCATTAACCAGGGAGTTCATGTTACACTTGTGTAGAATTTAGCTGAGCTGTACTATAGACTTTGTAGAATTCCTCTATGGAAATGTCTCAGAAGAATAAGAATCCAGTCTATCATTGGAACTGTGATTCTATTTTTGTGCCTCCATTTTGATAGTCTGTAGAAAAAAATGTAAGGAAGTATGTGTGAGAAGAATGAGCATCACAGCTTCTGTTATCCTTCTGTTTTAGTTCTCTAACGCTTTTCAATGCTTGGGAATGCAAATAAAAGATAGACCCTGGTTAGCCAAATATCCAGTGTGTAGTTTGTGACTCACTTAAAATACAAAGTGGTTTCCTTCCAAATGTCAGCATTTCAGTGCACTGAAGGAACGGCATGAGATAATTTAATGCCTGAGTTTTGGTCACTTTAGAAAAGAAGAGGGGAGGATTTGGAGAAGAAATATCACTAGTTTTGGGTCAGGGATAAGAGCAGCTTGGATCTGGTTGTTCTTTTGTCTGTTGGTTATTTTTTAAGAGATTGTAAAACGTATGTTTGTCTTCATTATTCTCAGACACAGGAATGGTGCAGTCAAAGTAATTGGGAATAGAAAAGACCCCAATCTGCTTGCACTGCCCAGCTGAAGTGCACAGAAAGTAATGAAATAAAAAGAATGATGAAAAAGAAATTAGATCAAAAAATGTGCTGGTCTTTCATAAGCTAAAATGCTCTTCATGACACTGGTAAGGAAATTACTTGTGCTGACTTCAATGGATCCAAGATTTTCTCCATGATTTCTAACCTGAAATTGCTGCTTTCAGAAGTTAAAAAAAAAAAAGTCTAATATGGAAGCAATTTTTCTAGTGCATTATGAATAACATCCACTGCTTTTATTTTACACCTCAGCTGAGCTTGTAAATAACTGCTATTTCCACTAAAAGGCTATTACGAAGTTATCTTTGATGGCTACAGTCACAGTTTCCAAGCATGAAAGAACACTTTAGTGTATAAACACCTACTTAAATATCCTGCTTTCCCCCAGAGCAGCCCAGAGCACAGTGAGGGCATGCCCTGGATGGCTTTGCTGCAACACGCGACATTTCATGCTCTGCTTGCAGTTCCCTGACAAAGGCCCCTCACAGGAGCTAGGCTTTCATGTGGTTATCACAGACGTTTTCATTTAGCTTCTTACCAGGACATTGCTCCTCCTGCTCAAGGAGAGCGATGCTGAGTGGCCCATAAATGCTATCAGTTCTTCTGGCCTCCAGTTCTCTCGGCCTCATGGTCTCCCACTGCCTTGGCCTTCCCCTCTTGTTAACACCTGGGCTGGACATTCGCTCCTGGAATCACATGGGACCACAGCAGTCACTGGTGGTACCCTCTGGGCCTTGAAAGCTGACCCTCTCTGGGCTCCTGAAAGGCAGCGATGTCTCTGTGATGTTTTAGGTTCTGGAAAACACACCTGAGCAGATGTTGATCATGGCTTTTAACAGCAGTAAAACTGGTTGTTTGCAAGAATTCCTAAAGGAAACCGGTGAGAGTGTTTGAACATGAAGTTTGCACTTGAAGTTTGGTCAGGCTTGAAGTATTCAGAGAAACCTCAGCAGTGTTACTCTCTTCTCCTTGTCTGTCAACTAGGCATGTGCACAGGCTGATGTGGGCAGAAAGAATAAATCTGCACATGTAGATATATAACCTCTGATAGTATTTAAGCACAAGCTTAAAAAGCCCTGAAAAGTGTCATTTTTATAAATTCAGCATCTGAGCCATTCATACTGCCCTAAGCTTTGAGTTAACACCAGAAACATCTTTGAGATGGACACTGTGTCAATCAATTCCAAAACACAAATAATTCAATGATCTATAATAGAGCCCCACAATTAAATTCCGCTGTGCAGTTTTTATTGATCTCTGTGCTTATGATGTGTGTTACACCCATTTCTGACAACGTATCTGGCCTTTTCACTCACTGGTACTCACCAGATTTAGCTCTAGTTTGGTACTGCAATGCCAGGTCTGCCCACGAAGCAGGCTGCATCTGCCATTTTGGATATTATTATGATTCAGTGCATTAAATAAATATGAACTAGGAACTAACGTTTAGCCACATTACGATGATGATTTCTCACTGGTCAGAGGAATTAACACAAGCAATTATTTTATCTTTGCAGGTGTCAGAGTCTCAGTCCAACTTTCTTTTTTCGCTGCTTGTCTTCTCCAATATTGACACTGCCACAGAAAGCAGAATCTCCTGTTCCCCGCCTCACCTTTATCAGCACAATGTTAGGAGTCATCTACATTAAGAAACAAAATTGCAACCATTGGATTTCTGCTCTGGGATCTTTTGTAACATCAGAGCTCCTACCATACTCCACCCTGGAGACCAGTCTGAGCCTTGTAGACGAAGCTTGTAGCGCTGAGGATAAGGAGGACAGAACTGGAAACCCAGAACTCAGCCCTGCTCACAGCTGAGGTGAGTACACACAGAGCAGTTGGCTCTGGATAGAGCTCTGGTAATGACAGAGCCACAAAGGTATGACTTTGGGGTGTAGATGGCATTGCTCCCACAGCCTGAGTACATCTACATCTTCAGTCGTGCAACAAAGGAGACTTGTGCAAGGAATTTTACTCCTGTATTTCTCTGTGTCCGGGCTCCCAAAGGGATTTCCTTGCTAGACAATGTCAAAGCAAGGCAGGCGTGGGGTGAAAGTCCTCGCAGAAGCATGTGAGGCAGTGCCAGATGTTTTACAGGTGATGGTGTTGTTGTCTGTGAGCAAGAGCAGAGGTGGTGTGGGGAAGGGTGTGATGCTGTGCTGGCTCAGATGAGCTAAGAAAACCAGGTCATTAGGGATGCTGGGCTGCTTTGTGTTCAAGCAGAGCTGTGTGTTTGGCAGCATAAGGAATGTTCTAAAGCTAAGCTGCATGCACAGCTTCACAGCCTCACCGGACTTTCTTCTTAAAGATCTGGAAGCTTCATGCAAACCATCATTTTTCAAAGGAGTCAGGTGCTTGCTCAGGAGGATCCAGTAATTTGGTTTTTAGGCATTTCTGAGCAGAAAGATAGAGCTGTGCAAATGTACTCCTTAGCATAAAGGTCTTTTCTTAAATGGACTTCTTCACTCTCTCCCCTGTTCTCATTTCCCATCAAGCAAGCACTGCGTTCCTGCAGCATTTTGGAGGGGTGGGCTGTTCCACGCAGCTGTTAGCTAAAAGGGCTGTGCTTCAGTCCCCATGGAAACAATTTGGAGAGTTTTTGAGCTTGTGTAGCACTGCTGTACTGTATTTTGCCTCTCTTTTCACTTCCATTACGAGTTCTGCAAAGCTTTAATTCATTAATGTTTGAAAAGCACTTTGAGGTCCTTGAAGAAGGTGCTATAGAGAAGCAAAGTGTTATTACCTCAGATTAACTGTTTCTGTTTTGGCCTGGAGTCACTGCTGTGCTTGCTCGCTGTGCTTGGTGAAAGCCAGAATGAGGAGCGAAGGCGTCTTGTTGGTGACGGCCTCCTGGAGAGCTCTTCTGTGCTGCAGAAAGTCACCTTGACACGGGCTGGCAGGCTAATCAAAGCTTCTGTGAGGGCAGGCGGATGGGGACTACATTCTGGAAAGCTCAATACTCTGATCTTCAGGAGTAAAATGGAGGGAGATTGCAAAAGAAGATAGCATCACAGCTCTATGGTGCTCTGATGCATACCATCACTGAACTATGAGATGGAGCAGATGAGAGCTTGTGGCACCTGTCACAGCAAGAGTAATTGCTGCCATCATGGATGTGAGGGTCCTCCAGCCTGAAGTCCCCAGCACATGGCGTGTGCTTGGGACACAGTCTGCCATGCTCTGCACAGTTACACTCTCTTCCACCTGTACTGATTTCCCTGTGAGGGCAGCCACCCTTGCACCACTGAAGCCAACCCATGGAGCTGACAGGCATCAGCAAGGCTGCGTGTGCTCAGCTGCCTCCCCTTAAGCAAGGCCTGTTTGCAGATCCTGATGCTACTAAAATATTCAGCTACCTCAGAGGTCTACATCCACCTGAGCCAGGGGCTTTCAGGTTGCTTTCTGCTCCTGATGTCAGTGGTGTGCACACAGAGCTCTGGTGTAGCTTGGAGTAGGCTGCACCCCATTGCTGTGGCCAAGTGTAGCCCAAACATGTTTGTAATTCAGAAAATAACATGCTACAGCCCAAAGGGTCTGACATTTCTATTCCCTGCCCGGTGTCTCATCACCTTTCAGGTACCTGGTGGTCTCCAATCTCACCCAGATGCTTGCTAAACCATTTGTCCTTGGGGATCACTGCAGAGCTCTGGGTAAATATGCAGCTGTGCACTGGACTTTGGCGTCCCCACCTCTCACTGCTCCACTGCTTCAGTGTGTGGGAGCCCTTCGGGTGGTTCCCCTGCAAAATCCTCCCCAGCTTTCTGCCGCAGTGGCCTCCCGCGTTGTAAAGAGGAGACTGCAGCTGCTGGCGAGGTTTACTGAAGAGCCTGCCAACAGGCATTGTATCTGGGCTGCATTTTTCATTCCCTTCTTCAATTCTGCTTTGTGTGTGTATGTGTGTGTATGGTGTTGTTGTTTTAATAATTTTTCTTTTCTTTTTAATTAATCATGGCTATCTAGGAAGTTACAAACAATAAGAAATAGCTAAACTTTCACTGCCTGCCTCATTAGGGATACAGTGAGTGAGGAGCACATCTCCGCATCTCTGCTCTTATTCCCAACAATTACAAGAGCCAGTTTTAAACTGTTTATTTTAGCACTTGAAAGAAGTTGTGTCCCAGGCATGCTTTCACCAGTTCAGTGTGATCAGCTGAAAGCCACCATGACAAGAAATGAGAAGATCAATTTCTATCCCAGTCAGATCCTTGCCTGAAAGTCTGAAGCCTCAGGCCAGGCAGAGCTGGTGGGGTGCAAGTCACTGCTCACTGCAACAGCAGATTGAGGTGAGCCTGAGCCCAGTGGGCGCCCCCAAGGCATCCTCCCCCACCTGGTGACACCCAGCCCCTGCTCGCTCCCCATGCCCTCTCTGCAGCATGCACCATGCTCTCTGCCACCCTGCTTCAGGCTCCCCTTGCCCCTTCTCCGTGTCCTCCCACTGTGTGATTCATTCACGGTTCAGAGATACCAGCCCGAATGGAAAAAAACTCATCAAACATTCTGTACATTTCCTAGTGACTCACAAGGCCGACCAGCTCACTCAGTCACTCGCTCCCTGCCAGATAGGCTTGCCTGGCTCCCCGTGTCACTCCCGATGGTCACTGCTGTTTCTTTGTTGTTTCCTGCATAACAAATCTCGGGATTCTGCAGCAGCCCAATGCAGAATTCTCCCTCACTGACCCTGCCACACAGGACGAGGAGTGGCAGAGAGCCCTGACTGCAGCAGCTCTGCCTATGGGACTGCACAGCAGAACTACAATTTCTCCCTTGGCTTCTCCAGTTTGGCTACGCACAAATTACTTTGTCATTGTGGTGAAACAAATAAGGCTTCATTATCATTACCATCCTGATGGGAGTAAACAAGTTTATTTACACTTGAGTACAACTGAAGAATAAAGTCATGGAGGAAAGTTCATGGTAGGTGGCCTGTCTTTGTCATTAGGGACGGCTTTTACAAAATCACTGCCCGCTCGGCAGGACAGGCTGCTATTCAGGCAGGCCTGGGTTAATGAAAGTATGGTGTGTGCTTGTTAAAAGGAGGACTACAGCACTTATAATCATGGGTGGTCACATTTTTATTTAATGATATGTATCTTCCCTTTCTCTGGTGCTCATTCTTAACTCTTTGCCTCCCACTTGCCAGTCGTTACGCAAGGACTAATTAAGGCCCTCATGGTAAAACCTGACACCAAGTCCACAACCAGCTAAACCCCCTGAACAAGTCATTTCTGTTTCTAAATAATCCTTTTGTTAACAGCCCAGATATACCAAAAGCTAAAAGATCTCAAAGCAGAGAGGGCCCCACATGTGTAATCACTGGAGCTAAAATAATAATAAAAGGACAACTGCACACACTCTTGTGGAGGAAAAGGCTGCAAAACAGAACAGCTTCCTTTCTTTCAAGGCCTTGCTTTGGCCCCAGTGATAAATCTGTTGGGACAAGGATACTTCAAAGCCAGAAGATTAACCCTGCCCTCGCTTGCGTGAGTCCCAAAGCTTGTGTCAATGGAGTTATCCCCGGGCAGGAGGCTCAGCCCTGCTGTTCTTATCTACAGATGCAAAGAAAGCTGAAGCCAGCTATGATGGGGAAAAAGAATCTATTTATCTTTGACATGACCTTGCTGGATTCCTGAGCGTATCATGCTACCCTCAACAGCCTCCCACCACTTCCAAACTCCCCTGTGACTTCTTATGACTGACTGGTCTGGAGTGCTCGTGCCTGGATCCTGGGGAATTTCAAGCTCAGATGCCATTTTTGCATCTTTCAGCATATTACAGAGCAGCACAGGAGGATACGTACATGTGTGTGCCCACACACAAAGGCAGAACTCACCATTGCTCACACCGTGTGTTAATCAGTCTGTTGCAGGCTGTTACATGTTTCTGTGGTCATGCACAGAAGTCTGTCCACCTGCCAGCTTTCCTCTCTCCCCACAGTAATTCTTGGGCTTCACCATTCCTTTTATCAGAGGAGCAGAGATGTGACAATGTATTTCTTCAAGCTTAGGAAAACCCACAGCTGGATGGAAAGCTGATGCTCCAGTGCAGTGTGTGAATTATTTATTGCCTGTCACTTATGGATCTTAGTCACAAACATTTTCCAGTAGCATTTAAGAATATAAACACCCAAATTACAAGCAGTTTTGGAACAAGAAAGGTTCCCTACTCCCTTCTCCCTATCCTGAGTGGACAGGGAGAGCAAAATGCTTAAGGCAAAGCTTTGTGCAATGCTCTGCCTTAGGTGCGATTCCTCTCTTTGGTTTCCTTATGGGTCAGAGGAGAGCACAACTCCCACCTTACTCTCATTCCACACTCCTGGAGCCCAGGAGTTGCTGAGAACTGCTCCCACATCCCTGACTGAGGCCTGGGACAGCAGAGCAGGAGGAGCCCGCTGCTAAGGGAGAGCATCAGGAGCATCACTAGTGTTGACACGAGCAAGTCCCCGCCTGCCCAGTGCTCCCAGCGCTCCCCGGCCCTACTTTAACCTCTGCTTGAAAGCATATTTATTATTCCAGAGGAAACAGTCTGCTGGCTGCACGAGTTATGATAAGAGGATGAATGATGGACTTCTGGTACATTGGAGCCTCCATGTATGGCGGGCTGAGCTAGGAAACCCAGGTATCTAAAAGTGTAATTCAGCCAAGCAATCAGCTGCACCGAAGGGTTTGGCAGGGCTGCAAGCCTTTGGCCCTGAGCTCGCATCTACTGCTACTCAAATGCAAAGTGTTCAACAGATGAGGGCAACATGCCCAGGGTACCTCATCCCCAGTTTTCTTGTACAAACCTGAGGCACGAAAACATGAACATCAGGGGGAATGGTGGCATCAGTAGAGAGAGCAGGTGAAGTGTCACTGGGGTAAGCCAAACTGCTGCTGAGGCTGCAGGCGCAAATGAGACTATTGCCTCTGATGAAGAGAATACAGATAGAGCTATTAAATAAATATTCTAAGATAATAGGCAGTGCCAACCATGTGTATAACTAATACTTGCTGCTTAAAAATTGTTAACCCTGCTGAGTGCTCTACATATATCAGCAGCCAAACAGGGAGCCCTGCTGGCCTTCCCAGCAGTAGGCAAACCAGGACCCAGAGAGCCAAGGCTCCTGCTGCCAGCTGATGTCCCCAAGCCTGGGAGCTAAACTAGAGGAAATACTTCAGAAAAAGTGAGGAAAATGAGTTTATTTGTTTGTTTGTTTGTTTTTAAATGATGGAAACTGTCTTGGAGTATAAAGAGGGAGCGATTCGGGTGAAGAAAATTCTAAGTGAGTCCTGAACTTCTCACCTTGCTGACTCCTCTCCTCAGAGGCAGAAACAAACCGAACTGGGGACTCAGGAGCAGCTGAGGTCACCCATGAGCCAAGCAGCTACTGACGGCAGGTGGCTCTGGGAGTTACCCTTCACCTTTATCTCTTTCTTTCCTGCCATTTTCCACATCAATTACAGAAGGCAATGAGGAGTTGTCAGTGGTGTGAGAGTTAATGAACGAAAGCTTGCACCTCGCTGCAGTGAGGCAAAAACCTCTGAGTCTTCATGCTGTCACAAAGGTGTTGCTGAGATTACAGTGCATGAAATGTCCCAGAACTCCTGCAAACTGTGGGATTTACATTTGCAGGCTATAATTACAGAGTCTCCAGAACCCTCCCACACTGCGCAATGCTTCCACAGGCGGAAGCAGCCAAACACCTGTCCCAGGTTCCCATGGGTTTGCAGGTCCCTGCTCGTGCCAGGCTCAGCTGCTGCAGGAGCCAGCTGCCCTTTCCTGCAGCCCTCCTGCATGGCTGGGCCACAGCAGGCAGTCAGATGGGGATTTCGGTGTGGAACATCAATTCCGCCCCAGAACACTGCCAGTGCAGTCAGGTTTGCAAACAGGTGCTCAGAGGCAGGTTAATTCGATGCCACTTTGTAGTCATTGTGATGACTGCCCTGAACACAAGTGCCAGGGGCTCCAGGCACAGAAGTTTTGATGGCTTCACTGGGGCCAGGCAGCACCACGTTTGCAGAATGCTATTGCTGTATGCTGCAGGGTCTTCCCCAGCACCCTGTTGTGAAGCTGGTTACAAGCTGATGTCATGGGAGGCTCTGCCTGGACTGGCACGGGCAGGCTCCTCCACAGAGGTGCTTCTCTCTGCCTCCCGGGCACTTTTAGGAGAGCCCTTCCAAAGCATTCTCCCCTCCCAGCCCCCACAGCCATTTGTTCTTCCTTCCTCCTCGCAGTCTTCAAGTCATGGCAGTACTAATGCCAGATCCAGAGGAGACAGCTGGCAGGAGAGAAGCTCCCCAGCACCTTGCTGGGCAGCACCTGGCTCACTGCGGGGAAGGGAGAACCCACAGCCCACAACCAGGGCCACCCTGGGAACAAAGCCTCAACGCTTACCCAAAAAATGCTGTGCGCCAAGTGGGATAGATGTGGAGGCTACGGCTGTCAGGGAGGACAACAGCCACCAGCTGAAATGCAGCAGCACCAGGAGGTGGTGGTGTATGGGCAGCGACAACTTTGATGAGTGGATTCATGCCAAGGAAGACCCTCAGTTCCTTATGCCTTGTCTATTTGTGCTCCATCTTTTGTAACCCCCAGCACTGGTTTGCACAAGCACCCTCCACATCCTGGAGGAGCAGAGGTAACTGGTGGGACACACACTGGTTCCTGACAGCAGCCCAGGTCCATCTGTCCCACTGTGACCCTGTCTAATCTTTCCGAGTCATGTTTGTCTTAGTGTGCTCTGCCTGGATTTGGCCTGACGTCAAACACCCCAAACATGACTCGCAGCTACTGTTACTCGTTATCACTGTAGCTGTTACTTTATTAGCCCTCAACAGTTGGTCCTCCTGTGTTACGCTCTGAAATGACTAATGCCGAACGCAATAAAGAGCATCTGACATTGCTGTGCGTGAATAGCTGCTGTAGGCTTAGCAGGCAGCTGTATGACCTGTCATGTGGGCAAGTGGATATACCCCAGTAAGTTTGGTGTGTGTCCCATAATCCTGCTCCAAGGGCACCCATTACGTCAGCTCCCCGTGGTGGCTGCAGGGCTCCCCAGGAACATGGCACGGGAGCCCTGGCAGTCAGGGAATTCCCCTTTTGCCACCCAAACCATAGGGCTGCTGGTGCTGAGCATGAGATAAGATGTGTGCACAACTCGCAGAGAGAGCTTTTCTCTTGCCACTACCAGAAGGGCACAATTTGTTCCTTAGTCATCTTGTGTGCTCTCTCTTGCTTTAAATCACTTGCTTCTGTATTTATGGCACCCAAATTGAAACTGAGGTTCAGGTGACCCAGTCAAGGCCCTTGGAGCAGCTGCAGGCCCCAAGAGCAGCCCTGGCCCTACCTAAAGCACTGCCAGTTCCTGCTCAGCCCCTGCACTTCCCTGTGCTCTGCAAAATCCTCGCCTCTCCTGCTTGCTCTTGGGTGACTCCTGCAATCGCATGAAACCCTCATGATCCTGCAGTGCACACACCATTTGCTCCCCTGCATTGTTCTCCCAGTGGGTATTTATTTGAAGGGTTTCATTAAATTATCTCACCAGCGTCACTTGGTACACAACTACAAATTAATTCAGTTTGCATTTTGGCTGACCTAATATTCATTATATTCCAGTCAAGTGCATGTGTTTTCTATTTGACAGTTGGTTCCATGATAAGATACATGGTCCAAAGTACTACACTTAGGAACAGGAGTAATATTTACAGACACTCCATGCAAATACTGCAATTACCTGATTAATTACAGCCCTTGCATTTGGTTCTGTAGATTGCACTCTTATCCCTCCTCTCTCCCCCTCTTTCCCTGTTGCCATATCTGCTTATAGTAGATGTGAATAGCTTTCAGATCTGCGTAAATGAAGAAAATCTGTCTCTATAAAACCTAAGCACTACATGGTTGCACAGAAGTGCCTCCCATTCCCCATCACTGTGCTTGCCCATGGCAGTTTGGTGTGGCTGAAGTGTGCTGAGCAGCTCCAGTGCTGTGCTTCAGTGGCATCCTCAGTCCAAGGGGATGGAAATCAGAGAGCTGAATTGCAGCCCTTAAGAAGAATGGGAAGTAAAGTCAAGAGGAAAACAGTGTTAAACGTGCAGGAGTGCTGTAACTGCAGTTCTCCCTAACCACAGAAAATAAGCAAGCTGCAGTGGGATTGACAGACAGCTGCATGAGGGAATGCTACATTTTCACAGTATTTTGCATTCTGGTATCAACAAATGCCTTTAAAGGTTCCATGCCACCAAGCCAAAAAGCAGCCACTGAAGTCAGTCACATCTATGGCATATATGACTAGCCACATTCTGTGTTTAAGCGAAATTAGCAGGCAGTGTTAAGGTAGCAGCATTTGGGTTTATTTTTGATGCTGTCTGTGGCCCCTCTGCTGACACCAGTGAAGACAGCCCTGGCACAGCTGCTTGCTCGAGGAAATAGTTGGGAAACAGAGGTGGAGGACTGGAAGCTTCTCCTGGCTGGATGGTGACTCTGGACAAATGGGCCTTGCCAGGGAGATCTCAACACAGAGTATAACAGAAAGGAGCATGAGAGCTCAAATGTTTCCCACCTCCCAGCTCATGCATTTTGTCTTACCCACAACTGCTTCATCCTCCCTCTGCCATTTTGGCCTCCTCCTGCTCACCCTGGGCTGCTCGCAGCCTGTTGCAGGTGAGGCTCTCCCCTGCCACCTCTTCCCACAGCCTCTGCAGAGCAGAGCTTCCTGCCCCCCTGCCAGGAGCTTTCCTGGGGGCTTCCTTTTGTGCTTAATCACCCTGCAGTCAGGAACCTGCAGCAGTGCAGATTTGTTATCTGCATTCCAAATCTGTCAATGAGCTGATCTCCAAGGTGAAATATAAGCATGCATTACAAATGAAATGCTCTATTGCTGCTCTCCTTTGCCTCCTGCATCACCTCACTGGAGATCTTCGGGGGTTAGTTTGAAAGACAGCTCTTGCCTACTAATTAACATCTCAAAGTATTCCTCTCTCACCCTGCCACCACGAGGCAGGGGCTGCTAGAGCCCCGGCTGTTACTTGAAATAATTCAATACTTGAGAAATATCAGCAGGTTCCCTGTAATCCCGCAGTACTGTCTTCAAACTGGTTCTGTCCTCCTGCAGCTGGTGCATTTGGCTCTGCACAGGCTGGCTCAGGACTTTAACTAGATTTAATTCTCAGAAAGCACCTTTCCAAACAGAGTGTGTCTGATTTTTCCAGCAGAATTTTGTTTCTTGCAACAGTAAATAGTTTGGCCAAAGAAAACACTATGCCATATGCATCACCTGTGAAAAGTCACTGAATATACCTGTCCTTCCAGTTCCTTACTGGAATCTCACATTTACTTTGTACAGCTCACAAACAGATGGAGACAGATGTTGTCTTTACTCTGCATAACTGTGGTGTTTGCTGCAAAAGCCTAAGATCTCATAGGTTTTCCCTGTGTCTTGCAAAATCCATAAGGCACAGTTTTTCGTACAGGTAACCTGAGGCATCCAGTGACTTGCAGAGCTCCTCAGAAAGGTCTGCATGTTCCTGCATGCACTGGCACCAGGGGCAAGTCTGTGCGTCCCTATGCTGGCACCAAGCCTGCAAAACTGGGGAAATCCCATTCTCTGTAAGCTGCTATCCATATCCTGAAGGTTTCAAACCAGATGGATGGCTCAGGGAAGCCCTGACCTTTCGGTGGCTGCTGGTTGGCACCTGGAGATGAGAGCAAGTGGCAGGATGAAGATACCAAAGCCCAGACGTAGGGCAGCATCTGATAAGGACCAAGAAGCTGTGGGTGAATCACTGCTGGGCTGCTGCAAAACTCTCCCCTGCCTGGACATTGCTGTGTGTGTGTTTGACAGTGGAGGAGCAGGAAGAGCTATTCTTGACTTTTGTACATGAGTATTGCTCCAGCACCCTCACCTGCAGCAAACACCTTTTTGATTCTTGAGCACCCATCACTTTCACATCTATACCTGCTCTATAAGAATAGGAATCTGGGATCTTCCATCAAAAGCTGCCTCAGTAGCCCTCCAGTTTAGCCCAAACTTGCCATAACTACAGAGATCTTGCTCATGGTGCAAGATGAAAGAGCTAGGTCTTGGTCATTACTGGTATCTCTGGAAGCATGAGCCTTGGAGAAATAATTACAGTTTTGGGAGCAGATAACGACAGAATGGTAAATTACATAACCTCCCGTAAACGGAGCCCATTCGTAGCCCAATTACTCGTTCCAGAAGCACCATGCAATTGATTGCAGGATTATATAAAGGGCTTTTCATTAGTCAGAGAGCCACAAAGGGAGCTTTTTCCAAGTCTTCCTTGGGATTACTTAACCATCACTCCGGACAAGACCAGCAGAGCATCACTTGGATGGGTTGGAACAATGTCTACCATCTCTTCCTCGAGCACGTCCGTGCCCTTCAGCCTCTCTTTGGGATGGGATGGCTGCTGCAGTTCCTGCACTAGCTGGTGCTGCCCAGAGCTGAGCCCCAAATGGGGCAGGTCCATCTTGCTCTGCTGAGGCCAGAGCTGTACACACAGACACTGGGGGTTAGAGCATGAAAAATATAATGCCCTTCAAGCTGTACTGCACACAGCAGAACAACTGCAGGTGCAGCAAACAGCAGATATCCTTCTCTCTCTCCACCATGTCAGGGATGTGCAGGCTTTTCTGCTCTCCCCAGCCCTCTATATGTGGCAAAGACCCCAGGCATGAGTGCCAGAAATTCCATAACTGCAGCGGTGCCACGGCTCTGAAGAACGTGGCCAAAGATGCAGGTCCCACCCACAGCCTTCCTACAGCTCAGCTGCCTGGCAGAGTGCTTCTCCACAGCACAGCTAACAGCAGCACGTGTGCCACACAGCTTCATTCATCCAGCTTGCTTCTGGTATTGCAGATTATCCAAGAGCAGACAGGAGGAAGACTATCAGAGAACAAGTTCCTATTCACTTGTCAGCTAGAAACAGTAACCTATTTTAGGTGAAATAAGAAAAAAAGTCCTGCGGGTGGTTGTTCCTTGGCTTTCACTGCCACACATTTTGAAATCTCCCCCGGCCTCTCCCCCGGGACTGCCTGAGTGCAATGTTGGCCATTTCACTGTGCACCAAATTGGTGTCTTCCCTCCCCTGGCGGGAATGACAATGCAAACAAAAATAGATAACTCATTTAAAAAATCTACAGTGGATTGTCATGGCAATAAATAATTGTAGCATGTTGCCATAGTAACTCTAGCTGTAATAAAGAGAGGCCTATCTGCAGTTTAGCTAAATTTAGTTGTTCCAAACTATTAAAAATGTTTTCAAGAACTCTGGTAACTCTTCTAAAAAATGTTTAGGCTTGAAAAAAATTATTGAACATCATCTTCATTCATGATTTTGTTTTGTCTCCAAATTCCAAATGTACTTAATCACTGAAGTTACCAGTGCCATTCAACCAACCTAAAGGCCAGTAAGCTGAGGAAGCCACCGAGGATTTTGCTCTTTCCCACGTGGCCAAGCCACTCCACCTGGAGTTTTGGGGTCTGACAACATGAGGTTTCTGTTGTACCAACTGTGATAGGATCATGCCGTGGGCCTCTGGAGCCAGGACTTCCCAGCCAAAACTCAAAACTCATCATCATCCACCTGCCTCATCTTCAGGCCTGGGCTTTAAATTTTCCAGCTTATCTCGTGCTACAACAAGAATGAGAAACAAGACTGCTGGGGCTCCATCCCACACATGGTCTGGCAGTTGCAGACCTCCCTCATTCTAGTGAGACTGCTTCAGTCCATCCCAGGGATGCCTCATCTGTATTTGGCTATGGTAGGATTCACTTCTGGTAAATTGCAAAATAGTTTACAGAACATTTTCGTAGAGCTAGTTGTTCTGCTGTCAGCTGGTGACATTGTGCTAATGGCACGATGAATTACAGCTGCTGCAGGATGGGGTAGCAAGGTCTGGTTCACAAGCAGAGCTGAGCTTCCAAAAGGCACTTTATAGCCCATATGATTATCTACATCTCACAAGAAACAAAAGCAAGTCTCTTCATTGTTTTTCCATTGAAAAGAAACTGCAACTGTGGCTCACAAAAAACATGGGGCTGAACCAGAATGTGCAGCACCATAAGAAGAAATATCCAAACTCCACATTGCTGCACGATTTAGGAAAAACAGAACCATGCCTTCTTGTTTAAATACGAAACCAGAGAAAAGCATTTTGAATGCTCTTTAACACATCACTGCCTGTACTTATGGAAGTTTTCCTCTTTATGCACCCCAAAAATCTCTTGGAGTCAACAAGAGGCCAAGAAATGCAAGCGCCAGTCAGAAGAGCAACCGTGCGGTTACAGCGCTGAGCAGAGCCCCAGAGATCTGCTCAACACTTACCCTGAACTTTTAGTAGGACCTTGGGGAAAATCACCTGCGAGTGTTCTTCTGCTGTGGTTTCCAAGCTGCAAACAAGACTAATGCGTTTACCTCTCACCCTTTGATCTGGCTGGGCAGTTCAGCACAGCTAGGCATTGTGTTTTGCTGGTTCATTTGCGCAGCACCCAGCGTGCTGCAGTTCAAACTCCCTTTGAGACTCACACACCCTGACAAGACACAACCATCGGTAACTCTCTGGTGTTGCTTTTCTTTAGCTTGATAGCAGCGTTGCACATGCTGGTTGGTTTCTACTTCCCCATGGCCCCATGCTCTTCTGTAATCAAAGGAGTATATTTTTAAGAGCTTGTTTGGAAGTTCCCACTGACAAACTGCAAAATTTGGTGCTGGCAGCTGGTTTATGAGCGCTCCTTCTGCAGCAGATGCTGCCTACAGTGTGGGGAGTTCCCTGGCAGCATCCTCAGCTGCAGCCTCAGCTGCACCCCTCCCATCCTGGGCTCTGTTATCACTCCCCCGACCATGCTGATGCGTGCCGGTGACATCCCAACCCACCACCCACTGCCCTCTCAGCCCTGGCAGGAACTCATCAAGGCTGTCCTGCAAATCCTGAGTGGCTGCAGGGAATGGTGAGAAGCAGTGCCTTTTACAGGGCCATAGCCAGTTTTCAGAAACGGAATATATAGCAAGGACAGAAAGGCTCAGCCTTGGGCAGAGAAGGGAAATTTGTTACCTTGAGAGTCACTGGGCAGTGTAAAGCCTGGCATTTCCCTCCTCCATCCTCTGCCCAGCAGGATTCCTAGCACCCTCCTTCGCAGAACTATGAAGGAGAGAGCAAGATTCTGTATCCACTCGTAGTCTGTTGTACAATATGGATGCAGCATCTAAATTAGGTTTAAAAATAGACCACGTTTTTTTCCTTGTTGTAAACACAAGTTATTATCTCATGGAAACATTTAACCTCAAATGGAACCTCATCTAATTTTTGCTGTGTTTATTATAGCCTGTGAAAAATGAATGAGTGCCACTGATATAACTCCATATGATTATTGAGCTGCTATGGGCCAGCTGGAAAAGATTCAGCTGTTTGAATAAAGAAACAAAAGTTCTAATATTGTGCTGATCTTTACTGGACGGTCCTGACCAGCGGGCCAGGAAGTGCTGGGAATGCCCTTCTGGTTGAGCTGCGTTGGGTTTGCCCTGGTCGTGGCTGCCTGCAGGAAACACAAGAGCTGATGGCAAAAATGCACTGCAGGCTGAACTGCCACTAACTTTATGTGCAAAAAAGAGAATGAAGAAACTTTGGCTTCGCACTTTCATTTTTATTTTGTCATAATCTTAAGGTGCCTGTAATGCCACATGTTAGTATTGTAGTTCATATTTTGGTGTGTTTATATATATATATACAGTTATTTACATAAAACCATGATGGAAGTTTTTGCCTGGTTCTGAAGAAAAGTGTCATTTCAACTTAATTTCATTTGAGCTGGTAGCTTTGCTGTCACAAAATAATAGTTTAAGCCACTCGTACAAATCCTATGAAAGGGAATGTGTTATTTAGGTTGGCAAATCCTGTAGGGTTGAGTCCTCTGGGGGCTGCACCAGACCCCCACTGCCACTAACCCTGCAACTGGGCTTCGCCCACAGGAGCCCCCGTTAGATCTTATAGCACCCCCATTCAGAGTGACTCCATTTCCATAGCCCTGGTTACCAGTGACCCATGCGATGGGCACAAAGGATTAGAATTTGTTCTTTGTAAAACTTGTTTTCCATCACTGAGACGGCTGGCATCTTTAAAATCAAGTCATCTTCGCATTATTTCTTTCAAATTAAAGCCAAATAACAACAACAACAACAACAATAATAATAATAATAATAGTAATAAAGCGTGAGTTTAAAGCAGTTCAAGATTATCAGTTTTACAGGTTGCATTTCTATGAAGGAAATAGATGCAGACCCCAAATACTCATCTTCTACCTCACCCCCCAGTGCCTGCATGCAGACATAACCCCACTGCGTGCAGCAGAGCTGCTCCTGGTTTATTCTTGTAGATGGAAATGAAGCCCACTGCAGCGCAGAGCTTAGTAATGCCCATCTTCAGTTAATTCCTGCTACGCTCAATGGAAAACACACCTTGTGAGAAGTCCAGGTGCAGGACCATTTGTTACAAAGACTATGCAGAAGTCTATTGGAAAATTTCATGTGTTTAGCTCCAGTGACTGGCTTTTCCCTTAAAAGTTCTAAATTGGAAAAACATGCTCATTCTGAAGAGGAAAGAAAGAAAACACTGCAATGTTCTGTTAGCCACAAACAAAGAATTATCTGCATCGCTCTCTGGACAACTGATGGGTGAATCGTTTGTGAAGTGGTGTAACTGTAACAACTGATGTGCAGTCTAGATAATTTTTACATTACTTCTGTGCTTAAAAATACTTTAATTTTAGAAGGGAAAAATAGTTGCTAAGGAACCAGTTACAAACTCCTGACTGGTTCCGCGTGAAGTGCGCAGACAAATATTTCTATTGAAGCTGTTAGAACTATTCCAAATAATAAATTGAATACTGTAAATAGAAGGACAGTTTTACTGTTCTGTTCACACTAGAGTTTTCATACATTTACACTTTACTTTGGGGGCAGGAATAAGTCTTGCTTAATTTCAGTAATGCAATAAAAATATTTTAATTTAGGGTGCGGGCAAAATTCTTAATATGGAAATAACTAAATAACAGCCTTTTTTTTTTTGCCCAAACAATTACATAAAATATGTGAATAATCAAACAAGCTACATATGATGAAAACAGAGAGAACTGTCTGCAGGACATCCTCATTATTGGTTACATTATTTAACAATTTTATTACTTTCAGGACTCCGACATTTAATTTTTGAGTGGCTCAGCTAAGCAAAGATTAATTTGTATTCTGCCATAAACACTATCTAATATCTGGGGTTCTTTTCAATTCTGAAACAGTCAGAGATGACAACTGGTTTGGTGCCTTGTGCTCATTTGTTCACCAAAGCACATTTTTTCAAAAGCTGTGCAGGGGCTGCTTTCTCTTTGTGGGCTCCCAAACACCCAGGGCTCGTGATTTCTTTCAGGTCATAAAAAAGGAAGTGGCAATCAAGGCGCTGAGATGCCAGCATCTCCCATGAGTGACGCAGCTGTGATGCCTGTGGGATGGGAGCCCTGCTGCCCGCCTGGGCTGCCCCTGCTGGGCTCATAAGAACAACCCAACTGGATTTTTTGAATGTGCACCTTTGACAATCTGCCACAAAGACAACAGAACCCCCAAGGTGGCTCTGGTGCCAGTGACCCAGCCCCAGCCTCTCCTCTCCCACACAGTGTTCCAAGCCCTTTGGAAAGCGCTCTCTTCAGCTCTGTGGCACAGCACAGTTCTCCTTCTGGCACTGTGAATCTTCATTGCTATCGTCTCTGTCTAGCAGCATCACTGCAGCTTCGGGTACTTCTGCAAAGCAGAGCTGGAGCAAAAATCTCCCAGCTTCACATCATCACACCTTCACATTTCTGAGCATCCCGAGCTGCAGGGTTGAGAGGCAGATCTGGAATAGAGGGAGTAGCACTGGTGCTCAGGAAAATCTCTTTGCACCCCAAATAAATTTCATTCAGACTGAAAGACAGACAGAGCTGCTCTCAGCAGGCACTGCGCTTCCCAGCCTGCTGGGACGTTGCCAGCATTTGTCTTGATGTCAAAAAGTGTGAGTGCTTCGTCATAAAAATAGTGTGGGAAGTGATTCAGCCAAAGTGAAATACTGAAAGAGAATGATTTTCAAATTTCTATTTCTTTTCCATCTGCCTAATGCAGAAAACAGTAAGAAACAACCAAACCTTGTATCATCCTGAGAACTGGCTCCAGATGAAAGAAAAGCTGTGTGTGTAAGAGCATGCAGTCTCCACCTGATGGTATCTGCACGAAAGAAGTGAAGAGGAGTAAGGAGTCAGCTACTGCTCCACAGCAAATGGAAAAAGGCTTACTGCTGATCCCCAGAAATGAATTTAAGAGGGTGCTTTGAGGACTAAGAGTTGCTCTCTGGTGCAGAGTGAACCTGTTTGTGAGTTGTGGCTGTACAATTGTTTGTAACACCGTGCTGGTCACCCAGCATGAGGGAAAGAGCCCACAAGGAGGCTGGGTGCCTGAGCTTCAAGTTCTGGGCTTGTCCCTTGCTTTGCAAAGCACTGAAGCACTTGCTGACTTGGGGTTAAGGAAGGTGGAGGCACTGGGAGAGCCTTCTTGACTCATGATATTTTCCAGCCTGTCTTGTTTTCATTGTGAGCATGACTCTTGTTTACCCTGATCAAAGATGGCAAAATCAACAACACCATGCAGACAGGGACTTGCAAAATTCCTAGGGAAGGCACAACTGTGCCCAGACCTGCAGCTCCTGCTCATCCCCTGATTTTCTTTCTGCCATTGCACAGAGCTCTGCCCTGCTCTGCCCTGGCTGCCAGGGATACTCCATCCCCCTGTTCATTTTCTCTAGAGTGGCAAAGTGGAAACCAAATTTCTCTGCTGCCTGACTTGTGAGGGCTGGGGACAAGCAGGAAAAGTCACCAGGAAGGTCAGAAAATTGCCCCAGTGCACAGCGGGTGGGTTTCTGCACAGCCCTGGAGCACAACCACTTCTGGTCAGATGGGAACAGCACCACCAAGATTAAGATCTTCCAGCCTCCAGAAAGCTTCTGAGCACACACTCCTCACAAGAGCCATTGCAGACACCCAGATCATGCCCTAACAGCAGGAATGAAGCTGTGTAGTTATGCAAAATCCATCTGCAGTTTATGGACATGATGCAACGGTTCAACCTCAAGCAGCTCTCGCACAGGCTGCGGAGAGGCTGCAGTACTGAGAACCCAAGTGATGTAAGGGGCCTCAAGCTGCCCTGCCACCTCTCAGGATCGAGACAAAAGGCAACGTCCTTTTCCCCTGTAATTTCTTTGCTACCTCGATTCAATTTCACTCGTTTAAATACAAAAGGCCCATTAAATGGGTCAGGTCCATTTGAAGCCTGCGGCAGGTTCCCCACCTGAAGGCAAGGGCAAATTCGAACGTGGAAGGGGCTGAACGAAATTCTGCTCATGCAAAGAGGAAATTGCCAGGGATGCCCACGGGTGCCCAGCGGTGCCCAGCGGTGCCCTCGGCCCGGGGTTCCCAGCACGGCGGAGGAGCTCCCCGCAAACACGCCCTCACTACCAGCGCGCCTCGCGTTTCCTCCTCCCTCAGCATCCCAGCCTGTAAGAGCTTATCAGACAAAAGCTCCGTGTATCAAAGCAAAACAAAGCAGCCCAGGCGCAGCACGCCGGCAGCTGTGCGGGCAGGGAGAGAGGAGCGAGCCCGCGGCCGTAGGAAGCAGCTCTGCGGCACGGCGCGGGGCGGAACGGCCGGCAGAGCCCGGCTGCGGGCATCGCCGTTTGGGATTTTTCCTTCCTTTGTTCTGGACGAGGCGAGGTTTTCAACGAGGCTCCGGGTTTCGGGGGGTGAGATCCAGCCCGGCTCTTGCCGCGAACGCCGTGGAGGCCCCATATGTCATGGGCAAAGTATGCGGCCCTAAAAGCCCTAAAAGCCGGCGTGGAGCGGGAGCGGGTGGGAGCGGGACCCCGAGGGAGCCCGGGGGCTCGGGGCCGGCCGGAACCCCCGGCCGCGGGGATGCGGGCACCGGGCTCGGGCCCTCCGCCAGCAATTCCTGCGGATTTGACATTTGCGAGGCTCCGCCGCTCCCAGCCCACGCCCGCTCTCCGCGCATCTCCGCTCTCGACCTGGAGGAAGAAATCGATTTCCTCCGATGGAAGCATCCCTAAAGTGACAAAAGGTTTTCTCGTTTCGCCGCCTCCGCACCAGCAAACCCTGCGGACGGCGCGGCGTGCGGCCGAGCGCCGGCTGCGCACACAGCCGCACACTCACAGCTCTGAGTCACAGCTCTGCGGCTCCCGCATATGGTCCGCACGCTCTGCAGCTCCTGCTCCTGACTCACTCGCTCTGCACAGAGCAAAGAAATCGTTTCAGCCCGAGAGAGAGAACGACGCGAATTTTGCCATTGCCGCCTCCCCGGGACGAGGGAAAGCTGCGCAGCCCGACCCCATCCCGCGGCGTGGGTCCGCTGCCATCCCACGCGAGTCTTCTGCTTTTCGGCATCCTGAAATTGCCCTTCGGTCTGATCTTTGCTGTGGTCAAAAAATTAGTGTCTAAGGTGTCTAAAAGTGAAAGAGAGAAGAGAAATACTTCTCTTTTCCCAGGTTGTTTGCTCGGTTCATTCGATATCGTGTTGTGGATGGGGTGTTTGATTTCAGTGTTTCCACTCTGCGGTCACTTGAATAGTTTCCTTTTGTTCCTCACATGGTTTTCTTTTCGTAATGATGCAAAAAGAGAAAGAGAAAAACCTTTTAAAATGTGATGGCTGAAGCCACAAGTATTGGCAGTTGGACTCACTCACGTCAAGTCGTGGAAACCAAAGCTGGCCAGCTATTCAATAATGAAAGCAGAATTTAGTTTAGAATTGGTTAAATTGCCATGGGCATTCTGTTAGACGAGCTCTCAGTCAGGTCTGTGGTGTCAAGTTTGCCTGACATTTAGTTTGCATTTTTATTTTTTCAGTTTTAGAATGATTAAAACGTTTGAAATATGAGCAGCAATAGTTCAGCTCTCCTTACAGAGAAAAAATCCTCCGCACTGTGCAAAGTGCATCATCTAGAATTGATCACCTGCAGCCCCATACAAACACTGCTCTCAGCTCAGGGCTCGGCTCCCAGCACTTTTCTCTCTGTACATTCCAAATTCAAAGGCTGGAAATGCTTCTCCTCCATAACTGAGCAAACAGACTTTAAAAAAAAAAAAAGAAAAAAAAAAAAAACCCAACAATGAAGGAACCTGTGAATGTATTCAAACAGCTCTCTTTAACCCCTGTACTTTTTATTTAAAATGTAATATGAAATTCAAAGCCATTTAATTAATTAGAAATTGTAACACTTAAGCATGTACAGCAGAATTATCAAAAGGGATGCTACAGCCATTAAATAATCAAATCGCAAGGCCATTAAGTAAGTAATTAGTATGTGCAATAAATGGCTAGACTGCGTTAATGAGATCTCTCATATACCCTAAGTAGGGTCCAATCCTTCACCGCTGCACAGGAAAAATCACCCAGTGCTCTTGGTTCTCTGCTGAGAAATGAGCAAGCTTCCTTCCCTTCCTGAGGACGTGCCCTGCATGCACAGCATCCCCCATCCAGCCTCAGTACCAGCATCGTGCTCTCAACAGTCCCTCACCTAGGAAGTGCTCCCAGGATGTCCTGGGAATGCTGGCTAAGGGGGAAATCTGGACCCTTTTCCTGCAGCACTCACAGGTGAAGCACTACCCCAGTCCCTGGTAGTACAGCTGGAGGCAGTGGTTTCTGCCTTCAAACTGTTGATATAGTAGTGAAGCATGCAGCACTGACAGCTCACAGCCTCTCCACTGATGGCTCTTCCACAGCTCTGGATAGAACCTGGGAGAGCAGGGCATTGATGTGAGCAAACATGATAAATCAGATGAATAGAAGAATTAACAAAAAAATAAAAGTAAGTGGAAAAGCACAAGTGTACTCTGATCAGAAACAAGTTCCATGGAAGAATTCACAGCAGCACTGGGAGAAGGATGCTTCAAGCAGCGTGCAGGTAATGGGTCCCAAATCTCCCTGGGCACGTTGTGGTCACCTCGAGCTGCAGCAGAGCCTCACTGTGCCCATACAAGTGTAGGGCCCAGGGCCAGGAGAATTAAACTTGTTGGTGTGAACAGAGCAGAAGTGTCTCGGTCAAAGCTGCCAAACAGATCAAGAGCAAGTTTAAGCCCAGCTATTTGGGATCCTCCCTGGAGGTGCCTCTTTGGACCATGCTTTCCACGGGAGCAGCCCCACAGAGAGAGGACAAGCAAGGACATAATTTTGTAGAAGAGCCCAAACCCTTTCTCACACAGACACAGCTGCCCTGGCATCAGGCTGAACAACATATCTGCTCACCAGGAAAAAAGCCAGGAAATGAGACTCAAGAGCCACCCAGCTCCTTTCCCAAATGATTTCTTATCTTGACTGCATAGCGTCTGCCACATTGGCTCGGCAGGAATTAGCCCGGGCTGTGCACATTCCTGGGATTGGATACCACCAGACAATATAACACTAATTAGGTAGTACCAAGGCAACTGTTTACAAGTTTCTTCCAAATGCCTCCCTTGTGTTTGCACCCTCCTACCGCAAAGGCAATATTTAGTAGAAATGTCCTAGGTACAATTCTCCGGTGGCTTATTTAAATGTCAGTCAATCCAACAGAAGTACACTGTGAAAAGCAATGACAACAACAGGGAATGAGCTTCAATGGGAGAGTTCTGGTGAAACTGTGATCATACAAAGGTGTTGCCTCCCTTCCACTGGAAGGCAGCTGGTTAGATACCTGGCTGTAACCAGTGGAAGAAAAATACCAGGTGCTTTTTAGCTGGAAGGGGAATTTTCATAGGCATGGTGAAATTATTCATCGTGAATTCAGGTGCTTTACCAGCACGGGAAAACCTTCCCCATTAAAACAGTGGGCAGAACTTTGTTCAGAAGTTACTTTGATTTTCTGTGGTCACCGGAAAACAAGCGGCACGAAAAGGTCACTGATATTTCTCAGCTGATAGCTCAGTCTGAGTCAGTCGCTGGAAAATGCACTACAGGATATTGTCTTAAAGTGCTCTTGTAAAGTTAATCAAAAGTTTCCTGGAATGATTTACAAATCTAAATTACACAAAGGAGTACGATGAAGGGAAGTGGGAAAAGTCCGGTTACACAAAGCACTGCAGAGCATTTGTGAAAGTAATTTTCTAGCAGTTATGAGTTAAGGGTTCAGGGCTGTATGTTTCTGGAATTTTGTACTCTGATAAGTACATATTTGACGTTATAGCCAGCATTTCAGCTACTGGAACAAACGCTTTCACTTTCTTTAAATATGGATATATGTATAAAAGCATTATTAAATTACAATTTGTACTAGTCAGGCTGTTGCCTCCATTGAAGAGAGGGTTGGCTGGACCTGCATTCTCACCTCGAGAAGAGGTTGGCCCTTCAAACAATTGTTTGTAGAAGTCATGGAGAGGAGAGAGGAGGGCTGGAAGCAAAAAACATTTGTCGGAGTCTTCAAAGAAGAAGAGAATAACGATCCCAACATCTGGCATTTAACTGTAGCACAAATAGTGCTGCTAAGCTCTTACAGAAGGATGGCCAGGAAGGTGATCAGACGGGGTACCTTGCTGGATCTGTGATTTCTATGCCAGCTGGCTCTCTCTGCCTCTTTGCAATGCACAGGGGATCATGGAGGCAATGTGGAGGCATGGGTAATGTAGAGGAAGCCCAGTGGGGGGGATGAGCAGGGCTCAGGGCCAGCCCCACACACCTGCAGTGCACTGTGGCTGCTACCAGCGAGATGCCCTTGGGGATGAGGGGGGCTCTCTCTATTTCCTCTGGCTGAGAAGGTCTCACAGATCCTTGTTACAGACCCAAGTCTTTGGAAAACACACCCCAGCCACGGGTCATACATCTGCAGAAGAGCTGTATGCACTGCCTTCCCTTTTCTAACCACTCAAATCCAAATAATATTCAGATAATAGCTGTAAAATATTAACCTGTCGTGCAACGCGTTCTATAAAGTACGTCCTGGAATGAGGGTAATTTCTTCAGTGTTACATACTGGTGAGAAACAATAGGTTTTAAATTAAACAGGAAAAAGACTGAAAGAAAGGGGTGATCCAGCTGGATGTTCTCCTTTCTGTTCAGAAGCAGGCTAGCTACCCTCGGACTGTTCAGGATCCTGGCACTACTATAGAAAAGCCCTCATCAGTATGCATGAAAGTTTTTTTCATGGGTTTGTGGTGACAAATTTATATAAGTTTATCTGGAAGATTTCTAAAACTAATAGCATTTGTCGGATGAATATTATACAATTAATGTCTAGCTGAAATACCAGCACTCTACTATTAATTTTAACATAAGAATGGGAACATTAACATTATCTGAATTCTAATTACTGTGGGAAGAAGCAAAATACAAGTGATGGGGAAAAAGCTGTTCTTTTCTGTTCCATTTTGCCCTGTGCCCACCGCCCAGGTGCTGGAACGTGTTTGCTGCAGGAGACTTGATTTAGGGCATCAGAAACCCAAAATTAAAGAGACTTCCTGAGCAAGATGTTGTCAATTTGAAAGTGTGATGACATTTGGTGCATAACAGACTTAATTTGTGTTAGGCTTGTGTATGTGACAGTTTATTGCTAAGAAGCCCACTTTTCTGAAGTGGCAATGCACTGCTACTGTTGTTCTCCACTGCCATCCACACACCTTCCACTGACAGCAAATGAGGGCTGAACTGCAGACACGGTTGCTCAATTGTCCTTAGGAGGAAGAAAGAATCATATAAAAAACACTTTTCAGAAGTACAGTCATGATCTACAGAAGTGAGTAATTGAGGCAGAATTTGGCCCTGTCCTCCATGAGTGAGCTTGGAAACCTTCTCCAGCAGTTCTTTTGTTTGGCTGTTGGTTTGGTTTCAGTCAGCTCTGTTACAGACATCTGCACGTGGAGCCCCAGAAGAGATGGCAGGATGCAGAACGCTGTGCTCAGCCACAGAGGGTGGTGTAGAGCAGGAGGCTGCCACAAAATTCTGCCCAGCATAAGGCAAGTGCACAGCCATCAGGGAGGAAAGCACTTTTACTGGGGACTTGAAGTGCTAGAAATTACCCTCTGGTGTGCCAGAACCCAGGAGTAGCAGCGCTGCTCATTATACAATATTAATAGCTTGATTTGGAGAGGCCACTGCTGCATTTGAGCCCAGTTATACAGCATCATAAGCTACTAAACACATAAAAACATATTACCCTTTAAGATCTTGATTGTCTTCAGTTTACTATGCCTACTCAAGAGTGTTAGGTTTTACTAGGGACAATATTACAGTACATGCGATAAAATGACTGTGTTGCAGCTGCAGCTGGAGCTGCCGGGACTGTGCCCTGCAGGGATGTGGGTGAAGGTGCCGGGGGCTTTGCAGTTGGGTGCTGAATTCAACAACCTGTGGGGCCCAGCACAAAAGGTGACAACGCAAGTTGTTCAGAAGCGACGGCACCTTTCTGACAGCTGATGTACTTCTGCCTTCTTGTTGATCCTTGATGTTGCAAAGCTAATATTGCACCAGCAACCTGCTTCGAGGTGTCCACCTACAGAAGACAATCACCTGGATTAAGAGCTATTTAAAAGATGCCGTAGTTATGGCACTGTGTTGGCTGATCTGTGAGTAAGAGCTGCTGCTGTGAGTAGAGCAAAGGGAAAGCCACCTCCTGAAAGGAAGGGAAAACAGGCAATAGCTTGGATGTCCCATATTCTTCCTGGCAGCTGGCTTCCTGCCCAGGATGGATCTCTGGGATGGAGCGATACGTGCCACCTCCCCAGGAAAACCCTGCAGGTTTGGGTGCAAGAAAGAGGAAACAGCATTCAGAAACACACACAGGCAGGCTCACAGCAGCTAGAAGCCTGGGAGAGGATTTTCAAAGGCGGGTCTGGAAGCTAGTACAGCGTGGCTGAATGATCTGCTCACTTTGACAACTCAACTCGAGCAGGTAATGACGCAGCCCTGTCTCAGTTATTTCTGCCAGGATCTGGAAGGTGGGGGAGGTAGCCAGGCACCCTTGTACCTCACTCAGCAGTTTCTCTCAAATTTACATAAATGAATCTATGCCAAACTCCTGTGAGAACAGCCTTCCCTGATAAGATCCTGGCTTACAGTGATGGACATTCCCTCAGAATCTGGTCTCACCGCATTCTGGTAACTGGAATCCCATGCCTTAGCCCACACTGCCTGGAGATTACAACAGGATTTGAATTCATCCACCATTACTGTAACAAATACTACAAAATGCAGTTCTCTTGTATGAAGATACACTTACGTAAGACCTCATTCAAAAGTGTCCTATTTAAGAACACACTTAAGCACATACTGAGCTTCACTGACACATCCTAAAGAATGAGGGTCTCAAAAATGCATCCAAGAGCTTTCCTTCACCTCTGAAGGAATTTAGAAGAACGCTGTCTAATGCAACTGTGCTTTTTTTTCTATGCAAGATGACTTAGCAGAAAGAGCAGTTCTGCAGACAAAATCACTTCCCTTTTCAAGAGGTTCTTTCTTACATTATTTACATTATAGGTTTTTTTCAATGTTGTTTAAAAATCATTGCAGAACAAATAATTATGCCAGGAGAAAAAAAATATATATATATAAAGAAAAGAAAAGGAAACTAAATGAATCCTTTCCCTAATGCCTTAAAAAAAAAAGAAAAAAAAAAAAAAGAGGGTGATTTTGGACAGCCAGTCTTTAAACAAGGGAAAGTGTGAGCCCATGAGAATGGATCAGACACTCACACTGGGGTGTAATGGCAAAGGCAGCTCTGTAAGCCTAGCAGGTATTTTTTCCCTGCAGCCTCTTGAAAAGACAGACAGATTCCTTTCTGAGGGACAGCAGAGAAGCGTGTTAAGCTTTGTCACTCCCAGTATTCAGTGAAGAGAGTTTTTGGGAAAGATGCCCAGATACCATGGACCAAGTTCAGCTCCAGCGTAAGCAGACAGAATTCCCACTGAAATCAATGGGAGTTGCACCTGCTGACTTTGGAGTTGAATATGGCCCAATCTGTGGATACTATAAAGGTTTTGTTTCCAAAGTTTCTTCTGGCTTGTTTTATGGGAATGCAGCCCTGGCGCCAGGAACATCAGAGGACCAATAAATTCACTATGGGAACTTCCAGGCAAATGACAACTCTCTCGCAGCACAAATGCAGAAGCTCACACGATGCTGAGGGACAAAATCTCAGTGTTCTCCCAGTTCATTGGCACGAATAACGCTTTTGGTTCAGAAACACTCTGAGAGAAGAAAATGGAGGGAGTTATTAAGGAAAACGCTTTGATTGGTTTGTCCACGGTAATGGAACAAATGTTTGAATTACTCAGGACGCTGGTTACCCTGTAGGAACAGCGGTCTGAGGTGGCGGGGGGAGGCATCCTGCACATCTCCTGGCTATTTGGTGGCTGGTCTCAGCAGCTGCTGTGCTCCTTCTTCCCAGTTTGGGCTGAAATTTGGCTGTGGAGGTCTGCAGGGGAATGGGAGCACAGACAGGGCTTAGGGAGTCCGTCCAGAAAAAGGCAGTAGCTTGAAAGTATCCACGTGGCATTGAATACAGAGGAGTTAACAAAAGCATTATGTGAAGGAGACAGTTTGTCTCTGTTGGGGCTGTGAGCTGCTGTTAACTGGGATTTAAACAACTGCGATTCAAAGCCCTTCTCTTGAGTAATTTCTGCTCCAGAGCCATTCTGATCACACAGCACATGTATTCTTTGCAGGTTGTTTGTAGGCACAAAAAGAGAAAACTAAGAGTGCAATAAAAGACGTAATCTTGGAGCTCTTACATTAAAAAAAGAAAGAAAAGAAACATCTAATTCATTTTAATTTCTCGACAATAATAAAAAACAGCACTAGACCCACGTGCTGCACTCTGCTCTGTGATGATGTTTGATGTTGGTATTTGCGATGCGAGTCCATCTCAGGGCCACACGCCGCAGCAGCCCGGCGTACCCACGGCTCAGTGAGGACTGCAGGTCTCCAAACCACGTGCTGGGAAGGGAAGGACATCCCTGCCTTGCAGTGGGCAGCGCGCCCGCTCTGGGCACTGATACGTGGTGTGAAGAACGAGGGCAGGAGCGGGACAAAGGGACAGGGCAGCACGGCGCCGGGGAGAGGCGGCTCCGAAAGGAAAGCTGAAGTCTCTCGTTTTTGGCACAGCCTGGAAGCGACTGCTTGGAAATATCTTTCCCAAGCCCCCGGCGATTAACGTCCTTCTCTCTGTCTCCTTCATCTTCAGAGCCATGTTCCTTCTGCTGCCATTGAACCTCTGCAGGGCATCCATTGCGCCGCATGCCGTGCTCACGCAGCTACAACGCGCAGAGGGCGTTAGGGGAAAGCTGATGTCACAGCCTACCAAGTTTGAAGGGCCTTTTAAAACCTGCCCTCAGAATGTGCTAATATTTACACATTCCCAAACCATCTGGAAATATGTTCCAACTGCTTTAAAGCACTTTTAGTATTATTAAATGTACATTCAGCCTTTCAGGGATGAATATTATTTTACCCTAAATCTAACGATAGTTTAATCACCACAGGAAAAACAACAGCAACAAAACCAGTATGCACAGCCCTGTCTTTTACCAGAAAACCAAATTCCTGTTGCAACAGGACGTCAGGATTTTCTTTTTCTTCAGCAACTTCTGGATGTTCTCTTAGTGCTGAGGATCCAGTTTATTCACTGTAAGGCTGTGTTTTTTCCATAAGCTTTTTAAAGAAAAGACACAAGAGAACAAAAATGTTTTTCTTTCTTCTTGCAAGTGGAAGAGAGTTTGGATTTCACTGGACTTGAAGGAGTGTATTGATGCTTGCATGCTATCAAATGAATGGAAACGTGAAGAAATTAAAACTTAAAAATATACATCGTATGCATTGTTCACATGTAATATTTAGGTCTTTTTATTCTGCATAGGACTCTATCAAACATTTGGTACCAGTGAAGGATTACAGCCCACATTATTGACTGTTTTGGGTTCCTTTCTACTTTCTGTCGAACTAGAACGAAAGCTCCCGTCCCTTCTGGGTTCAAACACAAGTACACAGAGAAAAAAGTTCCTTCTGAAATCAAGTTCAAAGAAACAACTGAGGTTAAAACCAACTGAAGGCCAGCAGCACCCGTGGTCCTCGCAATTCTCCTGCAGGCAGAAGGGATGAGCTTAAACTCCCTGGGGCAACTTGCACCCAATTTCCTTCCTTCCCATCACAGAGGCTGCAGAATCCACCCTCCAGTGAATGAACAGGGCACCAGGTGGGACGTGCAAGACCTACAGTGGAAGTCTGATCCTGTTCCCCTCCTGCTGATAATGGGACTGACTTGGTGCAGCAGGAAACACAGAAGAGGAGGCCACTGTGAGGCACTTGGTACCAAAGCGAGATTCCCCTCACAAAGTGCTTTCGCAGCACACCGGCAGCCTGTTAGAATGCTGTCAGAAAGGCACAAACATCAGCATAATTTATTGGTGGCTATTTTAGGCAGGTGCATGGGAACTCTAAATATATGGCATCCAGCACTCGCTGCAGTTGCTATGGATATGATATCCCAGGCCTGTAACTAGGGTTATAAATGCTGTTGTGTGCTTATTATTGTTGTTGTTATTAAAACATGAATTTTAGAGTTATGCCTGCAGGGCTGCTCCTAAATTGTCCACGTAACGGCATACCTCCTTGTTGAAGGACGGGTATGTGGGAAAGAAGCGATAAACAATCTCCTTTCTTCCCTTCACTTTTTATTTGCTCCAGAAGGGACCAATTTTGGGCCACTTTTTTGCAGTCGTATCAGGGCCAGGAGAATTAGAAACCTCTGCTGTGTGATCTACCCATATCCTGTCCTGTGCTGCAGATCTGGAGTAGCAAATGGTGAGGGAGGGACTCTATAGACACCTTGGGCACTGCAGCCATACTGTCCCTGTCCCTGTCCCCATCCCTGTCCCTGTGTAAATGGGAACCCACGTTTTCTTGCAAATGGGAGCCAGTGGAGATTGCTGGTGCTTGATGCAATTCACAGCAGCACAAAAAGTGGCAAATAAGGAAATAAATAGGCAATGTGCATTTTGCATAGCATGGAAGGGTTTCTTGTCAGACTCACGTGGTTTGTAAATGGATGTTTGGTGAGGAAAAGGAGCAATGCATCAATGCATGTGTCCAGGTGCAGGTGCATGCTGGGCGGAGAACAAGGAGATGTTCAACCTGAAACAGAGCCTGGAAAAGGTTGGCCAAATGGAGAGGTGGAAAAGGAAGGTGGTGCGTGCTCCAAGCAGGAGGTGAAGGGCAGCAGTAGCAAAATGCTTGGGTGTTACAGGTTGTGACAAACCGGCATCTGGCAGGGAGGTCAGCCTGCCCTGGGAGCGGTGCGGAAGCCAAAATAAAGTCTAGCCAGGCCTATGCCGAGAGTGAGCACCGGGGCAGGGAAAATAGCGAGGCCTCTTTCTCCCCAGTGGTGGCCCCAGAAGGCAGCGGCGAGGCTGCTGTTAAAGTTAAAATATGGCTGAGGATATTTGCCTTGGGCAGATACATGTTTTGAGAGACCGGGGTCAGCGGCTGATTTAACCGCACCGTTTCATCCCCACCACCGCACTTCCTGAACTTTCCACTTAAGCGGAGTTTTAACAGGACACAGGTATGCTGGTGGCGTTCTGCACCGCGCCCCAGAGGGTGAAATGTGTGTGCAGTCGGCGCTCCTTTCTGTCCATCTGCCTGTCTCAAGGACTGTAAACCAGAAGTGGGAAAAGGAAGCACAAGAAGAGGGGAATGAGTGTGGAAGCAGCAGGATGCGGGCAGGACGAGCCGGGAGAAGGGCAATTTGCTGCTGGAAATTATAGCGTAGGCTTCATGAGCAAAAAGAAAGCAGGGGAAGATTTTGCACAAGTCTAGATGCACAATGCATCAAGCCAAACTTACGTTATTTCAAAATAGTTCATAGGACAGCAAGAGGCCAGTGATGGCCCCAGAATGTGCAGTGCTGGAGGTGGGAAGGGGTGCCCAGTGCTCAGAGAAGGACAGCAGCTGGCAAAGCACACAGAGGGATGTCATCCCAGCAGAGACTGCAAGTGGCAATGACTGCAGTGGGAAGCGTGCTCCTAACACACTCTTGATGTACATAGATGGACTCACAGATATTGGACCTACAGGGGGTTTGCGCATTGAGCACCTCACGTAACCCGACAGCCGAAACATTTCCTTTCTGAGCTGGGGATGTTTGCATCCAGTCAGATTTACTCCCTTTGGATGCAATTCCAATCAAGCGTTTTAATCACCTCTCTGTCCAAAGGGCAATTGTTCAATCTGTACTTCAATCTTCAATCTGTACAGTTGGTGTTCAGCTGTGATAGGATGCCAGGTGTGGATCCCCAGTAACCAAACACTCCTCATGATTCATACCAATCTCCTTTGAGCAGGTCTGAAGATAAAACAGGTGCGTGCAGTGTCAACAAGGAAATAGACTTCATTGTGATGCACCACTGCACAGTACTACTAAGTGATCTGTATTTTGCTCAGGTTGCAGCAGAAGGCACTGTGCTGCAGAAGGCACCATGCAGCTGCAGTGGGACAGGTGCAAGTGTCCTAGCAGCATCCAGCCACACCATTTCTACTGAGGAATTACCATCACATTGGCACTGCACCTGGTGGCTGCAGAGCACCGCCAGCGCCACCCATCCAACCCTGAGCAGACACCATCACTTTGTTTGCCTTTTTTTTTTTTTTTTTTTTTTTTTCCTTTTAAAACAGTTTGTCAGGTTCCAGAAAGAAGCTCTTTTCCAATACCTATAGGATGGTGTTTTTGAGAGACTGTAAGCACAACTTTCTGTTCTCTGTGCAGCATCTAGTACGGAGTGCTTGTCCATGGCTTGCCCTATTTGTCAGAGCAATGAAAGAACGGCTCTTCGACAGTAATAGAACTTCTTTATGACAGCAGAGTGATGAATGATGGACACTCCGTTCCCACTTCAGCTCTGCCTTAACACAACAGCACATTAATCTGTAAGTTACGCATTATGATGTGTGTGCATCGATGCCACAACGTGCACAGAAAGGACACTTGTTCTGCCCACGTCCAGTGCCAGCACTGGGCACAGCTGGACGCAGCAACAGCAAAATTCACCCATGTCATATCACTATCAGACTGCATACAGAGTCGATCTCCCTCCTGTTTATAAACCCCTCTATGTGCTGGAAGGCCGCAGTGAGATCTCCCCAGAGCCCTTCTCTCCCCGTGCTCTCAGCTCATCCCCATAGGGAAGGCATTCCAGCCTCCAAGCATCTTCACGGCCCCTTCTGCGCCCGCTCCAATAGCTCCATGTCTGCCTCATGCCGGGGGCCCAGGCCTGGATGCAGTCCTCAGGGAAGGTGTAAAAGCAGACGGAGAAACTGCAGGAGCACTTGCATTAATCTCGTCAGTTTTGACCCTTCCTTAATGAAACCCCCAGTCCTATCTGCTTGGGTGCGTCCATCCGCCCGCCTGGCAGCACTGCGGGGTGCAGTGGGGTGCAGGCAGTGCTGGGTGCAAACACACGGAGGGCAATGGGGAACGGGACGCATGCTGCCCTGCACTGCACCATGTGCCTGGAGGGACTGAAAGCAGCCGATAAGCGGCTGTGGTGTGAAAATGGAAACTGGGAGCTTCTCTTTCCTCCTAACTCAAGATCTTCCATTTTATATTTTATTTTATTTTATTTTATTTTATTTTATTTTATTTTATTTTATTTTATTTTATTTTATTTTTATTTCATTTTTATTTCATTTTATTTCATTTTATTTCATTATTTATTCCACTTCCTTTGTTTCGTTTCCTGGTATTTTATTTTATTTATTCCATTCCATCCATTTCATTCATTCATTTCCCCAGCCAGCCGACCTGGCGCCCTCCCACCCCGCCCCGCCCCGCCCCGCCCCGCCCCTCCCCTCCCGGCGCCGCTCCGCTCCGCGCGCCGCGCTCCGCCTTTTGCCTCGCGCCCGCTCGCGCCCCGCCGCCGCCGCCTGGGCGAGGGGAGCGGGAAGGAGGGAGAAGGCTGGGGGGGGCGTGCTGCGGGCGCGCGCTCGGCGAGCAGCGAGGGCGCGTGCGCGCGCGCGCGCGCGGAGGCAGCAGGCAGCAGCAGGGCGGGCGCGAGCCCCGTCCCCGCGCGGCCGCAGAGGGAGAAGCGGAGCGTCGGGCGCGGCGGAGCGGAGCGTCGGGCGGTTGTTTACCGGCGCGGAGCGGAGCGGGAGGAGACCGGAGGGGATCGCGGCTGCGAGCGGAGCGTTAAGCGCGAGGAGCGGAGCACCCCCTCACCCCCCTCCGAGGAACGCGGACCTCCTCGCGCTGCGGGGCTGTGACCTTCAGCGCCCCGCGCCCCCCGCGCCCCTCCCGGCGCTCCCCTCCCCCCGCCCGGCGCCGCGCGCACCCCGAGAGGAGGGGGAAAAAAAAAGAGCGAGAGGAGGCGAAGGATTTACAGAGCGGCTCCGGGAGGCTCCGCGCTGCCGTCCGGCCCCCCCGCCCCCGCCATGGCTCGGCGGCTCGGAGGGATGCGCGGGGCCGGACCGCGGGGGGAGCCGGCGGGGTGCTGAGCTGCCCCGCGTCCCCTTCATTTTTTAATCTAGATTTTCATATTTTTTATTATTATTATTAATTTTTATTTTGAGAGAAGGCGGCGGCAGAGGCGCCGAGAAGAGGCGGCGGAGCGGGGGGAGCCGAGCCGAGCCGAGCCCCATCCCCACGGCGGTGCGGTGCGGCCGCGCCTCTCGGAGGGCGGAGGGGGACCCGGCGGGGCAGCCCCGTCCCCGCGCGCAGGGCCGGGCGCGCCGCTGTTGTTGTTTTGTAATCAGATTGTCTGGGCCGCCCCCCCGCCTCCCCCGCAGCCCTCCCAGTTCTGTGTGTGTGCGGTGCTGGAAAATGGAGGCTGAGGATGCCGAGCGCCGGCCCCGCTCACGGCCCGCGGGCTCCGGGCAGCGGCGCTGAGGGGACGCGGCCGCTCCGGCGCGGGGCTGCGAGCCGCGCTGCCGCCGTTGCTGCACCGCCGCCTCCGGGAGATCGGAGCTCCCGCTGCGGTTCGTCGCTCCGTGAGGCGGCGTGGGGCGTTCGCTTCTCGGCCCTCCGTCGTTATTATCTGTAGGGCAGAAGAGGACAGCGATCCGTTCGGGACTCGGTTGTTTTTTTTTTTTGTTTTTTTTTTTTTTCGGTTTTTTTTTTTTTTTTTTTTTTCCCGGAAAAGTGGATTTTTTCCAACTAAAAAAAGAGGAATGAAGTCTGGCGCCGGAGGAGGGTCCCTCGCCGTCTTCTGGGGGTTGCTGCTCGTCTTCGCCGCGCTCTGCCTGTGGCCGACAAATGGGGAAAGTGAGTATTGCGGGAGCGGGGCCGCGAGGTGACGGCGTCGCGTCGGGGGACTTCGAGGTGCGTGAGGACACCGTGAGGGACCACGAGGCGACGGCGACGTGCGGGGGGCGGCTCCGCGGCGGCTGCTGCTGTGGAGACGTGCGGCCGTGCGGGTCTCCCCTGCCCCGCGCGGCGCTCCTCGGCCACCGGCTGCCGCCCGCCTTTGTGTCCCGCACCTGGCGGGGCGTGGGGCCGCGTGGCAGGCGCTGCCGGGCCGGGAAGGAGGTCGATGTTTGCGAGCGCTGCGCGCATTGACCTGCCGCGGGGAGCGGAGCGATCGTGCAGGCAGCGCGCTGCTTTGCTGCCCGGCGCGGCGCCGGGGAAGGGACTCGGAATGAAGGCGGTGGGCTTCGTTTCCTTCGTGAGCGCTTGGCTCGGTGCGCAGCGCTTGTGTGGAGACATCTGATGGCCGGAAGGGCCGCGTAGTAACGAGCGATTTTTTTTTTTTTTTTTTGGTAGCGAGCTGCTTCCTCCATGTGTGTAAACGTGGGGCACGCCCGCCGGCAGTCACAGCAGCCCGAGCCGCGTTCGGGTGCCCGCACTGAGAGCCTCTCGTGCGTCAGGTTGGCCGCCCCTCGTTTACCCGAGGAGCCGTGCGGGAAGCCCGACCGTTTTATGGGCTGCTTCGTTTCTTCTCTCCGCCCGCGGAGCCGTGCTCGTTTCCTGTGTTTTGGTGCTTCGGCTTAATCCGCTGCGTGTGTTGTTCAGCGCGGTCCTTGCGTGCCTCGCCTTGGGAAAGCCGCGCGCTGTCGTGGGGATGGAAGGGCGAGCATCGGGGAGCTGCGGAGCTCCTGCGGTAGTGGGGGTTTCAGGTTGAAGAGGAAGTTCCTCGGATGCGCTGACGACGAGGCTAAAACAACCCGATGTTTGAGCAAGATGCGTGTAGACCGTGTGTGTAACGCGTGTTGAGTAATGCCGCGTTTCGTTAGGCGGCGAGTGCCAGTTAACCCCATGCAAATGAGGCCCGAGCTGGGCCGGTGCGGGCGGCCGGGCTGGGAGCTGCAGCCCTGCTGCCCAGAGCCGTTCCGAGAGGCAACGTTAATCCGCAGGCTTGAAAACAAAACCCCCGCGGCCTTCTTCAGGGCTTAAGCAGGATCAGCCCGCGTGGGGAAAGCGGGGACGAGGAGATGCGCTGCGCCCTGAGGTGTGCGATCGGAGCTTCTCCTGATGTGCTGCCTCAAATCAAAGCGTTCGCCCAGATCCTGTAATAAAATCAGGCACGAAGGCTTGGGATATTGGCTTCCAGTGCTCCCAAGTGCTTGCCGTTGCCATTTAACTGAAACGACCCAATTAAGAAACTCCCTAATGAAATATCTCCTCCTGATCTCGGTGTTTACGTGTGGGGAGATATGCTGAGGAACTCGTCCTGGCCGGGCGCTGCCTCTGATCGATCGCCTTTGTAGTTTGCACTTTAATGGCTTTTGTTTTCACCACTTATTGCCCAAAGAATTTTGCTGTTAGGGGGAAGAATGATCTCCAGAGCAGATGTTTTGCATCTCTTCATATTCTTCTCTCCCTGCAATAGTGGAAGGAAGATTAATCATAATTTTTATTTGTTTTTCATATATACTGTGTCATAGCTAAAAGGCACTTCCATTTTCGGTCAAACAAGCACAGCATTCCTAAATAGGAATACAAAGGAGTTGCAACAGGAGAGGGAAGCCCATCTTTTTAATGCTGAATTACGTAAAATCTGTTTGTGGTTAGGTGACAGAAAACTCTGAAAAATGCAGGTAGCCTCAGTGGTGCACATCTGGTGGGAGAGGATGCTACAGGATGGTACGAGTTTGCTGAGACTTGGTTAGAACAGTGTAAAAATAACAAGGCCCTTGGTGAGGATGAAGCTCGTGCTGTGTCAGTGCCTTTGGTGTGTAGGGCTGCATTGCTGGGAGCTCTTCCATCCAGGGATGGGTTTCAGACACAGCTTAGCCTGAGTGTTTTCTTCCTTTTGTGCCTTGAGCATGGAGGGGTTTGTGCTTTTCTCTCGTGTGGTCGGTGCTCATGAAGGGGTGTCTGGGTGGGAATGGGGTGAGTGTTTAGAGTAGATGGTTCTAGTTATTAATCATAGTTCAGACTGAGGTACCCTGGTGGATCTGCTCACCTTCCTATTAGCTCTTGTTCATCTAACCAGTCTGCTTTGTGTTTCTGGCACTAATAAGCGGCAGCTCATGCTGTATGCTTAATCTCTATCCCAAGCTGCCTACTAGAACCTTCCTGCCCTTCCAGTGTTGGCGTTACACACACCTGGCTTCACATCAGCGCCTCCGTGTGCACCTCGTGGTCAGTGGATGTTGTTGGATGGAGCTGGGAGGCTCCTGGAGCTGAGACTGCAGGCAGGGAATGCTGGCGGTGGAGGAGCCGGGGGTGGAGCAGTGGGGGTGGAAAGCTGCTGGGCTGCAGCGGTCACCACGGCTGTAGGAGGGAGCGCTGGGCTCAGGTTGTGTGCTCTGGACTGGAGCAAAGGCCTGTGTGAGTCAGAAACCAGAGGGGTTAGGAAATGACTTGGCCGATATTGGGCAAAATGCATTGGGAATGTGAGAAAGCAGAGGAACGGGTGTGGAAGGAAGGTGACTGAGAAGTTTCAAGGCTGAGCTGGTGTTGGAGAGAAATAATCCTCTGTGTTTGAAGGGAGAGAAGCTGTGCTTCGTTCTTGGTGGTGGGAGCAGTGAGGGGCTGCGGGCAGCAGGACGGCTCAGTATAGCAAAAGGCAGAGTGTGTTGGCTGTGGTAGGGAGAGCACTCGGGTCTGGAGGGAATCGTAGAATGGCCTGGGTTGAAAAATACCGCGATGATCATCCTGCTTCAACCCCCTGCTGTGTGCTGGATCACCAGCCAGCAGCCCAGGCTGCCCAGAGCCACATCCAGCCTGGCCTTGAATGCCTCCAGGGATGGGGCATCCACAGCCTCCTTGGGCAACCTGTTCAGTGCCTCACCACCCTCTGAGGGAGGTGATGTGTGTGTACAGGGGAAGTTTGCTTCTCATCTGCTGCTGGCTCTGTGGTTCTGCACAGCACACAGCTCGCCTACCTCACCACCTGCTGTGGTGGCCGTAGAGCTCATAACTCGCAAAGTGTGCTGCATTAAATTATTACTTTTTTTTTAAAATTGACTACAGTGAAATGAATGGCTTGTCCTCGTTTTGAAAGGTGATAACTGGGAAGCAATGATAGCTTTCATCAAGTGTTCTTTAATCTTCACGTTATGGACTTGCATCAGTTCTTACTTGAGCTCTGGCATAAAGCTGTCTCGTTGAAGACGTGTGGTGGTAGGGACCAGCAGCTCTGCTGTGTGCATGCATGTTTGTGCACATGGAATGGATCAGCTGCAGTTTATTCTCAATGACTGCCATACGATAGTAAATGTCAGAAGACTGAGGCACAAGGCTCTGTAATCTCATAATTCCAGTTGCTGCAGATTGGTACTTTCAGTTTATTTCAGTTCCTTCTGACAAATGCATGACTTTAAGGTTTTTGGGCTTAGATGGAAGTGGAATCTGCTGCTTATGAGAGTGCTGTGTTCGGAGAGACTTTGGGAGCGCAATGATGTGTTTGAAAGGCAGAAATACTGTTTTAGTATTTGGGTATATTTGACGTGTGTAATTTTTCTATCACTGTAAATTGTATAGACAGCTTCTTTGTGTAGGATAGTTGGATTAGTTTTTATGATTTATGAAAGCTGCTTCAAAAAGAATGGCTTCAGAATGTTCGTATTGCACTAAAGCAGGACTCAGCAAACAGCAGTCGCCGGAGACACGCTGTGGTTGTTGGCCAGCCTGGTTTTTCCTTGTAGCCAAGTCATGACAGGTACAATCTGGGCTGGTTTCTGTAGTACTATATTTGTCTTTGTTGTGTCCAGAACTGTCTGAGACCACGTTTGAGGACAGCCGAGCGATGAGCTGCACACCATGCTCACACCTCCCTGTGCTCACACTCAGCAGCACCGGTTCCCCAAAGCCCGAAGCGGGCGCTGTGCTTTACGCAGGGCTTGTTTTGCTGCAGGAACTTGCAAACAGTTTGGCTTATTCATTAATGAAGGATATGCATTCCTGCAGAGCTGGTGTTGGCATGGCAGTGGCTGGTGAAGGTTTAACTGGCGTTTATCAGGGAAAGCTTTCCTCTCCAACCTCTACAAGTGCCAAATATGAGCAATTCCTTCAGGATTTCTTTCAAGACAGCAATTATTTCTTCATTGTCAGTGTATGGGGGTGTTGCTGCTGATTTTTAAAATGAAATTGTTTAAAATTTGTTGAAAAGCAAACGTGAGATGCAGTGTTACTACTGTAATTTACAGTTCAATTTGCAGCTGACCTGTAAGCTTTAATGCAATACCACTTTCTGTACTGATGTGGATGTACCCAGGCTTGTGCAAGTCCTGATGCTTTGCTCCTTGCTTAGTGGGCAGGAGCAGAAAGAAGCCTGTGTGTGTTCCAGTGATGCCACGGAGGTCTTCGTGGTAACTGAGTGCTTGGACTTCGCCAGTGAGATGAGATCTGACCCCAGTGAAGTTGGAGGGGTGTTCTCTGCATGCACTGAAACATGCTTTGGAAGAACAACTGTTGGCTCTTAAAGCTGCACAAAATCATTTTAATAATAATTTGGAGGAACGATTCACGTTACAATGATTGCTGAAGACAAAAGGAAATTTGGAATTTTTAAGCAGGAAATTGGTGAATTGTACGTTTATGTGCTTTGCTGCAGAGGTACATAAAAGAGGGGTGTGCTGAGCTTCTGCTGGCTGGCTGAGTCCAGTGGTGTGAGGAGCTGACTGTGCTGCCAGCACAGCGTGTGTGACCGGTCAGGAGGGCGTTATCTGCAGGCTGTTATTGGGGCCATTACGCTGTAAAGATAGAGCTGTTGACTTGGCGTGTGAGCTGAGCTCTGATGGAAGCACTTTCTCCTTTCAGGTGGGCTCCTCCTGCACTGCCTGCTGCTGCCCTTTCCCCCATGGCCAGAGCAGTGTGTGTGAGCGTGATGGACAAACAGCAGCAGCCCTGCAGCTCTTGTTGGAGGGAACCTTGACGCAGTGTTGTTTTGAAGTTGGGTTGTTGTTTTTTTTTTGATGTGGCTGATCAGGTGTCATGTATTTTTAGTGAGTGTTTCCAGAAGCTTTATTTCATTCAGTAGGAACGGATCACTAATTAGCACATTCCTCATTTAATTGGTTGCTTAGGCAGTCGTGTTCCTATAGCAGAGGGTTGGATTGGAAGAAGTAAAGACCAGTTTTTTTCAAGTTCAGAATTTGTGAAGTGAATCCACGTTGGAGCAATGCTCAATCCTTGTGTGCTGTTGGAGTGCAGGCTGCCTGGATGGTGGGTACTGCACCTGATGCTGGCTTCATAAGAGTGGTTTGTGCAGATTATTTTTCAAATCATCCATGATGCTACAAGCGTACCTGACAGGTTGAAAATAAATGTCTTGCTGGGGAGAGGGAGCATGCATAAATTAGAGCTGGGATAATATGCTTTCTGAAGTCTCTTATGTGTGCAACTGCTGGAACAGCTGGGTGGGATCCTGAAGTAAGGAGTACATCATCGCCTTGGGTAGTGTTAGGGCAACAGCTCTGTGAGGTGAAGGGGCAGGGAGTGCCAAGTGCTCATGTGTGCTTTATGACAGGTGTTTCTTCCGAAACGTAGGGAGTGTTGAAGGGATGAAGGCTCTGTAAGTACCGCAGTTCTGGGGGGCTGATGTGCTGAGATAAGGTGGGCTGGCATTGTGTTATTGCAGTTCTTGGTGGTTGGTGGTGCAGCAGGAGGCTCGCCCTGTGCTCAGTGCGATGCTGTGGTGGGTTTGCTTTGGAGCATGGCAGTCAACCTGAGAAGGCTTCCAGGTATGGACACACAGGGAAGCTTGGCGAGAGCTGCACTGCTGTGTTTGGCAAGGTTTTTGATGGGGGAAGAGGGTCTCAGATATCTTGGATGTGAAAATGTCTTCTCCAAACAAACGAATGTGTTGCTGGTGTGCCTATTCCGTGGACAAGCAGGTTGGTGTTTAAATTTTACTGCTGTAATCTACTGGAACAGCTTGCTGCTTTCTGTGTGATGGAGTGGCCATCAAAAAAGTCAGGCTTTTCTGGAAGGGGACAGTCTGACAGGGACTAATGGGCATCTCCAGCCTTACCCAGGTACGGTGTTTGGACTGGTGCCTGGTGACAGCTGCTCCTGTTCAACTTCTCAGGGAATTGGCTTGGGCTGCAGTAGGGCTTTATTCCTGGATCTCACTGGAGTGGTTTCCTCGTTATTTGCTGGTCACAGGGGAATGCTTGGGCTGTAGCATTAGAGTTAGGATCGTGTTGAAAATAGCTTTCTTGTGCTGCCCATCCCCTCTGTTTCTTGCCACTGCAGGAACTGTTGTTGGTAGTTTACGTGTGTGGGTTGTGATGTGCATTTTGATTATTACTGCTGTATTCAAACTTCATGTGCAGCACTGGGGATTTGGTGTGCTCCCCAAAATACATACGGAGTTATGGGCTGTTATTGCCAGGCTGCCCCAGGTGGCTTTGCCTGCACTGTATCTCAGGAGTGGTGTCTGGGGATGCATGTGTGGCACTTATTGGAAAGTGCAGGCAGAATTCCTACCCAGCTGAGCTGTGGGATGCACATCGGTTGCTGTTCATGCATGTGCTTGTGCTTCTTTGGACGCTAAGGGAAAATACATTGCAAACCAGGGCTTGGAGGAGGATGCCCAAAGTCCACAGGTGTGCGGGGCCTGCTCCTCACCTACCTGGGATACAGAGGTGTTGTTTGTGCAGGTTGTGTTGATGCTCCTTTGAAGCTCTGCCAGTGGCTGCAGCCACGGTGCGGGGTGTGTGTGCCAGTGCCACTGCACAGAGGCAGGGATGGGCTGTAAGGAAAGCACTGCTGCTGTTCTGAGCTTGAGACTTGGCTTGGTTGGACCTGTCGCTCTGAAGCCTGGGAGTGACAGAAGGTTTTGCTTTTTGTTTCGGTTCTGGTGTGCATTAATAAAATACTGGGATTTCTGTCTGATTGGAGTAGGCTGGTTCTGAGCTCAGAGTCTCTCATTGATATTACACCTTAACAAAAGCTACGTTCTGTGTATTTAATACATGAATTAGGTCGGGAGACCCCTTTGTAAATTTGAGCTTCTCTGTGCTCTGATGGGCTGTGATTCCAAGAAGTGGCAGAAAATTCACCAGTGGTGAGCTGGGAGTGCCTTCAGGTTGGCTCAGCTGTTAGCAGCAGGAATGAGGAGGAGAGAAGTGCTGCCCCTCGGTGCAGTGTGTGTTCAGGCAGTGGTCCTGGACTTGAGCAGGATCACGTGTGAGATGGACGTCTGTTCTCACACGGTTTCTGTTCTGTGCATCTCTTGGTAGCTCACCGTTTAAGCAAACACACTGCGTTCACTGTAAGGCTGCAGTGCCTGCTGTAAAGCTGTGTTGGGTTTTGTTGCTCTCCAACGGGTCTGAGAAACAACAGCTTCACAATTCAGTGCATTCGGAGAAGATTACAAAAGGAATTTGGGGTGGATCGCAATCAGCACTTCAAAAGCTGTTGCTTTGGAGCGACTCTCCTGTAACGCAGCCCAGCGCCCATGGAAAAAACACGGTCATCTCAGCAGATGCAGTGTTATTTTGGAGATTCCACTGTATAAATACACGGGCTGTGGTTAAATTGTGATGGCAACAGATGCAATCTCTGCTCTTGATTCTTTCATCTCTCTAATATTTAAAAATAACCCACAAAGTTAAAACATGGCAGGGCTGGAGATAGGCGTTCTGTGAGTTGCCGGGGCTGCACCTCCTGGGCCTTGCCCTGCTTCAGTCTGTCGCTGTGCATCTGAGCAGGGCAGCTTTGTGTCACCGCTGTGCCCATGGTGCCGGGCAGCTGGCAGTGGGCACAGCACTGCTGGGCAAACGTCAGTGGGATCGGAGCCTGAGTGCGTTAACCTGGCAGCAGCATCTCAAGTAATTTTCATAAGATTCGAGTGATGATGTGAGGATGAAAATCACCTGCTGCACTGCCTGAGCTGGTGTTGTCAGAGATGTTTGTGATGCTTGCGTGGCTGATATCAGTGACTTCACGTTTAACTTTGCGGTGCATTGTGTTGTATGAGGGGTGAGAGGCTTGGAATGTGGGGCTCAGCATGGCAGTGCTGCACGTTGGTTTTCCTGTCTTGAGCAAGGAGCTCTCAGCCTGTATTCTCTAGTTGGATTTTTTGACTGCCAGCTGTTGCACACCTTGATTTATTAACATGGCCCTTATGGGCAGTGCATCTCTTTGTTTTCTTCCTGCCAATAAAGAGCATTTGTCACTTTGATACATCTGTGTAAATAAGCGACAAAGATGTTTGTTCAGATCCTCAGCTTTCACGTTTTTAAGAGGCAGAATAGGAGATTATGAATTTTCTGGTGGATTGCTTCTCATTTGCATTCCTTTTCTAATTGGACGGAAAACGGAATTGCAATTAAAATGTGGAAGATAAGTTTTGAGCTTTAATTAAAAACTCATCGAGGTGGACAGGCGTGATTTAAAAAAAAAAAAAAATCATCAACAGAAAAAATAATTTCTTGTTGTCCCTGGGAAGCCAAGAGCTCACTGCCCATCAGTCAGTGCTGCGCCGCACTGACGTCCCTGCGATGTTGGGACTGCTCACTTCAGTGATGAACGGATGGCATCCATGGGGCTGGATGGGATGAGGCAGGGGCACAAGGAGCTGTCGTGTCTGGGAGGGAGCGCAGCTTTTTCTGTGTAAATTATATGCTTACTATTTTTATTTTATTCAAATTACGGTAGGCATTTACCCTAATATATGCTGTTATAATTTCACGTTCGATTTGTAGTGAAGTTTATTTTTAGAAGAATGCGTTTAAGTGGTTCATATGAAACGGTTTTCTATTTTGGTAAATGAAATAATCAGCTCTTATTGACTTTTAATTTCATGCAAATGGTGGTTGTTTTTTTTTTTTCTGGCTCGGTGGCTGTGTAAGCAGAACGAAACGCCGTGATTTGGAAGTATTCTCTGAAGGGGAAGAGCAGGAGGGTGGTTGTCCCTCGTGGGGGTGGAGGTAATGCAGATTGAGGCAGGTATGGAATGGAGCAGGATGAGTTTTATGTAACTTTTCTGCTTATTTTTTCCTGGTGAAACTTAGAAAACCCAATAGCTGCTGCATTTAGGAGATGGTGGGGGGAGACAGCACGGTGTGGTGCTTTCTGCAGCGGCCTGACCACGGGGCTGTGGGCAGCCAGGCTGTGTGTATTGTGTAGAGTTGTAGAATAGGATCGTAGAATAGAATCACAAGGCTGGGAAGGACCCTGTGTGCCTGCCGGGTCTGCTGCTGTGTGCATCTCTCAGGGATGGATGGTGGGCTGGGGGAGCTGAGTGGTGAGTCATTCCAGGGTTGGTACCATCACAATTGATCTCCATTTCCTGTTGATTCCAAAATTAGTGAAGTGTGAAAGCTGAGAGCCACCGATGGCTCCTGGGGGGAGTTGGAGGGTGGAATGTGGAAGTGGCTCTGTGCAGTAATTCGATGCTGCCCGGGGGGCTGCATGGAAATGTCCCTGTGAAAACAGGTGTGGGGCAGCAGCTTGGGCTGAGCATCACCTGGTGGGACAGGACTCTGTGCCCATGCAGGGCTGGGGATGAGGGGATTGGCCAGGAGCAGCTGACGGGGGCTTGAGGTGAACCTTCCCATTAGCCTTCACCATACTGCAGAAGTCATCTGAGCGACCTGTGTTTTTGTGGCTTAGCTCAGGTTTTGTCCCAAAATTCCTTTGCTCCCAGATGCCATTTACGGTGCAACACAACTGCAAAATGAATGTCGGACTGCACAGTGACAGTGTGGGATGCAGTGCTGTGATGGAGAACATCTGGCACATCGTGGTCATTTTTTGTGGTTACCTTCTGAAAAATTCTTGACCCCTGTCACTGTGCAGCATTGTCCTCTTGCAGGGAATTGGGATTCATGCTGCTTTGAGGTAGTAAACAACATGCTGTTGTAGCACATGCAGGTAAGAATTTTCATTTATTTTCATTTTCTGTTACAAAATATTTTTTGTTACTGACGTAACTTAATAGTTCCTGGACTGCCTGCACTGCATATATGAGAGCAAATTGCCGAAGGGGGATTTCTGGAAGAAACCAAAGGGAGGATTTGTCCTGTTCTTAGTTGGGTTTGGGACCAAGCTGTGAAGAAGCCTTGAAGTGATACACGAGGAGGAAACTTAGCTTGGCTACCTGGAGGAGCAGGAGATGTGAGGTAGGGTTGTCCCGTTTCTGTTTATTGCTTCCCTCACAGAATTGCATTTTTATAGACTTTTTCTGAAGTGGTCATTTGGAAGGAAAGCTAGCAATCTGCGTGCCGTGTTGTGGCCATTGGGTAACTTTGAAACCATTGAAGCTTGCCATTGATGTATGCTCGGATACACTCTGCTAAAACTGACCAAGGAGGAAAAACACACTTTTTCTTGGAAAGCCCATGCGAGATTTTTCCACCGTTGCCATACCTAGGGCTGCAGAAAACTGAGAGGGAGGGAAAAGGAATGGTTGTTCTTGCTGTCTGAGAGCAGCTGGCTGTTCAAATAGATAAACAAAATAGGGAAGAAAGTTCTCCTGGGTTTCTGACGAGCTAGGTGTGTGGTTTTCACAGTCAGAGAAGCTGATGCAGTTGGTCTGGTTTTTGCAAGTAAACAACTAGAGAAATAAGTTACTTGCAGAGCATGTAAAGAACTTTCCTTCAAACAGAACTTTGCAAACTCCCGGCGCTGAGCTGCGTGGCTGCAGTTTGATGAAGCACGGCAGGGCGGTGGTTGTTAGAGATGCCGGGCTGCTGCTTCCATGCACAGTGAGCTGAGAAGGAACAGCACACGTAGCAGAGCTGTCTGGGTTGTAATGAGAGCCCTGGGAGCTGCAGGAGGGCTGTGGTAGCAGGGAGCTGCAGCTCCCAAACCTGTGTTTTTTGTGGAGAGTATTAATAAACTTAAAAGGCTGTGCCTTGTTACCTTATACCTTGTCCTTTAGGATCCGTGTTGTGATTTGCTATAATAAAAGCACTTTGATAGAACAATTAAATGCATGATATTTTTGTAATGCTGTGTTTTGGAAAATCAATTATGGCCATTTTCCTTTGAAATGGCAATGAGACTGTTGTGCTGACAAAGTAGGATGCATTAGGAAGGGGTACTTGCTATCCTCTCAAGAGCAATGTGCTCCTGTTTTTTCCTAGTGAGCAGGATGTTCCCTGTAAGTCTGATCTGTACTGGAGCAGAGTGAGGGAGAGAATGTCAGGAGCAGACTGGTTTCAGCACTACAGAATGTTTAAACTCACTGCCCTGTGTTTCCTTGGCTTAAAGAAAGTCCTGTTAGAGGCCACCTCAGCATTGCACTCATAGTGTTTGTTTTAGACAAAAAGAATGCCTTGCCCCTTCAGAAGATTGTAATGCATCACCTGAGGAAATAGCCCAGAGAATAAGGGATGTAGTTAACACTTTTCCATTTAGCTTGGTTAAATGTCAGAAGATGTCTACAACATCTGGGCTTATTTACTGGTTCACCAAAGTACTGTCTGAAGATCAGACCTCTTCCTTTCTCGCCAGCCTTCCTCTCACTCCCCATTTTATGACCTGCCTTTTCCAGTGCTGCAGAGAGTGGATCTGGGAAGTCATGGCGTTTGTTCAAGCCTTTCAGGGGAATTCTCTAAAAATGCTTTGCTTTCGATGCAGTGAAGGAAGGGCAAAGACTTGCAAGGGCTGACAGCACGGCTGGGAATTGGCATGTGCACAGACAGCACCTCTTGCTGTGATCCCTAAGTTTTGTTGCTTTAGTGACCAAAAGTTTAGCTGTTTTTGTGCTCAGGTAGCACAGATGTGTTCTCTGCTGTTTCTCTTGGATGGTTTCAGAACCCGTCAGTGGAAATGGGCTGAAAGGGCACAGAAATGAAATCTTTCCCACTTGTTTTTCCCCACCTTGCCTCTGTTTGAAGAACGTGAATTGCTTTGAGAAAGTGTGTGGGTCACATGGAGGTTGAGATAAAACCACTTACCTGTGTGTGTGGTAGTATCAGTTGTCCTTGGGGAACAACTCCTTGGCAGGGGGGTTACTAAGTCTGATGTTTTCCACTTTGTTAATGGAGTTTTTTGGTGAGCACGCGGCCAGGTGTGGGACTCCAGGCTTGCTTGTTGTAGGTACCTTCCTCGCTTGTCCTTCTCAATGGGCTTTTCCGTTCAGATCAAACATCACCCTTTGTGCTGGTCAGTGTGAATGCAGCCTGCTTGACCTGCTGGCTCGCTGCCTTTATGCTCTTTGATGCAATATTCTGATGGGACTCACTCCTGTCTCACTTCCCCAGTATGGGTGGGCATGTGTTCACACCAAAACCAAGGTCACTTTTGAGCCTGTTCTTATGCTTGGCTTTTATCTGTTCTGTTTTCAACTTGTTGATGCAGAGTCTGTTCCATGCCCTGTCTAGGTGTTACTTCAGCTGCTTTTTTCTTTTCCTGCATGGGTTGTCTTATTTGGGATTTTTTTGATTATTTTGGCTAGGAATGTAAAAATCTGATTTTGTTTGTAAGACTGTTCAGCCTTTGGCAGCATGACTGCCAAGAGACTCTGCTTCAGCACAGAGAAGTTCCGTTCTGATTCATCTGTGCTGCCTTCTAGTTTCCTCTTTGGTTTAGCTTTTCTTTGGGTATCCAAATTGAGGTTAAAGTGCGACTCTTCAGTGGTGCTCACCTGCCACTCTGCTCCTATGCATTAAATGTAGAGGTCTGTGTTGACTTCCTAGCACCTGGCTGTGCCTCCTTGGAGGCCGATTGCTGGGGGTTTTGCTGAGCTGGAGCAGCTGGGGCATGAGCACTCCTGGCTTTGTACCAGCCCTAATGCAGGGCTGCACAGAGCTTTGTGGCCTTTCGGTGCCTTGGGAAAGAGAAAGGGAGAAGGAAAAGCAGCTGTTCTTTTTTTTTTTTTTTTTTTTTTTTTTACCCCACTCAGAACTGGGAAGGAGGTGAGGATGGGATGGAGTTGGGTCTGCTTTTGTACCTGTGGGAGGGGATGGCTGCAGTGCTGCCCAACGCTGCCATCCCTGTCACTGAGAAGACCCCCTCTGGGGGGCTGCCTTGTCCAAAGCAGTCCATAAAAACTGCCAGTGGTGACTGTGTGTGACCTCCACAGGGCCGGGGCGGTGTGCGGGTTTACACCTATCTGTTGGTTCCCAGAATTGCTGGTTAGCTGTAGGGAAAAGAAGGGGACTACCTTGTGAAGCCGAATGGAGCTGGCACGTGGTCCAGCAAAGTGCAGGCTGCTCAGGTATGTTTTCTTACCGTGGCACTGAGCAGCCCTGCACAAATACCGTGGCTTTCTTTCACCAAAACGAGCAGACGGAGCTGTGAGCGCGGCGAGGCCAAGGGCTGTCAGCTCTGCTCTCCTGTGGGTCTGCCTTGAGTGAGCCATCCCCAGTGCAGCTGGAAAGGAGCTTTTCAAACTCTTCCTCTTCGGAATGCTTCTACCTACATTTTTTTTTTTCCTGTTGTTTTCCTTTGTCAGATCAGAGCTGGTGCTTTGCCATGCAGGTGTGCTCAGCATGGCTGCGGTGCTCTCATTACCCACCATCGTGGCTCCATCGTCCCCTGCCCGCAGTTGGCAGGAGCAGTTGGATTGGCATAGCTTGATGCTATTCAAACAGGCAGGGAACTATAGGCAGGAAAACTCTTGGGACTGCTGTCGTGGCACATCTTATGCAATGGAGATGAGGTTCTTTCTTTACCTTATAGGACTGGCAGCTGGTTATGCTGTTGCATTGCTTCTATAGTTTTGGTTAAAGAAGTTTAGTACTGAGTAAATATATTACTCATCTTTTGGTTTAGTAGAAGTACACAGTGAACATGGCAAACATGATTGCCAACAAATGAGCATTCAGTAGCTGACTAATGCCAGTAAGCTTAAAAACAAGAAATCTGTTGAAGTTGTCAACTTGGTTTTGTGTAAGAGTGTCAGTGTTTTGAATTGGGTTGGTTAGAGCTACTCAGCTGAAAGAACAGAGCAATAGATTGGTTTTATCTCCTTCCCTTTGTGACTATCCACCTTTGTTCTAGCTCACATGTCTTCTCATTCTTACTTCACCTTATGCATGAATAGATTGAATATAGAAATAATAGCAAGGAGCTATCAAAGCTGTGCTTAAGGACATGTTCTCCAGCTGTATCTGTGACTAGGAGTGGGTTGTGTATACGAGGTTTGAAGTAAACATAACTACGAAGATGGTCTGAACGTCCAGATCTCAGCCAAGGCTGCCCTTGATGTACCTTCTGGAGTGAGTGCAGCTGCAGGTGGCAGTGAAGAAGTTTTGCAAGCATCCAGGATACCTGGTGCTGTTGTTTTAGCATCTTTGTGACAGTAAGTGCAGTTGTCAAGCAAAAGAACTCAGTACAGGCAGATTGAATAACTACCTAAATCACGTTGTTAACTAGGATTACGAATTGTACGTTGTTCACACTGCTTACAGACAGTGTTTAAAAACTGCTTATGGGGTAGGAAATCTACTGGCTTGGGCAGTATATAAATACAAAGTCAAAAGCATCCAGAAAAGCGAGTTTGCATGGGAACTCCTACTGCCACAGCTATGTGGGTTTGTATTACTGTTAAATTTGGTTCTGGTGCAACAGTTTGCAGTTGATAAGCCCCAGACTCGTCACTTTGTCTCTGGTGCCAACCCACATGTTTTACCATGTATTTGGAGAGGAAGGTTCTTTTTTCAGTCTAGTTAGCTCATGACTGGAAAGCCCCACAGTGCCTGCATGTATGTAACTTAATACCTTTAAGGCCCTTTTTTGGGGGTGCAAGTTGGTCATGTTTTAACTGCCTTGAAAAAACAGGTTCCAGCACGACCTGTGTGATTTCAGCTGTGTTGCTGCCATGTGAAGAGAGGGCTGGGAAGGCTCCCTGCTCTCTTAAATCAAATTTGATAGCGTTGTCTTTTTCTCATGTGAATTAGATGCTTTTAAAAAATATCTTGCTTCTCTGTTGTAGTGGAAATTTTTATTAGGTTTGTTAAACAGAAGCGGTACTGCGGAAGGTCAGAGCATGTAGGACTTGTGTTTCATCAGAGAAATTAAGAGAGATTATTACTATTTGATAGGAGGGTCGTGTATTACATATTGTCATGAATAATGGTGTCAGACCTGTCATTTGCTGTGGATTCCTGTGTAGCTAAGTACAACTTCTGACTCTTTGTTAAATTCTTTTGCTGAAGATGATGATTAGAAGATGAGTGCAGTTATATACTATGGCACAGTCATGTTTTGGCAATTTGCTTCTAACGAAGTCAAAATGATCTGACCTCATTGAGTGGTTTTTGGAAAAGGGAAAATAGAAGTGCTAAAATACACGAAGGAGAAGCCACTTCCCCAAGTAAGTGCAGCACAGTAAGGTCTCCTTAAGTGGGAACTGCAGAGCCCAGCCGTGTGATGACTTCTCGTTCTGTAAGAATTGGCCGCTTATCCCTGCATCCCAAGTGAGTACATCCCATAGCCTCCCATCAGTCAGCTGCTGACTCACTTGGATGTGTAGACAGCTGGTCTGAAAGTAAATAAAGAAAATCGTGCACACAATTATTTTTTTTAAAGGTGGGGAAGAACAGTCCCCAGGAGAGATGGCTTCTGCTAAGCCCTATTGTCGTGGCAGATTGTGCAACATAAATTCAGTGTTATAAACAGCTTGTAATTTTAGTCTTCCATTTCTGTGTTAGCAGGAATTAAGACAGAAGCTACTGGCATGGAGTTTAAACATTATTACCACAGTAAAAAAAAAAAGAAAAAGAAAAAAGAAAAAAAAGTTTTACACTTGTAGTTATCGATCATAAAGTGCCACCAGCTTCCTTCTCTATTGTGTATTTAGTATAGAGTGGGATGCTTTTTATTTTGTGCTTCTGTCAGAGGCAGTTCTGCAGGGCAGGAAGGAATGCAGAGGTTTGAATTCTGTCTTCTCACGGGGATGAAGCTTGTCTCGTAATTTAGGCTTTACCTGCTTACTCTTGCGGAGGTTTTTTTAGTTTGTTTGGCTTGGGCAATGTTTTCACAAGCTGGCAAGCTCAACTGTATTGTGACTCAAATGTTGCTGTGTAGTTTTTGGAGTTATTCTGAAATTGCAGTAAGCTGTTGCTCCATACAGCCCACAGCAGCCTCACCAGAGTTTGGAGCAGTCAGCCGTGATGCTCCAACAGCAGCTCTTGGTTTGGGCACACATAGGGCAGTGATGGGTAAGGACTTTGCTGTGGATTTCATGTTAGTTAGCTGTTGTCTTCTGTTGAGGGGCAGAGATTCTTGTAGGTGTTATCTGACCTGGGAACTACAGGCTGTGGAGTCCGAGGTTTGGTGCTGCTCTGAGTTGTTTGATAGTCAGGCGTGTAGCATTACCATGCAAGCCCGGCCACTTGGATGTTACTGCAGTGCTGTCTTCCATTTTTGCCCTGTGTACCCACGAGGACAAACAGCAATCCATGCCAACTGAGCTGCTCGCGTTGTGCTATTTCAGTAGCAGGAGCTCACAGATGTGGCTTCAGAGGAGCCCCTGAGGGATGTGCTGGGTCAGTGCAGCCGAAGTGAGAGAGGATTAATTTGGGGATGACTTTGTCATGAGGATGCTTTCATGTGAGCTCGGCTAAATCCAGAGCTGCTTGCTCTGGTGAGCCGTGTGGAGAAGGCATCAATCAATATTATTATAGGGATTCAGTTCGTTCTGTTGGCTCCATTTTTGTTAAGCTGCTGTTCCTGTTGACATTCAAAGTAAAGTGCTGGCATGGAGAAAGCAAGCAAGATGAGGGACAGAAATGTAATTTATTCTGAAAATTTATTTGCGTGCTCTAAGGGGAAATCGGAGGAAGTTCGTGGAAAGCAGCAATGCCAGAGGTACCTTCAGGCTGTGACAACTGAAATGGCAGGCACAGAAAGGCCACTCTTAGCTGTGATGTGGTCGTAGTCCTTCTGTGTTTTATTTCTGTGAATGATTTGTTCTGGTCAACTTGGTAACACAGTGGTCCTTGGGTTGGAAATATATAGTTGGTAGAGTGGTAAGGGAGAAAATTGAAATAGCATGTATTTTTCTAAGGACTGTGGGAGACAACGGGAACGTGTGTGGAATCCAGTCTGTTTTTTGGGTTATTGGGCCAAATCTCGTTTGTGCCTTTGGATGTCATTTTTTCCTTCCAGTTCTAGGAGAGAGGAAATTCTATAGGATGATGAGAGGCACAAGGTTAATTGATGATAACCAATGGTTATATTGCAGTATAATCACCAGTCCCTTGAGTGTTCAGTCCCTTGGTTGTGGTCTAGCTTTGCCCTCAAAAACTTGACTTCTAATTAAATGAACAGAAAGATGGGCTTAGATGTGTAAACAAGAATGCTCTCAAGACTTGCATTCAAATGGAAACAGTTTTTGTTTGGGTTGAGTATGTAAGCTAAAGATGGCAGTGGTGTATGAGTATTAGAGAGTTTTAGTTACACTATGGCCTGGTTGATGTTTCATGGGTTGGAGGGTGTCTTTTGTCTCCTTCCCAAAGCAGGGAGAACTTGGTAGACCTCAGGTGGTTCCAGTGGTGAATTGAGTGAGGAAGCACCCTTGTTGAAGGGCTTGGAAGGCAGCTCCGAGCGCGTGATAGAGGATTAGTTCCTTATTACTGCTTCTGACATCCCAAGAGGTAATAGAGGAGCTGGCTTCCCTAGGAAGAGCACAAGTGATTGATGTGACACATACAGGATAGGTGAGCTTAGAGAGTACAGAAACTTTGTGGGAGGTTGTGTAAGTACATTAAAGGCACTAAAATATATATTTCATTCACAATGTCACTACGAAGGCAAAAACCAAGAGCGTGGTGGGTGGTGGAAGACTGTTTTAATGTAAAGTGTCGTAAGAAATCTCTTCAACCACTGATTTCTGTGAACTCCACATTTAATTTCATCTTTACACAGTATGCAATTAAAGAATCCTTAGACTTCTGCAGTAACATTTCTCCCTGCATCTGCAGATGGTGCAGCTATGCTGAAAGCTTCCTGCGTGGGCACAGAAGGGGATTGTGGCTGCTGATGGGTTCCTCCTTGGGCTCAACATGCTTGATGCCTTTTGGAGTGGCACTACAGGATGGGCTGTGCAGACGGTCGGGCCCCGGCTGCAGTACTGGGCTCTTCAGAGGTGGTCAAATAAAATCAGTTCTCTTTGTCAGGGCTGTGTGGGAATGCTGATGGCTTTATTAAAACGAGCGTGGTAGGTATCAGGAAGAACAACGATGAAGATCAAGTATTACTGTTCCTTGTTTGTAATCTATACAGGCATAATGTTTTCAGACCATTGCCTTTCCATTTCCACTGATCCTTTGCTTCCCTTCTGAACAATTACAGTTGTGTAGAAGAGAGGCTCCCTTTCAATCTGCTGAAGGGCCTTATTGTGCCTTGGTACCTTTTTGGTAACCTGACTCGGGTCGGTTTTGAGTAACCTGCAGGCTCAGAAGCTGTCATCAGCCGTGCTTCTTTAACCCTCAAGTGTCCGCACGGTCTTTTTTGAGTCTTTTTTTTCTTAAGGTGCCAGACAGCCCCTCTATTGGGTTAATCCAATATATAGTAAACATCTCAATATGCAGGCCGTTATGCATTATGCAGATCTCAATCCATCCGGTACAATAAGTGCCTTCTTTGTTGTTGTGAAAGAGATTGTGATGCTGGAGATGTTTGCCTTTAAAAGGACACTGTATGGTGCGGAGCTGGGATGAGCACCGCTGGACCGCAGCCACGTTCAGTAGCTGCTTTGGACTTCTAATTAAATAAAGACCTGCCATAGATTAAAAAACACATGATGGGCAGGAAGTGGCTCTGTAGGGAATAAATGCCAATGCTGTTCAAAGACGTGCTGCTCTCCCAGCAGACCCCAGCTCTGGGCTGGGTTGCTGAAGGATGGTGCGGCTGAGCCTCTCCTTGCATGAGCTTGGGAGATGGCAGTGATGCTTGCCCGGCTCTGTGGGCAGGAGCTGCAGCACAGCACTTCTGTGCTGAGATGTTAACTCCACAGATGTGTTCGTGTCTGGGTAAAGAATCTATTGCTGCTTGTTATTTAAATAAGCATTTCTTTCATGAGGTGGTTTTCCATCTAAAATCAGATTTAGTTTAGAATAAATCTGAGATTAGGTTTGCAGCTTAAGGAAAGGGTAGAAGGTCTGTGTGCAGCTGATTGAAAACTGTGTGAATCTGATGGTAGTTATCCTGGGTGTTGGTAATCTGCCTGAGAGCTGCTGGGGCAGGATGAAAACACGTGCTGCCTTTTTATTTTTCTGTTAGTGAGAAAAGTAAATGCATAATAGTAAATTTCCAGTTCAGAACAGAGCACAACGCAGAAGCAAGCTGTGGCAGTCATATTTAAAAATGATATCTGCTAGGATATCAGAATCACTTAAGTGGAAAATAAATATTCTGAGGAACATTTGAGGTGCTGTTTGGCCTGACAGGCCAGAGCGTATTGTAAGTCCACACACACTTCTTGTAAAATGGGATCCAAAGAAAACACAGCACTGCCAAATGGAAATTGTGGTACGCTTTGAGCTCTGATTAATTGTTTTTTATAAAATCCCTTTCAGGGCAATGAGAAAAACGTGAGAGAAGATGATGCATTGTGTTATAATTAACTTTTGAGAACAACGTGAACTTTAAATGAACTGAGAAAAAAACAAGTCTGCTTTGATTGGAACTATCTCTCCCAAATATTAGCACAGACTGAAGTGCTTGTCCTACCTCCCGTTTAGGGCTCTGCAATTCTCATTACATATATTGAGGTCTGCAAGATGTGACTTCCTTGATAAACCAGTAAGTTCTTAAATCAGGAGCACGCTCGTCTGCAGGCAGTTCCTAGGCTGGAGCCCGCTGGACTTCTTCCTCCCCTGTATTAAGGGGATGAGGTTTCATAACTGAGGAAAGGGAGTGCATACTTTTTCCATAAAGTTCTAGGAATCTCATTGATTTATAAAAGCATTAAATATCTGAAATTAAGTAACTTTCAAGCTGAGACAAACATAAAGCTAAAACCAATATGACTTGTAAAGCCAAGCTGCAGAACCGGTGCAGGAGCAGACGTATAACGCTTGAGTTAATGGTTGCTGCCATTTCTCTTACAAATTGTTCTTTAGGGTATTGTAACTCAGCTGTTTTTAAACCCATCACTCTGGAACCTTGCCTACAAAATGTCAGCGCAAGTGCAAATTTTACTCCTTTAACGAAATAAAGGGCTTGGAGCAGCTAAGCTTTCTAAAATTTGATGGCAGTAAAATAGATTTTGCTGCTTTGGCTTTGCCATAACAAGAACCATACTGTTCACCTTGTTCTGCCAGGCGGATGAGGCAGAAACTGAAGCAGTTAAATTGGAGAAACTATGCTGTAATTTGGCTTTTTTCCACAAGAGAAGCCTACTGCCTGGCTGTAAACATGCTGGTATTGGTGGGCTGTGCTTTGGGCAGAGGGCACTGCCTCTCGAGGTTGGGTTGGAGGGATCGCAGAATGGTAGGGGTTAGAAGGGGCCTCTGGAGATCATCCAGTCCAATTCTTTGTTTGAAAAGATGACTTCTTCAGAAGGGAATTTTGGAAATTGGAGCAAGACTTGGTACTGCCAGGTAGATGCAACTTTACCTGGGCTGGGGCTGTCAGTGCAGGTTCAGGAGGAGAAGCCCGTGTTTGCCTCGTGTGACTGCTCCATCTGTAAGCAGGGCTGTGACCTTGGAGATCTTGTATGTTCCCTCTCTCCCATCTGGCTTTGAAAGCTGAGCAGTGCCAACCCGTTCACCTTGCTGTTTTCCTTTCCTTGAAGTCAAAACCTTGACACTTACCCCGTGCAGCAGCATGCAGTTGTTCTGTGATCAGTATATACTAAAATGAGAATTTCTCACCTTGCTGCTCCTGAAGGCCAGGTGTTCTGCTAGGTTCACAAGGTTTTGTTTGTTGGTTTGTTTTTAAGGTTTTCTTGGTGGTGGCTGCTTACAGTGCAGCAGTGCCCATTACAATAGCCTGTGCTTTCAGCTCTGATCTTTTACAGAAGGGAGATTTGGTAGCAGTTTGCACAGAAAACAGCTGCTTGTCAGCAGAGATCCCATCCTGTTGTGTTTTTTTAACATCCCTCTAACAAGAAAGTGGCACTCTTATTTTGCTTGTAACGTATGTTGTGTGCTCTAATCATTTGGCGTATTACCTGTCTTTTAATTCCTTGTTGGATGTTATGAATTTGTTGTCGGACATTAGAGATGCTGTGGTTTTAGTTTGTTTGCGTTCTGGATCCTTTTGTTAGCTGAAGTTATTAGCTTTAGATAAGCCTTGTGCTATGGGAGGGCTGCTTTGGATTGTCAGAGTGGTTTCTGAATCTCTGGACTGTTTGTCAGGGTTAGAATTAAAATTTTTGGCTTCAGTGTTTATGTTGAGGCTTATTCCTCGTCTGAGGAAAAGATGTTGTTAAAACAATTAAGCCTAGCATGTGTAAGAAGAGAACCTTTCCACAAAATTAAATTGCTTGGGGTTTATTTAAGTTTTGGGTTTCCCAAATAAATTGGCATTTGACTTTGTTTGCTTAAAAGCAAGTCATTATCTGTTCTGGGGAATCTTTATTTCCATGTTTTCCATGGAAGACAAAGTCAGAGGGAGTCCAAGAACAACAGCTCTGCACGCCATCGTTCTTTGTCTTACTTCAAAGTGTATTTTGTCTAATTACTGCATTATTATTGCTTTTCTTCCACTGCCTTTAAAATTCTTACTGTGGTGCATGTATTAGATGGAAGGATCTAATACATAGATGTATTAGGGAAAAATCCTCTTGGCCATTGTTTTCTAGAGTGCATTGAGTTCAATCTCATGTTTTCAAGGGAAATTTCTCTCTGTGATGCTGCGTGTTCTTGTAAACAAACTTATCCTGTTTCTTAGAGGAACTTTTTTGTCTTGATGCCAAAAATCAGTGCAACTGGATTCACAGGAACATGGGAACGCCACGCTTTAGATACAGGCCCAAGTGCTTTCCTTCCTCCCAGTTGCAGTGCAGGCTGTGCTGAGCACTTTCTCTGGTCCTGGCGGTGGTGCTGGTCTATGGCAGGGCTGGCATTGAGAATTCGGGCTAGTTTACCTTGTGACGCTGGAAGAGAGGATGATTTGAGCAGTTGTAATTTTTTTTTTTTTTAATAAATAAAATGTTTGCCTTTATGCCCGTGTATCATGAAGGCTGGGGAGGAAGGAGGAAGTAAATTCAGTATGCACTGACCAGTGGGTTGCTGTCTGTGTTACTTCTTGGGAGTTGTGCGGCTGAACCCCTGCTCAGATCCCATGTATATAATGATTTTAACTTGCAGCAGGACATGCAGATGCACTCAGTTTGTGTTCCTCAATCTGTTGCAGCTCTCTTTTCCACAGCAGTAATAAAACAAGGCTTGCTTGTCTGCTGAAGGATATGGCTCATAGCGCTGTGCTGGTGCTGATAGTGCTTGTAGTGATGAGTTAAATGATGCAAATATTCAGGATACATGTACACCAAGCACTCATTTCCTGTTTTAACATTGCAGCCTGATTATTAAGTTAAAACAAAACAAAACAAAAAAGCCACTCAGCGAGTGTATGGCCACGGGAATAGCCTATGTGCATTACAACTTTAAAAGTCTTAAAAATGCTTTATTGCTAACTTTCCTTTTTTCTTCCACGTTTCCAGTTTGTGGGCCGAACGTCGACATTCGCAATGATATCCATGAGCTGAAACGTCTGGAGAACTGCACGGTAGTGGAGGGTTTCCTTCAGATTCTGCTCATCTCTAAAGCAGAGGATTACCGCAACTTCCGCTTCCCGAAGCTGACTGTCATAACTGACTACTTGCTGCTGTTCCGTGTGGCGGGCTTGGAAAGCCTCAGCGATCTCTTCCCCAACCTCACAGTCATTCGTGGGAGGAACCTCTTCTACAACTATGCCTTGGTTATCTTTGAAATGACAAATCTGAAGGAGATCGGGCTTCACAATTTGAGGAACATAACCCGCGGGGCCATACGGATTGAGAAGAACTCTGACCTGTGTTACCTCTCCACAGTGGACTGGTCTCTCATCCTAGATGCAGTCTCTAATAACTACATTGTTGGAAATAAACCGCCGAAGGAGTGTGGGGACTTGTGTCCAGGAACGATGGAGGAGAAGCCGCTGTGCGAGAAGACCTCTATTAACAACGAGTACAACTACCGCTGCTGGACCACCAACCACTGCCAGAAAAGTAAGCACTGAGCAGCTTGTGCTTTTTGTTATCTCTTTCTGAAGTAAAGGTTTAATTTTGTGGTTGTATTTTAAGCTCTTTAACGACCTAAGCTTTTATTCCGGTATGTAGGCCCACATGACATGTTATCCAGTTACTAGACAGATGAATTTCTATCAACAAGTAAAGGATCATCGCACTCAATTAAAATGGCAACAAAACAAAACCAGGCACGAAAGCTCACAAACTTTCTGGGCTACTTCCTCATTAAGAAGTGCCGAGTGTTTCAGCATAGAATTAGAGCCGATGTAGCAAAGCTGGAACAACTTCTGTCTGTGAGTGGTTTAGGCAGGAGATGGCTTTCAGGTACCATCTTCTTCCTGCTGAAGTGACGGTTCATGTGTGTCTGTGTGTGCCTCTCATTGCCGTGCTGTTTCCCCTGGCACGCACCTTGAGGAATTTCTGTTATAATAAATTCTGTATGTAAACATTTTTACTAGAATCATTTTTTGTAGTACAATCTGTAGTGTTAAAGATTTGATGGCTATCGTGGCTCTCAATGAAATGATCCTTGCCTGTTTTCTTGTTATCTGGCATGATGGGGTTTTTGTTTTTCCGATAGCAATCAGTAGCAAAAGCACAAGCTGATCTCTTCTCACTTTTTAAAAATAGAGTAAACAAATACATAGTTTACTCAGATAACACGATTGCATGACAGGCTCTTTGAGTTCATCCTGTAACTTCAGGAAAGCTGAGCCCCGGAGTATCAGCAGGTCTTAATTACAAGCGGTCATCGCTGGGAGGAACGATTCCTAAATTCCATGCACTGTCCTGAGTAAAGCTGCTCGAATGCTGGGAAACATAACCTCAGCTGTTCAGCCTACCGTTGTCTGGGGAAGGTGGTTGTTTACTTGTTTTTAGGTGGGCAAAGCCCTCATGTTCAGATGGGACTGAAATGGAGCACCTTGCCGGGCCCTTCCAGTGAGCATATGGCAAAAATATCTCAGAAGTCACGGATAGGACTGTGATTTTTATTAGTAACTTGTACAGGAAATGAAGTTTGCATTGAAACGAGAAAACCCCTCGCACTTAACTGGTAGGCATGTGGCTTGTCTGAAGTGAGGGAAGTGAGCTGCTCTGCTTTGTTCCCATGTGCTGCTATGAGTCGTTTGGCTTCAGCAGCCAAATTTATGTCCTCCACAAGAGTGCAACTCTGTTCTCTGCAGTGTCATAGGTGATTCCTTTGCAACCTCCTTTGCCCTTAGTGGTTTGAATGGATGTAACTAGAGTATGTTTAATGGAATACTTTTCCTGCTGTGTGTTGTAGCTATTTGGAGTAGACAAAAACAATGTACAGAGGAAAGCTTGTTGACTTCTAGGGGAATGTTAACATAATTTGGATCCCAAATGCACATGAGAAGAGATCTGTTTAAATAAGATGAGGTCATAGTTAAACTGTGATGACAGCACTTTTAAGGAAGGAATGTAAGTAATGTAATTCTTTCCCTGTATGCTTTCATCTTCCTTTTGTGGGAGATCATGAGGAAGAAAGCAAGTATTGAAATATAGCCTTAAAAGGCTCATGAAGAGCATTATGCTGCAAAAGCAGTGTAGTTTTAGGCTCTAAACTTCAGGGTATCTTAACATGCAGAGCATAACAAAAGCTACCAAGTTCTATTAAATAAATAGTGAAGAAATTGGACCTACTTAATCTCCTAGTCCTGATAAGCTACTTTGGGAGGGGAAGGCTTTCCATTTGCCAGCTGTTGGTCTTAAAAATAAAATTAAAATAGCCAAACCACAATCCAGAAGTCAGTCCCCTTATGGAGATAAGCGAGGGAGGTGTAAATGCCCAGTTGTTCAAAAGGAAGCTTTTAGTCTGTTGTGCTGCATTGCGTGAATGTGTTGGCAATGAACTCCTGGTCTGGAGAGGATTCTGCTGTACAAAACTGCAAGGGCATGAAAAAGAATAGAGGCAAGGACTTGAAGTGACTGTTGTGTTGTTATCTGTGTTTTCCTTCCCGTGCAGACATGAGACCTATGCTATTTTCCAGGGATATTTTCTCATTGTAGTATTTTATTTAACCCTGACATTCTCCCTGTGCGTCACAGGAACGTTGAACTGAAAATGCTGTCTATCACTCAGGGCTCATTTATGCCTTTTTATTTTTCTTTGTTCTGGATCTGTGGAGGAGGGTACATGAAATCTCTTTTGTCCTTGTGTAGGTTTTACGCTGAAAGATATCAGGTTGGTGGGTAAAACGTTGTGTGGGAACGCTGAGTACTTTAAAGTAGCCTGCCTTCATGTTTAGCGTTGCCACTGAGTAGAAGTTGTTCCTTCTCTTTCTTGCTCACAAACAAAGGAAAAATGCTGTGCTTCCTTCAATGTAACTTGTGCAGGAACAATGTCGAGGGTGGAGGGAGGAGAGAGGGAAGGATATGCTGTGTTTGACTCGCAGTAATCCATTGACGTCTCTGTAACAGAACGAGCTACAAAGCTGTAACTCTTTTAAGTCTTTTTTAAGGTTCATCATGAAGTGCCAGCAGCGTCTCTGCCAGCTGTGTTCCCTGGTGTCTGTGCAGTGCACATCCCTTTACCTGGGAGTGCCCCAGGGCAGCAGCCTTGCTTTGCTGGCTGTGCTGTGTTTGGCATGCTGTGATCTCTGTGACCAGCACTTAGTTTGCTTTTCGTGGACCAAATGCCCGCCGTACTTCATTCATTTCTGGTGCAGATCCACATAGAAACCTCTTCTGAGTTAGTAAAGTACTGAAGTTGTTTACATGAATGGTTGGGCTTTGAGGCACAGGCAGAGGTGGAGGAGGTAAAAATGTAGTGCTCAGGCACATAAGAATCTCTTTGGCTTTTTTTCTTAGCAGTTGTGACTGCTGGGAATGCTTGTGGAAGGCTGCTTGCATCTTACTCAGCGGTTGATGTGAGAACCAGAAAGATGTTCCTGCTGTGCCCCTTGAAAGTGCAGTCAGTGGCATGTTTGCTTGGCCTGTCCATTGACCTACTGTAAAGAGAACTCCCATTGTATTCTATATTCTTTTGCTGATGGCTAAATTTTGAGGTTTGCTGCCTTAGTCACTGGGCCTTTGCATAAACCAATTGTGAATTGCAGCCTTGAAAGCTTGCCTGGAAGTTTCGGATCCCTTGTCTACCATAATCTGTGTTCAGTTTTTTGAACGAGTCCAGCTAATGCTTCCTACAGAACTTGTGCTTGCAGAGGCCATGGGAAGCAAAGCATGCATGGTGTTTGTGGGGAGCAATCGCAAAGCCAGCAGTGATGCGAGTATGTAGATCTGTAGAGTTTTTAGGGTTTTTGGTCTCTGCATCTTAATCATTTATCAGCTCTGCATCCGCCATCAGGTATCAGCTGTAAAAGCCATGAAAGTGATTGTCTGAAGTGTATGAGAGACCTTTAGAATTACGTTAAAAAGTTAATATGGGTTTGAATTCTTTTTCTAGAGAGTTGGGACTTCAAGTGTGTGTTTTAAGAGGTGAATTTGATGTGAAAAACAATAGCTCGTGTAGACTGCTCCGATATACAACAGAAGAAATCTTCAGCCTTCCAAGTGTGTGAAACCAAAGACCACAGAAAAGGCATGTGAGGATTTAGAGGCTGATAAAGAAGCAGATGGCAACTGAGCACAAAATGTTTTCAATGAAAATGTATCCTTATTCCTCTCTGAATTGCTTTGACAGTGGCCTGAAAAGATGCGGTCTATGTGGGGAATGGTGAACAGGAGGGAAAGAATGACAGTGAGTGGGAAGCGTGGTCCATATGTATCTTCCACTGAAATGTTTAAACATATGGAGACAGTAACATGATGTGTTCTCACAAATATTCGGAATCTGCTCCTGTTTGTTTACACGGAGCTCAGCAGATAATGCAGCTGAGTGGTATCGTTTGACATAGCTCCATTGACTCGTGCAGTGCTTACCAGCGCGCGCCATCTGGGGCTCTGCTCCCTGTTGATTCAGCAGAGTAGTGGCGAAAACCATGTGCTGGGATTTGTTTTCCCTTCCTCCTCTTTGGTTTTCCCTCTCTTTCTCGCTTCCCTTCCTTTGGAAATGTTGGATGTATGTGAACTATGCACATGGGAGGGAAGGGGGCAAAAGACAACAAGGAGACAAGCTGGGAGCTGGAGGTGCTGCATCACACTGCCTGTATTTTGTTTTCAATTACATGCATGCACTGCTGTATGTTCTTTATTCAGAGTTATATTTTTGTGTTTGTTTGCTTGTTTGAATCCTGAAATATAGTAGAAATTTCCTGTGTCAGCAGAAGATGACGTGCGTTTCAAGTTTTTCTCTTCTAGCAAGCAGATGTGACATGATACAACATTAAGTGGAACTTGTGTGTGTAGCACTGATCCAGCTTCTGCTGGGTTTAAGAAAAGCAGAAAAGGCTTGATACAAACCTGGACGTATTTAGACGTTGACAGGTTGTTTGTCCATTTGGTCGATATGCAAACTGCAGCAAATAAACATCTGATGTGAGGAATAAACAGAAGGGTGGACAAAAATATTGGGAAAGACGCGGTGTCACCAAGTTAGAAAAATCTGGAGCCTGTTAAAATTTTTTGGTTAGTGTTTTGGTGCTGAATGAAGTTTTCCCTGACTTTCAGTTCCCTCCTGAGCAGCCTGCTCTTCAGCCAAAGGGTTCCTGGAACTTGTATTATGGCTGTGAGAGCATATTTAATTAGGAAGCTGGAGCGGCCGCAGAGTAGTGCAGGCCAATCTGCAGTTAATTACGGGAGCAGCAGTTCATATTCTGAGAAAAGGGCTAAAATGTAAACGTGTGTTTGCTGTTTCCCTTTGTGCTGTAGCAAGGTTCTGTTGCAGGTTGCCATAACCTGGGAGGAGCATCTCAAGTCCTGCAGCCAGCGCCAGGCACTGAAAACCAAGTGCTGATGTTTACTATTTGTGATTTGTGTTGGCACAACTATATGGCATTTTGGGGAGGCCTTCAGTTTTTTGAGTTTTGTTTTTCATTATTAAAGGCTCGATACAATGAATTGTGTGCAACAACGAGACTTTGCCAGTGGCTTTTTTATTTAAAAACACTTCAAAGTCGATGCAAAAATTGTAAGTTATAAAGTCAAGAGAAATACCTTGAATTTGTAAGATAAAATGAACTTTTCTTAGGATCTTAAACCTTGTGCTTTCTTCTTGTGCTTGCATACATGTGTGCACACAGTTTTTCTGCTTTTGGTTTTGCATGCAATGCTTCTGCAAATAGCAGCTGACTTCTATCGCTGCACAGACTGAGGACAATGTAAGGTTTGAAGAGTTACTTTTTTTCTTTAATTATTTCGCCTTCTTTTGCTGTGGTGCCATTCTAGATCTGTGAAGTTAAATATGTGTCTAAACTTGAACCTCAGCTTTGGTTACCATGCACAGCATAGGTTTCCTGGCACGGTTGATAGATGTTAGGCAAATGTTTGGTAGTAGAATAGGCAGTTGTGTAGTTAATTACATGCAATGTAAGACTTAAGTTTTATGATAAATTTTCGAAACAACTGGGAATAGCTAGCAAAATGTCAGGGAAATGTCAATTGTAAAACCAGAAGAAAGCTGTGATTTTGCTAATGTTGCAGAGACAAGGCAGACTTGCTCTGGCTCAGCGTTTTCTGCAGTTCTGTGTCTGTGCCTGGTACTTGTGCAAGTCGGCCGTTGGCTGAGTATTTGCTGGGGATTCCTGTTGTGACAGTGGATGTGTGGATGTGAGTGAAGGTGAGCTGAGCCCTGTCCTTCTGTGTGGGAGGGCCCTGAACAGGTCTGTCCCCCACCCGGCTGTTCCTCCGCACTGACTGCACAGAGCCGTATCTGCGCTGATGGCTGATCTGCAGTGAAATCTGGCTGGAGTGGGCTGAAGGAGATTTGGATGTGGTCATGTGAGCAAAGTCACTGAACTCACCAACCTAATTTTTGTATGAAATAAAGGTAAATCTGAGTTCAACCCTGGGTCAGTTGTGCCCCCTAACATTTTGAATGATATGCGCCGTTTTTCTTTTTCCTCCTCCAAAGAGCATGAATGTGGGAACTAATTGTCCTGAAGTGTTTTCATGAATTGTTTTCATGTGGCAAACAAGTTTCTCAGTGTGTAACAGTGATGAAGCAGTCTTTGTTTAGGCTTCCTTCCCACTAATGGTGTGATTTTCCTCTCAAGTCAGTTTATGGCTCTGAGAACGAACTTGTAATAGGATGCTTGAATAATAGTATGTTAATTCAGACTGTAGGATCACTTTGGTTATTTTTTTTTATCTGCTCCTCTACGCCCTCCACTTCTGGGGTGAGCTGGGCCTTGTTCAGTTGCTGAGTCTCTTCCTTTCCATCCACAGTGAAATTCTCAGTGTTGGCAACGGAATGTGTATGTGTGTCAGCTCAGCACTGAAAATGCTGTAGCCAATGACTTCTCCACCGTAACATGGTCAGGTCCTGAGGTGCCCGCAGTCTGCACGGGTGAAGCTAAAAGCCTGTGAGCTCAGGGTGTGCTCATTTTTTCTTGTGGACTGTATCTCCGTAGGCGAGATGAACCTGTGGCTACCTGCCCACAGCTCTGCTCTGTGTGCCCTGGCTAATCATTAAATGTGTGTGTGTGACCCTTGACACCACGAGTGAGAACAAACTGGGTGGGTGAGGTGAGGATCCCTGGTTGGCATGCTGCTGCCAGGGTGTTTGGTTGCTGATGTGTGTGGTCAGAGGGGCTTGGGATGCAAGTTCTGCTGGCTGTTAGCTGAAGTTCAGCTGGTGCGCTTAGGTGGGTGCAGCCTACAGCCTGTCTGTCAGCACGACCTTGCCATGTGTTCGGTGCTTGTTGTGACATATTTGCTTTATAGGCGCTTAGCTGTTCCCCTCTTAATAAACAGCACTCTGTGACTATTGATGCTCGCCGCTTCCTGTGTACTCGGTGTCCTTCCATCAATGGTTTCTCCAACTTGTTGTTAGTGTAACGCAGTTGAAGGCTCTGCTTTTCCTCTTTTCGTCTTCTTGCTTGATGTGAGCAGTATATGGGCTGCTGGGTGATAACGGCCCTGGTTCTGTGACATGATGCCACTTAGGAAGTATGCTGGAAGTGTTGAGCGCGCAGTGAAAGTCTTTTATATCGATGCAGCCTTGGGAGGAGGAGATGTTTTTCTATGTATAGAAACTTCCCATATGGGATGGCGAGGGAAGGCTGCAAGGGGGTTGCCTGTCCCTTTAAGTGGGTTTATAATTGGCCAGGAATTTTTGTCAGCTTAGTCACTGCAGCATTCAGCGGATGAGGGAAAAAAACCACAGGCCCCAACCGTTACAGCCGTGGATAGGCTCTGTCATCCCAAAGGAATGCATGTGAACAAAACACTTTGTGCGGTGCAACGGTTGGCCTAAACAGTATTGCATTCTTAGAGTGGGCTCTGAGTCACATGGAGCAGATGGATTGTTTCGCTAAAATGGAAGTTATGTATCACTGAGCACCGGACCCAGCTTGTAAGCACGGTTCAGAGAGGTCATGATGTGGGTGTGGCGAAGGGGTAGAAAGGTAACGAGAGGAAAAAAACAAAGAAAGGGAAGGAATGTCCTTGTTGTTTGGTGAAAATGGCTTCTGTGGCATTATGAAGGTAGGAGGATGCTTCGTGCTGATAATTACAGTGCTGGCACATGGCTGTAAAGAATTCTCCCTGGACAAGAGACAAGTATGGTGTTAATTCTGAGGCCTTTGTGGTCCTCAGATGCGCAGTACCAGGAAGCCTCGTGCTGCACGAGCTCATCCAGAGAAACTGCCTTTGGTGGGAGGCGGGAAAGCATGCCGACCAACCAACAGCAACAGCCCTGCACCAAAGTGGAGCCCAGCCCTGCTGGCTGTGGTCGTGGTACTGCTGCTCAGCACCTCCTGCCTGGCCTTGCCCTGTGCTCACTGTCTGTTCCGCAGCCCCTTCTCTCTGGCACACCGTGGGTTGGCCAGTGAGAGATGCGGCTCTGTCTCTTGGGATGGCATTTCCCATCGGTTGGCTTTATCTTTTCCTCAAAGAGATCAGCAATAACCTCCAAGGAGCAGGGCGCACCTCTGGCCCTGAAGTGTGGAGAGGAGGAGCTGTGACTTCTGGCTGAACCAGTTCAGAGTTGTGAATGTTTTTCTGTTTGCTGGGGAATTCTCTGAAGGAGCACTTGTAGGCAAAGTGCTTCACCTGCAGTGCTTGGGGGAGGCCGTCTGGCCATCAGAACAGGCTGGTCATGCAGAGCACAGTGCACACCTGAGGTTGCGGTAATGCGCTGGTCTGCACCAACTTCTGCCATTGGAGAGCCTGGGGTGGAGTGGTGACGGTGAGCCCAGCATTCAGTACTTTATCCTCCCAGACCAGCCACCTTTTATTAAGAGAAATACAACAAAGCTTCAGAGTTTGAAGTTCTCAGTACTACGCACACAGTGGTGCATTCGTCTTGCTGGGAAGCATGTGGGTGCTGTATCCAGCATCCCAGCAGCATCTGCACAGAACACTTTTAGCATGTCTGACAAGACAAATCTGTATTATGTTTATTCAGTGAAATCGTGTGGCAAGAAGTGAAGCTCTTTACTTTTCTGTTTGTGCTAAGAGATCTGCATCATCTGACTGGAACACCGGAGTGCTGTTGGGATGAGGATTGTCAGCATGCGGTGGGCTTCTGTTTTGCCCTGTTGTCCCAGTCATTATTCCAGTATCCAGGGGAGACTAACATTGGTGTGTACAGCTCTCTGTCTTGCTTCATTAAACACAATGCCTTAACGCAGTAGGGTTTTTCATTTTGGTTTTCTTAACGAATCATCCCCACCCCCCAAATCTTACTAGAAGAGATTGAAATAAAACAAGCCTTCCTGTTTGTGTTCTGGGCAGCGGCAGTGACCATGGCAGTAACTTGCTGGGGTTCTTACAGGCCATGCTCCTGTGTTCTTTGGAAGGTCTCTGCCTGTCCTGTCCTCCTTGCATATGCTGTGAGGAGCTGGGAGCCTTCCTGCTGGTGCTTGTCGCCTCTTTGCGGAGCAGCACTGACGTGATCTGCCTGTCTGTTGCATTCTGCTGCTGCTTGGTAAACTAATGAGCAGAGGCACTGCAGCTGCCAGCAGGAATTCCTTTCCAGCAGTTTTGTGAGAAAAGTCAGCAGGATTAGGGCTTGGTTAAAACTTGATGTTTCAGCAGATCTGCTATGCAAACCATTTGGATGAGGGAGAGAGCAACCAGAGCGGCAACCAACTTTGCTTGAGGCAGAAGAGAACTGTGGGAAGAAGAAGGAGACAGTCTTGTTCTCAACAAACTGTAGTGCAGCTCAGATGTGAGCGGCTTGGTGTGCTTGAATATATATGTATATATTACGTGCCTCTTTTCTGGAGCGACACTCTGAGCTGCCCTCTGTCCTGGCTTAGAGGCAGCAATTGTTTCAAAAGCCTTTCTGAGTGGCTGCTCTGATGTTTTGCTGTCAGAGGTGCCAGCTAGTGCCAGATCGTGCACCAGATCTCGCTGCTCTGCAGCACCTCCCTCAGTATCTGTCTGCGGAGGGAGCACTGGGGCACGTCCTGAGTATTTAAAAATAGAAATAAACATCTCATGCTCTTTCTTCTTTCCTTGATTAAATTTGTAGGGTTTGTGTTGGGCTTGTTTTGTTTTGTGTGGGTAAATGGGTGTGTCTTGTGCACGATAAAAGCAATTGCAGGGAAGTTAGAGTCAAAGGATTATGTTCATGCATTAGTTTAGAAGCCACAAGGTCTTTGATCGTTCTGCTTTCTGGGTCAGTTTGCTGGGTTCCGCTGTTCTAACCGCTAAGATTGAATGTGTTTGTTTTGGTTCCCAGTGATGGGTGTAATGTGGTTGCAGGGGGGAGGCCAGTGTCCCGGCAGTGTGAGGTCATCTGTGGCCATGGCACGTGGAGGTCTGGGTTGGGACCTTGGTCTGTACCCCCTGGAAGAGCAAATGCAGGAGGTGGATCTCATCGTCCTCCTAGTAGAAAGGCAGCAAACAGTAGCTTTCTAAGACGTAGGAATTGCAAGTCTAGCAGTTGCAGTAACCAACAGAGGAAGAGTCACAGATGTGATTATGGTAACATACTTCTTAAGTAAAATTAGATGTGGGAATTGAACTTGTTTTTAATTTTCTTCTTGTCTCAAGTGCTTTTTGTATACTTGTTTTTTCCATTCTTGTGAGGCAGGTGTGGTTTTACCTTTTTAATGTACTGCAGTAATGAATGCTTGAACTTCTGTGTGTAGTTGTGTAAGATGAGCTTGTCAGGAATAACTAAAACACAGTGTTTGGTCTGTGCTGCTATGGGAGCTGATGGGGCACCTAGAGGCAAGCGATGAACCAGTTAAGCAGGGACCAAGCACTGGTTTAGCAAGCCAGTCTGAAAGCAAGGCATGGATGGAAGTTGGTGGTTACAAACTTGTTTCTCCTACTCTGTGGCTCCTGGGACAAGCTGCCTAAACTCTGTAAGGGAATTGTTTCAAGTGACTTCCAGTTAAATCATTATCTGGGTTCAAAATGAATCTTTTGTCTGTAGCATTCCTGTCTCCAGGTGACCAGAGTATTCCTGAGGGTTGGGTCTGTATGCATGTCCTTCGGAGGACCTCTGTTGACATCTTAGTCTGCTTTCTCACTACTTACTGTGTAAAAAGAGGTGAGAAAATGGTAGTAATATAGGAAAATACTTGTGAGTCACTGGGCCAGATGGTCTGTTTTATAACGTGTTATAGAAGGCTGTTTAATTTGTCTTCAGCACTGGGTTTTGTGAATTGGAAGCGTAGAAACTCTCCAAAGCCGAGTGATGCTTCAAAACCCTGGAGTCCTATAGCATTGGATGAGTTTTCAGGGAGTTTCTCTGGCAGATTTGTTGCTTCTGGTCAGACCAGGGGGAATGCTAACCTCTCAGCACTGGTGTCAAAGGCCTTTGGAGATGCTAATAGAGCAGTGCCAGTGAACAGAAGAGTGCAAGTAGTCTGGGGAAAGGTTACCTCTGGACTGCTGCCTGTTTGGGCTGTGCTTTGGGTGGATGAAGCGAAACTGGAGTATTTCAGTGTTTTTCAGTATGGTGTCCTGACTTATTTATCTTTTTTCTGGTATTTTTAGGAAATGCTGCGGTCCACAGCTTTCAGAGCTGACAACTCCAATGTAAGGTGTCTGAAACAGGCAGATGTATTGGAAAATCTAGGCCAGAGGATTTTTCCAACTGTAAATATTGACTCATGATGTGAAAAACAACCAAACTTTTTTGGTTCATTAACATAATTTACTGGAAGGCCAGACAATGCCCTTGACGTGGCTTTTTATGCCCAGGCTTTTACACAGTTTATACATCTCACAGATTCTAAATTGAGTGGTTTAGGTAGGCCAACCAAAAGGGACCTTTTTAATCTGTAATAGTAATTCCCAGCTTGTCCAATTAGACTTGATTTTACCTGTGTCACCTTGGGTAAAATTCGGGCACCTTAGACTCCCAGTTGTCTCAGCTGGAGTTCAGCTGGGCCCGCTGCCTTGGTGAAGTCAAGAAGCACGGACTTCAACTTACAGCAGATGCAGGAGGAAAAAGTGGATTGTGGAACTGAGTCCCACTCAGCTCCTGTTGGAGCCGCCGGTGGGTCTGCATTCAGAGAGAGCTTCAGGTTGGTGCAGACCCTGTTCTGCGTCAGTGCCCTCTCATCTGATGGGTTTGGGGGCGATTTCACCCCGCGTGGGTCGCGGGGAAGTACATGGGGTTGTGGAATCTCCCCAGCCCTGTGTTCCCCAGGGCTGGTTGTTGTCAGTCCTCATTTTACTCCCCACGCCCATCAGCCTCTTTTGTTAATCTGTGAGTTTTGGGAATGCCTGAAGAGTGTTTATTGCTTTTATTGTTTGAGTGGGAAAACGGCCACGGAGCTTTGATTGTTCTATGGCAGGAGAAAGGCTATGTGGAACCCCAGGCTTTCTTTCTTTTTTAACCCCAACAAGGAGTGTGGAAAAGTAACCAGTAATTTAATTCCGAGTGAAAAATCTCTTGCTGGTTACAGCCTAGGGGCATGCTTTGCTTGATTCCAAAAATCAACCAATAAATAAACTTAATGACTCTCTAACATGTCTTGTTAAAGTATAGATCAGTCAGTGCTGCGAAGGCATTTTGGAGATGAGGACCGTGGGCTTTGCGGGGATGGGAGCTAACAGCTGGCTGTGCTCAGTGCTGGCTGCCCTTACAGCCGCACTGTGCCATGGGGGAGAACTCGAAACCTGTTCTGTTGTGCCTCATTGGGAAAGCTGGGATCTGGGAAGGGAGAAATGAATACTAATCTGAAGCAAAATCTTAATAAATCTTAATAAAATCTAAAGCAAAAGTGCATAAGCACGAGTGGCTAATTTTGAGGCTTCTAAAAGAAGCCACTTCTGTTTTTCTTCATAGAGGTTTTATCTTTCTGTATCTATCAAATATTCAATTTTTAGATGGTTGGTGTCATAAAGATGTCAACAGATGTAAATGATGAACGCCTTGCCTTGCCGTGGTTTTTGCTGCTCTGATAGATGGCTTTCTGCAGGACAAGGCCCCTTCTTCTAACACATTCAGCACGTATCAAATGTTTCAGAATGATGCCAAGCAATGGTCCTTAAGCTATGTATTCCTGCATCTTCCCTCTGAGGAAAGAGCAGAAATACTAAATTACTTTTTGTTCCCAGCAGCTAAAAACCAAATGCTTGTAGACATTTTGTGTGTTCATTTTCATGTTAAATGCTGCTGGTAATGATTGGAAATGTGTCAGCTTCTTTGCTCTTTCATGTTTCCTGTATTCAGAAATCTACTTTGCTTCAACTTTAGAATTGCGGTGAATGTCACTGGTAATAGAAATAAGGGAATTTATTGCTATTGGTCTCTATTTCATAAAATTCCCAGGATGCTTTTTTTTTAATGCTCTCAGTATCTTTAAATTTTTAATTCTATCACATCTTTTAGATCAGTCTAATCAGAATTTAGCTTCACGTATCTGAATTTTGCAAGTCTCTTACCTGTGTTGTGGGTGATGCATTGCCTCTGTCTGCTCTGCGTACTGTTCTGTGCGTGGGCAGCTGTTTTGAATGATCTCACACCTTCAGGTGGGCTCGCTTTCTCTTTCTGTCCCATGCCTGCTTTACAGGAAAGTAGCTTGTAAGTTGCAGTGTCCCAGCTGTCCTGTAAGCAGCGTGTCGTTACGTAGCACGAGTATCGTGCACGACTTCATGTTTGTGACTGGTTGCTTGTGCCTTCTAGCTATCAGCATGAAGAACTGATGAGCATCTTGCTTGGATGCTTTGATGTCAGATGCATTTCTGTTATTCTACAACCCTGTTTTTTTCCATTGCACTGCAGTAGTGATATGCAGGACTGTATTAAAGTTCTGTAGCTTCTTGCTTAAGGAAAATCAGTCTGCTTGGGTGAGCGTGCTGGAGGTTTTTGGAAGCATGTGTAAGGCCTTTTAAATGAAAGGAACTTTAAATGAAAGAACCTTTGCTTCAGAGTACAAAGGTCCATCAGGACAACTTAGGTATTTTTCTTCCAGTTTGCTATTTAGGCACTTGGAAGCATTGTAGAGGAAGAAGGAAGCGTACACAAGATGAAATACTTGCTTCTCCTGTTCTTGCTGGTGTTTGTTGCTTTAATTTCTCATTTTCTTCCACATATCTACTCATGTTACCTAGGCAACAGTACAATGCATGGACTTGTGAGTCAGGGAAGGAAAGTACTTACCCTTAGATAATAATTTGATTGCTAAGTCCATATTGCTTGGTTGTTTTGTGAGGAAGTAAAGAACATGAGCTAATTGTGTGCTCTGCAAAGCCTGATCGTTGTTTCACATGCATCTCAGCAAGAGGTTAATGGTGTAGTGCAGTGTGCAGGGTGAAATGCTGTATGAATCAAACTCTAGCTCTCCTAAGAAGTTGGAAGTGATGGAGACGACTTACTGTATAAAGCATGATCCAGTTATAGTAGCAAGTGATTTGTTTCACTTAATGGTGTCTGTATTACAATAACACAAATTGCAGACCCTGTGATTTTTGCCATGCTTAATGCAGTTACACCAAATATGCAAGTGGTGGGAATGGAGAGTGGAAGAGTTGAGGTGAATGGGAGGGTGAAATCAATTACCTGCTGACACTGGTGCAGGTACATCTGCAGGGGCATGAACTGCTGCTGTGGTATTTGCTGAGCAGCCTTCTGTGTGTGTATGTCCTGACACCAGGGCTTCCTGTTGTGAGGTGGAACAGGCACTGGAAAAATGCCACCCCTTGCTTCCACTGAAAAAGAACCCCAAACAAATGAACTGCCTTGAGATGTCTGTGTTTTTAAGTTACACTAACAATTGTATGAAAGCCGTTTGTCTCCCACTTCAGCATCTTTATTCAACCAAATTTGTTTACAAAGCAACAACGTATATTTGGCCAAGGAAGAGAGGTCAGTTTTGTATGTTAAAATACTTCTTAAGTGGGCAGTGTGCAGGAAGGAGAAGTGCTGGGGTTTGTTTCCCCTGAGCATCCCAGCTCTGCTGCTGCTCCTGACCTGCCAGCAGGCACTGTGCCCCAGGCAGCAAGACATGGAACACCAAATGACAAATGGTGCTCGAATATTTGCATCTAGGTATCATTTAGGAGCATGGTACAAATAAGCATGTTTATTTCTCATTTTAAAGAAGGAAAACAGTGCTGATCTATGTTATGTTGTGTTGTCAGGGATCCCCAGCCTCCTGGTAGCTGCTTCTTTTGGAGTTCTCTGGGACGCAGAAGAGAACAGAAAAGTTAGAAGAGGTTTTCCTGTGAGGAAGCAAGGCTTTAGCAAGTATAAATCTTAATGTGGGAGGATTTTTGTTTGTCTTAGATTGCAGAATCACAGAATTGCCCATGTTGGAAGGGACCTCAAGGATCATGAAGCTCCAGCCTGCTGCAGGCAGGGCCACCAACCTCCACATTTAATTAGACCGGGCTGCCCAGGGCCCCATCCAACCTGGCCTTTTCCTCTGGAAATCACTTGTTAATGCATAACAAGTACAGAAATTTGAGTGTGGTGGTGGGAGAGCTCTATTTCAGAGAGGGGAGGCTATGGAAGATCTTTCCATGGGATCCTTCCTCAGCAAACATGATGCATATTGTATGTAACTTGCAACTTACTGACCAGGCTGGGAGAGCTCTGAAGGGAACATGCTGGTTTCTGGTGAGTACCCTCATTCTCTCAAATTCTCTAGTAATAGCAGGCCTAACATTTTATATTTTTATATATTTGTATGCGTTATATATTTTTATTTCTTAAAATATACAAACTTTGATTATTGCTGGGTGGTTGGTTTGCCTTGGTGTAAAATGAAATACTTGGCACAGCACCAGCTGTGGTCAGTGTTTGTAGAAGCAGAGCTTCCAGAAGTTTTGGAGTGCAGTACAGAATTATATTTGTATTTCATTGGTATTGAAGGAAGATGCCCATCAATCTGCAGCACAGCTATACAGGAATGGCTTTACTTTTTCTATTGTTTCCCCCTCTCGGTAATATGGCTGGTTTAAATGCCTCCTTGCCCTGCACCAACCCCTCTGCTGGTACAATTGTTTATGGACTCAAGCAGTAAGTGGGAGCAGAGAACTCCATCTGGTTTAAAAATAACTTGGTCTTAAAAACTAAACTGTATTTTTAACCTGGGTCATGTTTCTTGCTCCAGAACACGGTGCAGCCCTGTGAGTGCTCACAGTGACGCAGCGTGGAGGTGCTGCAGTGTCCTCGGGGCAGCGGGGGCAGTTCCAGCAAGGTTTCACCTTATCCACCAGGGGAAGGAGGCTGGGAAGTGAGCATGGAAACTAGTTCTGCTGCTTCCTCAGCAGTGGAGGGATGTGCGTTGTGGATATCTGGGGGCTTTGCATCTCTTCCACTCCCTAGAAAAAGTGCACGGAGTCATCCTCGAGCCCCAGCAGTGTTACAACAGCTCAGCTCTGCCAGAGTTGCTTTTTGCAGGTAAAAGTTGGCATCTTCCTGAAGCCGAAATCTCATGTTCAACTCTAAAAGAAGGAAGAATCCCATGCACCTTACACCTGAAGGTAGAAATGAGCATGCAGTAGTTAATTAGTCAGAGGGCTCAGCCTTCTCATCAGTTGGGTCTTCAATTCAGACCTCTCTTCAGCACAGCTTCCATCAGTGTTCTCTTTTCCACAGTGAGGAGAGGGCTAATTTTGTTTTTCTTGCACTTCACAGAATTATTTTAGTGTATTGAAGGTCCTAGGAATGGCATGCCTTGGTCCCTAGTATGGCTTCCTGTTCAGACCTGGGCTGTGTCTGTACAGCCCTCATTGAACCAACAGTTGTTTTTGAGGCTGTCGCTTTTGGGTCTGGGACAGTGCTGTGAGCAGGGGCTGCTGGGGCTGGGGGTGATGCCATGGGGGCAGTGGGAAGCTTGCGTGGCAGGGCTTAGCCTGGATCTGTGCTGTGTATGAGAGGAGCCCACACATTGGTTGGACTGGTTTTAGGGTGAAACTAGAGAAGGTTGGATATTACAGAAGGCTTATCTGGAGCACTGGCCTGTTCAGGGTGCTCCCAGTGACTTGTGAAAGATAGCTTCTTGGTGCCAACACCTGGATATCATCGGATTCCTTGGGGCTTTCTACATAATTACCTTGCTTTGGTACGTCTAATTTTTTCGTAAGTGAAGAAATACCTCAGTTCTCTTGTTACAGTCATAAACCCTTGGCTGCGGCGTGGTGTTAGGAGCATGTGTTGAAGTAATCACTCGCTGGAAGTGCTGGTTGCCTTCTGTCCTGAGAGGTAGATGTCTCTCATTTTTCCAACATACCCTGTTTTCACATTTCCTTTTGTTTCTTAGTAAGAATAAATAAATTACTATTCTTGAAGGTTCTGATGTGTGAGGATTCTGGCTGCTGGTTGTACTCCTGAATGTATGAGTGCCGAATGCTGGACACGTTCAAATGTTGGACAGAAACTTCAGAGTGGCAACAGGGGAAAGGAGGGGAAAATTGTTTGATGGTCAGTGCGCCCTGGAGAAGAAATTTGTTATGTTAGCATTAGGATAAATAATATCCTTCCTGAGTGTAGCTTTACTTTTCTAATCTGTATTTTTCTTTGAGTGGCCAATTTCTGCTTGAGTTTGACCCACACGGGTTTACAAGAAGGGTGCACAAGAATATATATGTTTGTATTTTTTTTCATCTGAGTAAGCTACAATTGATATGTAGCTCTTTGGTTACCAATAACAAACAAAATTCCTTCTTAATCATTCTGATCCTACTGTGGGGGAGATGTCCTGGATTTAACGTTCTGCTTGCAAACTGCTTAAATTCCATGTTTTCTTAAGCAGATTCTGAGTGTCTCTGCTGAACTGTTTGCCCATCTTCCTCATTTATCTGTAGCAGATTCTGTGTGCCCACAGTGGAAGATCCTTTCTGAGATGCACTTGTTGGTTTCGTGGTTGGGCTTGCAAACCTGTCTCAGAACTTTGGGTTGCTGTGACATGGGAGCTGCTAAGTTGTAGCATCAGGGCCATCTACGTTATTTGGCAATGCTATTCTCCAAAATGTGTTAGTAAATACTACAGATAATGGGCTGCCCTGCCAAGTTTGTGTCCTATGAACATTTGTATGTTAGATGAGTCGTGCTCAGTCTCTGATCCATTGATCAGATCTCAACCCATAAGCCGTTTGCTGACCCAATTAAGTGATGCTGTTCATGGTGGCTGGGTGAGATGCCACCCCAAGTTTGGGGTTCGCTTCACGGCTGTGGCACTTTGCTGTGGGACAGGCACACACGGAGCAGCTGTGAGCGACTTCGGAATGAGGAGCATGCCTCCCACTTGGCTCCCAAAGGTCACTGCCCTGCTGGAGGAGCTGCTGCCAGGCATGCATGGCCATTGCAGAGCTGGTCCTTGTTTTTAGGAGAAACCAGCAGTGCAGCTCTGCCCAGTGCTGCACCACACTTGAGAAGCTGGCAGTCCCTTTGGCCTTGCTGTTGTTATTGCTTAGGCTGGGGTTTGTGATGGTGTAGGTTGTTGTTTTTTGTTTTTCTTTTGCTTAGATGAAGTTTATGGGTCTTCTTGTTGGAGTTTGCTGGGTTAGCAGTGAGTAGTGTGCTGCAGGGCCATCTCTACTCCTAAGAGGCAAACGTGGTTTAATTTCATGCTCCTCTTGCTGGACTGAGTTTATGTACTTCAGTTCATATGAGATTTCTCTCACACTAATTATTGGCTCTGAGAAATGATTATAGTAACTAGAAAAATAGAAGTTCTGGAAGCTGTTGTGCCCCATTTGTTTGGGAATGTGGTGTCAATTTGTCTTAGAAATAAATGCCACTTTTTCCTGTAATTGTAGGGATGTGGGGGCAGTGAGATGGCTCCTGCCGGGTGCAGCATTTAGATCTGTGGGCTGGATTGGAGTTATGTGCTGCCATTTATAGGATTGTATTTACTTGGTTGTCATAAAGACACTGCATTGTTCAGCTGCCTTCTTTTATTCGTGTTTGTGTTAAAAAGAGAACAGGCAATAAATACCACCTCCAGTTCTCTTTTTGGCCTTGTCCTGTCCCTCTTGGGTCAGCACCAGCTTGCTCTGTGTGTGAAATGGGACTACTTTATGAGAAGCCCAGAACTTGAGCATCATCAGCATTGCAGATGCAGGTCCAGTATCACAGTAAATACTCCTTTTACGTGGAGCATTGCTCCCAAGCTCTCTGTACCATGGGTGAGCCTGTGTCTGCACTGTGCTGCAGAGCAGTCCTCCATTTACAGATACAAGAGTAGTTTTTCACTTAACACCGTGAATTATTGATCACTGTGAGCTTCTTTTCCATCTCAGACCCTGCTGCTCTTATAGAATGCCGACTGGAGATGTCCCCACCATGCAGCATCGCTGGGATCGACGTGGGGAAGGGAAGGGTCCCATCAGACAGCATGAGGCTGAAGCTGCAGTGCAGTTGGCAGGAGGCCTGCAGGATGTGCAGATAGCTCAGCACTGATAACACCGTGTCGTGTAAACGGCTCTGTGGGCAGCAGTAGTAACTTGGGTCACGGTGACATCCTTACCTTGAAAGCAGTGCTAATGCATGTGTGGGCTGTCCTTGTCCCTGGGGTGCTGGGTTGGGGGAGATAGGGATCATGGTGACACATTTCCTAGAGCTTCCAGTATTTCTTTTGTGCCTTTACTGATGATGAAGAAACAGGAAAAGAAATGTCGTGGCATTGGTATCATGGAGTTTGGAATGTTGCAGTTTACCCAAACAGCAGGATTTAGAGCAGAGATGTGGAATTTCTGATCCTTGGGTAGATGACAAGCTTGAGTTCCTGCTGTCAGCCTGGAACAGAACCATTTGTCTCTAACCTGAGTGTGTTTAGCTTTTTTCTTGTTTACTCGAAGTGAAGTGCTTTGCTTTCTTGCACGTCTTCCATGCCTGCAGCCGGCAGTGCAGCAGTTCTGCTTATGGGGACGCTGTTTGCACCAAGCTCCATCCTGCTGCTTAGCACGGGGCTGTGGCTGTTTCTGTTCCTGTGTGACTGACAAAGTGCTGCTGGATTTTGTTACCGAGGGGCTGTACAAATACCCATAATGCTACTGCTCTAATTCTGCATTGAAAGCAAGAATGTTCATGGAATCTTGGTCCTATTTTTTAGGCCTTGCATTCCTTAGTAAATAACAGTATTTGACTATAAAGTACCATTTGGGGTTTGGGTAAGGGAATGCAGGAGAGGCCCAAATGCATCAGCTAGCTGCTGCTGCTCTGGGCCTCTGTGCAGGGGGAGAAGCTGCTGGGGGGTGCAGCCCAGCACTGTCACCCCTGTTTTCCTGTGCTTTAAAAGTCTGCCTGCAGGAGTTCGTGTGCCACAAATTCCCTTTTCTCATGTGCTGGCATTTCCTAACTGACCCTTATCTGTAGGGGCGTGACTTCAGTGACCAATGAGGGGGGCCTGGGGGTCTCTCTTTGTATTTTGCCACACTGGCTTTATTTTGAGAGCACGTGCTGCTGGTAATCAATGCAAATTACCTCAATTCTTGTTGCTTTTCTGGCTTCTTGCATTCTGCTTCAGAGGCTCGATAATCACTTCTAGGTAAGAATCCTGTTTGGAAAAAAAAGAAAAGAGAAGAAAAAGGAGCTGGGCCGTTGGGGCATGTGCTTTTTTGGTGGTTGAAAACAAGAGCAATAAGCATCTCTGCCATAACCATTAATGTAAATCCAAGCAGATTCAGTATCCTGTGGTCGTAGTGCTGACAAAAATTGTATGAGTCAGTGCTGAGAGCACAGTGAGATGGTGCTGGCGTGGCTCGGACCCTTGCTTCTGATGGCTGGGTTCATCACCTTCCCTTTCATCACGTGGAATTCCAAAGGCACAATTACTTTGTTTTGGACACAATATCTTTGTTTCTTTCTTTCTCTTCTTTCTCCTTGATCAGAACTAGAACATGTGTGAGGAGTTCAGCTTCCTGCCTGGGGTCCGTGTCTGTCCCGGTTGCTTACCTGGGGATGGGAAGGGCCTGGGGATCAAGGGCTGTGGAAACCCACCAGCAAAAAGAGCACATAAGAACCTTGGGCGGGGGGAGAAGGAAGGGAGAGAATGCAGCAGTGCTTTTTTGTCAGAAAGTGCCATTGCTGCAGGCTCCGGTTACGACCAACTCCATGGAGAGCAGAGCTCTGCCTGCAACTGTTTTTCTCCATGAATCCGAGGAGTTTCGAACAATCAGCCCCGCGTCACAGCAGCATGCTTGGAATCTCTCCAAGGTTCATGCTTACGTAGAAGCCCTCTTCAGTAGTTTTCCATGTCAGAAGGATCCAGCCTCATACTGACAACAAGAGCTGCCTGTGTCTGGAGGCTGTGGGACAAGCAGATAGCGGGGAGCCATGGGCTGTGCCTGGCAGCCCCGTGTTCAACCTGCTGTGACCAGAAGGCTTGATTGTGTGCACAGTTTGCTACCAGTGCCTTTGCAGGCCGCACGCTGCAGCTCAGGGCCCTCATTAGCTTGCGTCTCTGGGCTGTCTTGTTGCAGTAAAACCTCCTTGAGTCAGTCTGGGCATTGCAGTGCATTGCTGTGTGTAGCAAACCTACACGTAACTGAGCAAAACAGTGCTGGTTCTTGCAGGGACCTCGCTGGTATCATTTTTCTCTATCTTAATGAAGCATTAAAGTTAGTTTACATAGTGATAAATATAATAATTATTGTAGCTATGGCTGTGTGCCCAAGATGCCTAGAAAGCTGAACATGAAATCTTTCTAATGGCATCGTAATGGTCTTTTGTAAGCGCTACAGATTTCCCAGTGTTAGGTATAATAAATAGCACACGTTATTCTACTGCGGGATTGTACAACTCAGCAGTGTACACACATGGAAAAAACTGTATCTTCCTTGCTTTGAGAAGGTAAATATTTCTTGTGACAGCTTTCCCTGGTTAGGCAGCGTTGGGCAGTGGGAATGCCCCAAAAGGCAGGCTGAAGCAGGCTCTCATTGCACTGGGCTTGCTGGGGAGTGAATCTGTGTGTGTGTGAAAGAGGAAGATAAGGTGATAAACACATGCTGGGCTTTGCAGGGTATGCCTTCCTCTCCACTAATAGATTTCTGTGCATTATTTTCTGTTTTGTAAATAATGGATTTCACAAGAATACACACAGACTTGCCATGGGATGGCTTCCTTCCTTTCTGCCTCTTAAATCTCTCAAAGGAAACAGACTGGAGCCAGTGTGAGACGCTTGTTTGTGGGTTCTGCTTCACTTGGCAAACTGTGGTTCTTTTCACTTTGGGTTCCATTGCTGGCAAGGGTCAAATATTTAACTGCAGAAATCAGCAGGAAGCCATTGGACCAAGATGCATCAGGCAAGAGAAAAGCTGTTTGTATTTTTTCTTTGCTTGTTCCAGCAGATTTGAATTAAAACTGTGTGGAGGAGTATTATACTCTTGAACTTCTGGTATTAAAACATACTCCTTCCTTTCTCATGCTTTAAATTCTATACCAGCAGTATCTGCACAGGAATAACGCGCTGCAGATGAGCCATGAGCTCTTCATAGCATGGAGGGCTGGATGTCTGTGTGGTTCCTCCTTCCCTTACACTCAAGGATGCAGATTTCCAGTAGCTCTTCATGTGCACAGCTGCACTGTTAGCATCCGACTAGAGCAGAACACTGGATCCATAGCAACCACAAACACTAAAACCAGGGTGGTGGCTTTTAATCAGATCTTAAGATGTGTGTGTAGAGTTCTGTGAAAAGTGAAAGAGGAACGAGTAATAGGATGAGAACGTGTAACGATCTTTGGTGATTTTGGGAGCTGTTATTACCTCATTACTTTGTTCAATCTAATTTTTTAATCCAGCAAATCACAGTATTTCAAAAGCACTTGGAATGTTGTTGTGCAGGTGACTGTTTGGTGCAAGTCAGGGACTGATTTTTCCTGTAGTGTTGTTTTGTGAGGGAAGGGAACAAAAACGTGAGATAACAGGAAAAGGTGGCTCTTGAGTAAGTATAGCCATTTTCTTTAGAAACCCAATATGAGAGGCAGACCACAGACATTAGGTCTGCAGCTACTTACTGCATCTTTGGGACTGCTTGAGCAGATATTGTAATGCTACTAACATACATACATGTTAACAGAGCTGGCCCTAGATCCTAAACCTGCAGTAGCTCACAGGAAGCCTATGCAGTCTGTTGGTTCCAGCTCAGGACTGGAGACTGGTGCTTAGGATCACAGAACGGTTTAGGTTGGGAAAAACCTTCAAGGTCATTGAGTCCAGCCATCAAATCGCATCAGGCTGTGGGAGAAGCCTACACCTGGATTTATTAGATCACTGCAGGTCGTTGTCACCATCCTGGAGCAACGTTCGAGGAACAGGGATGCCCACAGGGCTGCGGGACACTCACATGAAAGCAGATAAAGAGCTAAATCTATCTGTTGCAGAATAATAGGTGGCATATGAATATGTGAACTGGGCAAATAAGAGGGAGTTGCTTCAAAAATTGATCAGACAGCCCAGGCTCCAATTGAGGCTAGACAATGTGCTTCCTATGACCTCAAGTCAATCACTTAATCTGAGTAATCTCACTTGGTGGCTTGCTTTCCTGTTTAAGTTAGGGGGGTGATAGTGTTAGCCACTGCTGCATGTCTCAGGTGTGTAAGGATTAGCAGGTTAAATTTAGCTAAGACGTGTCAGGCACAAGTAGGAGATAAGTGTAATAAAAATGCTGCTGTTACTGAAAGGCAGTTGAGAAGTAATCTCCTTGATAATGCTTGCCAAGCACAGGGTGTTGTAGATGGGATGTTTCTAAATTTGCACTGTTCAAGGCAAAACTCTTACATAGCAAGTCACTGAATTGTGCGAGGTATGGTTCTTATTGCTGTGTTTTCTCATGCCACTTGTTAACAAATCAGTCAGTCATTTATCAAGTGAAGCTGGAGGCCTCCTGCAACATCTGAACCCAGAGATTACATTGCAAGGGTCACATAGGTGGGTTGGCAGGAGGGTGACAACTACAGCTGAGTTGGGGGGAGCTCAGGGTGTCTGCTCTGCGGAGGTCCTCCTGGGGCTGCACACTGCTTTGGGTTACCTGTATGCAGCTCCTGCAGCCAGACACAGGTACTGTTTCTCCACAGACGCTGTGGAAATGAGGGTTAACCACCAATAAATGGAATTTTCAGCTCACTAAGGTGGGTACTCCCCTACCTGACTCTGGAAGAGAGTTTTTGGGCAAGCAGGAGGAGGTGCAGCAGAGCAGGGAGCTTTGTTCCTCCTGTGCCTTGTCGCCTGGTGTTGGGAAACCAACCAGGCTATGGTATGGCACAGTGGAGGCCAGCACTGGAGCAAGCAGAGAGCCAAAGTCACTTCAGTAAATGCAATTAGCTGCTGTCCGTCTGCGTTCTGTGCCTGTTGGAGCTTTGCTGCTTCCCAGCTGTTTTCTGCTGCTCTTGTGCCAGCTGCTTTCTCTCAAGAGCCGGTGGAATAGTTGGAGTGTGGGCTTTGTCCAGGTACAGCTCTGCAGCGCTGTGCCATCACCTGCACCTTCCATGTCCTTGGGATCCTGCATCTCCTGTAAATGCACGTAAATACAGCAGAGCTCATCTGGAGGAGGAGGGAAGCGGGAGGAATGCGTTCAGCAGATTGCTCCGGTTTCCTGTGGAGGCAGTGAGGGACAGGAATGTCATGGTCATGTTTAAACTGATGTGAAATAGGGCCTCTGCGTGCAGCCTGAGGAAGTGTGTCCTTGTTAAAAGAATGGGAGATGAAACAGCTGCTTGTCCCAGAGGATGGGAACTTCCAGAAAACTAGAAACATCAGCTAAGGTTCCTTGTCTTCTGTGCAGAACAAGCAAAGGTTCTCTGCCTCATCTATTGGTGCCCTGTCTATAAGAAGGACTTGCAGAGCTCAGGCTGTAATCTGAATGGGGACTGGTTTGCGAATCAGTGCTTACAGGGCAGGTGTGCCACAGAATGTACTTAGACTTCTGAAAAATGAGGCAAAAGATGATCTCCATTTCCTACACATCATTTTGAAGAGCCAAAGCACAGTTTTCAGTACAAATCTTCACTTCTTGTGAATGGATTTCTCCAACTTGTAGGAGCATACCCACGTGTTAGATCCTTTAGTGACTGGCATGCAGGTAGTGCCTGTCTGAGTGTACTTGTGTTGTTCTAGCTGAACAAAACTAACCAAACCACTTCTTCTGGAGTTGTTCTGATCGTAATCTAAGAGCCTGGAAATGATTTTAAATGGAGAAAGTGATCCAACCTTGTGCTGTTGTTATCTAAATGCAGTCACTGTATACACAACATCGCTCCGTCTGCCGTCTGTTTGCCAGCAACTGCTGCAGGTTCTGCTGAGAAGGGAACAGTCATAGAGGTGGAGGTATTCATCTGAGTCATAACTCTCAAAATATTGTTTTTTTTCCTGAGATTTGGAGGAATAAAAAAAAAAAAGTTGAAACTTGTAGTAATCTTTCTTTCTCCACAGCAGACTCCTCGTCTCCCTTATCAGCCATGCATTTATCAGTGCACGTTGGGGCTGGTGGCACGGATTGTCGTGCAGTTGTGCCCCTGCAGACAGTGCAGCATGGTGTGTGTGCGCTGTGCTCTGACATTCTGGTCTCCCTCCCCCCGCTTGTACAGCAGCCCTGAGTTTATGCACTTTTATACCAGCTGCTCAGCGGGACTGGGAGAACCTGCGATGTAAAGTTCAGTTCTTGCTTTCAGATCTCTCCATAATTGATACAGGGAAATGGCATTGCTGAGCTGCATGAGAATGGCACTGACTGGTCAGCAAAATGTGCACGCAGGGTGTGCTGCAAGGTGAGGAACAAGCATATGAGCAACATCAGCTCTGTCCTTTTGGGGGTCTCGGCCTTGGAGCACCCTTCACTGGTAAAAATCTTATTAAATAAAAGAGTCACTATAAAATAAAATCTCAGTGCCGTTAAGCATTGACTGTACGAGGGAAAAGTGTTGACGTTACCAGGACTTGCTGCAAAAAGATGCTTTGAGCTGAAATGGCTGCAGTCATTTTTATAGATTAATAGGGTTGAATTTTTTAATAGAAACAGAATATCTGAAATTAGCGGGCGGTTGTGTGAATTGATTTATGTTCTTATGTACGCGTTGATCTCTGTGAGGTTGTTTTGTGAGCAGGGTTTAGGAACGTGGAGCAAGTGATGGATACTGTGCTTGGCAGGCAGATCTGCCCACACCTTATTTGTCTTTCAGGGTTGCTCCTGGAAGCCAGGCGTGTGGCTGGGTGCAGGCACTCCTGGCTGAGCGTTATCTGCGGGAGGCCAAGCTGTGTGACATTGAGGATTCTCAGCAAGATGATTTTTCTGAAAGCTGTTGGTGTCAGTTTGGGGGATAATGAAGGGGGAAGAGGATTTGGGATTAAAATGACTCGCTGCCTGCTATGTGCTATAGATAGCTGTGAAATAGTGCAGTTTGTTCGGGGACAGCTTTGCTACCTGGAAATAGAAAATAATCCTGGAATGAAGCTGCGCTCTGTGCTTTCTGTTGGAAAGGCACCCGTGTGTGTGTGAGGATGGGGCAGCTGCTCCCTTCCATGCAGGACTGGTGCTGCTCGTGCCCACTGTCTTGGGTGCAGGGCTCCGGGTGCAGGGCTGCATCTACATCCTCTGTGCTTGTATATCAAAAAAGAAATGGTCGTTGTTGGTGCTTAGGGATGGTTTTATTTTGCAGAAGCACTGTTTGCTTTTTTTCGCGTTTCTGATAAATGCACGAGTTCAAACCAGAACGTTTTATCTTGAGATTTCACTGTAAAAATAAATTTATTTAGCTCTCTTTTGGTCAATTGGCCAGAACTTGAGCTTTGAGCTGGCGCAGGGCTGCAAACCTCATAAGCACTGCTATTGTAAGAGGGTCACTGTCCGTTTGTTTTTAGTCCTGTTTACTTAGAAAGTAAGAAAAGAAACAAGGCGGTGGAATTGCATACCCTGGTCTGAACAAGAATGTTTTCTTATTTGAATCAGGAATGGTAAGTTTCTGCCCTCATCCTTGGAGGGATCAGCCCCAGCCCAGCAGCACTTGTGATGCTTTTGCAACTGAAGAGTGAATCAGAGAAATTCAACTTCTTGGGATGTGCATGGGAACTGCCTAATTGTACTGGAAAGCATAGGAAAAGAAAGGGATTTGGGAAAAAAAAAAAAAAAAAAAGAAGAAGAAGAATGGAAAGAAAACACACACAGAATGCATTTTAATTTCATTATCATTGTGGAAGTTGATGAAAAGTAGGAGAGCAATTACAAGCAACAGTACATATCGCAACACTGCCATTTGTTACTGTAATGTCGTGTAGTAAGAAACATTGCATGTCTTTGTTCTCTAATGATAACATAAGAATGTGAGGTAAGGGGGGAAAAAAACCCTGAACCTAGAGTGTGATTAACTCAGTGCTTGAGAATACTCCTCTCTTTGGAATAGCACCTTGCTTTTTGGGAAGAAAACCCAAAACCTGCAGGCATCATGAGTTTGCAATGCGTGCAGGCACCCCTGTACCTGAATGGTGAAGTGACTCAGGTGTGCTCCTGGGCAGGGTTTGAAGTCCCAGTCTGGTGTCATAGGAAGACATGCTGCAGCCACCAGCCTGCAGCCAGGCGTGTTCTGCAGCCCTGCTGACTGCAGCTGACCTTGGAGTGGGTAAAGGCTGTGTTGAGAACGCAGCTGGTGGAGCCTTCCCCACTCGATTTCAGATTCTGTATACTGAGTTCAAGACTCATTTGCAGAGCTCGCATGAAAGAAAAGTAGTAGTACTAAACTGCATTGCAGCAGTATGTTTTCCATTCATTTTTTAAGTCTGCATAGTCTTTAAAACATCTGAGATGCCACTACCAGAATTCTAATGTGTTGCTAGGAGTTAAGGTCAAAGGGTAAATTGTAGTTGCTATATGAACAGCCTGTAACAGGGCTTGTGAGAAGCTAATGCATGAGATGAATATAAACCTTTTGCATTTATCTTCTTGCCTTTTTTGTTGTTGCTGCCTGGGCATGCAAAGATCTGCACCTCATTCTGCCAAAAGGTTGCAGTGGGATGAATGGAGTCCAGGAAGTGTAGCTATGATCTTAGAGGTCCATGAACACCTCTAATCTTGCTGGGTGCCATCTGAGCTCATTGCAGAGCAGCTGTTGGTGACACGTGCAGGTGTACCTGGTGGCTTTGTTACTTCAACGTTGTGTTCTGTTGCTGTGCTGGAGGCGGTTCCATGTGGCTCCTGCTGTGCAGTACTGAACTGAGGTGTTCCCATTTGCCTTAAGGCAGGAACAGACTTCTGAAATACATACAGTGAAAAATACTCATGTTGAAGTGTGCTCTCTTGGCTTGTTGGAATATCCAGTGTCTCATGTTGCTGGGAGATATGGAAATAGCCATTCACCCAATACTTTTCTAGCTCTTGGGGTCTGCGCTTGGAAGGTTCTCTGATCATCTGTGATCAGAGCTGTCCCCTCAGTGGGGTGAAAATAACCCCATCTCTGGCAGTGGAATTGCTGCTGTTTGCGTGCTGCTGTCCTGCTCAGAATACGAGGTGCTCACAGGCATTGGTTTTGTTTACAGTTGGAGTATATTGTGATCATGTGTGAAAACGGAGGAAAGGCAGACACTTAGCTACATCCTTGACATAATCGACTGCAGGAAATAATTAAAAATTATAACTCTTTTCCCTTTGAATAAGAGTTGTATAATAAGCTCTTTCATATTAGCAGTCTCTTTGTATTGCCAAGTCTTGATTGTTCCTGTGTTCAAAGGAATTGTTCTGTGGAGTGTTTTGTTTTCATTACTCCATTAGAAGTTGCAAAATAAAAAAATAGCAAGTATTGCCATTTTTAAAATTGAAGTTTTTCTCACTCCCTCAAACACCTGAACTTCCTAGGCTCAGTTTTGGGGGCAGCAGGCAGTGATGCGGCGCACGGAGCCTTGCCCATGTTACTGAGGGGACCATAACCGACCCACATTGTCCTTCATCTAAAGCCACCCGTGTGCCATGTCTGTTGGGTGAGGGTTGGATGTGCTTTCCCTGCCTGTTGCACTGCTCCCAGTACCTGTTTTGGGCACAGAAGCCCTTTGGAGAGCCGACCTCTCTGCAGTGACTTCTGGAAAGTTGAGCTGGAATGCATGGCTGTGCATTGTGCAGCCAGCAGCTGCACAGAACTTATGTGGCACTGAGTGAGTTTCCTTTTCTATGGAAAACTTCTTTCTGTAGGTGAAATATCCCATGTAGCCTGTGCTTTTCTATTACCTGATGATGACACTGTTCCCTCTTGCTTTTGGCACTCCATCCAGGTCTTCACTGGTAGGCACCTGAGGTAAAGGTGCAGTGAGAGGAGGGCAGTGGGTGTGGATCTGTCAGTTACATGAGTTCGTTTCTCCTGGTAGTCCTGCATTCGTTCTGGGGGAACTGAAACTGTGCTTTATCATCCTGGCGTCACCCCGCAGCTGCAGGTGGCTGCTGACTGAGACACGGAGCTTGTCCTGATGGAGCTCAGCATCATCACTGAGCTCAGAGTAACACCAGCAGCTCCTCCTACCTTAAGCATTCAGATACAAGGAAACCAGGGCTGCCTCTTCCTGGACAGAGACTTCTCAGTCATTTTGTTTCTAAAGGGTTGTTCAGTACAAATCCTGAAGTTTCAGGACATCCCATTACCTTTCACATTGCTTTACTGAAGATACTTCAGCAACCCTTTCATAGCACACACAGCTCTGTGCTGTGCCGGGGGTTTCCCAGTGTAGCTGTAAAGGCTTTGCTGCTTCTGAAGCTGGGGAAAGCAGTGTACAAGCTGAGATTTGCTCCATGCACTGGTGTGAAGAGGGATGAGGAAGGCTTAGAGATGCAGGGGTTCCCTGCAGCCCTGGTGTGACTCCCTGAATTTGCAAGGTGAGATTTGGAAAAGATACTGGGGGAAAAAGAAATAGTGTCAGTAAATGCCGAGAGCATCAACTGTGTCATTTGAAGGGAAGTGCTGCTCTGTTCAAAATTGGAGAGATGTTCAAGGAATGCAGAAATAAGTACTGGAAATAAAGCTACATATGGTGAGATAGACTTAGTGTGAGAGTGCCCACTTGTTTCATTTTTGATTCAGAATTGTTTTAGGCTTATAAATTTGGAAAAGAATCCTTAAGCTTCTGCATTGCTGATAACAGGAAATGTTGTGTTGCTGAAATGTGGCTTGGGAGCCAAAAACCTGACCCAGAGTGCATCCTACCACCACCTGGTAGTGCCATGCTGTCTTCTGAAGGCAAAACTACAATTTGTGTGCATGTTCTCCTTCTGTAACTCCTGAGGAAGAGGCTGTGCTGCTTGCCCTGCTCTGTACTGTGAGCTGAGTGTAGGTGTGAGTAGTGGCAACACATTTGTCAGTGGGTCTTAGAATCTTTGTAGGAGTGGAGTTGGAATGGGTTTGAACCCCATGCACATGGGAGTAGGGTGCTTCTGCTGCATTTGCATTTGTTAGGTGGCTTTTAATGCTTAAAAGTGCTAGAAAACAAATTTTAATGACTTTCCAGAGCTATCAAAGTATTGACTGCGGGTGGATGTATGTCAGAAGTGAGTGTCCATTGAAAAATGTGTGTGCCCCACATTCTGCATAGCAGTGAATATCCATATCCAGTGTTCCTGTACTGAGGAACAAGCGCAGTGTGAAGGAGCAGCAGAGCTTGGTGAGTCGGTTTTCCTGAATCCAATCAATAATTAAAGAAACACCTGGAGATGTGTTTTTGTACTTTGGTCTGGAGTAGCGTGGGAGGTGGTTGGGAGGGAGGGATGAGACAAAGTCTGCAGGAACTGCCCTTCTCTTTGCTTGCTTCAGCAGCACGAGGTGTACGGTGCTGTGTTACAGTGCGCTTCCTCCTTTCTTAAATGCAGAGTGCTCATCTGAGGAGAATTCTGGAATCTGGTACAAGGGAACACCTCCACATCTGCAGGAATCAAGGAACTGCAGTCTGAATTCCTTAGGAAGTAATACGCTCCTGGCTGAGAGTCTGATGCCTGGGAGACGTTCCTGTGCTGTGTTTGTGTATTTTTTAACCTTTATTGTGCGCTGTTGAGACGTTGGAGCTTCTTGCACATGGAGATCTGTGGGCGCTGCCTGCAGACGCCGTGCAGTGTCTGCTTGGTGCCACCTCCCAGCCGCAGGGCAGGATCTGTGCTCCTGCAGCCTGGCGCCGAGGTGCTGCTTCCCCTTACAGAGGTGGAGGGCGTTTCTACGCCAAGGCTGTGTTTTTCAGCGCAGCACATGTATGCAGATCAGCCTGTGTTTATGCATACATACATTTTTTTTTAATCTAGGGTGTGGTTAGAGCAGACTGCCTGTTCCTGTACTCCCAGTCCTGAAAACAAACAGCAGCAGCAGAAGTGGGGAAGCAAACAACACGCTGAGGAGATGGAGCGAGTGCTTTACTGCAGCAGTGGGGCCCTGTGTCTGCTGCAAGCTGCTCCAGGCACTGCTGCCGCGGCCCAGCAGCGTGTCGGCATGAGGCACCTCGAGGGGGAAGGCGAGGGTGGCCTGTTTCTGCCCTTTATATGTGTGTGGGAAGAGGAATGACATGCCGCTTGGCTTTCCGTCCGGCTTTATAAACCCGTACCTCCCCACACTTGCACTGAGGATGCTTGTTTACTGTGAGAGCAGAGATTTTGTCACCGCTCACGTCCCCGAGCGAGGTTTCTCCTGGCTTCGGTTAATGAGGAGCGCCGCTGGAGCTGGCTGTGCCTGGAACGAGGGAGGGAGGCAGCGGTGCTGTGCCCTCTTGTTTTTGTCTCGAGCAGGAAGAAAAGCTGAGGAGCCTGTCCTCCTCCTCTGAGTCAGCTGCGGTTACGGTTTGCTGAGTAGGCGTGAGTGTTTTGAAGGGAAAAGCGGCTTCCAATTAAAGCAGCTCAACACTGCGCCCAAATGAGTATGGGGAAGCTTCCCCTCCCTCCCTCACACACACTCTTGTTAGAGCTGACAGGATGGGGGAAAACTGGTTTATGATGATCATAAAAACTATTGTACGTGTTGGGTAATTTTCCAGCCAAATGGGAAAACAGGTTTTGAGCCCTGGTGAGCTTTTCCACATTGATGGCTGTTAGCGCGGCAAGCTGGTGCTCCAGGCCGGAGGGAGCAGGTGGTACACACAGCTGTGGTGTCAGCTCCTGGCTGAGGGGACACGTGGGTCCTGCTCACAGCACCAGCACTGTGTGCTCTCTGTGCTGCAGTGTGGGGCAGCTCGTGGTAAGCAGGCGAAGGAGTCAGGAAGGGAGCTGCCCTGTGGTGAAAGAGAAGAACAAATTAGAAGGGATGCTGCGGAGTTCCTGTAGGAATCCAGAAGCATGGAAAACGAATCTGAGAATTGGCAGGTGAATGCAGGAAGTAGCTCTTTAGTAGGGAGTGATAGAGAGAAAGCCAATTCCACTGCCGTTGTTTGGCCTCTCATTGTCACAGACACAGGAAAATCATTTACTTGAGAACGTCCATCAAAAGAAAGAACCTGATACACGAATGTTTGTCTTGAGCAAATGCTTTGAGAGTGCATGACGCTTGGAAGTAGTGATGAATGGTCTGTTGATAGCTGTTGGGTGCTATGGGAGGGTGAGAACTGACCTCAGTTGGTACTGGTTCTTCCCATAGGCAAACAAGCATGGGCTCTGTAGAGCGTCCTGCTTCTCTGTTCCAGTTTCAGCTGTGGGAAGCATGGGGACATTTCACTGAACTTTAATTGAGCCACACACAGGTGTTTCCACATCAGGTGATGATGCCCGCAGTCTCATTCATCAATATAAGGTCAAAGTGCTGATGGTTGGTGCTGAGTGGACTGACAGAGGAGTGGGAAGATGGGAGGTACTGGAGCAGCAGTGCCCACATGGCTGCTGGGCTGGGTGGGGGCGCTCAGTCACCAGTGGGTGCTGGCTTGAGTTATGCATTAACTTGGTCCAGTGTTTTGCAGAGGAGCCTGGCTCCTAATCACACGCCTCCTGATGCTGCTATGTGCTATCACTACGGCTGGAATAGTTAATACCTTGTTTCTGTCCTTAGTTGCCATATCTTTGCTAGCGGAAATAGTCTGTTCTTATTTTTGAGGGAGATGGAAACTGCTTTACTCTGCTATTCTTTTTGTGTCTTATCCTTTTTCCTGCCAAAATGAGCATAATGTGATTTGTAGTGGTTACTTTTTGGACAAAACGATCTGCGATGAAAGCTAAATGACTCTGTTTTGCCAACGTCTGGAGTTCCAAGTTTCTTCATGTCGTTTTGTTTTGCTCTTTTGTGTGGACTTTGATCATGGTGAAGTTGCAAGAAAGTAACATAATGATGTTTAAGTGGAAGAGGAAAGTATAAAAGCTGTTTCACTTGTCATGAGCTTGTGCTCTGCTGGGATAGTAATCTTTGTGCTGACACCAGCAGCAAAAATATATACCGAAAAAAGAGAAAAAGTCTGTGGGCTTCCTGGCTGGGTGCAAAATTTAATATTTTTAATGAATACTAAATGGAAGCTGTCTCTTCCCCAGTTTCTGGTTCATGGTGCACAAGTTGTTAAGGGTTGTCTTTGGTCTTGGTGAATTGTTGAGATTTGAGACCATGCTTAGCAGATGCGGTGCCTGCAGTTTGTGGCTTCTGTGTCTTGCACTGAAGGCCATAAGGCAGCCGTGCGGTGCTGGTTTGTGCTCTTCAGGTACTTGTGGGGTGGGCGTTCTTGGACCTGCAGGACAAAAAGCGGATCTCTGTGCTGGTGGGCACTGTGGAGGATTGAGATGATGACGGCAAAGGACATTTTCAGATTGTAATTCATTGTCATGTTTTCTGCATGGAAAATATTATAAATAGAGGAAGAGCTGTGATTTATATAAAAAAAAAATGCGTTCAGTTGTTTTTGTGGTGTGTCAAAAAGGCTTGATATGCTTCTGATACTGAAGAGGACTTGGTACTGAGGAGATTCAAAGAGAGATTCTACACTGCAGAACTCTTTGCAACCTGCACAGGTGATTTCATGCACCTCGGAGGCTATCTGAAGACTTTCAGCATCTGATACCAGAATACAAATTTTGGGTCAGGCACACAGTTTAAGGAAAACGAACAAGGTGTAATGATATAGTTTAGGTGCACTGAAGAGAGAATATGTTCTGCCTAGCAGATCACGCCTGTTTTCTTCCTCCTTGCTAAAATGCCGCCCAAGGTGAAATGATGTACACAGGAGTTCACATTATGGTTCTGGTCCAAGAATCTTCTGTCTATTCTATAATGGAAACTGTTTCAGAAATGTGAATGGAAACCATGCTCACAGACAACTGGTGCTGCAGCGTTCATCAGGAAACCTTCTCCTACAAAGCTCCTGGCTCCCACCATCTGTGGAGCCTGGGATCTGCCCTGGTGATCACACCTATGTGGGCCAGCAGCTCCAAATGGCTTTCAGCACATGCCTGTGGGACTTCTTCCAGCAAATACACTTCAGACTTACACAAGCAATTGTTGAAATATTTTACAAAGAGTTATTCTGGGAAGAGATGCCAGCTGTGGTTTGTTTGATAACGCTATGCCTGCTTTTCAGAGGGCATGCCTGCAGGGAAATGCTGTCTTCAGGGCTGTGGAATGGAACCTGAGAAGTGGTGTGGGTGGGGTAGGGGCACATTTCCTTTATTTTCTGAGTAACTTTTTAATGAGACATTGCTGATTAAGATATAGTCTTGGACTGAGCATTAATGTCTTACTGCTTTGTTTTGGTAGATGGGCACATCTGGGTGGGTCAGATGTGGCAACAATTGCTTGGGAGTTTGGAAACTTGGTTTTCTCCTGAAATGCATGAGAGCTGATGGCTCGCTGCTGAGGATCTTGCATCATCTCACAGCCTTCTGTGGGCATTCTGATGGGCGAGCAGGATTCTGTGAAGTACCACTGAATTATCTGCTCCTTTAATCTGTTCCAACTTGTGTTTATTCAGGGCCTTTTTTTTTCTTTCTTTTTTTTTTTTTTTTCCTCTCTCTGGTTCTGGAGAGAAAATAGCTTCAGTGATAAGACGTAGCTGGCATTTGGGGTCAGTTCTGCAATGCACCTGGGTTATTTTTCCTCTAGTGTGAATATGATCCTTCCTTTCTTCTTAGTGCAAAACGAACAAATGAGAGCAGGGCAGGCTTTCTCTTCCTGCCTGTGAGCTGCTCTCAATTGCACACTGTTGGCTGTGGGCCCCTTCGGATGTTGAGGAGAATGGAAGAGAATTATTTGTCATCTTCTGCATTGTCCAGTTATTCTAACTTGGGAATAAGGAATCGTTTTCTTATGTACGTTACTTATCTTGGGAAGTTGGCTGTAAAATAAGTCCTTTATTAAATCACTTTGTAAGAAGTGGATTTGAACTTCCTGATTTATTGTTCAGCCGGAGAATTGGTCATTGTTCAGCAGGAATTGAGGTTTGTTTAGCAGGAGAGTCAGAAATGGGGAACTCGCGCTGATGGTGACAGTTACAATCAGTCAGTTTATTGTCTGATAATGAGACAAGTCTTCGGTCTGGCCTTGGCCCCTTTACCAGATATTATTAGTTACTCAGGTTTTGGAAAAATACCCAAGTTTTTGACAAAGCTTTTTTCAAAAAAGAAGACATATTTGTGGGGGGAGGGTGTTTATCATTCCTTATACTTGCAGTACATCTGCACAAACACACAGCATCACAAGTGGGCTCTTCACCCTCTTCCCTGTATCTTTCTTGCTCCTAAGCACACTGTCCAGTTCAGTTTCTCTTTTTTTTAGTATTTTGGAAGCTGCCTTTGTAAGTGCAAACACTACTGCCAGGGATTTATTCACACTGATATTGTTATGGCATGCTTGAGTCTTATTCTGTCTAATTAAAATGCAGTGGAGGAAATCCGAGCAGTACATAGCATAAAAACAGCAGTGGGAACTAATAAATTGAGCTATACGTGCACATTAGCTGGGAAGCACTTCAGGCAGAATCGGAGGTGCCGTTTGCTTCCCTCAGTGCCATCCTGTTTGGTTCTCCTGCCCCGTGCGCGTTCTGTGCACGCTCCATCCATAGGGTCCCTGCAGCACGCTGCCCTCCAGGAGCATAAAGGCGGCCTTTGAGAGGGGCTGGCAGCAGCAGCGTGCAGCCCGGCCTGCGGAATCCTCCGGCGCTGGCGGTAAACAAGGCTGCCACCGTCCCCAGCTCCAGAGTGAGCAGCAGGCGTCGGAGAGGAGAGAGAAGCGGTGATGGCCAGCAGGTCCTGAGCCCAAGGGCAGGCCGGGCTGCTGCCTCTGCCTCAGCAGATGCGCTGGCCGGGCTGCAGCTGGAGCTCCTCAGCAGCCATTTATGAATGAGGCACCAGAAGGGGAGGAGGGGATTTCTGTTCCAAACCTGCTGGGGCCAGGTTTCATTCACACCTCACCATCCCAGAGTGACTGATGCTGTATTTTAATAACATCCTGTCCTGATTTTGAAGAACAAAATGCATTCATTTCTTTCTCTGTAGTATGCTATGTGATTTACTTCCCTTCCGCCTTCCTGCATCCCTTCAGCTGCCCCCCAGACTCCCACCCCGCACACTGTGAAGGACAGGGCTCCCAGTTGAGCTTCCTTAAAACACAGCAACAAATGGTGCAGTAGTCTGGGGCACAGGAGGAGCGAGGCAAGGGGACTGCAGCTCATAGTCCCCTCCATCTTCCTACCAGCTACTGTAGGTAGCCCATTATTTTGGGCACTTCAGACCCCTTTGTTGTAACTGCATTGAAGCGGGTGACAATGGCAGCCTTGCTTCCTATTCACAGCAAAATGAAGAGACAGGCCATTGTCTTGAGCATAATTGAGCCTCTATCAAAACAGAAACAGAAAGAGATGGACAACTCAGTTAAAGCTTCTTGTTTGAGCTAGAACAGTGGAGGCTGTTTAGGACTTGAAACCTAATTACCAACGGTAAGTTTTCTGAAGCTGCTGCTGTATCTCCTTTTAATTTGACATGCAAGTTAAACTTTTTTTGTGTGGACATGCTACAAGTAATGATGCTGCTGATAGTGACTCACCAACCACCTACCTCCCAAATTCGGTTTAAAAAACAAAAAGCCAGTCTGGCTGTACAAGAGGTCACAAGTTCTGAAATCAAAGATGTCTCCTCCATGAAGCTCACTAAGCCAATGATCTCATAAAATTCTCAAGAGCATGAATCTGGTCAGATATGTGCTGCCTTGTTGCAGTATTGTGCTCTGCCCTTTGCTTGCAAAGCTATAGCATTAGTGACTGTTCTTCCTAAGTCTTAAAACAGTCACTTTTACATTTTTACTACGAAAAGCACTTTTTGTTCGCTTGTTTTTAAGCAGCCACTCTCATGAGAATTGCTGTGATACGGAAACACACCAAAACAGCTCACCTGTGAGTTTATTTGCCTAGTCTAGATGGCAGTCTTTAGCAGTCATGTCCCCTGCGGTGTTGGTTTATTGGCCATAGGAGTGTTGATGCCAGATATTGGTAAGATGGTGGTGCAGATGTGCATCCTGAACAGCCCCATGCTCTGTTCCAATCATCATTAAGGTGAAGGATAGTGCACACTGCTGTAAAAAGAAAAAAAACCCTCTGTGTTGTTATTTCCAAAAAAAGTTGCTGTTTTGATCATCTGAGGACTTGCTAAGATTTCGTTCACTTAACCTTGTGCTGAGTGCACGATAACTTCCTAGGTGTGTGTAATGTGTGTGGAGTGGATGGGTTTTTCAACGGGGAAGATGTCACTAGCAGTGGGATCTCAAAGCTGGCTTATGAGTTCAGAAGAACTCTTTAAAAGGCTTCTTTGGCCGGATATGGGAAACTGATGAAAAGGTTGGGAAGTATGGTGAGGGAAGCTAATTTCCTGTTTTTTATGTGTCCTTTGAGAACTGTATCTAAGGGGAATGAATTGTTGGTGCGAGGAGAGTGGCTTCATCTTGCTTTTTTTCTGGTTAAAAGGTATTTCGGAATTGTGAACATGGTGAGCATTTTACCATGCGGAAATGAATGCTGTGGAGCCCCAAATGTTGATGGCTGCTGATGTGAAGCTAGGCAGATGGGCTGCTCTTCAGAGCAAATTCTGGGCAGATACTTCTGGCTCCTTCCAGAAGTGAGCAGCCATATATTTTAAAGATATAGAACAAAGTAATCTCATTCCCAAAGACCCAAATCCTTTTTGGAACTGTAGTGAAGGGCCTCTTTGTGACTCACGCCCACTAAAACAGACCCATGATTCTTGGGAGTGAGTAAGCTCAGATGACTTGGGAGGTTTGTGGGCCATGAAAGAGTGGCTAAAGGGAACTGGAGCATGACTTCAGGTTGCTCCGAAAGAGTTCCAAAGGTTGCATTCGTTTTTGTGCAAATAATGGAATATTCTGCAGAAATCAGTTTTCATGTGAGGAATTAAGTACTTGGGACAGTGTGCTTTGTGTGACCCTGGTGTGGCTCACAAGCATCTCCAAAGTCCTGCTGTAGATGTTTTGGGGAGTTTGGGGGTCTAATTTTTACTTAAGATTTCTAAAAACAGTGAAGACATTGATATGCTTAGGACATCTCTTCTGCAAGGACCTTCTCACTTTCTTTCTCTCTGTACTTCTGTATTGCTTATGTTGGTGGTGTGCTCAACTTATAAGCTATTTAGGTATGTTATGGGGTTGCTGGCTTATCCTGGGTAAGTTGAGGAGACAGATATTCTTGATACTTGAACTTGAGGTCTCTTGTGGTTCTGGCTTGGAAAAAAACAACAAAAATGCAGTTTGAGAGGTAGGTGTTCCGAGAGTTGTCCTCAGCAATACCACTGCTTGTAAATTCTTGCCTTGCTATTTTTAATATTTGGAAATGTGCAAGGCCTGTCACGGTGCCAGTTTTATAAAACTCCTGAAGAAAGTGTAGGAAAGAGCTCATCTTGCACCACATAAGTGAGCTCTTCCTGCCTTAACTGAGGTTAAGTAAGCGGATGCAGAACTGTGCCGATCGCAGGTGGATGCACTTAGCAGTGCGGAGCCGGAGAGAATTAGCTGCAGGCAGGGCTCTGTGGTTGCCCTCCAGTTCAGAGCCCTCTGCTGATGGCACTCCTTTCTGCTTCTCTGAACTCTGCCTCATTGCACATTAGGGACTACACTTTGGGAAGGGAAGTGGGGAGGGTTGTGTTGGTTGCTTTGCAGTTTCAGACATGTTCTTTGGGGGTTTTGTAAGCTATTTAGAGAAACTGAGCTGAAACAAAAAAAGGAAAATACCTCTTAGTTTTTTTCATATTTTTCATATTTTTCATATTAATATTTTATTAGACAAACAATTGTTGTGTATTTTAGTTATTTGGAAAATGTATACTTCATTTTGTGGTTATCTTTCCTTGAAATTAAATTCATTTGTTGGCCACGGTAGTCTGAAAGAATGCTCAAAGGAGATGGGGGAAATCCCAGATTTTCTAATCTTTCTTTATAATCTAGTATGAGCTAATCCTCTATTCTGTGCTTGCTAGGTAATTTCCATTTGAGGAACTGAAGCATAAGAAAAAGATTGAAAGTGAGCCTGAGAGATGGGTCATGGGCTGGTCCCTGTCAGAGACAGAGCACACAGTGGGGGCCGTGCTGGCTGTGAGCTGAGCCCTGTGTCCATCCGTGGAACTCTGACCTCATTAAAACTGTGTGTAAACTACTGGCTTGCATGCAGTTGTCAGTTCACCCATTGAGGAAAAAGATACTCTTTAGGACATCTTGTCTGCATTTTATTTTAAAACACTGCTGTGATCTTTGTGTATTTTTTCCCCCTGCAGCATACTCACTTACTGCAGTGCGTCCAGCCCAGCTTGGTTTTTTGACCATAAAGAACATTTTATTTGCATCTCTGCTCATCTCACCAACTTGCTGTAGCACAGAACCTTCTGCATGGCACCCATTTGCTCTCGCTCATGTATGTTTGGAGCAGAGATTTTGCGTGTGTTCCAGCAGCTGGGCTGATAAATGAGGTGTTGCTGGATGCTATCGTTATTGATTGTTTAGGGTTCTAGTTGTTTCTAAGCTAGTGCAGACAGTTTTTAATTGCCAGCGACTTGAACACATTTTTGAAAGCAAATTAGAATACCAAAACAAAACGTGTCCCTTCTGTGTTTCTTCATGCTGGAATCTGTGCCTTGGAGGTAACTACAAATTAACTGTTCTCCTTTATGGGCTTTCTACACAGCTGTATTTTTTAGCCAGCAACGCCTGTGTGGGTGCAACTGGTCAAACAGAACCAAAATACAAGTGAGAACTGGCTACCATTGTGCTCAAGGGTTCCTTGTAGACAGGTAACCATCTATCTATCTATAAATATATGCAACTTGTATTTTACCAGCTGATCTAGAGGGCTTTTGGAAATGACTCTGGATATAGTTAGATGTTTTTGTGAGGGGTCAAAACTACAATGCAGACCAGGTTGCAATTGCTCTTATGGTTCTGTTGTCCATTTTTCTTATTTTGCTTGTTAGACTTTTGTGACTTGTCTTTGTGCCCCCACGTTCTCTATGGAAAAAAAAAATTAAGCTTAGACATGGCTCAGAATTGTAATTGCTCACCATTGAGAGTGATCTGTTTGGGTAAAACTGACCCTGTCCATGGTAACCTTGCAGTTTGTCCTTCTCAAATTGTTATAGTTGTGTGCTGGGGATTTGACGTCTCATGGTCAGGGGTGCGGTGCTTATCGTGATTTGAGCAGCCTGACTCCACAAGAAGACTAAACTCCATGGAGTGGAGTCCTGGAAAAGGCAATGCAGAGTGCTCCAGCAACCTTGGATGGTGCTGTTCACATAGCTCTTCAGTACTGTTTAGGTATTTGCTCCTGTAGAACAATCTTGAAGCAGTTCTGTTTAAAAGTAAGTGAATTTTGTTTTCACCAAAAGTTTATGGCACTCTTGTCTCCCTTGTCTCCTTCCTTCTCAGTCCAAACACACAGATGACGACTAGCAGCTTTGCCTGTCTGTGTGCTTGTCGGTGGCCTGGTTCTTTGGGTGCAAGGTATCTTCATGTTTCAGTTCTCCAGATACAGGGTGGATGACAGGATCCTAGATATTTGCTTTTTGGTGCAGAAACAGAGGCCAGTAGATAGAAAACTAAATGTTATATACTGAGCCCTTGATGATGCTGCTGTTCATAAATTGGGAACCAAGCAACACGCGTGTGGAAGTTCTCTGGCTTTCTCCTAGCATATGAGAGTACTGAATGTACTGTATCAAATTATTACATGCTGTTTTCCTTCCATTGCCATCTGTTATCTCTCTTCTGGTCCTTATCTTTAACTCTGCAAATCCTTTTAGAATTTACTTGAAAATACCAGAGGGGAGAAGGTGGCTCTTAGGTAATGTTTTTATTCATGCAGTGCTTGTTTTTAAGTGCACCACCCTCTTTATTTTATACCCATATCTTTCTGTGTATTTTGGGTGCAAGAGCAGTGTGATCTAACTTTCTGGCTGCATTAATATTGCGTACCTTAGATCAAAATAATAGGTTCCGTGAGCTTGTTTCTTCCTCAGAATCAAAAATAGGCGATACTGTATGTGCCAGCCTTTTCCAACTGATTAATGTGTAGTATAAAAGCAGTTTGTTTCCATGGTCATAGAAAGCTTTAATTCCCGATCTTAAACTTTATTAGAAACTCTCAGAGTGAAGCACTTGCTACCCCTAATACTTGAGAACACGAGTGTGGCTGTTCACCAGAACCTGGTTCTGTTCAGTGTGCCTGTAGTTGAGCTAATGCCGTGTGCTTGCTGCTATTGTAGGGATTTAATTTGAGCTTGGAAGGGCCCTGTGAGTTTCCAGAATTGTCTCTGTGTATTACACTAATGCTCAGTTCATTTTGAAATATTTTTGCAGTAAAGTCTTGTGATCCGGTGAATAAGGGGGAATAAGAGGAAAGCGTGCAGCAAGGTGCTAACAGAGTTTGTGGTGTTCAGGATGAGAGCGCGCAGAGTTCATGTTAAGAGCATTCAGGTCCTTCAGTTATGTGCTTCGATTTGTTTTTAGGATGAGCAGCAATCATCTTGAAATGTTGCAAGTTCTTAGGGCTGCAGAGCTAAAAAGTTAGGAAGTTCCAGAACAGGGTATCAGAAGGATGAGAGGATGGGAAAGTGCATTCCCCCTTGCTTTTGTAAATCAGTATCCTTTGTTGTACTTGCAGCTCTCAAAATGAAGGCAGTCAAATGATAGCTGAATATGATACTGTTGTTTGATTTATATGAATTTTGCTTTGAGCTGAGTTCTGGCAGCTTTGCTGAGTGGGAAGCTGATATGTTTGGCCTCTGTGCTGGCTGTGTGGGCTGTCATTAGGAGGTGTTTTGTAGAAGTTGCTGTATCTTACCTTCTCACTCTGTTATAAAGCTTCGGCAGGCGGTCTCCTCTCCCTGACTGGCACTGTGTCTGTTGGGTTGAAATAATTTTGAACCCCTGAGGCTGCCAGGCTGGTTCTGCAGCAGGCTAGGAGCTGCTGTGCTGCCTTTCTGGTTTTGTACCCCAAGTGTTTTATTAGTGAGGTACCTGTCTCTCAAGAAGAGCATCTCATTATCTAATTATGAAACACTACCTTGCATTGCAAAACAGTGTTTCCACATTTGGACAAACCAAAGCACATGCTCATCAACCCTTTTAGGATAAACATTTTGTATTGCTATTGGAAATCTTCAATAAAGCTAGACTGCAGTTGTGAAGAAAAATGCAGTTGTGAAGAGAATGTCAGGACCGTGAAGGGAGGACAAAGCTGCTCCATCAGGTAGCACTGTGCTTGATGGCGAACAGAGAGAAACTCTGACATGGCGCGTTAACTGCTCCTCCTACAAGATCACAGCAACATTGCAGGGTAACAAATTAGCTCTGAAGTAGTTAAACTAAAAGCGAAGTTAAAAAAAAAAAAAAAAAAAAAAAAAAGGAGAATGCATTCATTTTCTGGCAATCCACTTGTGCATGTGAGCTAAAGACACGCTTCATGGTGACCATCCTGCTGGTCATGCAGATACGTGTTTGTCATTGCTGCTGAACGACTGCGCTGTGCTTACAGAGCAAAAATATACTTGTGCTCTCCATAAAAACAACAGAGCCTTCCTTCTAAATTACCTTCATGTGCAGAGGAATTTTAACTTGCGTGGCCATGAAATTCTCTTTAGGCAGACATTCATTGTGGAGGCCTTCAAAACATCAAGGCAGAAATGAATTGAAAAGCAGCTAGCAGATAAGCATTGCAAATTTACAGATACTTATCTGAATCTTTTTGATTTAGAAATTGGGTTTGGGAATCTTGAGGGAGCCTGTTCTCACGAAATGAGGCCTGGTAAAGCCCAGATCTGTGGAGGAGTTCAGCCTTTCATTTAAAGGATCGAAGCCCTGTCCTGAGGTGGTCTAAGATGTGCCTAGCATCTGAGAATTGTTAGGGATTTTGAGATTTGGTTTTGAAATTGAATGTTTTGTTAAATAAATATTTCTCTTACTGTGCTCATGATTTTCATGCATGTATTTTAAAGTGTAAGATGTTAAAAAAAAAAAAAGCAAAAAGCAAGAAGAAAAAGCGGTAGGATCGGTTAAAAATACAGAGATCTGCTTAGTTATTAGAACTGATTTTTTGAGGTTTTCTTTGTCAACCCTTTCAAGTGCAGTCAGTCTTATTCCAAAGCACTTTCACAAAATGTATCAGGAATAGATCAAAATATTTCTCTCCATGCACACCTATACCTTTATTCATTTGATAGCTATAGCCCCTAAGGTATAAAGCATTTATACTCTGCGGGTTTTCCCAGTTTGCCGGGCAGTGCTGGCAACTGAAGCCCTAGTCTTCAAGTGATATTTGGAGATTGCATGGCTAGTAAATGGGCACATCACTTGTGAAATAACCTTATTTAATTTGGGGTCATTTGTATTAAATGAAGAAAGCCCCCAGTAGATCCTGGTATCGTATGCTGAGGGTCTCCTGCACTCTCTCTGCTCCCAGCACCATCACAGAGCCCGGCTGGGACTTGTTATGGCAGAGGCTGCTGGAAGCACTTCTGGGATGAACTTGTGGAGCAGTTTTGAACTTATCTGCACAGCCCATTGAGAAACCTTGCTTATATCTTAACTTTTTCACACACAGTAATGTATACACGATGATGTTGTGTCTGTCAGTATGTCTGCGTATGCACTAACTTTAACCAGAGTTACCTGAAAAATGCATGGAATCATTGTAACCCCAAAACAAGCTCTTACAAACATAGATTGTGGAAACATGTTAGTACTCAGTAGATGGGTGGTGTTTTAAATCTCTCTACAAATTATCAGTAATGAGTCTGAAGTTAAAAATAGACATTTATGTGTAGGGAGCCAGGGGGAACTACTTCTGACCAAAAAAATCTTAAAAAAGTGCTTTCATGGAGCAGTTCGTTATTCTTTTCTCATGATGCAGTCAGGTTTGGTTGGGTCTCTGTTGGGTGACTTGGGGTGGCCATGAGCTGTACTGTCAGGATCTGTGGAGCCCAGAGGGGTGCTGGGGTGCCTGGGCTGCTGAGAGAATGCTCTGTAATGTCTCCACACGTGTTTTTACAAGTGAGACTGGGAAGGGTCAGCAATTAGTGGTTTTGCTCCGCTACTTTTCTTGTTTTATACTTTATAGAAAAGCGAGGCAATGTCTCCATCTGCAGAAACGTCTTAAAGAGTTTTTTGACCTTACATTTTTTATTCTTCATTCTGTTCTGTTTTCCCCTTGAGTTTCAAAGCAAGGATTTTGAGTAAATTTGTTAAAAACTGGAGGTTAACTGCTGTGGCCATCACCTGTCTGCTGCTTCCTTAGTCCCTTGTGGTCCATGTTTTGAAGTGTGGTTCAGATCAGTTCACCTGCACTGCTGCATTTGTTGCAGTCTTTCTGATGCCCTTCAGAAACCAAAGCAAATAACCGGAGCAATGGCAGACTGCTGTGTAGCTCTGCCCTTGTGCACGGCCACGCTTACACTGTCACTTTCTTCGATCTTCTGTTGTAAAAAACAGACTGTGAGATCTCATCTATCCAGCTTGTGCTGCTGGATTTGCTTCACGCAGAGTAATACAGTATTATACATCAGTACCGTGCTAAACCTTTGGCTCTGGGAGCTGGTGTTACCCTGCTGCAGAGCTGGGTGCTCTCACTGCTCAGCCTTGTCGTGGTGTGAGCGCTTCCATGTGCGAGTGGTAGCGTGTGTGGGACTGATTTCAGTGTGGGATGATCTCAGTGTGCGCTGCTGTGAAGGTGGGTCACAGCTGGGGGTCTGGGAGAGGCCATGGCCGGGAATGGCGCTGGGTCTGCGCTCAGAGCTGCGCTCGATGCCCGCCGGAGCCGCCCGCAGTGTGAGGGGCGGGCAGGACTGCGGGCTGCCGGGGAGCACCATCACCCTTTGATGTTGGCGGGGCGGGTTGTTTTCTAATTCCTGACACGGAGGAGGAAGGTGAATCAGTAAGTGAATTACAGCTCTCGGCTTTCTCAACTCAAACGGACGATTATTTCAAAACACCTCCCGGGCAGAGGAGGTCTCTGTTGTTTTCTCTCCGGCCCCGCACGGAGACCTTCCCGCCCTGCAGCTCGGTGGCGGAGCGCTGTGCCCGGCTGGGGGTGCGCGGGCCCCATTGGCCCCGCAGCCCCGCTGGCCTCCGGCCGGGCCCTGTGGGACGCAGCTCCGTGTGAGGTCGGCGAGGAGCCGGAGGGGCTCGCTAACGAGGGCTTGTTTGTTTGTTTGCGTCGCTGTGCAGCAGGAACCCCGGCGGCGGCCGCCTGGGGCGGAGGTGTGAGGGAAGCCGAGGGGAGCGGCGCCCGCCCAGCGCCCCGCGCCCTGAAAGCGGCCTTTGTGTGCATCCCCCCCCCCGGGCCCAAGCGTTACACAATCTCGCTATTGTGTGCCTGGGAAAGGCTACGGCATCCTATTGCAATTATTTAGGAAAGAAAATATTTGATGTTTTTTTGTGGAAGGTGGGCGGGGAAGCTGGATTTACCTCTCTCGTTGTTTTGAAGTCTTCTTTCTTCCTTTTGTTCTTCCCCTCCTCAATTTGAGCAGCGCAGTCCCTGTTGTGGTGAAGGTCCTGCTACTGAAACACGCACGCTGCTTCTGCAAATCTTCATTTGGAGTCATAAATGAATACACCCAACTCTGCTTTAAGAGCTTGGTTCTGGCCCTTCATGCTTTTTGCCTCATATGTTTTGTAGTAGCGTTTAGAAATGTTGGGTCCCACTCCGCTTTCCCTGCAACCATGGCTGTAGTGAGAAAAAGAGCTTGTGGGGGTCCCTATTTGTTGCCTTTGATCTGTCTGTAGGACTGTCCAGTGATTCCTTGCCTCCAGTGTGCAGTGGAGGAGTCCCGCTGCACCATTGCTCCTCTGGTCCCTCTCCTGGAGTCACGTTTCGGTAGATGCCTGTAGGTGGTGGTTCATTGGGTGAAAATTTAGGCAGGCTCATCATGAGCTGTGGTGGTCAGCTGGAACACTTAGGAGAGTTCCGTAGTCTTGAAGCTGAAGTGAATGCCAAGGCAAACCTCATCAGGGTACCTGGATTGGTAATTCTTTGAAAGTTTGTATCAGATCAGGGGATAAATCTTTGCCCCTTTTGCCAAAAGAGCTGAGAAGTGCCATCTTAGTGGAAAATGGGGTTACTACGTGATTTTTCCAACTCCGTTCTTACTGCAAGGAATGCACAGCTGCCACAATGAATCTTACTGCGGTTGTTTTGGTGAGACGTGGTTGAATGAGTGCTCCTGTGGCTGGTGAAAACACTGTTTTGTACAGAATGATTTGTAAAGCATTCTGAAAAGTACGTGATAACAGAAGAGTTTGTTTTAGGTCCTGCTTAGTGACAGCAGCCTGCTGAGCTGAAGTTAGGAAAAGCTTCCTGATCCAGGGACTCGTGTGCTCTGAGCATGACCTATTCCCGTGTGATAATAGCAGTGTGTTTGGCCTGCTGCAGATCAGGTGCACTCAGCTGTACCTGTGTCATCCTCCGTGCATGTGGGGCTTACCGTGTTAACCCAACTGACATGCTGGTGAGAACAGATTATGTGTTTTTGAGTGATTTCTCACATGGTAGCACGGCAACTTTTATTGCTGAGATCATGGTTGCCAGAAAACACCCACTATGAAATGCCGTATTCTAAACCACACAAGGTAAGCAAAACAAAATCTCACTTTGCTATTTGCTTAATTTCACTAGGCCTTTTTGTCTTCCTTGTTATTGTCTGGAAGTTGAAGCTAGAGCAGTTCTACAGCATTTCTACTTCATTTGCACATAAAAGCTCTCAGTTTCTTTATGTCTAAGGGAGCACAGTCTGAATTACTGTCTTAGTAAAATGTGCTGGAGTAGTTTAAGCAATATGTATTAAAACTGAAACTATTAAGGCACAGTTTTAAATATAGTTCTGTGGTTTTGAGGATAGTTACAAAAGTAAAAGCATGCACATTGAATGTCTTGAAATACCTGCAATTTTTAAAACCAGAGGTAGTGATATCATAATGTGTAAGAGGATGATTGGACTGGTGATGCAGTGTGTGAGTTTAGGTATGGCTCACATTATATTGGCTTGAGTTGGTAATAGCTCAAGGTTGTACGATGCTCTGTGCAGAAGGGGCACTCTGCAAGCTTTCCTTCCCAGTATGTGTGCAGGTAACAGTGCAGCCTGCCTGGAAGTTGCACTCACTGCTGGCTGCGGTGTTCACAGGTGGCCAAGCTACAGGGTTTGTAGAATAGCCAACCTTTGGGGTTGTGCTTTTTTCCATTAGACATAGTCTGTGCAAGATGTTCTAAAAATGCGGTGCTGGAAGAAGTGTGCAGAAAATCCATTATGTAAATATGGGAACAAGCTTTCCAGGCAACACTGTATTTGCTTAATTGATTTTGTGTAAATCGTTGATAAAGATATTTTTGAATTGCAGATACTGTGCTTATGTTTTGAGAGATGAATAGGTGAGTGCTGTGTGAGAGACAAGTTACTGTCCACGCTGTGTCTGTAATGTTAGTTCACGCTGAGCTCGAGTTCATATTCTTGTACTTGAAACTGATCTGTCTGGTTGGTGTGTGTTTCTGTGCACATGAATAATTCATCCATGCATGTTTGTATTTATGTGTGTAAACACATCCTAGTGCCTGCCTGTATGCTAAGTGGAAAACCTACCCTTCAGTGGGCATACATGAGGCAGAGCAGCCCACTTCTCTGGTTATTTTTCCAAGGCCTCGTTGTGGACCAGATAGATTTTCCTACAGTTGTATGTGCCATAAGACAGTATTTTTCAAAATGGTGGAGATATTGAGTGACTGTCACTCTGTGCTTTCCTAAAATTACTCAAGAAATGAAAGTTCCTTGGTGTTGGCTTTCAGACGTCGGAGCAGAAGGGCAGTGTGGTGGGCCGTGGGATGCTGCATGCAGAGCAGGGTCCGGCACTGCAGGGCTGTGCAATGCAGCTCAGTGCTCCTTAGGGCTGGGGCAGCAGCCTGGTGCTCACTGCTCTCATCACTCTGTGGTGCCAGCACGCTCTTTGTGTGCGTGTTGTGTATGCATGCATAATTATGTGTGTGAACAGGTGTTGTTAGCATAGTCTCTGTTGTTATGTTGCATATGGTTTCCATTTTCCAGTCTTCAGATCCTTTCTGCAACAAATCTTTTGGAGTTTTGCTTTAACTCTTGCTGCGTTGTCACACAGCTCTGACTCCTGCCTGGCCTCCTAGTGCTGTTATCATCTCCCATCTCAGAAGACAGTCTGAAAGCAGTGGGCCTCTCCATTCTCCCCGTGCCCTGTGTCCAGGAGCCCTGAGGAGCAAGGTGGCCCCAGCCTGCGCAGTGCTGCGCTGCTGAGCTGCTCCTGGCCCTCCTGCGGATCTGTGGGAGGTCTGGAGGTCCCGAAAGGGGAAGCTGAACTGCAAGCACCCAGCTGAATAATAAAATGATGTCACTGCTGGCCAATCAGGAGGGGTGATGTCACATGCCTGGCAGCCCCCGTGTCCGCACAACAAGAGGAGCAGCCCCTGCTCTCCTGTTGTCCCTTTGTCACCACCAGGAACTGCTCGGGACAGAGCCTTTTGAAGTGTATTATTTGAGAGTTAAATGTGCGTGGAACACGATTCATCAATCCTGCAGTTCCTGGGATTGAGAAGTTTCCCAAGGCTGCAGAACTGTGTGGGAGCTTTTACAGCTCGTTAATGAAGCACGCGAAGAGCAGGCAAACGGATCTGTTCGTACTGTTCTTACAGTACTTGTTGTTCAGCCCTGTGTGCTGAGTAAAGTCTGTGTTGGAGTGTGGCTTCTACTTCTAATGTGTATGATAAACCATTCTTGTTTGCTTAGATTCTAGTACGTAGCACAAAGCTCATTTATTTCTGTGGTTAGTAAATCCCATAGATGAGCTTTGCGTCTACATCCACTATTATGTTTCCTCCTACCCAGTTAGGAGAAGATGAGTGGAACGCCTTGGTGGCTCAGGCTGTTGGAGGCTGGAAGAGCTGTTTGTTATTTTTAATTGAATCTTAGTTGCTTTTCAAGCTGGAAAGCTGAGGCACCCTTTCTGACCCTCAAAATAATGACTGTATGTACAGTTGGAGGCAGATTAAAAAGAAAGAGAAGAAATATTATGTTGTTTTAGGACATTATCGGCACCAGTTAGACAAGAAAGATAAAAGCAAACACATGAAAAAAATAGATAGGACAAAATTCTGTCTTAGAGAACAAGCAGGGTCCTGCTGCAGCATCCCCTTACTACTCCTTCTAGTATTACAAGCCCACGCTCTAAAGAAGCTGTTTCCACATTGTTTCCCTGGCCAGGACAGGCAGTCGTGTTGTGCCGTTAGGGTTGTGAATCTTGGGGAAGCAGCTTTGGGGAGATGCCTACAAAGATGAGTTGTCCAGAGCCAGTGATTCCTTCAGACTGTGTACTGATTTCATGCTTTTGGATTAGGAATTTTCAGTGAGACCAGAAATGGTGAGGAGAGGGGATGGAGGAGGGCTTTGTTTGTGTCTGGGACAAGGAGAAGTTATGTCAGATTGATGGTTCCATGTTTTTAGCAGTAGGTCATTTGCTCTGGTCCAACTACTGAAACTTTTCTCATATTTGAGCTACGTTGGGTGTATGTGACACATACAGGAGATGTTTGATCAGCTTTAAAGGCTGGATTCCTAAGATGCTTGTTAGAATGAGAGTCAAGCAAGACCCAGGAAGCAGCTGGGACAAAAGGTTTCATTAAGAGCTTGCACTAGATTGCTTTCGTGAGGGGTGAGAGGTAGGAGGAGGCGAGTTGTCTTCCAAAGTGAGGAAACTGCAGAATGAAAGGCTGCGAGCGGCTGCTTCCCCTGACCTCTGGCAGCCGGATCATAAATTGGATTTGCTGCAGGCAGGAAGCTGAGCAGCAGAGCAGCCCATGTGTTCTCTGGTGCTTGTGGAAGCCGCTCACATCACGACCCAAATTAAAGGTGTTTGTTTTCATAGTACAATATAGAAGTGATTTAATGTTTTGTAATTGCTTTCTGGGAGGAACAAAAAAATAAGTTTATGCATTTATGTGAGCCACTGAAAGATGTAATTCATCTCTGAACAGTCAGAGTATTTTTGAAAAGTATGCAGCAGCTTCAGATAGCTGGATTATTAAGAAACCACACTGGTACTATAAATTAAATGTTATTTTGGAGTTTGTTCTTTTCTTCACTGCCAGGTGCATGGGAAACTTGTGCATCTTTGGACCAGGGGGTCATTTCTGTACTGTTGTTCTTATCTTGTAAAGAATCCTACTGTAACGGCAATTATTTACATCAGAGTGCATTAGGAAAATAATGAAAGTAACTGTTCTCATTGAAAGCCGTCTTGGTGGCTTAGCAGCACTGATGCTGAAGGCAAAAAGAGTGCTGTATTTTACAACCAAAAACATGTTTTGGAATGGGTTTAAAACACCTGAAGAGACCATAAACATCTCAGGCTGCAACTGGCAGATGCTGCCGCTGCTGTGTGCGAGTGTGCAGCTACAGAGCCTGCATTTCCCCTTGTTATGGAGCTGAAATGAGCCAAAGGCATGTTAAATTCCATGGGAGCTTGGGTGGGCAGGGTGCTCTGAGAGCAGCCATCACCATGGTGGTTTCAGCTGTGTTCTTTGAGCTCTTGGCAGCTCTGGGTGCTTGAGGGCTTCACTGATGAAGGTGAAGCCCAAACTGGTTTGATTCCCATTTGAGCAGAGGAGCTGCACTTTTCTGTACTGGACTGCTGCTCTTTGTAGTATGTTGTTGAAAAATAGCAGCTAGTTTTGTTTTCGTTTTTTTAAATCTTAATTTATAGAGCATCTCTTATACGTAGTTTCCTAGAGGAGTACTTTTTACTTGAAAGCAAAACCAGTACAGCTCAAGTGTTTCCATTTATAGCGTATCTAATTCTGGGAAAGTCTGATATAGCTGAATTGAAAACTGAAGACTAGACATAACCGTCTTTTTTTTCCCACTTGAGTGCTACTTCAAGTTATTCCTGATGAACTGCGGCGGCAAATTTTGCACTGTAATGGAAGTTGGAGATCTTTGTGGGGCTGTTTTTACCAATGCAAAGACTGCAGATAGGGCTATTTGATAAAGCAGGATACAGAACTCGCTGGTGAGTGTGCCCTAGTGAGTGCATGTGGATCTGTGCTCCTTTCTTGTTTTTGGGTGTAGGCACTCAAGTTCAGCAATTGTTTTGGCTTTTTGTGGTATATGGAAATAATCATCTTAAATAGGAAATGGGTTATGTGTAAAGTAGAACTGCACACACTGAGCTTGTAGCGGGGTCCTGTATTAGTTTTGTGTTAGATTTGCAAGTAGTGGAAGTTGGCATTGAGAGAAGGGCTGCCAGGCCACGTATGGATGCTAGGCTGGATTCATCAAAGAGTTTCTGACTTGTGCTGGCTTGCTGGGTCTCCTGGTGTTCCCTTCAGTTCAGTGCAGCGAAGATCTCTCACTGCAGCACTGAGGGTTGAGGATGCCGTGGTTACTCAGCTGGTCAGCAGGAGAACTTCCTGCTGATGGCTTGGGCATCCTTGCTCTTCAGCTAGTACGCTGTGTGTTGAGCATTCCCTTCTGTGCTCTGGTAGAAGAACGGCTGGTGAGATTTCTCCTTTTAGAACGTGGGCTGCCGTTGTTGCAGTGGCCAGATATAAGAGCCGGGCAGCTGGCCGGAGGCAGCAGAAAACAGTGGCTGAGGTTGGTGCCGGAGGTTATATCACATAGCCTCTCTTCTCATCAGTCTTCTAGGTTATTGCATGAGCTTTAATTTTACAGGCCAGTAATTTGACCAAAGCTGTATTCTGAGGTTGGACTTCACTTTTGAGTAAGCTGATATTAAGTTTAAATTGATAGACAGAGTTACCAAAACGGCTTGGATGTTTGTGCTTTTTGCTGTTTCCTTCCTCTTTCCTACTTCTGTTCCTGGCAGCTGTGAGGACAGTCCTCTGGACGTCTCCACGAGTGGCACAGCTGATCCATTCCCAGCCCATGGTGGGATGGCTCGGCTGCGTTCCCTGCTGTGCTGTGCACCATTCTGGGTTGCCTTGGGTCACGCAGAGAGCAAGACAGGACAGGACAGGATTTGCTGGTTATATGGTCCAGGGCTCATAGCTGGAGTTGATGTTGGTTTTCAGGTCCCTGAGAGTGCTTTGTGGTGTTGGTGCTGCCTGATACCGCTCAGGGATCCTTTATAACTTTATGTTTGTTTATATATTAACTCCATCTTTTTGTGAGCTGCTGGTGGTTGGTTTCTTGTCTCCCAACCTCACCAACGTATCTTCCCCTACTCCTGCATTTTTTTTCTTTCTTCCATTTTACTTCTTTGAGTGCTGTGCAAATAGATAATTAGAGAGTCTCCTTCAAAGCAGATGGCCAGCAGGCAGGTTGTTTTGGATCTGCATGCTTTTTTGTAGCTGCGTCTCATGCTGGTAGTGCTCTCTGAGCTGCTGGCATGTGGAGGGAAGATGACTGCTCTCATCTGGTTCCTGTTTCCGATGTCCGTGTAGTGGAGACTTGTGTTTCTCTTTACAAATAATAGCTGTCAGAATTCCCTGAAATTTCACATGTATTTCTTAACTCAGAATCTTTAGATCAAGCAATAAGGTGTTGAGAAACATGAGTTACTAATGGGAATGCCAAGTGTAATGCCAGCGAGTGAGAAGCAGGGATGAAATGTCACTGAGGAGAAAATGCGGGGTCTAAAGGTAGCAAAACAATTTTTTAAGGAAACACTATTTCAAAGGCTGAGGTTTTTTTGAAAACAATTTGGTGCCAAAAGCTTAACCTGTTTTTCATAAACATGGTTGCTGTTTGGAGCCAAAACAAACAGTTAAGGTCCTTAAGTGAACCGAAGTGAGGAATCATAGCTGCCCTCGCACAGATGCTGTGAGCATGGCAAAGCAGGGGGGCTCAGAGTGCAGGGCTTTGCAGCCACTGCTTCCTCAGCACTGCAGTTCCTGGAGCTGCATAAGGAAGATGCTTTGCAGTGAGATCTCAGGGGGTGCACACTCTGTCCTAGGCACCAAGGTGGCCCTCACTTGGTACAGGCTCCTGTGTTGAGAATTTGTAGGGAGCAGTTAAATCTGTGGGATGGATCTGTGGAACTGGGAGACTCTCAGGGGTCTGTTGGGGTCTCGGGCAAGTTGTTCTGTTGTGCTTTGCTCTGTTCCAGAAAGCAGAGGGCTTTCAATTACGAGCAAAATCCCTCACGGACTGAATTTCTGAGGGACACTGTGGTCGTGTTGTTGGATTTACCTGTGTGCTCCTTCCTTGGCAGGGTAGGGAGGCAAGCAGTGAAGGTCACAGTCTAGAGAAAGCCGTGAGAGTACTGTTCTCTTATATGTTCCTTTAGTCATCAGCATGGAGAGACGGGTGAGGATTACTTACAGCCCCAGAGTGAAACAGTTTCAAGTTAGCTTTAAATTTACCTCTATGAACAAAGGAAGGATGATTCGTGGTTTTTTTTCCCCTTTTTTTCCCACTGTGTCTTCGAGGGAAGTGTCAAACTGTTATTTATGAGCTGTTGCAGATATTGGACTTCTGCATGACATCTTCACCTCATAAATGCCTTGTTGGAAGAAGAGGAATAGCTGGCACTGCTATTTTCCAGTTCTCCAGCTCCCACAGTTGGACCCTGCTTATCTGACGTTGCCGTGGGCAGCCTGGAGGTTCTCTCTGGATGAACTTAGGGAGAGTTCTGTGACACAGATGAGCTGGATGTGTGCTCAACTCACTATAAACAAAATATTTGTCCTTAAATATTAACCGAAAAGGAAATGAAGCAAGGAAATGTTAGTGATACTCCTTAAGGAATGTCAGTAACAATATTAGTGTTGATTCTTTAAAACAAAACAAAATAACCCACCAAACCCCAGTACGACACAACATCATCTCTGCCTGTTGAAATGCTGTGTTGTTTTCTTAGCAGATGCAGTCTTCACCCACACCAGTGAATTCCTTTACAGTGGGTGTACCTGCTGGTTTTTGGTACAGCACTACTTTGGCATGTTAGAAATAGGCCTTTTCCTCAACACTTAGGATCTAAATCATAAATTCAGTGTAAAGCTCTGTGGAAAACAGACTGAGGAACCACTCTGAGAAGGATTTATCAGCAGCAAATGCACTGAGCTCTGAGTACGGGGTCGTATTGCAGCCCCAGACTTTCTGATCCTGCAGATCCTTACGTGCAATGTACAGTGAACTTCAGTGCCTTCAGCATCTTTCTATCCTGTGACGTTTTTACTGCATTTGTACACATGCAAGTGTGGCAGCTTCGCAGCTTTGTCAGGCAGGAAGGCATCTTGCTGTATGGGCTGCTTTGGTCTCTTTACGTCAGAAAATAAGTGTGGTTTGTGTAATGAACTGTGCCTGTTTTAGATCTGTGACTTGTTTCTGTGCAAAATGGGGACTGGCTTTATTTGCTGGTGGTTGGTTAAGCACGGAATGTCAAGCTGGGACAGCCAGAGTGAGGAAGTCTCTTCTCCAGATATCCTTCCCTAATTCTTGGCATTTAGTGCAGTATAAGGGACTGCATCAACAAGCGACACTTTTTCCTTGCTTATTTTTACACCCTATAACCATTGTAAACAAGCAGCCATGTTTCCCCATAGGTTCCCCTTGCTGATGATGTGGGTGCGTTGTTGCTTTGGGCACCATTTGCTGAGAATGGTGGACTGGGGGTTGCCAGTGTTTGGCTGTGATTGTGCACTGAGCTAAACCAAAATGGACCTTTGGCAGCCGCCCTTGTGTGGAGGTGGGCACGTTCCTGTTCAGCTGCGAGTTTCTGTTAAAATTCAAATGCTGAACTTCTTCATTAAAGAGAGCTTGCCCCTCTTCCTGCGACTTCAGCTAGTGTGGGAGCACTGCTGACAAGGCAGGCTCTATATGTATGTTGTGAAGGCATTTGCAGTGTCGGATTCCTCTGTCTGGTAGGTGGATGTAGGCTTTTTCTTAGTGAAATTGGACCTGGTTTTGTTCTCGTTTCAGCTGCAGTAGCCAAATGACAGAATCTTTCTTAATAGCTTCAGCAGGGAGGAATCAGATGGCAGTGTTAGCGAGAGCAGTGATTTAATAACTACTTAACCCTACAGGAGAATAAACCTTGATTAATGCAGACGAATTTAAAATATTTAGAGGCACTTGAAGCTTTTAACTGGCTGTTGTATGAGTAAATGAGTGGCAGTTAGGGCAGGATCAGAAAGCATCACGTGCCTCCTGATCGGTCACCCTGCAGCCAACAGATGCTGCCCTGGTTGCAGAGGTAGAGCCCCGTGGAGGGGCACGAGGCTCTTGGGCAGAGCACAGGAAAATTCCTGACATATTTCACAGCTTCTTTGGAAAGCAGCTTTGTGTGTTTGTTATCACTTGGTTTGGGAAGTAGAAGTCGGGCTTTGTGGCATACAGAACCAGATGATGAGCTGGTCTTCTGCACTTACAGCTATAGTAAATTGGGATTTGTATTTGTCTAAAAGTAAGGAGGGGCTGCTTGCTCTGTTTTGGGATTTTGGCACATGTTACCAAAATATTTACAGTGCAATCGCATGGATTCTTTCATCGTGAAAGTGGGAAATAAAAGCATATTTGTTCCTATATGTAAATGCTCTTCCCCTCCACCCCCCCCAAAAAAAAACCCACAGAAAAAAGTTTGCTTTGTAAATCCAGTCTGCTTTGCTCCTCAGAGTGAATGTCTGTGATCTGCAGCTGAGGAAGGCGCACACACTTGCAGATTATCATGGTAGCAAATAGAGGGGGATGTGAGCTCTCCCTCAGTGCTCGTGGGGTTTGTTAAGGCAAGTACCCCGTGCAGCACTTCAGCGACCTTCTTAGGAAATGCCGTTCGTGCCGGAGCGCATAACCTTCCTCCGGCCCCTTCCCCAGCATAGGAGGGGCTGCGGGATACAAAGGAGCCTGGGAAAGGGAACGCGAATTCTTCGGTACAAAGGAAGCTCAGAGTCCCATGGCATAGACATAGGTCTCTCTGTCTTTCCCCTTGAAAATGTTTTTCTTTGCCCTGTAATCAGTGAATTTTTTCCTTATTAATTTTACTTTGGGTGGAGGGAAAAGGGAAAGATCTATTGTTCGGCTGGAAGTCGCTGCCGGGGGCACAATTGGGCTATTGTTGGGCTGTAATTCTAGTCTGGGCTCCAGGGAGGTGGAGAGGAAGAAGAGGAATATGAAGAAAAACAAGTATTAAACAAGTATTAACTCTGTGATCTGCTCCTGTTGTTTACCTGAAGAGCCGGAGCTTTCATCTTCTTTTTTTCCTTTCCTTTTTTCCTTAGGGCTGATGAAATGCAGCATTACTACAAATGGTGCTGCTGCTCCTTTGTGAGCATCTCAGTGAAGGGAACGAAGGGAACTTCTTTTCCTCTGGTTGAGAACGTGCTGTTAGTTATTTTTCTGAAGCCAAAATCAGGAGTGTCAGCTGAAGGCAGAAACAGACCTCAATAAGGGAGACAGAGATCCCCATTCTTTGGACCGCTCATCGTTTAATTCAGAACAGTAATAATTTTCTTCAATGTCTGAGAAAGAAATGTACTTACTATCATAGTGTTAGCGGAGCTATAATTAAGATTGTTTTTATCACTTTTTTTGTGTACTGCCTTCCTGTGGGAGGTCTTAATGGTTGGAAACTACTAGGGGCACAAACAAGCATGTCCCTGTGAGCTGCTTGGAAGCTTCACCTGCCTGGTGTTTTGAAACACCCCAAGTGGCTTTGGGACCTCACAGCCCTCCTGATAGATAGCACAGCAGGCTGCTGGCACCACAAGCGTGGTAGATATACTTCTGCTTTGCAAGAGAGCCTCTTGTGAGTTTGGATAGTCTCATTATAATTTGAAATGTTCATTTGTCGTGTGTTTGTTTCCTTAGGATGCTATCGGTCTTGACTTCTGACTACTTTGCAATGCTGAAGCTCCCCAAATACTGTGAGAAGTCACACATGCCCCACTGCAGACTTCAGTACTCATTTTTCATTCTGATTGGTTTCTTTCTCCAAGAGCTCCCAGTTTCGGGTGATTTCAAGTGTTCCACGACTCATTTTGTGCTGCGGATTCTTTGTGTTTCAACTAAACAATCTTGTTTTAAATTAGTGTTTCCCAAAGGAAACTATCCAGTGTAGTGAAGTGCTCTGTCAACAGTGTGTGCTCTTGTAGCAGCAGAAGGGGACGGATCCGTTGTCATTACCTGGAGCGGGTGCTGCAGATTCCCATGAACAGGGCTTTCTGTTCACCACTTCTTCCTTGCACAGATGGATCTGTTTGTTTTTGATTAAACATTAATCAAAAATCAATTTATGACTCCACATAAGTGGCGTTAGATAATTCTTCTTTTATCCACGGTAAATGAAAACATTGTTCAAATGTGAACAAACAGCATTTGTGGCTTGGTTCAAGTTTAAAAGTAGATTGGGAGAGCAGATCTCAATTAAAATTGCAGATTTCATTAGAGAATGTGTTATTTCATGAGAATAGTTAGAGCGTAGCAGGATAAAAAAAAATAAGGAAGTAAGCATCTAGATGTTTTGCAGAAAGCAAGAAAGTAAGACTAACAGAGATCTATCAGTAGTTTAAATCATCTTGTTTATTGAGTAGAGAGGGAGGAGATTCCTGAGAAGGTAAAGAGCAGCCTTAGAAGATGATGGAAAATTTGGACAGCCCGCAGGATTTTGGGGTCTGAATGCTCCGATTCACTTGAAGGGTGAACTGAACATCCACCCTGAGAGCTCCAGCACACAAACAAATTCGTTTCAAGTACGGATGCTGGCTTGGAGGTAGATGAGGAGATCTTGGTGGTGGTGTGCTGCTGATAGATCGGTGTGCTCGTGGATTGCAGAAGCGCTCAGATGGAGCTTGCTGCACAGGTGCATGGAAGCTGGGCAAAGGCCATTTTAAATATTCTGAAAGTATATGTTCTGGGGATTAGTGTGCCAGGAAGGCTTCTTTAGGATAGCAGCTAGAATTTCTTGTTTCCTGCATCTGTACCTTTTCTCCCTCAGTGCAAAAAAACATGCGGTTCTCCACGTGAAAACCAGTAATATGTTATTTGTTCCACTTCAGGTAAATGAGTCTTGGTGTAATCCTTGCCACAGGATAGAAGGATAAGACCAGAATCCACCCAGCCTACCTAATTTGTAACAAATGTCTGTTGTAATTTTACCAGGGGGAAAGCTGCTGTGCCATTAGTTATGTGCATGGTTAAAAATTAGCTGCTGTGGAAAGCAGTGTGTTCTGTGACCCCACTGTAAGCACACCTGCTGGTTGTGTGAAATGCTGAAATTAAGTGCTGTTCCCCAAATTAATCAAGCATCGTTTATGTTTAAATGGTAATAAAGGCAGCTGGTTTATAAGTATATTGATCAACATAAATATATTAGTTTTATTTTAAATGAGCCATGCAACAGCTTTAAGGACATGCTAACACATTGCCTTGCAGCTTTTTCATGGCCCCTTGGGAGCTGTAGTTGACACTGCTATAGTGATGGGAATCTGTATCACTTGAAGATAGAGCCTATGGTGAGGGAGCTGCTGTCGTCTCAGTAGGTCCTTGTCATCCTCTCTGTGCCATGTCCAGATTTATTTCATTCGTTTGATGTGAAGGCATCAGAGTGTGTATTCACCACGTTATCTGTGCACGTGTGATACAGCGTGACTGGCAGAAACTTCTTGGCCGGCTCTGACTTGTTCTGTTTGTTACTTTTGTTTGCACCCAGAGTGCAGGGAAGAGGATGCTGAAGCTTAATTCAATCCTCTGTTATCGGGCTCAGTGCCTCTACTTTTGCTGCCAAGAAAGCCCACAGCTGATGTGTAGGCAGGAGCAGCGTGGGAGTTTCAGAATACACAGCATCTTCTAATTGATGCTGGATCTGTGAAGTGCAGCTTGTGTAACAGGCGCTACCTGATCTCTTGCTCCCTCCATGAGGCGTGTTGCTGATCCATATGAGCGATGGAGGTGTTTCTTGGTTTTGGAGAGAACTGCCTGGCTGATCAGAGATGTCTTGCTACTGATTTGCCTGCAGGCTTCCAAATGGAAGCCATTTTCAATCAATTCAGAATGCTTTCTTGCCTACACAAAAGGCTATTCTTCTGCTTTTAAAGGCTTTTAGGAAGAGAAGGAAGCATATGGATAAGGGAGGGTATGGCAGTGTTTGGTATGCACTAAGCAATGGCAGCTCACACCAAATCACGTGTGGTCTCTTGCTGCTTTTCTTGAAGCTGCATGGATACGTGAAGAACTGCTCAGCAGGTATTTTGGTGCTGTACTGCTCTGCAGGTGTTTTGTCCAGTGGGATAGCGTTTGCTTCCCCTGGTGGCCTGGGCTCCTGTTCAGCCAGGCCAAGACGACTCCCAGTTCAAGCACAAGCAGTGCCACGAAGATCTTGCAGACTCTCCATAGATATGAAGTCAGTTGTGTGTTCTCTCTTCTTCACTATCTCTGGAGTTGCTCCAAAATAAGCGTTTGGTTGATTTCAGTTCCTTTTAATGCAACTTTGAGGTTGCTTCACGGGTGTTTTTTTTTCCTCTCTAGTAAGGTCTTCAGTCTTGGTTCTCGTCTCCTTTGCTGTCCCTGCACCTCTTGTGCTTCAAGACTAGAAGAGGTAGCGAGGGATTGGGGCAGCGCAGGGGTTACCTTTCTCTCTTCCTTGTTCTCCCCATGCAACTTCCTTTTAAAAAAACAAAAAAAAAAAACCTAGCAGATTTTAAGTTTTATGGAAATGCTGATTCTTACTTTGGTCAAGATGGAAACAAAATGTCTGAGATATTTCATTTAAATGGACTTTCTTGGTTTAATTTGGTGTTTCCTGATGTGTGGGATGCAGTGCTGGTAGCGGTGTCTGTATGCAGCTGTGTAAGGATGAAGTTCCTGTGTTCCTGAGTTCCTCTGCAGCGCTTGAGGAAGAAATGGAGGCCAACTTTTTGTTCCCAGGAATGCTGTGTGTGTCGTCATTGACTTGACAAAGGAAAAAAGATGAGCTGCCCTGTGGTTGTGCAGCAGAAAGGAAGGCAACATCTTCCCTGGCAATCTGATCTGTAGAATATTCCTTATGCTCTGGGCTCCTGCTGCTGGGGAACTTTTTCTTAACGTTTCCTACAACACAAATAGCTTTTAAAATATGACCTGGGGTCCATTGTGTCTAGAATACTCTAAATGTTTTCAAAGCTGCAGCACAAACATGCCCAACTCTGTGCCTCCCAAAATAGGCACCTGGAGGGAAGTGTGGGGCCGGCACGGAGCTGGGCCTCACGCTGCCACTCTGTCTCCCCACATAGGCTGCATTCCTCCCCTGAAAGCCACCTTTCAGACCCATGAAGTTGCATTGTGTAAACATGTTCAGCAGTAACTTACTCTCTTGCAAGAGGCCAAACTAATCCTCCCATCTCGGATGGAGCTGCCTTAGAGGTTAGGCTGAGCCGTGCTTTTTGTGTCTTCAGCAGTCGTGACATCACGTGAGTAGCAGCAGAACATGGTCAGATAGCATTTGAAACCATCATAACAATCCTCCCCTGAAAGGCAACACTGGGAATGTTCACTCCTCATCTGTATGTTGTCAGGGTCAATACCAAGTATTTTTGGTGATGTTTCAGTATGAGTGGAAAACACTGCTAATTTTAGTGTATTGATAATCCATCCGCTCCCTTTTTTTTTTTTTCCTTGGGAAAAAGAGGAAACACTGTAAAAGAAAGGGGGAAAATAATCTGTATACATCCACCTGCATAGAAAATAAGTGGAATTATGTCCTGTAACTCGAGTACTTGTGAAAATTGTTTAAACAACTTTATTAAGTCCTTCAGGAAAAACATTGATTTTTATTTTTCCCCTTCCTATTCCCTTATGTTTTTTAGTGCAGCCTCAAAAGCTCTGTGTTGTTGTTATGGCCTGCAGTAAGCTTGCCTGAGCAGGGACAGGGCATCTTTGGGGTTTGCCTCTGTCTGCAGCTCTGGAGCTTGTTTACTACTTTCCACTTGGAATAACAGGGCCAGTGCTAGGGATCCTCCCTGTGGAGCAGGATTGGCTTCTGCTGAAATAACTCTGTGGGGCTGGGCTGGGCTGGTGGGTGCTGCCCCAGGAGTTGGGGTGCTGCCCAGGGGCTGTGGGGATGCTGCAGAACCCCTGGGAGTGTGAGTTCAGCCCATGTCTGCTGTCAGAGGGAAGAGAACAGTGAGCCCCTTTTCAGGAGTGAGGTGTGTTTAAGCCTATATTTGGATGCTGCACCTCTTCTAAGTTTGGCTTTCTCCTCATTAATAAAGGAGCTGTTTTAATTGCCCTCTAGGGAAAAAACAGCGGGTTGCTGTGGGGTGGGTTATTTTGGTGTGTTTTTTTTTTTTCCCCCTGCCTTTTAGAAAAGACCAAGGTCTGTTTTGACCAAAGGAGGAGAGAGAGGGTAAAGGGTAGAGTGGGAGGTGAGGCTGTGCCCTTCTGAGCTCCTTTGTGTGGCTGTGAGCACTAGGCAGCCCCCCACTCCCCATTTCCCTGGGGAGAGCTGCAGGAGCTGCCACAGCCCCTCAGTGGGCTCCAGAAGGATTGCGGTACCATGCCAAGCAGTTTGGGGCTGGGAGGGAGCAGCTTCTCGTTTCCCCCCTCTGCTTCCCTGGGCAAGGCTGGGCTTGGTTTTCCTCTTGCTTCCTCCTGGCTTCTGCGAGTGCATTGAACATTGCAGGGCACTGCTGGAGCTCAGCTGCATTCCCCAGCTGCCTCTGCACGTCCTGATGGGGGGAGAGCTTTGGAAAAGATGCTGAGAAACAGGAGCAGCTAGGAGAGAATTAGGAAGAAATAAATGAAAAAATAAAAGTACAAGTTCACGGGGGTATTAAAGTAAAAGCATAAAGGACTTTGGGCACTAAGCTTAAAAATCCAGACACCCTAAGGAAATGCAGCAGAATTGAATTAGTTGCAGGAATTAATTCATTTTTGCTAACTCCTGCTATTAATCATTAAAATTATCTGAGACGGAAATTATAATGCTTTTTTTTTTTGATGTGTGCATTTCAGGGTACTCTCCCCTCCAGTAATTTGACCTAGTTTAGCAGTGTTTTAATTCCACATTCATTTTGAGCACATTCCCTTTATTGCTAGCTTTGTCACATCTTCCTAAATACCATCTACTCCGTTTCAGGTTCAAACGGGATAAGCATCCTCTTCTGACTAAAGCAAAGCAGTGCTGAAAACAAGTACTAGCCGAGTCCTTCAGCACAACAGGTGTGTCTGACCTGAAAAAAAAACTTGTTTGCCTCCACATCTTCTTGTTTTTCCCTTCTCAGCCCCCATCTGGTGGTCTGATACAAGGTGTTCCTCTGTAAGCTCCCTTGCTTGTATCCTTAGACCATTCAAGTCACACAAGTCTACGGCTAGTTACCTTTCTGCTTTCTGTGCTGAAAGTTTGCTTTTTTCCTCCCGTTTTACACTCCTTCATAACGAGGATTTGCCTGTCAGAAAATTGTTCTTTGTTCTGAGACTTCTTGGCAATTTCTGCTGGAATCATTTGTTCCATACAAATCTGGTTGTATTGTGTAAATGATGCACGTGCTCCAGGGGAAGCAGAACGTTCTGGAGGCAGTGTGTATGGGGGAACCTTGCTTTGTTGTGATAGCACTGCTTTCTAGGACAGATGTACTTGACTAATTCTTCTGAATTCAATGCAAATTGGTGCTCACGAGTGGTGCAGGGGGGGCAGCTTACCAGCAGCTTTTGTGCTTTGCTGGGAGGAGCGACATGTGCCGCTTTCAGCAGCGCTCGCAGTGTGCTGTTGCTTCTTACATTTATCAATGAGCAGAGCTGACAGGTCTCAGACAGAAGCTGAACAATGGCGTTAGTGTTCGTTCCCTCGGCTCTGATATTTCTTGTTGCTCTTCTGGTGTGTGGGTATGGTGGGTATGGGAAATCACTTGCAAAGAATTAAGGTACGTTTGTGGGAAGTTAGGTGAGGTATGGCGAGGGTTGCAGTTAATATTTAGTGAATTTTGCAGGCTCTATTAAATCTGTGAGGTTCATCTAGTGTCTTTATGTGTTTCTCAAAACTCTATTGAGTGAAAATTATAGATATGTAATTTCTACTTACAGAAGGAAAAAATGGCTTACAGGTACCAAGCAGTGCCTGTGCTGATGAAGGAGCAAATCTTTGTGCTGATGATGGAAGCAGCCCCTTTGTGCTTGTCTTTGATCCTGTTTCTGGCTTCCCAAGCAACCAGTAAATGTTCTTTAGGAAATCACCTCTTCTCCCCTCTCACTCCCCCACGCTTTGCAGGGGCAGACAAAGCATTTTTACCTCGAATAATCATCCTAATGGTTGTGTTTTCAAAAGCAATTACTGCTTAACAAACACAAGTTTTCTGCCTTCTGTTAATGTGTTTTTACCAGTTCAATAAGATTTTCATTTAGACTTGTCCAGAATATATGAAATTGAGATAAATGAAACACCGAGTGACATCCTTTTCGTTGTAATTCATCTGTCTCCTGCCTTGTGTGCAGCGCAGTTCTCGTGGTATTCCAAAAGGGAAGGTGAGGATCGCTAAAGAGCTTTTAAATGTAACAGAATGTATTAGCTGCTCTCTTTTCTGTAATAATTCTCCCCTGAAACTGCACAACAGGAAGCTGCACAATGCAAAACTGGTGCAGAGCGCTGGTGTGTCTTATGCAGTGGTGGCTGCTGGGCTTCTAGGTCTGTTCAGATTGTTCTGTGAAGGATCCGGGCTCTAACCTGCATCTCCAGGGCTGTCGCTTCCAGGCTGCATCAGAAAGGGATCAGGTCATATCTGTCCTCCATGTTTGCAGTTCTCCTCGATGAGACAATCCAAGTGCAAGTTCTGGAGTATCTTATTCCTTGGTCCTTCTGGTGCAGCCTCAAGCATGGGCCACGTGCTGACACTCCCCAGTGGCTCAGGCAGACCAGGGCTGTTTGATTCTCTGCTCAGATATTTAAAGAGCTGAACAGAACCCGTGGTCCATCAGTCACAGGTTTGGTTTTGAAACCACTGACATGAATTATTTTTCAGTGTGCTTAGAATAAGATTGCATCTGAAACCCCCTGAATTTGCTGATTGGTTCTCCAGCATCATAGGGTGTCTGAGCAGTGGAGGAGGAGTGAGGGCTGGGAGCTGATGGATGGAGGCGGCCTTTGCAGCAAATGGAACCTGGCTGGGAGGAGAGGGTGGTAGCGCTGGACTGATACGTAACACTTACTGTAAGGAGCTTTTTTAAAAAAGAAAAAGAAAAAAAGAAAAAAAAAAAAAGAAAAAAAAGGAATAATCTGAGAGTGGCTGTAAACTGCAGGAATTCAGTGTATCTCACTTGTGGCTGTACTGAAATCTATTGCAGCTCTTCTTTTTATATCCTTTTGTCCTTTGAAATGCCTTGCTGTTAGGGGTTGGGCTCATATTTATTTATTCCTTCCTCTCAGCAGCTGCAGTGCTCGGACTGGTGGGTCGAGATGCTAACAATGCGCTGCCTACTGCCAAGAAGGGAGGTGTTTGAATTCATTTTCGCTTTCTTATTCTGAACACAGAAAAACAAATAACCTCCCCATGGTCCCTCTGAGTCCCGTGGCCCCGCGGTGTCAGTGCGTGTGCGGCTGCGCGGGTTGGCTTCTTACTGCTGGGCAGGTGCGTACAGCAGCGTGCCTGGCAGGTAGCACAAGTGTCTGCATTCTGCAGCACAAAGCATCTTACAGAAATCCAGAATAGCCAAATTAAAAAAGAACTAAAAAAACACCCAGAAGCGTTAGGCCGTATGGCAGTTATTTAACTGATTATACACCTGATGCTTTACTTTCATTCTTACTGAATGCGTTTATTTCTTGCCACATTTGTTCATACTGCTATGATCATTATAAGCATTTTTCACACTGTAAGTACTTCAGATGGTGGTGGTGCAAGAAAGATGGATTTAGGGATTGCTCAGTGATCCTACAGCTGCAGTTTCAATGGTGCAGAACCCTCTGTGCTCTGCTCCATGCTGCTTCGGGAGCTGTGTCCTGCCACTGGGAGCTGTGCATGTGGGAAGCAATTGGGATTGCAGCCTTCCTGACCGAGGCGTGTGGGATGGGCTGATGGGGTTGTAAAGGCAGCAATTTAACCCAAGGGAATTCTTTGTTGAGGGGGAATCTGAGAAACTTGTAACTGTAAACATCGGGCTTCTTCTATTGTAATATAGTGCCCAAAACAGGGAAAATACTGACTTTGTTTTGGTCTGCTCAGTCTCTAATAAGCCTCTCATTATGATTCAGAGCACTACACAGAAATCTGCTCTGCCATGTATTAAATGATGCAAAATGTTTCTTTTGTGGTAAAACCCCACTACCTCAGGAGTGCACTGTGTGCGTGTGTCCTTGTCGAATTCAGCATGTTCTCCTGAAGGAACCCTACCCAAGGCTGCAGGGAGCTGGCACACTGCTCTGTGCTGTTTGTGGTGGTTCCTTCCTCCCTCCTGAAACACCGGTGTAAAGAATCGCAGGGCTAAAGGGAAAAGAAATCCAGGGGTACTTGTTCAGAGCTATCAAATAACCTCCAGTGTGGGATTTTTATCTCTTTGTGGTAAGAGAGGCAGAGAAAAGGCACTTGAAAGCCTACCACGGCACAGCCTGTAGTAGCTTCACAAATTGATTCAGATGTTCCATTCAGAACAGAGATTTGATACGGGGTAATGAAATCGAATGGCTTAAAATAATCTCCTATTGATTTTTATGGAGAGAAATCTATACCTGCAGAATCAAACGGAGGCTACGGTAAGAGCTGCCTTTCCATTTCGCTTTGTTTTGAGCATGTGTGCTTTTAAAAGCCCACGTTTCTTCTGTGCTTTGAACGGCTGCCTCTGCTTCCCTTTTGTTTGACTGAGGCCCGAAGCCGAGAAACACGTGCTGAGATGCTGGCAGCATAAAACCACACAGTCCTGCTTGTTTAATGCGCCTGGGTGCATGCGCAGAGTTCTGAACTGATGATTTCTCTGAAGATGCTTCTCCAGGTCCCCGGGAGCGGCGGGCGCAGCGGGGGCACCGCGTGATGCTGCTCCAGCCTCATAAACAAACATCACGTGGCCACAGAGCCGCGCCGGCACGGGGAGAGCCAGAGCATTATCCTTATTGGATTTCCCTTCTGAGCTGCTGCTGATTTGAATGTTTTGGAATGTGAGGTGAATGAAACAACACCAGGCGTTTCTTTTTCCTTTTTTTTTTTTTTTTCCCCTTTTTTTTTTTTTTTTCTTCTTTGCCTTTTCCTTTTCAGCTACTGGATTTAGGATGCACCCAACCTGGATTTAGGTCACTGAACCTATACAGAAGCTTCTGTAAACGCTGGTGCTTGCAGGCTGCTTTTCTTTCTTGACAGAAATACATCGATGCGAGCAAGCATTGTACATTTAATACTGAGTGAGGGAATATGAAGGTGCAGGCAGAATAAAGAATGTGTAAGAGATTTTCAATATTTTGCTCAGTACAATTTTTTTCCATGTAACCAGTAGAGGTTTTTATTAAAAATGGATTCTTGGGCTTGCTGGTGCATTGTTCCTGACCCATGGCTTACACTACAGAAGCCACAGCACTCTGGATGGGAGATGGTTCCTTGGAACAGCATGCCAGCCCTTCATTGAGAATGATTAGACTTCGAAAGCACTTAGCTCTCAATGTAGTTACAGCTCAATTTCTCACATGTTGGGTCTTTTGATTTACAATGCGTACATTATAAATGGTTAGGATGCCTCCCATAAAACAATATATGCTGCAGTACCTTGCTAAGATCATAACTTAGACCACGAGATCAGTCATCCTGCTGTACACTTCTTAGTTACACTCTTCATCTTCAGATAGCAGAGCTCAGCAATCCTTTAGTTTGTTGGATGTGTGTCAACATCGCTAATTTATCATGCTAACCCTGATCTAAACCAGCAGAAATTTGATGAGCTGTGTGAACTTTGTAGCTTCTGGTTATTGATAGGGTTGCCAGTAGGCTGTATTGACATTTGGGACGTACCAGACTCATGGTAATACTTCATTAGTGGTTTGCAGGGAATAACTGATGAGATTGCATTTTTTGGAGGCTGAGGTAGGGGGAGACTTGAGGAGTGAGTTGAGAGCTAGACAAAGAGATTGCCCAGTGCACAGGCTTAGGAAAGGTAATTTAGGCCAGCAGTGGAGCAGGGTAAAAGCTGGTGGGGGGAGCTGGTAGGACAACAGGGGGCTGTCCTCACCTGTGCAGAGCTGAGGGATATGAGCAGAGCTGTTCTGCAAGAGGAAATCCAAGGGAAGGAGAAGCTGGCCCAGGGGCCTGTGAACTTGTAGAGTTTCTTTCAAGTTTAGTTTGGCAGATTTCAAGTGGCATTTTAAAAGATTTTGGTTTCCAGAAACATTACTATTAAGTTATTTGTACTGAGCCTAATCTTCTTTTCTTATCCATTGCACTGAGAACCACAAAATGATCTTTGAATGATCTTTTCTCAGAGGTACTTAATGCTGAGGAACACGTTGCCTTGGTCATGACATTCTCTAAATTGTAACTTTTAAAGCTAGATATGTTTGTTAATAAAAATTTAAAAAAAAAAAAAAAAAAAAGGCAGTTTGGAGAAATCTCCTTAGTTAGGATTGAGTCCCTGTGGGTCACATCCCATGCTGTGCAGCCCTGGAAGGTCTCAGCCTCCATGTTCCTGGTTTGCACTGTGGGTGCAGCGCTGTTGCTTTACCCCGTGCGTTGGGCCAGGAGGCAGATGGCTGCACCAGTGGCCACAGGGCTCTGTGTGGTACAGCTGTCACTGGTCATGGAAATCCTGCTGGGATGAGTGCAGTAGAGGTCATATGTACTGTGCAGTGATCTGTAGTTAGGTGAGGATCAGAGATAAACAGCCTCTGAGAGTCTGGGAGGTGTGAGTGCCCTCTTTCAGGCTAAGCTTTACTGTTAAGTGAAATAGAATATTTCTTTGTGGTTACTGACATGTCTACTTCTTTCTTGTCTTTTTTTTTTTTTCTTCATTCTTCTTTTTTTGTCCATAACCCCTACATGGGCTGATTATTTAGTTTTAAAAACACATCTGGCTTCTGCCTTTTCTGTTATGTACTGGCAGCTGGACAGGTAATGCTTGAACCCCAGGGCATCTGGATTGCCTTGTTTAATTGTGTGTTCAAGTCTGTAAGTCAGGACTTCGTATATCTTCAAATAAAGTTGTGGTGGTCATGTAGGGAGAGGGGCTTTGTCTATCAAGACAATCAGTTTCTTCTATTTCTGCATCTTCTGCTGCAACCTTGAGTAACTCATTGTCTCGTACTGCATCTATTTTCTGTCACTTCAAAACGGACATGAAAATGACCACTTGATTAGATTTCATCCTTTGTAAAACATTTTGAGAACTGCTCGAATATAGGTATAAATATTAAGTATGCATATTTCTGTTACTAAGCTTTCGTGAAGTTTCATTAGTAGAAACCAAGACCAAGGAGCTGATGGGACTAGGAGACCTCGAAAAGGGAAGCAAAAGGTTTGTCAAATGAGCTGCTGGATGAAAAGAAACTCCCAGGAAAGGAATTGGATTAAAAGTTCACCTTGCAGAGGGGCATGTGATGTGGGGATGGAGTGCAGTTAGTCTGTTCAGAGTTCCTCCTGTAGCAGCTAATCTTCAGCCCCAGCTTGGCCACCAGCGGACGGTGCTTCCCCAGGGCTGATCTCTGAGAAACTGCTTTGCTGTCGTCAGTTTAACAAGCCTTGGTGCGTACGTCAAATGCGTCAAACAGATCTGAGAAACAGTTAAGCTGGAACAAGCATTAAGGTTAGTAGCTAGCCCAACCCCCTTGCTTCTTCCTCATGTCATTTCTAATTCATAAAACTGAACTATAAACATCCCTTGAGCTTCCTGCAAAAATCTGTTGCTTTGTAATTTGCAATTTAAATGATGTTTCTCTGTACTTGACTGCAGGCGTAATGAACTATTTTGTTCCCATCCAACTTAGTGCTTTTAGTTTAGTGGGGGGAATGTCCTGGAAGAACGATTTTCACTCCTAACTGTCCACAAGCAGGACCTGTCGTAATTTGGTAGTTTCCTTTCGTTGTTCTTTCATCGAAGGCTCAGACCTGTTCTGTCTGCCCTTTAGGATTTGTGTGTTTTTTAACCAGTGTGATTTTCCAACCACGCGTTCAGGCATCGCATGCATAATGACAGTAAACTTCGTTATGAATGCAGATGCAAGCTTCCTAGCCTGTAAACTGCAGAGGAGCCATGGCCTCCTATGGTTGGAATCAGATCCATTTGTTGCTTCTTTTTGCAGTTGAACACATTGGAAGAGAAATGTCATTTCTAATGATGGAGTTGGAAAGCATTTCTCAAACTGAATGTTTTCTGGTGGCAGCGTTGCCTGGTCCCAGCATGGCTGGCCAAGGCCGGTCACTGAGCTCCTTTTATAGTCACAAGTATCTGGAACAGGGGTGACTGATAATTCTTTGTCACAACATTTCTTGGTGTCAGCATGGAATGTTGTTGGGGATGTTAACAGATTGATAACTCCAGAATAGCCAGAAATATTTTGGTTTTGGTTTGCTTTGTGAATTGGAAATTTGTAAGTGGCAAGCTTCCTTGTCTGCATTGTAGGCAGGTTCAGAACATTGGGGGAAGGAGAAACTTGTACTTTTGAGTAGAAAAAGCATAGCATGTGGGATTGGAAAGTGGAAGGAACAGCAGCGCTTTCACCCATTTAACCTGTGTAGCCAAATGTATCTACAGTTACTGGCTTAAGGAGGCCCACAACTGAAAGAAAATGTAATTTTTATTGCAGCATCTCTGAGAGTTCAACTTAAAATTCATTACATTTGCCATTCCTCTGTAGGTGTTGTAGGTGTCCTACAACCTAATACTTGCCAGGGCAAACAAAGTTGCCTGAAGTCTTCACAGCCTATCTCAAGTCTGCAGGCTCTGCATGAAATTACAAATAGTTATGTGACTGAATGGCATCGTGTGTGTTTTGGGAATGGTAAAATGGTGCTGCTTTTCCCATACCCTTTGTCAAATGAGAGCAGTGCTGGGATGTAAGGGCAGGAGGAGAGAGCAGCACTGCCTGCCTGTGCCGAGCCCTGGCCCTCCTGAGGATGACTTCAGCCCAGCACTTGGTTTAGAGCTGTTTTAATTGTTTGCAAAACACATGTAAGTGTTCTCCTCGTGCTGGTACTTGTTTTGAGCACACAGAAAATGCAAACAAACCAGACACCGAGCCCTGTGTGTGTTTATGGTGATGTTTCTTCACAGGTGCCTGTGTCTGGCAGTGTGGCGCTGCTGTCCTCAGCTATTAAAACAGCACTTGTTTGAACTTAACCAAAATATGTCTTTGTTGACCTATGCCCTTTTTTGTTTTTGAAATCCAGTTTTGCTTCGTACAGGGACAAAGGTGCTTTTCTCTCTCTCATCTAATACAGTTTTGAAGGACAGATGTATTTGATGGTCCTCATGGGTCCCTTCCAACTCAGAGCATTCTGTGATTCTGCAATTTGTATGATCAGTTGTTTTCATTAGGCATGTGTCAGATCTTCAAATCAGGAGCTATTTCTATGCCCCACATGTGTTACAGGTGCCTGGCATGTGTTAGATTGGTGCATTCCGAGGCGTTCAGCGTGGTGGAGGCTCACCCTTCTCTCCAGGATTTCTGAACCAATGAAGAGATTTTGATTAAAAGATGATGCCTGGGCAGGTCTTATGATGTCTGTATGAATTACGTTCATATGGATTGCAGGCATAAGCCACTCCTCATTGTAGGGAGCTTTTTTGTCTTATTGTGCTGCATTTAGGTGCCTGATGCAGTTCCTTCTCCGCTGCTTCTCTAGGTTTTGCAGTATGTGAGTGTTGCTGAACGTGCTGTGATCAATGGAGGGTTTCGGATCAGGTTCTGGCTTTTGTTTCCTCCCAGCTGTGAGCAGTCTGATGGAGTGGGGTTTAGTGCTTGAGGTGTCCATAGTGTTCACTGCGGGAACTGCTCAGCCGAGCACCATAGCGGTCAGAGCAGAGCGGTGCGTTAAGTGTGCATTGCATGGGCTGGGCCAGGCCTGGGTCTGTGCTGCTGCAGATGGGCTATCGGTAGCGTCGATGCACGATCCGGTGCCAGTTAGGCATGTAATTGCACAGAAATGGCCTCTAATACCAGTTTCAAGAGGAGCTGCCAAAACCACAGAGCTGAAGGCCTCTCCCTCTGAGTTCGGCCAATACTGGAATGAAACAGCCCCCAGTTTGTTCCTCCGGGACACAGGCCTGCCTTGTTAGGAAATCGGTGAAGTTTGGGAACCCACAATACCTCACATAGCTCTGTGTACAGTAACAGAGAGTAGAAATAGGGCCATAGGCATGAGCAACCAGACGAGTTATAAATATAGACTACTCTCTCAATTCCAGTTTCGTTAGTCATGGGAGGACAGTGAGAGTTTTATAAACTTATAAGGAATATACAAACAGTTCTGCATTAAAATAACTCTGTATAATTTTTTTAGTGTGTGAAAAGCGTATTCTTTTTTGAGACCATCCATGTACGTATCTGCTATACACAGTGTGTAGGGATCTGTGTATTTATATGTTCATGTGAATGTGACTCGAGAGTACAAAAAAAGGTACGAGAGTGGAAAGCTGTAGTTCAGATGTGCCAAATTCAAGCTGAAACATAGTGGGAAGTGCTTCCCACTTTTTGTCAGTATCGAAACATGAATCCTGCTTTTTTTCTTTCTTCTTTCCCTTCTCCCCCTCCTTTTAAATTAGTGCCATCCTGTACCTTCTCAAGCTTCAGTGCAGCAGAAGCAGCATCTCAGAACTGGCTTTGCTGTAGCCCAGAGTCCCTGTCGCATTCGGCGATACAGCTCACCTTGACTGTCCTTTGTATAAATAAATAAACAAAGCTGTCTGCTACTCCCTAATCTGATCACAAATCCTTACTACGGGAAGGGATTTAGAAAATCAGAGGCAATGTCATTTTTTTCTAGTCATACTAGTAGGAATTCCTCAAAAGCATGTGCTGGTAAGTAAGCATAGGCAGTTGTGCATCCAAGAATCAGCTGTACTTGCCTTTGTGGGCAGCAGCGGTTTTTGTGCCCCTTGTTGTGAGTGGATCATGTGCTTGCAGTTTCCAGGGGGTGCCAGTTCTCCTCACTCAGGTTGTTTTATGGCTGTGTTGGAAGAAATGAAATAGTTCTGATAGCAGAGAAGGTTTTTTAGAGGTAGCAAAGTGAGCGCAGCCTGGATGAGGCAGTGCCATCGTTCCCTTAGGTTGCATGAAAACACTGAGAAAACCCATCAGAATTGCCTTTTTCTTTTTTCTTTTTCGAATGCTTTCTAGCTCACAATTGCATTTTGTATGAGAAGACAATGATTTTAGTGCAGATTTCAGGTCGTTTGTGCCCTCTCTGCTGTCCGCGTTGCGTGTAAGTTGAAGTGCATTGCGGGACTCAGTCTGCCTTTGGGTGCTGTGAACTCTGGCACACTGTGTGTTCTGTCTGCATTTATATTAGAGATTTGGAATGAAGATTATTCATGATACTTAGGAGCCCAGAGAAGTGCTTACTTTTTGTTTGCTGAGGATCTCAAGAACACAACCCTCATTTACTGTCAGATTTGCTTACACACTCTTGTATTTCAAGAAGTTGTGTAGGCAATATTTTGCCCATCATTTTGAAGATAATTGCCTTTAGTATTGTTTAAAGTGGTGTGATCTTGGTAGGATGACTTCACTTCCAGTGAAGATGTCTGAAGTGATGCTGTACTCAAAGCCTTAATAGTCCCTAATTTAAAACAACTACACTTGGGTTTCTGACAACTTCCTGAGTGTTGGTGTTCTCGTATCTTGTTTTGCACTTGTAGTCCTTCCCGTTTCTCAGCACTGGTAACTTTTTTGCTGTTAACCATCACCATTAAGAGAACTACAAAATTGAGGCCTTTGTGATAATGTTATCAAACCATCTTCTTCCTTTAGAATAGATCTGGAATGTGGAAGTATTCTTCCTCCAGCTGGGATTTTGCCAGAAGACGACTGACCAAGACTCCTTGCTTGCAGTCTATTAATTAAATCGCGTAAAGTTTGTTGCCTTGCACTTGCAGATTAGATCTTGCTTTAAGCAACAGTGCAGGGAACAAAACAGCACTCCAATATCTTGGTTGTGAGAGCAAGGAAAGGAAAAAGAACTTGGTTGAGAGGTACTTTAGGGCAGCTTCTCTTTTTCCCTCTGGACTGGGGAAGAGCTGTGCTGCTGCTCTCCTCCACACCATGCTTACATCCCCACTGGTGTTACAGTTATTGTTCCCATCTGCATTCCCTCAGTGGGAAATTCACTCTTTGCTGGGGAAATTTCACTTCTTAGAACAGTATGGTGCTGATCATAAACTTTTCCCAAGCAATTTGCTTACCTGGTATCTAAGATAAAGTAAAAGTGGCCTTGACGCCTGCTGGGTGCTGTGTGTGCGCCTGAGCTGTGTTTGTTTGTGTACTGAATTCATACTGGCGTGGAAAGGACAAAATGGACTTGTTTTTTTCCTCTTTCTCTCAAGTGCCAGCTGCAGCGATGCCAATCTGAGTTGTGCTGGGCAACATAAGCTGTTTTGAAAGAGAATGCAGTTCGTGCTGCCCGTTCTCATCAATAAGTCGTGTTTATTTGCACCTTCCTGGTCGCTGCTATTACGCACGTTGGAGCAAATGGAGGAATGTACAATCTATTAGTTCCTGTTGACTGTGGTTTAAGGCAGTTGTTTTCTTCACTCGGCTTTCTGTTTGCTCTCATTTCTGTGAGATGTGAGTAGCTGTGGGAGCTTTTAACGGGGCTGATTGCTTCATCTGCAGAAAACCTGAAAGGTTGGTTGGTTTTGCAGTGCCAAACAGTGTCCCTGTGTCCTGTAGGCACTCTAAATAAAGCAAACCGAGCACACATCATTATTTATCACAGCTTGGGGAGCCTCAAGGCTGTTTTGAGGGGGACTTCTGGGGTGAGGAATGAGTGATAGATGGTGGAAAGAAGTGGGGAAGGCCACTTGAAGTCCACTGTATCCAGCTGAAATATGCCTGTTGTTGTTGGCTCTGTTTTCTGATGGGGGCTGTTGTATTCTTTTCAGCTAGGAAGGAGAGCAACAGATATGCTCTGTGTTGGGGGGGCTGCACACCATGCCATGGGCCTCTGGCTCCCCAGGAGCGTGCTGTTTTGCTCCCTGTGCTAGTGTGGCATGCCCTGTTCCAAGGGAGGGAGAGCATTAATTTTGATGAAAACATGTCCCAGGACTCGAGGGCACTGAGTAGCTCCCCACAATAGTATGTTCTAGAAGGATATTCATTTTATTGAACAACGAACATCCTCTGCCTCATGCCTTACCTTGGTGGTCTCTGAGCATCTCCAGGTGCTGTGTGGTGCTGGGCTTCCTTCCTTTGGCCAGTCCCTGCTCTTCTCTTCCGTATCCTTGGCAGTTGCTTTCAGCTGATCCTCTGTGGCATTTGTACCCAGCTGCTGACCTGCATTATGCAGGCTTTTAGCACGGTTTTGAATTTTAGCCACCAAATCCTGGGAAAGGGGGATGTCCAGGTAGATTGCTTGGTCAGTGTTTCATGTGCTTGAAGACTGAGCTGCTGGTGGGCTGATTGCAGGTTGGAAGTATCCTCTGAGCCGCAGTTCTGGGTGCTTTGTGACACCATGCCTTTCGATGAGAGATTATCTCATGTGGTATCTGCGATAAAGTGCAGTGTTGGGGTGCAGGGGATCAAAAAGCTTGGTGTGTAAACCAAGCAAATGTAGCTGAACATCAGCTGGATTTGTACAGTGGGAAGAAAATAATTCACAGAACAACTTCGGAATACTTTCAAGATCCTTGGAAAGGTCTGCCAGATAAAAAGGGGCTGGTAACAAGTAGGATGTAAACATGGAAACACATGGCTTTAGTGAAGTCTCTCCAGTCAGATGTAGCTTGCAGGCCAGGCTTAATGCCCTGGTCTTGATTCTTAGTAGAAGTTTGTATAGGACCAGCCAAAAAGTCCAGTGGTGGGAATGACTGTATGTGTGACTGTATGACTGCATGGAATTGTACAGAGAAAGGCGCTGAACACAGTTGTGTTAAAGTGAACCTTCATTGAGATCAGGTTTGTAATTTCAAAATGTGCCACGTTTTTATGTCTTAGCTGCTGGAAGGGACGGAAGTTCTTTGATATGGTAGCTTTTTTTTATTTTAGGATATTTGCCAAAAATGAGATACCGGTTTTAGAGTGCAGGAGAGAATGGAGAGGGAATAATACAACGCACCGTGTGTATTAGTAGTACTTGTTTCTATGGCAATATGAAGATTTTCTACAAGTCATGTAAGCAAGTGGCTTCTTCAGTTCTTTGGAGATGACTTTACCCATATTTCTGTGATCAGAACATGTTACTGCGTGTATTTAACACGCATATTTCCTTCTTGCAGCCTTTATTCTGTAGCTGTTGAATTCCAGCCCTGGCCGTGAATCACTGGACCTGGATTTTCTGAGTAATATCTCCAGTCTCTCCATTCTTACCATATACTGGGCAGAAGAAATCAGGTCTTGTGTAGGCTGTTTGTCCATTTGAAGTCAGCTGTTTGAAAGACCAGACCAAAGTTTAGACCATTAAAATGCAATATTTAAAAAAATCTGTCATGTAAAAGGATTAGCATTCCAAAAATGACCGTTTTTTTTTCTGTCTTTGTGGATAAATTTAGACAGCTAATTTTTTCAGTAGTTGGCTGGGAGGAGATCCTCCCTCCCTCTTCTGGTTTCTGCTCAAAGCTGGGTTTTTCCCTTGTCTTTCAGAAATGCTTTATGTGAAGGATGCATTATGAAAGGAGAAAAAAAAAAAAAAAAAAAAAAGGAAGGATTGAATATCGTTTCAGAAGGAGAGAAAGAATCTTAAAGAATAATAATAATAATAAAATAGTATCCCACACTTGGCAGCCCGGTGCTTGCCCGTGTGCGACTGGCCGGGTGCCAGCCTTGGCAGGGCCGGCCGCCACAGCTTGCCAGAAGTCTTCCTCTCCTGGCCACGCTCCCCTCCATGAGACGGATGGCTCGTTCACCTGATGCTTCTGTTCCAGGGCTGCTGAAGTCCCAGCGTCTTGGAGCTGATAAGAGCACTTTGTCTGTCCAAACTGTGCAATAGCCGTGATGTCAACGCGGGGCCGTTTCAGGGAGCTTTCGCTCTGTGTCGCTCCATACAGCACTGAGATAACTCGTGGCAGAAAGCCTTATTGCCACAGTGTGAAGCTGTCCCAAAAGTAGCTGCTGTAAATACAGAGATGATTTGTTTCTTGCCTTTTTTGTTTTGTTTGAGGATTTCCCAACCTGGCTTTTAGTTTGCAATTGCAGTTCAGCATCTTGGAGATTTTAATTGAGAGTGATGAGTCTGAGTTGGGTTCTCTTGGAATTCTTCTTGCTTCTTTTAAAGATTTGCATTTATTTTTCCAGTATCTCCTTTCTGTGTGACAGGTCTGGCCGGGCTGCTCAATGAGCAGCTATCTGGAAGTGATATATTTTGCATTTTTGAGTAATCCTATCTTAATAGCATTTGGAAAATCTCTTGAATTGTGTTGACAAGGAGAACTTTCATTTGAAGAAATCAGAGGGAAGGTGAAGCACAGAAGGTCAGAAAAACTACTGCTGTTATTTTTGCTCTGGTAAATTTGATTTGTGGCTTGTGGTATTCTTGTCATGTCATTCTTTGAAGAGCTGCTGATTATTCGGTACTTTCACTCCCTGAAAGTAAACAACGAGGCTCTCTAGTCTAGTCGAGCCACTGCCATCTCTTCAGTAGGATCATGAAGCTGCATAAGGGTCTGCTATTCCTAGGTCTTGTTTTGGCTTCTTCCTTCCATGGCTGCACTCCAGGGTCTCTGAAATTTTCCATTATCTTGGTAGCTCCACATGATGACAGTTAAGTATTTCTTGCCCTTGTGGCTGTCAGCAAGGATTTGTTCTTTTTTTCTTGTGTACAGTCATCAGCCTTTCTGATTCAAGGCACTTTCGTACCTAGCAGTTAAATTCTGTCCCAAAATGTCAGCCCACCATTCGCTTATGTTTGTCTGATGTTCCTGCAGACTCAAGTCAACAAGTATTCAAATGTAATTCAGTTTTTTGGTTGTTTTTTTTTTGGCAAACTTTCATTTTCATTGTTTTGCTAAGATGTAGCAGCCCAAGTAACACGATTTGTGAGGGAGGGAGAGGGGGAGTAAGGCTGATGTTCTGTAGTGAGGCTTCTGAGCAGGGCTGTCTCAGGGACCTGGCATTTTAGGCAGATAGGACTTTGTGTTGTTTGTTCTGTATCCTGTACACACAAAAGTTCTTGTCCTGCCTCTTCTAAGAAACAGGATGCCCGTATTGTCTCCAGGCTGAGAACTTTGCCAACGTTAGCAACAAGTGAGAAATAGGGTTGAGAGAAAAATGAGGTTGCTGAGCTTTTAAAAAATTGTGTGTACAGCATTTTCAGTAGTTGTCGTTCAAATGACTGCCATTAAAACTATTCCTACGCTTTAGAAATCTAGTTCACTGATCACCTTGTTCACGTGAACTCGGATATCCTCCTTTGCTTCACTTTGTGCTCCTGCAGGCAGCAGTCAGCAGATTTACAGAGAGATGCAGGGAATCCTATTTATACACCAGTCTGTTCCTGAATTGCAGAGGCACTAAGGCAGTATGGAAGGCTTTTCCAGGAGTGAAATCATCTCACTCCTTCTCTACTACATTCACGTGGACACTTAGTGCGGCAGCCTTTGTTTTTTGCAAGTGTCTGCCCTGATGGAAACACGCAGTGCTGCTTCAGTAAATCTAGAACTTTGCGGAGGCACGGGGACATGTGCTGCTTCTTAGTACGGCTCTGAACTGGGAACGTTGCTACTGCACTAACTGGGGGGTCACCCAGAGCAGCAGTCCATCTGCTAGCAAGGCACACTGTTTGTTTGTTTAACTCCTTAGTTGTTGTCGGTGTGGTAGTGCTGTGTACTGGAATGTGCCTTACTGAGTGGTGTATGGGCATGCTTCTCTCCTTTTACACTGATGCAAGTAACCATCAGTAAGAGACTTTACACCAATATGCTTTTTTATTTTTGTTGGTGTGTGATGTAGGTGTTATTTCCTTCTTCAGAGGAAATCAGGTATACCTGTGCTGTGCATTCTGTAGCAGTCCTCACTCCTGCTATGGGTTTTGGAAGTAGTTCTCCCTATGGAAACTTCCTCATTTGACCTGTTGAGGTGTATTTGTGCTGCCTTCACCTGGTCTGGCAGTTTGGCTAGCAGGATATGCAGCACCACCTCCTGCAGGTTGAATTACCTCTGCAGAATGTTTCCAGTGGTGATCGTAGAAGCCGAGTTGGTACTTGGATGCCAGCCTCAACTTGCGATTGGCAGCTGGAACTTGTTTTAAAAAGAGGCCGGGGGGAAGTGCAAAATATTGAAGCAAGATCAGTACAAAACCATTTGGATTACAAATGCAGAGTTGTCTGATGTGTGTCTTATGAGTCCGTTTGGGGGTGGGCACGGGCTTTTTGTGAGCAACACGTAGATCCTGTTGCAGAGCTGTGAGCCATTTTGATTTTTAATGAGCAGAGGAATTGAAGACTTTTCTGGTTTGTTGCACCAGTTGAACGAAATTTCCTCTCAGATATTCGTGCTTTGCCACATGGCAGATTTTTGGCAGTCAGGAAGAGGAAGTTGCAGTGTAAAATTTCTTTTGTGGAATTGTTAACAGCATCTTAAAACGTGTTTCCCTGCAGGCTGGGCTCTGTTGCTTCCGTGTGCATTCTGGGACATTAGTTTCTTTGCTGGTCGTGTGCTTTTTGCTCCAATCGCTCAGTTAAATGTCTCGTGGTGCTTTGCTTGGATCATACTGGAGTTGTACTACTGAAATGCTGCTTTACGCTGTTATTATTGGTACTGTTTTTTAGCTAAGTTAGAAAGTGGAAAACAGTCACTTAATGCAAACCAGATTTCCTATCTGTGTTTGTTTACAGAGCCTCTGGCACACAGCTCGCATGGCTAAAGGGCCATACAAAGCTGCAATCAAAATGTTGTTGTTACATAAATATAATGCTGCCACTTCTTTTGATGTAACAATAGTGAGATTGTCTGGTGACGATTCTGCTCTTTGTTTGTTTCTTCCAAGCCGAAATGCTTTCACAGAAAACAAATTTCTCAATAAATTCAATAAATTTGCACCTCCCCTCTTTTTTTTTCTTCTCTTCTCTTTTCTTTTTTTTTTTTCCTGTACTTTACCTGTTTTGTTCTCCAAACCTGGAATTTTGGGGATAAGGCAGAATTCTGTTATGGCATTCTTCAGGGAGAAATAGCAGCGCCTCTGATTGCACAGTATTTGATGTTTACCATCTGTACTTTATTAAACCTCATTCTGCATACATAAGCAACATTGGGATGCTACATTGGGGTTGACCTAACCATGTGTGCTATAGTATAGCAGTGCTTTATTGTACAAGTGTAATTAAGTTGTTTAAAGGAGGCTTATTTTCTTGCCAGTAAAGACCAATTTGAAGTGTACAAATGGGAAAGACAAGGAATGCTTAGAAAGACAATAAGTCAGCGCTCAAAAAAAAAACCACCAAGAAATCCCATAATTCTAGGGCTTTGGGATGGGGGAGTATTGAATTGTTTCCATTATCCTTATGTTGTTCTTCTTTTCAAAGCTGCATTATTTCATTGGCTCATGTTATGAATTTCATCTGCAAAAAAAGATATTTTCAGGCAACTGAAACAGGAAAAAAATAGTCAGTGCAGTCAGTTTTAAAGGAATTGACTCTTCTGCAGAGCTTCCCTAGAGCCCAGGCAATGAAGACGTAGATTTGTGCCGATTGGGGTTTTTCTATAATACCATTCCCCTTACTTCACAGCAACTCAGATCCCTCGCCTTCTTTCTTGCAGTGTGCCCCAGCTCATGTGGCAAGAGAGCCTGCACAGACCAGAACGAGTGTTGCCATCCTGAGTGCCTGGGGAGCTGCACAGCACCCGACAACAACACTGCTTGCGTGGCCTGTCGCAACTACTACTACGAAGGGGTCTGCATGCCCACCTGCCCTCCCAACACCTACAAGTTCGAGGGCTGGCGCTGCGTGACCAAGGAGTTCTGCTCCAAAGTCCCTGCCACTGAAACAAGTGAATACGAGAGGTTTGTGATTCACAACGATGAGTGCATGGCAGAGTGCCCCTCTGGATTCATACGCAATGGGAGCCAAAGGTAATGCAACTTTCTTCAAGTCCGACACAGCATGTTTATTCCTCCCTCCCTACTCTGTGGCAGCCTTGTGATGCAAGTTGCTTTTGGTGGAAGAAGTGTTTTGGAATTTCATCACTGCTCAGTAAAGGCTTGCTCAGACATCATTTTAGAAGTCTAATTATGGCCTGTGCACATCAGTTCATGCTGCTTGTTCTGAAAGACTTCAGGAGGTCAGAATAGTGCAAACCCAGGTTTTGAACAAAAGAAAGTGAGAGCCAAGGAAGACAGGGCTGGAGATTGGCAGATCACCATTGTCACACTCACAGCAAGCTAGGAGCTGTCTTGTTTCACATGTTATTTGCTTAATGTATACTTACATTTTAGACATGTGTTCTTTAGTAACTTTATTTCCTTTTTTTCACTCTTTCCAGAAAATAGCAGTGATGTTTTAGAAGAGAACAATGGTAAAATTGGTTACAAAAATGATGCAGATAACATTACACAGAATAAATTTCTGGAAGGATGTAACTCACCTCCACTTATTTCATTCTGACAGTTGGACTGATGTGTACTGAACACTTGCTTATTTTACATAGGGTTAAGCTAACAGCTTCAGTTGCCTGCTGACCCAAACCTCTATAAATGAGGGAGGGTGCTTCAGTGCTATGCTAAACAGATGCCCTTTTAAGTTGCTGTAAGATACAGGTTTTTGGAAAGATGGTTGTGATGGTACCTGCACTGGCTGTGTGTCTGTGCATGGCATTCATCTGTTCACTCAAGCAGCAAGGCAGTCCCTGGTTCACATTAGGTTGTAAGCAACTTAACACTGTGTTTGCTCAAAGCCCAGTCAGTATTCACCAGAGAAATCTTTCACTTATCTACCTGAGGTTGTAGTCCCAGCTGTTTGAGCTGCTTACACTGAAGTGCATGACAGTTCTATCTTATCTCAGTGTAGCGCTCAGCTGCGGAGATTGAAAGGAGCTGTAACCCAAGGCCAGAGAATGTTTTCTTCCCCAGAGGTGATGTTAACAAATAGTTGCAAATGGAAAGCATTTCCTGCATTCTTTGTGCATTTAGTTGAATGCCTCTTGCATGTGCCTGTAGCTTTTAGTGGTCTGTGGCATGCTACAGTGCAGGATTTTGAAATAGAACCTTACCAGTAAGAAAAGGAAGCTTCCTTCGTTATACTGTGCACACGAAAAATGGCTGCTATCAATTTACATGTTTCTTTAAGCCTTAGAAGAAAGTGGACTCAGTTTCTTTTTAAGGTAATAAATAATAAGTCTGTGGTCATCACTGTTGGCATCAAAAGCTTTTGTCTTTGGAGCTCTTTCTCTTCCCTGTTTTTCCCCTCTAAAGCAATAATGTAGGGTGAGTGGTAATGAAATTCAATTTATTCCAATATTTTCATTAGTGAGATCAAAACCAAATTTGCATCAGGAAATTTGTACCAGGAGTGATCAGAAGGCATGTTTTTTCCACATGTGTTTAATGGCACAGTCTATATGAAGCTGCAGTAGCCAAAGGCTAGGCTAGCCTGCAATCTTGCTCCTTGAGTTTGGCCTGTTAAAATGTTTATAGATGTCTGTGAGTATGGGAAGCAGGACACATCAGCCTGACAGTCAGGTTTCTCTGAGTTAGGCTATGCCTGTCTTGATGTTTTATGGTCACAGGTGTACCTGTTCTTTCTTAATTTGTGTAATCCATTTTGGATCTGTTTAGACTTCTTGTCTGCCTCTCCCAGTCCTTTGCAGTGAGTTACACAAATTAGTTTTGTCTTGCATGAAGGTGCATCTTTTTGTTTGTTTGAACTTGCTACTTTAATACCTCTGACGCTATAAGAAACAGTGACTAATTCACTGCTCACTTTCTCTGTGTCACTCAGGACTGTATACACCCACAGCTGTCTTTCCCAGGTTAAAACACTAGGGTTGGTCTTGAAATGCTGGTTTGAGGACGTGGAGAAAGAAAACTTCATAGAATTTGTAACAGTACTTGCCCATCTCCAGTTCCTAGCTGGCCTATTTTTGGAGGTTAAGTCTAAATTAGCTCAAAACTTCAATAGCACTTAATGCTTGTGTAGGTTAGAAGGGTCATCTTTGTGGTTATAATGAAGTTGGAGTAAATGAAATGGTGGTGTTTTTTACCTGGAGTGCCTTCTGCTCAGGGTAACAGAGCCTTTAAGAAACTGGCGAGCAGCAGGTAGGAGTCCATTCGATTGCTCCCATGTTGCTGTGGACAGGAGGTGTGATGTGCCAGCCTCTCTTGGGTCCTACAAGTGTGTTGTTATGCTTACCTATAAGTCTCTGCACTAGTGTGGTAACTCTCATTGTGGGCTGATGCATTTTCCTGAGCTTCATATGGAAATGTCTTTCAAAATGAAATTGAAAGCAGTCTGTGGAATCTGAGCTGTGTATCACTGCTTATTTTCTGTTTCCTTTTCTTTCCAAACAGTATGTTCTGCAGCCCTTGTGAGGGGCCTTGCCCCAAAATTTGTGAGGATGGGAAAACGAAGACCATTGACTCTGTCACATCAGCACAAATGTTGCAGGGATGCACGATTCTCAAGGGCAATTTGCTGATCAACATCCGTCGTGGAAGTAAGTGACTTCCCTGCCTTTACAAACCTCTGATGAGACCGCTTTTAATATTTTTCTTTTGTCAGCATAATAACAGGAACATAAAAAAGCCATGACTTGTTTGTTTTCCTGTCAGATAGCAGTGCTCCTGTTTGGGTTGGCCCACTTGTAGCACCATTCTCCAATGTGCAGATGGAATAGGTAGTCAGCTACCAACCATGAAGCAGGGAAAGCTGGTATTTTCTTTAGCTTTTCTCAGCAGGGCAAGGAACCAGGAGGCACCAGGACTAGGAAGGGAGATGAGAAATAGTCCCAAAGAAGTAATAAAGCCTTAACAAAGTGAAAAAGTGGAAAGTCCTTGTATCTGGGTAGGTAAATAAGAGGGAGTGGCACTGGAAGATGGAATAGCCTCAGTTTCTAAGGTAGGAGGTGTCATCTTGCTAAAATTTGCAGTCAGTTGCTCCAGAAGCTCATACAAAGCCCAGCACTGTGCCTTTGGATGGTCATCCTTAGTGAGCTGGCCAGTCTTTGTTGCATGTCTTGAACAAGCTCTGGATTAAATTTGTCAGGGATGTCATTAGTTGGTCAGGGAAGTGCTGAGAGTTGGTGAGCTTTTAAAGAAATACACAGTAAAAATTGCTGTTAGTTTTGTTGGAAGTCTGTCTCTGTATGGAAGGGGCTTTTTGCTTTTTCATGAATATGGTTGGAACCTTCAGATATATTTGATTCCCTTCCTTCTGCTTAATAAAAATTATGGGGTTTAGAAACAGCAGTATGTGCGTTACTTCACTCATGGTTCCACTGTTGCTAGTAGAGTCTGCATCAGGAGAGATTTTCAGTATAACTAGAGCAAATATGTGCAGAGGGGGGATGTTGTGGCTTACTTATTATCTAAGTGTGTTGAAGATCGTGACACCACACAAGGACTGCAATCCTTGAGCCTGGTGAAGGGTGAAGGGTGGGATTTTGCAGAGCTTGGAAAGGACAGCTCACGTCCTAGGGAAATGGAGTCCTGAAGGTTGGAGCTAGCTCTGAAGAAGTTTAAATAAGTTAGTGTGGAAAATCACTAGTGTGATGCTGCACAGAGCATGGTCTGTGGCATGAGGACATCCTTATAGTTTTGTCTTCCTTGTTTCATGGAGTTCCAAGTTTGATGGGCAAAGTTTTCTAAGCCACCAAAATCAGTGTTTTATGCCCCATTGGAGACCATTGGCACACTTCTCTACCTCCTCACATTTGTCTTCAGTCTCATTCTCCATTCTCCAGTGGTGGTTTCTGCCTGAGCCTTGCTCTGGACCTGAAGAGCAATTCCATTCCCATGGATGTATGCATTTACACAAGGGTCTTCAGCTTGGCCAGAACACTGGCTCAGTATTTGGTGCTGTCTTCAGAGCATAGTGTCTGGGGAAGAAACATATATAACAATACAGAAAAGCAAGAGTGTCTTCACAGCATTGCTCTGCCTTAGTGTTTGTCCTCCAGCCATCTGTCTGCTCAGTTAACTGCCACTTTAGGAGGAATACCATTGTCTGTCATTTTCAAAAGCAACAAATGCGGACTAAAATGCAAACTTTTACTAAAACGGTGCTGAGTAAAGTAGAATATTGAATGAAGTTATGGATTTTAGAATAATAAAACCCTGTTTTTTCTTAATGTAGATAACATAGCTTCAGAACTGGAGAATTTCATGGGTCTGATTGAGACAGTGACAGGGTATGTGAAGATTCGCCATTCCCATGCACTGGTTTCTCTGTCTTTCTTGAAGAACCTGCGGTATATTTTGGGAGAGGAACAGGTGGATGGGTAAGTGTTTATACATTTGTAGGTGCAATTTAACTTTTAACACAAAGCCACAAGAGGCTGAGTCTCTTAATGAACATTCGTGTACTGTTACACAATTATCTCTTCTGCTAATATCTGGTAATACATTTCACTAATGGGGATTGCACTGGAAGAGACTCCACTGGTATGAATTAGTTTGTAAGTTGTGATTGTTTGCAGTTCCTTAAAATGTTAACATTAAATTAATTGTCTATCAAGCAGAAAGTAGCTTGGTCAGGAAGAGTAAATTCGATCCCCCAGAAATGGTTGCTGTGGGTTATTCTGTTTCTGTAATGCGTATACGATGTGTGATACTTCTGCTGCTCCGCAGTTGCAGTTGTATGCAGCTCCTGTTTCTCTATGATGGCATAGGTAGCAGAAACAAAAGCTTTCAACCTCCACAGAACTTGCAGTGCTCAGGTTTGTTGATGTTCCTTCAGCAAGCTGTGTTTCTCCTTCTCTCCCTGAATCAAGTTTCAGTTCAAGTTTAAACCAATATTCTGTGGGAAAAGTTAAGTCTCTGTCAGTAATGAGAGAATTATTAAACAAAGAATTTTATAATTGTATAGGAAAAGGTAGTGGGAAGGTCATGGGAAAGGTTGCTTATACCTGGTTTATCTGCCCTGACAGGATAAAGTTACAGCATGAGAGATTCTTCTCAACTTCCCTGCTTCTGTCAGACTAGTCTTTGGTCAGCCTTAAATTCTTCAAATTCCATCATCTGACAGAGCAAGTTAAAGGGCAGCTCTTCATCTTGCACTTGCAAAACACAGGTTTTTTTTCAGTAAGATTGTTTGTTCTATGGAAAAGCTTGTTTCTAATTGCAAATCCTAGAGGCTTGTCACTCTGAGCACGTTCAGCCACACAGGATGCTCTGTGCTCTGATACTCCAGTTATCTGTTTGTCTTTTCTCCTACCTCTCTTGCACTCCTTAAATTTGAGTTCAGCTTTGAGGTTTAAGTAGTATATATTGCTGTTACCTTGGATGTCGGTAAGCAGATATCAGCAGAGCTGATATGAAGAGGAATGACAGGCTTTAAAATCTGATTCCCGACTAGAAAAGGAAATGGTGCAGCTTTGAAGAGGAAAATAGGGCTGAGGGAAGTTAGGAAGTGGCTCCATTTGCATACTGATGTCAGGGGCGCTTTGCCTGGAGAATGCCTAGCGTAATTTAGGCATTGCCACAATCTAAATAACATTTCCAAAAATATTTGGGTGAAAGTAGACACCTGGCAAGGAAGAAGTGAGCTTGAAGTAGGACTTTGGCAGAGCTGTGAACATCAGGGAGCGGGGCAGTCCTGGGGGGAAGTACCGTTGTACTCAGACAGTAGTTTATGGGAGTGCTGCCTTCAGGGGTGAGAAGGAGGTTAAATTAAGAACCATTATGGGAGTTGTTCATTACATGACTGACCCCGTTGCACTGTTGTTTTTTTTTTATTGAACAGGAGTAGCAAAACAGTACTTCAGTATTTCTTCCTTACTCAGTCGCTGTTGCCTGCCTTGTTTGTTACAGAACGTGGGAAGATTATAGGGAATTTAATTTCTGCAGTTGTTTTCAGGATGTTCATTACCTCTCTTGAACACCACATCAGTAGGGAATGCATTCCCATAACAAAAAAAAATTCCCCTCTGTGTATAGGGAAACTGAACTGGAGATGTGCTGGAAGGGTCTCTGTGTTCCCTGCAGGATTTTCATTCATAGTCTGGTGCCGGTTCTGCCTGACCATCCTGTCCTCTGCTGAGTGCTGTGTGCTCATTTCTGCCCTGTGAGTGAGTGGCACTTGGGCAGCACTTCTTCAAGTGTTGGGTACCTGGAACACAAGTAATTTGTGGCCTTAAGGAGAAGTGAGAAGACGATGGCCAGGGCACAACTGCTCCCTGTCACGTTATTGTGTACATATTTGGCTTTGTTACCATCAGGTTCACTTCGGTGATCAGGGCCACATAGGTGTGGAACACATGCCAAGTTAATAGGCAGCTTCTCAGCTGTTGTTTTGGTATGTGTAAAGCAGCAAGCATTTTCCTTTTTGCTCTCATATTGGTTGATGTTCCAGCTGGCCTAGCAGGATTTCTTTTTCTCTTCATTGTAGCACTGAGAGATGAACAGCTTTTCTGTGTGTCTTACAGGTCACTTACAGGTCACTGTCTTACAGGCAGACTCTGTCTGCCACTAGCCTGGTCTTCTGTAGCCAGCATATCCATTGCAGCCATTCACAGTCCTTTACCAGTTCTTGTTCCCATTTTAGTGCAAGTCACTTCTTTACACATTGTGTTAACCCCTTCAGCAGCAAACTTATCTGGTCATTACTTTCTTCCCAGAGCTTTTGGTGTCATATATGCTGTGAATGGGGATAAAAGGTGATTGAAAGCTTGTTATGTAGAACTCTTCTTTACCAGTATCTCCTCTCGCTGTAGGTGTAGTGTTCTGCATCATTGCTTTATGCTGTGTGCATGTGGATAGATGCAGCACTGTGTGCAGATACAGTGTGAAACAGGTTTCTGATGAATGCAGTCAATAATTAAGTAGCTCTGGGTGCTCTGCAGTTGGGGTATGCGTCACCTTGTGGGAATGCTCTCCTGTGGGCGTGTGGGTTATGCAGGTTGACTTGAGGCTCTTTATGGCACAGCCTGGCACCAGATATGCCTCCTGCTCCCGTTCAGAGGTTCAGCCTGTCCTTCAAGTCATGGTCTCCAGTCATTTACACTGATAGTCTCTCAAGGGTTTGAGTAGCAGTGCTTTGTTTTCCTACACCAAATCTTCTATTCTTTCCATGCTATCTTGCTTGAAATCTCTATTTTTTCCACAGCTGTTGGAGTCAGTGTCTGATATAATCATTATTTACAACCCAAGCCCTAAGTGCCCTCCCATTGCCCGCTGCTCCACCTTCTGAGCCATGCAGCATTGCACCTCTCCTGTGCCTGGATCTGGGTTTAGCATTCCAGATTTGGTTTCCTTGGCACTTTGTGTGGTGCCAGAATAACTTCCACTAATTTATACTCACAGTGTATATAGGATCCCTTTGGACTTGTTTGCCTCGCCTCAGACTGCTGCTCAAACTTATGTGGATGCCTCTAGAAGTACAATCCATAGAAATCCCAGACTGTCCCAGTCAGCGTGCAGTTGTGTAAAGCACCCATGTGTACTTGATTTGCCCCGTTTATTTGACTCTTGAAATGCAAGTTATTTGTCATGCTTCAGTAAAAGAATTATCTCTTGTGTCTGAAGCATTATTGCCACAGTTGTGAGCAGGAGACAGGTAGGCTGTTATTAAATATTTAAGATGGTTTCTGTAGCCATAGAGCCACACCTGTTTATTGCATTAAATCTGAGTTCAGCTTTTTGGGTCTTTGCTGAAAAGCTTAGTTGCCGTTGCTTAATCACACAGCTAATTATAGTGAAGTGTCATCTTCTGAGCAGTGCACAAGGAGCTGCAGGGATTTTAGTCATCTGTAACAAATAAACACACTTTCCAGTGGTATCTGTTGAATCTCACATGCAGGATAACACCACTGTTTTCTCCTGGCAAGAAGCATTTGACATGCAAGTATGTACTCCCTTTTCAACTGTTAGTCACCAGAGCACATTCTTCTCAGCATCCTACTGCAATGGTTCCAGTGTATCACTTTTCTTAGTGACCAAGCCCTGGATATTTAGGGGGCACTTGGAAATAGGACAAAGTCCTTCTCTTTCACATCACTCTCAAAATACTCAGAGCATTTTGGTGTGTCATGAGAAACTGCAGCTGTGTTCTGTGCAGGCTGCAACCAGAGTGCATTCTCACTTCAGGTTGGGTGAGGGAGGAATGAATGCTAAATTTTAGTTGAAACAGTGGAAAGAAGACCATAAATGAGTCTCTAGTGTGCCAGCTTCTTGTGAGCAGAGTGGTTTGTCTGTCATGTTATTCTGGCTAACTCTGACTGCAGTTGAAAGGATGCGTAGGATTTGTAGCTTTAACTGTGCTGATGGGAGCGTACCGAGGTAAAATGACATGCACAGGTTGCAGGGATTTATCGTGCTAATAATTGATTACATGTTGACGTCTACCAACTTCTGTTGCTAGGACGTCCCGAAAATAATGTAATAAATACTGACAGAATAGGTTCTTTTGATTTAAATCCATCAGCAAACCTTTAACTCATTTCCTAATTGTGCATTCCTGTCTCTGTCATCCCAAAATGTGTTTTTGCAGGTGTTGTCTTACTGCTGGTGTGCAGCCTGTTGTCTTGCTTTGGCTGCACCTGTTTTTTTTCAATTCAGCACAATTGAGTGGCACCAGGAATTTCTTCTTACTGTGTGATAGAATTTACAGAAACAACTTTGCATCTAATGTCTGTGGAAATAAAGGATGCTCATGTTTTTCCCCTGCTGTGCTTTGGGAATGGGCTCAGCACATGCTGCCACAGGCTGTGTTATTAGCTCTGCACTTTGAAGTGTGGGTCCTGTGCTGTGCAGTCCGTGCAACTCTTCTCTGTCAGTTTTGATGTATAGGCACAACTGTACTTGGCACAGCGCAGGAAGCCTCTACTGGGCCAAAAGGTAAACTAAGACACAGAGACAAGGAAGCTTCACTATGCAAACTCTTGCAGTTGCTTTTGTAAACATAAGCAAGACAGCTGTGTTCACCATTTTATTTATTGTCAGAACTGCAGCTTGCTTTCCTTCCCATAAGGTATACAAGGTCATTACTTCCTATCTGGCACAAAAAGGAAAATCTATTGCAGAGATCTGCTGTCCAGAGGACATGAATTTGTATTCCTTCCAGCAGCTTGCATATTCATCCATGATTAAAACATATGTTGGAGCAGGCTTTACACAATGTGGTGTCAGCCTTGGGGTCCTCTGTTAGTCATTTGCCTGCCCTCTGACCAAAGTGAGCAGTCAGAAAAACGTGCTCCATGGGAGAGAAGAAAATCATTTACTCTGCTGAATGCCGATTTAAATTAATGAGAGGAAGTACAGAATTTTAAAGTTTGCGTATATGAAGATGTTCTTCATGGGAATTGGTGATGAATTAAAACTGATGTTTTCCTTCAAAAACTTTCTTCTAGGAATTATTCTTTTTATGTGCTTGATAACCACAATCTGCAGCAGCTGTGGGACTGGAACCATCACAATTTGACGATCAAGGAGGGGAAAATGTACTTTGCATTTAATCCTAAGTTGTGCGTTTCTGAGATCTACCGTATGGAGGAAGTTTCAGGAACCAAAGGGCGACAGAGCAAAGGAGATATAAATCCGAGGAACAATGGGGAGAGAGCCTCTTGTAAGTTTCAAAACAAAATAAAAAGCCATTCACCACATGGCCGTGTTGTTGACTGTTACAACATGTAGAGGTTAGAAACTATGCTAGGCTTTCAGTCATTCTGCTTGATTGTTTTGTGCAAATGTAGCTGAAAGTCTGTTTGTATTGGTGGAAAACTGTGGTTACATAGTCACTGCATCATCTATAAAAACTGATAAAGAAACCTGCCTTCAGAATACTTTTTTGTAACAACAGCATCCTGTATCAACAGGAACAGAGTCAGTAAAATCTTGGGTTTTGGTATGGCCAATGAAGAGCAGTTGCTCTGTTTCCTTTGCGGATTTACATAGTTATTGGTATTTTTCTCTCTGAGATGTATATACTCTTTTTGTTATTAAGGAAGCTGCCTACATAACAATTTCACAGACTCTTAAAATACCTTTTGTGTTACTTCTGAGCTTCTTTTCAGCTCCTGCCAAATATTGCATTTTGTTACTAGAAGAGCTTGTTGCACGCTCAATTTTTTTGTGCTTTATTTTTCAGATTGCTTTTGATTTGCAAACTATTTTTAGTGTCCTACAGTGTGCTTAAACTTCAGTGTCTGTATTTAATTTTGGATTCTGCCATGTTCTTGATGTCAAAGTTATTGGAAAGTCCTGTGTAGGCTTTGTGGAGTTCACATAAGGTCTCCAGGTGTAACCAACACATTTACAAGCAATCTCTCTTGTAGGAATTAAGAGGACAAAATGCTTACAGTTTTGACCTCGCACTCAGACTCTTAGAACTGATGGTGCATTTTTCTTTGGTCTGTTTGTGGTGCTCTTGGAGCTGAGTAAATTAAAACGTATCCTGTGTATAAGTCAAGTCCCCTTGTTCAGGATGGTATTCACAAAACTAGGGCACGTACTCTGCTGAATGTCTCTTTAGGCACGATGCATAAATGCAGATGGCATAGATCCTTGTTGTAAGTACACTCCATTCTTTGCACATTCAATAAAGCAAAGGCTTGCAGTCCTGGAGGAGTTACAGACACACAGTCAGTCCTTACTACCACTGAGGCAAGTGCCAGCCTCTGCCTGTTTAAAAAAAACACAAAACGTTACAGAAAGCTTTCTGACTCTGAAAAGGGGAAAAGAATCAACAAAAGCTAAACTGCCTTTGAAAAGATAGCACCAACAGTGCCAGTGTACATAAGGGTGAAACCCCCTTTATTTTTGGAGACTTGTATGAAACATTAGAAACTGCCACACAGTTGATGCTTACAACTCAGTTTCTTCATCCAAGTATTAAGTTTTTAAAATGCTATTTTATTTTGGATTGGAAAACTCTGACTTGGTAGTGGGAAGCCACTCATTTCAAAGCTGCCAACTTCCATCCAGCTCTGTTCAGAAGAGGAGCTGGAAGCTGCTGCCATCAAATGGTTGTGCAGTATATGATCTGAGTTTTGGAGGTTTTGGTCCAGCCTGTAATGACTAGGAATATAAACTTCTTTCTCCTTTCTATCTTGTTTATTCTTCTGAAAGACGAGTTGTAATTGCCTAAAACTGTCTCAGAAAGTGAGAATATGGAGGCCACTTACATCTCTGCCTTTGCATTGCAATTGGATGGTGAATTTAGTGCTATTAAACCCATCCTGTGAATAAACAGGACTTCGATTTCTCATTCAGGGAAAGGCTGAAGTAGTTTTCAAGAGCTTCTGGTGGTGCACTAAAAGGAAATGCGCTTAAAAAAATAAAAACCCTAAAGAACAAGTAGCTTCAGTATACACTGCAGTGATTGCCAAGGCCAGGCCAGTGCTTACCCCTAAGCACTCGAAATATGGTACGATGAAATACTAAGGTATAAGGAAACAAAGGCCGCCTGCATACTGTGCTATCATAGGCATTGCAGGAAAGACTAATTAGCAAAAACTGGTACATTAGAAAAAGCAATAACTGTTAAGCTAAACAATCAGGCAGTACAGTGATGACTCAGCCCTGTGATGTCTTTCTGTGTTGCAGGTGAAAGCCACATTCTGCGTTTTGTTTCCAACACAACATTGAAGAATCGGATTAAGCTGACGTGGGAACGGTATCGCCCTCCAGATTACAGAGATCTCATTAGCTTCACTGTTTACTACAAAGAAGCGTGAGTAGATATCTTCAGAGACTGATGGAGACAGTCAAGGGATAGTAGGCAGTTTTCTTCTGACTGTCATTTTACTGAGACAAGATAGTCAGCAAAACTCCTTCAGGTAGTTCCTACTTCACAGTTTACATATTTCATTCAGTTTACGTAATTCATTCTCACATCCTGCCTTCATTTGCTTTCTATACTTGGTTGAGTAAAAAAACCCTTTAAAATGAGGATTATATTGCCTGAAGACTATAAATGGATTCCAAATCTATTGGGTGGTTTCAAATTTGGGAAAATGAGTTGGATGGCTTCAGTATTCTCAGGGCACTAATTTGGAGCTAAGTCGTACTGTTGTTTCTGCTGAGATATTCTCTAATCATAGCTCTAAGAGGACGTCACGTATCAGGAGTTTTACCTGCCACCTTGATGACTTGTCTTACTCAGTATTTGAAGTTATTTAGGTTTCTCAACCTCATTAATTTTCTGCATTAGTATCTCTTGAAGTAGGAAGCAGTTACTGGAGGGAGCATAATTTCTTCAGAGATCTATCTACCTTTGCATATCTTTGTAAGAGCTCAGATTTAAAGTAGTCAAAATACAAATGAATACATTAATATCTCTGTAAGCAGTTGGGGGGGTGAGGTGAAGGGGAGGTTCAGAATGGTGTTAGGTGCAAGGCTAAGGTGAGACAACATTGAAGTGAGGTACTTGCATAAGTGTGTGACAGTTTTTAGGAGAAAATAAATATCTTGCACTTTTTTTCCCCCAATGTTTCAGACCGTTCAAAAATGTGACAGAGTATGATGGACAGGATGCGTGCGGCTCCAATAGCTGGAATATGGTCGATGTTGACCTGCCACCAAACAAGGAGAATGACCCTGGAATTTTACTGCAGGGATTAAAACCTTGGACTCAGTACGCGATTTACGTCAAGGCTGTTACCCTCACAATGATGGAAAACCATCACATTCATGGAGCAAAAAGTGAAATTGTGTATATACGAACCAATGCTGCAGGTAAGATCCTCGTCTCTTGGTGAAGAGTTGATAAGACTTTAGGTATGCTTATTATCTGGGATTTACTTCAAAAGCATCCAAATACACTGTAGTATGTGCTGGGTTTAAAATGCCTTCATTTTCTTTTTCCCTGCCAGTGCCATCCATTCCCTTGGATGTTATTTCAGCATCCAACTCCTCTTCACAGCTGATTGTCAAATGGAATCCTCCCTCTCTTCCCAATGGCAACCTCTCATATTATATTGTACGATGGCAGCAGCAACCTCAGGACAGTTACCTTTATAGACACAATTACTGCTCCAAAGGTAGGCTAACTGAGCATAGTTTTGAAATGCCAGTAACTCTTACCTGTCAGGGTAGATTACTTACAAGGTCTAAAGCTCGTGCCGTGCTTCGCAGTACTTTTGTGAATAACTACAAGTATACAGGAATGTGCAAATGTGAATAGTTAACGTGTTTATAACACAGAGGGAAAAGCAATAAGCTGCCTTTTTTTCTTTTAAGATAAAGTCCCAATTCGAAGATATGCTGATGGGACCATTGATACAGAAGAAGCTACTGAACCCACCAAGCCAGAGGGCTGTGGGGGAGAAAAAGGACCTTGTTGTGCTTGTCCCAAGACAGAGGCAGAAAAACAAGCTGAGAAGGAGGAAGCAGAGTACCGGAAAGTCTTTGAGAACTTCCTTCACAACTCCATCTTTGTCCCCAGGTAATGGTCTTCAGCTCATTGCATTTTTTTAAAAGATATTTCCTAGAGCTCAGGCTTCCTGAATGAGAAAGAATATGTAGGTAATACCTAAATGTGTCAGTGTTGTTTCTCAGTATATGTGAGACAGTCTGCAGTCTTTTTACTTTGCGGTTTCTCTTAGTTGCAGGTTTTCAACCCACTCTCTCAATTTTAGCTAGTAGTGAGAGTTCTTACCTATATTGTTCAAAGACTTCAGTGATGGCTTATTTTCAGGGTCAAGAGTCACTTGAGCAGCTCTTTGTCTCTGAGAGTTTCAGAGATGAGCAACACGTGGCAAATGAAGGATTTCAAATGTAATCTTTAAATAGCCATTTAAGTGCTTATGTTCCCAATCTGAAGATTTATTTGCCTTTGAAATTTGCAGACACGTTCACCTTGCAGAAATGAAACTGGTCTTGCTTTCTCACTGCTCTTAATATAGTGGCCATACTGGTTTCCTGGGTCCATCCTGCATAGAAGTATTTAACATACCCACTCTTCTATTTCTGTTATAAACATCACTGCTTCCACACCACACGGAATGGTAATTTTTGCTACATCCTGGAATAGATACTACTGAATGAATTGATGATTTTGATCCTTGAGTTTCTTATTTATCTTTTATGTAAGCTGGTCTTTGGGTAATTGGACCCTGGAGCCTAGCACACGGTATGCAGCTGTTTAACATGTTACAGTTTCTGTAAGGAATCAGTTTTCAATCATGCATGCTATCCATTGTCACTGTTGACAGGTTAAGTTTATGTTCAAGCTCTGTGTTTGAGTACTCTGAAGTGTTGCTCATTGAAACTGGGTTATATTACTCTCCAGTATAATTTTTTCTCTTTTTTTTTTTTGGAACTTTTATTCAAGGCAGTTTTAGGTTGGCCTGTTTGGTTTTGGGACAATATTTGCAGCTCTTCTTAGCTTTGTCTGAAAAAATGAGGAAATAAGTACTGTCTTTCTTTGGAGGTGCTAAATACAGTGCCTGAGCTTTGGCTGGTTCACGTTTAGTGTTTGTGGGTGAATTTATGCAGTGTTTTGTTGCTGATGAAGGTAAGGTAGCAGCCACCATGACTGCCCAGGTCCCCCTGTGCAATGTGAGATGGTACAAATGTGAGCTTGTTTTGGATTTTATGAAATAGGAAGGAGTTTTGAAAGGCATTTTAAAGTTATAAACTACCTGAAAATCTATCAAAGCAGCATTTACAAAAGATTATTTTTATTTCAGTAAAGTCCGGTCGTCTAAAATGTGTTGTTTTTCTTGCCAATTTGCTTGCATTTCCCAAAACAAAAGGAAAATCTCAGAACTTTCAGCTCTGACAGTCAGTTCACAAAGAATTTCCTGAAAGCTTGACTGTTTCCCCTTTTGCTTAACTTACTGCCATAAGGGTGTGTTTTGTAACAGCAAGGGTAGATAAAGTATAATGTTCAGAAATAGCTGCATAGCTAAGCAACTTTAGATGTTATGTTAGGGAAATTAGAGATTATGAGCTAGTAAAATATCTCTGTGGGACAAATCTAAGCAGCTTGTTACCTGCTGATGTCCATGGTTTTGGTTTTTTTTTTCCAAAGGGAGAAGTTATTCAGTGTGTTAATGTAAACCTCAATAGTGGTATTTGTTTCCAGTGTTCTACCTGTCTCCAGGATATTGTGAAAGAAATGCAGCATGTAATACTGCATTAAAATATTCAGCTGCGTGGTTTTAAGTTTGCTTGAAGTCCGTTGATCTAATATTGTGTGCAGTTCTTGGATGAGTGTGGCTATTGGAGTCATGAAGTAGATTTCAAACGTTAGGACTCTGGTCAGTCTTGAACAGATGCTCATGACCACAGGATGGAAAGTTATTCATGAGGTTCCTTAGTTCTGTAATGAGCAGGATGAGATGCGTGCTGTTTGTAATAGAAGGTATCTCAGAAGTAATTACAAAGTTGTCATAGAGTGTAAGAAGTCCAGGGAGACCTCATTGTGGCCTTCCAGTACTTGAAGGGAGCATATAAACAGGAGGGGAACAGCTGTTTACGAGGGTGGATAATGATAGGACAAGGGGGAATGGTTTTAAACTGAGACTTAGGTTAGATGTTAGGAGGAAGTTTTTCACCCAGAGGGTGGTGAGGCACTGAACAGGTTGCCCAAGGAGGCTGTGGATGCCCCATCCCTGGAGGCATTCAAGGCCAGGCTGGATGTGGCTCTGGGCAGCCTGGGCTGCTGGTTGGCGACCCTGCATGTAGCAGGGGGTTGGAACTACATGATCATTGTGGTCCTTTGCAACCCAGGCCATTCTATGATTCTATGAACAGTTATCTTGCATTTTAAATGGCTTTTGTTTTTTTTTACCAACGTCAATTTGATTTCATTTTTACGAAGTCCTATTTTTCTCCCTTCCTTTAACAGAATAGATAAATTTTCATGTTTTTATCTCCTGCCTTTTCCTTGTTTTCTTGGGTTTTTCCTCTGTCTTTATCTGTGCCTTTCACTGGAGCAGGAAACTGCTTGACAGTAAAGCAGTAGTGTCCAATCTCTTGATATTTTAATCTCATTTTCCTTTGTTTTCCTGTAGGTCTTTTTCTCTCCATTTTATGACTGTAGTTTTTACCACCAAATTTAGTGTTGCTTTCTCTTTGTTTCTTCCCAAAGACCAGTTAGGACTGTACTTTTTTTCAGATACCACTGAAGAGTGAAATATCTTGTATCCCATAAAGGTGGTGGATTAAGGCATGCTTTCTGGGTTCATACTTTAATTTGTGCTTTTGTTGACTGGAAACAAGCTTTGTATTTTTACTGCTTTTATCACAGAATTTGTGCAGGTGGTTGGTGGAGGTCATTCCATGTGTTTGTAGGACTTGAAAAGTTTTTTCTTCCCACTGAATTAAAGAGTCAATGGGTACTCTTCCAAAGCAAGCTAAATAGGATTTAGTAACTTCATGAATGTCACTGTAGAGGAGAAGCAAATGCTTACATCTCCTGTGAAATACACATCCCACCGACAAGAAATTACATTGGCTTGTATGTTTTTTAAAGCAATTTATTGGTAACTTAAGCTTCTTTCTTGTCTTTATTTCTGTGCTGTGGTTTGCATGGCAGCTGAGACTGTCAGAACGATTCCTCAAGACACAGGAAAAGGATTTTGGAAAATTTCATAGGCAACTCCTAAAAAAATGAGTGCATCCACAGCCAGATTTCAAAATCAAGTCAGGCTCTTTTTGGCTTACTCTGCAACATGCTGCTTTGTGACTGAATGTTCTGAATTTCGTCAGGTAGTGAATTAATTTCTTCTGTTGCATCAGCTTATTCCCATTGTGTGCTTGGGGAAGACATTAGGCACCTGATCTGCAGCTTACTCTGGTAGAAATGTGGTAGACTTCACCTTTGTTACTGAGGTCCATTGCACTGACCAGGCGCTAAAGGGTGGCAGGTGGGGCAGGATGCAGGCCAATTAATTGCCCTGGTGCTCTGCTGTCTGTGTGTGAGCAGTGCAGGTGACTTCAGCGAGGAGGAAAGTGGGAGGTGGAGAAACTCTCCTGCCTACGTAGTTAGTGCTTATGGGCAAAACAGGCAAGGATTTGACACATGATCAAGTGACATGTCTTTTATTTAGCAGTTGTGTGTTGGTTAGCTCATACCAGCAAAACATTTGTAAGGTATTTTTATACTGATGTTTGTCATGCCGCTGCTTGGCCATTATAGTTGTTCCTTAGACCTGAGAAAGTAGTAGCATTGCTGTAAATCCTCACGTTTTTAATTCAGTGCACAAATCTCATATAGATGCAAAGCAAAGTTGAACTCTTTGCTGTACACAAAATTAGTGCTGCATTTTCTCATTTAGGAAGATTGTTCCTTTACAGCAGGTAAGAGAAACAGAGATGCACAAATGACCACGCAGTGATGGTGATTGACTTTCATGGCTTTCAGCTGCCATCCAAGGTTTCTTTTTTCAGTCCGGTGCATTCAAAGTTCTGTAGTTCCATTGCAACTGCAAAGACCAACGAGTTAAGCCCACTGAGAGTTAGCTTTGCTACTTGAGCAAACTTCAGAATGTTTTTTCCCTAACCTTTTAAGCCTTTGCCATCTTGATTTTTATTTTAAGCTTCAACATTGTTGTCGTTAAATACAAGTCCAGTTTGCTTTTTAAATAACAGAATAACTGTCTTTGCTATTCAGTTTATCATGCCAGCACCAGGGTGATCATAAGTTTGCACATGTATCATGAGGCTTGCTTTCAGCTTCAGAGATGGATTTCCAACCAAAAGAGAGCAATAGGATGTAGTGATGCACTGCAGGTTCAGCTAAAGAGAGAGCTGTTTGCTTGCCTTGCAGTATTCTTTATTTAGCTTTTCTTCTTAATAGCACTTACCTATTTTACTGTGTTTCTTCACCAGTTTTCCTGAATCCAGAGGAAAAGTGAATTTTCTCTAACGAGGCCTTTTTCCTGTATTTGCTCCACAGACCTGATCGGAAGCGGAGGGATGTGTTCCGAATTGCAAACGCCACTTTGGCCACTCGAAACAGGAACACAACTGGGGCAGATCATTTCACCAATGTTTCTGACGCAGAGGAGAGTGAGGTGGAATACCCGTTCTTTGAGACCAAAGTGGATGGCAAGGAGAGAACTGTGATCTCCCATCTCCAGCCTTTTACTCTTTACCGCATTGATATTCACAGCTGCAACCACGAAGCCGACACACTCGGTTGCAGCGCTTCCAACTTTGTCTTTGCAAGAACCATGCCTTCAGGTATGCTCTCATAAGCATCAAGGTTTTGTTGTGTTCTTTTTTTCTGGCAAGAGCTGAGTCTCAGGGGGGACAAATCTTTGAAAACACATAGAGAAGTGTTGGGAGCATGAAATAAAAATTGAACGCAAGGAGATAAATTGGAATTGTATGAAAGTTTCTTGCAGTAGTTTAATTGTCTCGTCTGCTCTCTCCTGTGTACTGAGTCATCTGTATTGAGCCTGTCTCTGATCTGGAGAAGGGCAGCCCTGCCTCCAGTACCTAGATGATTGTGAGAGAAATGGTTTCCCAGCTTTGTAGATGAGAGCCGCAGACATGATGGATTAAAAGGTTTTATTCTTCAGTTCCCTGCATGCTGAATAGAGACAAGGGAATGTTTCTCTGCTGGTGTTCAGTTTTGCTGTGTTCATGCTGAACTGTTTACAGATGTTAGTGCTGCTGGTGGAAATGCGTGCCAAGTGTTTCTCTGTCACAGAATGACCAAGCATTTGTCCAGCCTGGAAACAGGAGGAGCACTGAGATGCTTTGTGCCCAGTCGTGGGCATCTAGAATACTGCAAATAAGAAACACTGAATGCTCTACTCATGTCTGGGAATTATCCAGATTGTACTTCTGAGAAGAATAGAGATGGTTTTAGTGTAAGCTCACATGCATCCAGCAAAGAGCTTCTGACTCCAGCAGATGTCTGGGAATATTTGATGCAGTGGTAGTAATTTTGCTTTGTTTCCCTCATAATTTGGGTTCATCTGTGTCAGGGAAAGTATTACTTACTTCAAGGAAGTAAGGAAATATGTAAGATCCGGAAAAGGGACATAAGTATTCCCAGATATTTAGTGTATGGTTTTGAAAATTAAAAGCTAAATTATTTTACTTTATTCTGTACCTTATAAGACTGAAACTGTCTTCATACTTCTGTTAGAATTTGAATAAACATCATAAAATGACCAAGAATGAAAATGACTGGGGATAAACACAACTGCTGAATTGCTGACGAGACCCTATTTTAGACTGAGTGGTTTCCTGAGATTACCTACGGAGAAGGGATGGCAGTGGGGCAGATTCTGCTGTCTTTCTAGCAGTTGTTGTTTGCAGCCATTTGGTGGGACTAGCTGTGTCTGCATGGCTTTGATATAGTGAAAGGCTTGGAATGAAGAACCAAACGCTGATAAGCAGCTCCGTGTCATGCAAATATAGCACACTTAGTAAAAAAGCACTGACATCTGATGAAGCTATATGTACACCCTCACTTCTGACAATCAGCAGTTCATGCAATGCTAATCTATCCAGCCAGACCCTGGCCAATGCATTTCATTCTCTGGATCTTCAGATAGTACTTCCTTTAACTCTTTGTGACCTAAACAATAGTATGAACTTCTATTTTTGTCCCCCGCCATCAACTGTTGCCTAAGTTCCTGTTTTAGCAGTAGGTATTCTTCTCACATTCATTGTAAATATTTTACAGAGGGAGCAGATAACATTCCAGGAACAGTAGCATGGGAAGCAAAAGAAGAAAACACCGTCTACCTGAAGTGGTTAGAGCCTACAAATCCAAATGGGCTGATACTAATGTATGAAATCAAGTATGGGCAGCATGGAGAGGTGAGGATCTGACACTTCTCTGTGAATATTTACTGCTTGTTACTCTAGTTTATACTTTTATCTTGTCACATCAGACTGTCTAACCAAGGTAGCATTTTTCAGCCTGTTTTTGTCAGCCTCAGAAAATCTAGGTTTAAGTACAACTGTGGAATATTTTCCCTGCTTTGACTTTTATGGTGCAAAAGACATAGTGCTACGTGAAGAGCCTGTGTAACTAAAAGCTAACATTGTCACACTTGAGTTTGCTAAGGCTCACACAGCACTTGATGCCACAGACAGTGACTTAGCAGCCAGTCTGCCATCCACATTAATCTTTGGACTTCCCTATTAGTCTTCTTGCCCACGGGGGTTACCTGCAGTTTGGGAATGGGAATCTGAAAGGGCTTCCAAGTTATGACTTTTATTATGCTTTAAAATACCAAATATACCTCAAAACTGAGTAAGGGTGGGGGGGATACAATGTTTAGATACATTCAGTCTGTAAAAATTAATAGTTTAATGGTTTGGTTTTAATCATTTGCAGGCTGTAATAAAAAGCTTGGAGATCTGGTAGCACTGCAAAAATTATCTTTGTGACTTTCACCGAAAATGTAATATTCAGAATAGACCTGTTTTGTGTATTCTTAAGAAAAGTAATTTTTATGTGGTGTCTATGGTAGCTGCTTTCTTTCAGAGATCTCTGGATTACCGAGTCCTTAATAATTGAACAGTGTTTAACTTAGTCCCAACTGAGATACAAAATGGAATCTTTTTTAACTTTCTTCTTTCTGAGTGCTGCTACAGACCAGTGATGGAGATGGTGATTTCAAACACTCAGCAGCAAGCAGTGTCTCATTCCTTTGTCTTATTTTGTCAGGTTTTGGATTCCACGTCTCTTTAAGCTGTTGGAATGAAGGCTAATCAGGCGGGGTATTTAGTTGTACAGATGAGCTTATGTTGCAGCCATACCCTCTTCTCCAGAGTGAAGAGTATGAAGATTTTAACATGAACTGCAAATTGCTTTTTCCTTTCAGGAGAAACGAGAATGTGTTTCGAGACAGGAGTACAAGAAGCTTGGAGGGGCGAAGCTGACTCATCTGAACCCCGGAAACTATTCTGCTAGAGTTCAGGCCACATCATTGGCTGGAAATGGATCTTGGACTGAGCCAGTCTCTTTCTATGTACAACCCAAATGTAAGACCAGTATTGCTTGGCTGTGTCCATCTGGACTTGACTTTTTGAAAATTCCTAAGGTTTACTTACATAACTCTGAATACTCTTACCTGTTGATGTGTTTTGGAAATTCCTCTTTGTTCTACTTTCTGACAGTTGTTTATAAGCAACAGGTGTATTGGAGGTGTGGTCCTTTTGTTGTATGCATTGCACATATATGAGGTGCAGCCAGGTGATGGGTGCATAGAGTTTACTACTGTGGCTCTCTCTGATGCCCACCTCACAGTCCTGTGTAATGTTAGGAGTTAAATGCTGGAGTTAAATTGTGCAGAAACTGTGATAATCTGCACACCTACTTTGAATTGCAAAGTGATTTAAGAACCAGTGATCTGTTAAGATTTGACCTGGCAGATTTTATTTAAGTATCAGTATGATTTTTTATACTTTAGAATTGATCTTAGGCATGTTGTGATAAAGATGGTACTAATGAAATGGGATACTGCTCCTGAGAATGGTAGCAATTTAGGTTTTGGAAGAATAGCTCTGCACAGGGTACATGGAGACCTTCTCCAAGCAGTTGTATCCACAGAAAATTAAACTCCAAACCAACGTGAATATCTTCTGAAGTACGAGCAATTGCAAGGTGAGCAAAAGGTGGTGGAAAAGAAAGGTTAATATACAAGTGAACAACCGCGTATTGTTCACTGAGGAATGTAAGTCTTCAAGCATAACATGTGAAACCAAACTCCAGACAGACGCTGTTCTGTACAAAGTTAATGCTTCTCAATCTCTGTTCTCTTGTTCCACTCATCTGCAGTCAGGGAGTGTTTCTGAGTACATTTTTCCACATCAGACAAGAAAATGAGTACTTTGATTTCTCCCGTGTATGGAAATATACTTGAGTGGGTTTTGAATGTTTCTTTGTTAATGGAGATTTTATAGAAACCTTAATACAATTGTTTTCTTGTTGGTTGCAGCAGCAAACTATGACAATTTCCTCCATTTGATAATTGTGCTCCCCATTGCTTTCCTGCTCATCATTGGGGGTTTGCTGATAATGCTGTATGTCTTTAACAAGAAGAGGTGAGTTGTATTTGTGGTTGAAGCTAAACTGCAGGAGGGGAATGCTTATTTTCAAATCTGTGTCTGTGGAGCAAGTTAGAAAATAAAAAGTGAAATAGCTTTCAGAGTACTTGAGAAGCTCAAGTGGATTCAGCCTTGTTGGTGTGTAGAAGGAGGTGGTGTAGAGTTACTGCCAGTATCTGCCTGCTGCTTGGGATGCAAAAGGGCTTTTTATTACAGTATCATGTTTGAAGGGGAAGAGGAGGGGTTGTCAGGAAGATACCCAGTGATGGCAGATGTGTTGAACCTTTATAATCAGATGCTTTGAAATGCAGGTTGCTCTATAAACTTAGTTCAAGTCAGGTTAATCTGATTTCTTGCAAATTCTGAAGTCTATACACATAATAATGTTTGTATGCTGGACAGAACATTCAATTGATTTGTTTTCCTTAGTGTTGTACTTAAATAACTAGGGTTTGTTTTTTTTAATTATTTATTTAATTGAAATACATAATGAGAACTTAGCAGAAGTCAGTGCAAATGTCCTCCCTTGCCACTTTTTAAGTGTGGAGCTTTTTTGTTATACCTACTTTTAAATTATGCTCATTGAGTGTCTCATTATCTCCGGCTCTCATCCCTTTATGTGCACACTGTAATCTCAGTTCCCAAGCACCACAGAAAAGGCTTTGCACTACAGAAAGGGTTTTGCCTCAAGTGATGTGAGGCACCTGCTTGGCCTTCCCATGTCCTTTCCGGAGTGAAGTAACTGATACCTCATCCTTCTTTAAGTTGTTGTTCTAGCACACAAAAACGTTTTCTTTGGTTTTCTGCAGTCTGATTAATAACTTTATTTGTACCACTTGCCCCCTGCAAGAACTCATACAACTCTCACTAAATGTCTTATTCTGAAAATCACACCAGTAAAATAAAATAATAGATGCAATTTATAAAGTAGTTGAATAGAAGAAGCCCAACTAAAAAAAGCCTTGTTCTTTGCTTGATCACTTATGTCTCGCAGTAAAAAGCAGGTGATGTTAAAGCCATAAGTCTCCTGGGTGTATCAGTGCACAGCTGCCTTTCTTAAAGGAAGTTTGCCCAGCAGCTGAAAGTACTGTGTGTTTACACTTCTCTGTACCACATCAGCACCAGAAAAGACTGCAGGTTTCCTGGGAAAAATGTTCTGAGCTGTTTTCCTATTGATTATGGGAAGTAGAATAAGAATGTGATTTGTCTTCTTTCTCTGAAAAGCTCTCCACGTACAGTAAATACTTCATGGTTGTGCAAACAGTGGAAAAGCTGTAGAATAGGCAGTCTGCAATTACTTGAGTTTAAAGATTAAAAAAGAAAAAAAATATTTCAACAGGAACAGTGACAGACTGGGCAACGGAGTACTTTATGCATCTGTGAACCCTGAGTACTTCAGTGCTTCGGATGGTAAGTGTGGGCCTGAGCCTCTGTGCTCACTTCTGTATGCTCTGTTTGTGTCTGACTTGAGAAGGTATGAAACCCTTGCAAAGGGATGTGGTAAAACTTCTTTCTCTTCATTGTATCTGCACACCCATGGTTAATTCATAGGCAGTTGCACGTGAATGTTGTCTGCCTACTGAAACTGGGGAGTTTCTGAAGTTTTTCCTGGAGTTTAAGCTGAGATTAACTTGGGTGGGTTTCCCTTTCAGAGCATTGTCTACTTAGGCAGTAATTTTGTTTCTAGAATGAAGGAAGAATTCATAAATTCCGTGTCTTCACTATTTGTCCTTTTGAGCCCCGTTCTGACCTACTGGAACAAGCTCACCACTTGCTTGGCTTGCTGCTTGCCAGTCATAACGTGTGGCAATTCTGTGTTAAAATGAGCACAGCAGTTGTAATGTAATCTCCATTTTCTTTTCTCTTTAATATCTGGAATATAGAAGTCAGTTACTCTTTGACTAAAAAGCTTTTTCAAACTAGTTTCATGTTGACCAAGCAGGTTTGTACTTAATGCAAATGACAACATTCTGTGGAATATGTAACATGGGTAATGTTTCTTTGAATGTAAGAATAAAAATGGAAGAAGGTGCTGGAAATGGCAGCTAATGGGCTTTCCTCTTGCTTAGCTGCTAAATTGGAAAGTTTTGCTTAAAGTAGTTCTGGTTGCCTCCAAATGAGGTTGTTTGCCACTGGTAGAATAAATAACTCTTTCCTTTATTCCGGTGTAGAAACAAAAGCACGTAATGTGCCCATTGAAAGCTTGAGGGGAGTGGTGTAATACGAGATTCTTACACTGTCAGAAGCATCTTCTGAAGGTATGAGGGTGCTGCTGGGTGCTAGCTCAGAACTTTGTTACCCAGAGGACTGGATGCTGGGCTTGTATGACTGGCAGCACACCTGAGAAAATGTAACCGCACCGATGGTTTGGAAGACTGTAGAAAATTTCCATCAGGACAATGGTGAAGGTGTCCAGTGTCAAATAAAAAGCAAGAATTAAAACTGATCTCAGAATCAGTTGAAGATGAAGGTTTATTGTTCATTAGGATTGTTTAGTTTCAATTTCTTGTTTGTATACATAATTCTGGACCTTGAATTTATTTCACCTGATGCAAAACGCGATGAAATTTCTCAAAATCATACAGGAAACAAATGAACAGAAAGCAAAACAACAAAAAAACACATAGGTTTTTGTATGTCTGTCTTATTCTCCTGTACTTCACTTGTTGCAGAGGGTTTTGCTGCTTGGCTGTAGATAAACTCCTTGGCAGGTCCTGTGCTGGCTGCTCTTGAGCAGCAGCAGGAGCTGAATGACCCTGGTTCTGCACATTGTGTTCCTTATTTTTATCCCATTCTGCCAGTCCCTTTGCATCCATCTACACATTCCTTTTAAGATGTATTTGTATGCAAAGTATCTGCCTGTCTCTGTATGGGAAAGACCATGGAATATTTGCATGCATCATTCAGGGGCTCAGCATTATGCCCAGCGTTGCTTACGGTAAAATTGTTCAGACAACTGATATCATAAAGTGACCCCAGTGTTTAGGAAAACAGAATGTGATGGCATGTTCTCTCTCTGCTTAGTGTACGTTCCAGACGAATGGGAGGTGCCCCGCGAGAAGATCACCATGTGCCGGGAGCTTGGGCAAGGCTCTTTTGGGATGGTGTATGAGGGAATAGCCAAGGGAGTGGTGAAGGATGAGCCGGAGACCCGGGTGGCCATCAAAACAGTCAACGAGTCTGCAAGCATGCGTGAGAGGATAGAGTTCTTAAATGAGGCCTCGGTGATGAAGGAGTTCAATTGTCACCATGTGGTAAGTCATGAACGTGTAACCAGGTGGGCTGATACGGCCGTAGTGCTTTGAGGGCGGGAGGGTGTTTGGGGCATGTCCTCACTGGGTGAAGAGGTGCTTGGATTTTAGCTTAAACTCGGCAGCATTAGAATATTGCTGTTCAGCAGGAGTCAGAGAGAAAATAAATCTGCCTCCGGATGTTTCCCACTGGTTTGTGGGTGTCTGGGGCTACGTATCACATGAATAAATGCTTACTGCAGTTCAGTTGGTGGGATCTGGAGCTGAGCATTTGTTTTTCCTCTTCCAGGTTCGCCTGCTAGGTGTTGTTTCTCAGGGCCAGCCTACCCTAGTTATCATGGAGCTGATGACACGTGGGGACCTCAAAAGTTATCTGAGATCGTTGAGGCCAGACACAGAGGTGAGTCACGACTTGTTGGATTTTGTTTATTTATTTCTTTGCTCAAAAAGGCATCATGTCAGAGGGAGCAGGCAGTTAGCCTTTCTTGCCCTTGTCCTTAAGCTCTAAGCACAAAACATGCTGCTGTGTGATCTGCAACACTTCTTTTTTATGTGGTAATTACTGCAAATAGCCCAGTGTGCTGTATGGAATAGGCTCTGTCTTGTGGTACTGAGTCTGATTTTCCACGTTTGAATTAGATCTCTTGTCTAACCTAATTCTTGTCAAGACGTTGAAAAGATTGGCTTGTTGAAGTATACACGTTAGGATAATTGTTTCGTGTTCTATATCCTGCCTGTTGCCTCTGTTGGAAAATAATTACAAATAAGGCCGATTTAAAAAATCAGTGTGCTTGCTAATACACGAACGTACTTCAACATGTAGGCCATCTGTCTAACAGCTAAAATTGCCCCTTATGATGTAGGGTCTGAAAAATGATACTGAACGTTGAAAACATAGTAGACATTGTAGAGAATGAACACAGCAGTTTTTTTTTGCCATTGGTGGAATAATCTAGAATTTCTGGCACAAGTAATTTAAAGGAACGGAATATGAGTATATGGTTATGTGCAACAGAGAATACATGTGGTATAAATGGAGAACACTGAACATATCAAATAGCTGAAGCAATTGGATGCAGAAAATGTCCAGGCTGAATAAACTATTTAAGCTCTTCAGGTGTGAGAAACAACACTGCTGTACTAAAAAGTCTTTCTTGTTTGTATTCCCTATAATAGCATGGCCAATGGCTACTAAAAAAGAGCTGTTTGGGTGTTCTGTCTGTAAACCAGTTTGTTATGCCCAGTTTTCCCTCTAAGCAGGTGCTACAGTGCTCATCATTTAAGAAAGTATGTTGCAGTTCGGTATGGAAATAGGTTTTTTTCTTTTTTTCTTTTTCCCTTACATGTTTTGTCTTCTTAATCCTGCTCAGAGTAATCCTGGCCAAGCACCTCCAACTCTGAAGAAGATGATTCAAATGGCAGGAGAGATTGCTGATGGGATGGCTTACCTCAACGCCAACAAATTTGTTCACAGAGATCTTGCGGCGAGGAACTGCATGGTGGCAGAAGATTTCACAGTGAAAATCGGAGGTGTGTTTTTTGATGTTTACAGGAATGAAAAGCATCATCCTGAAAAATCAACATCTTAGAGGGTGTTTTAGTTGGTTTTTTTTTAAATCTGTTTTTAAAATCTTGTTGAGCTTGGTTTCAGTTTCTGCAGAATGAATTATGTTTCATATGAAGGCTAGCCGTGATTTGAGATGTGTGAGCAGTCAGCGTTGATTTGAAACTCTTGGAATACCTCTCCTTGCTGTTGTTCCATTGAGGAAGTAGCATAGCATGTGGGCTTAAAAGGAGCGGGTGAGGCAGCGATTTGAGGTGCAGATGCTGCAGACATCTGGGTGTATGGCACAGTTACCACTGTGTGTCATTTGCTCTTCTGTTAACGCGCAGAAATAATTCTTTCTCCTGTTTATTGATTCAAGAAAAACAATTTTAGGATTATTTTAAAGCATATCTGAATTAGACGTGGAATGTAAGGCTTGATTTCAGCTGGATGCTTTCCAGTGTGAACTGGAGTGCTGCTTTCCAGACAACAGAATGGCTTTTCCTCTGCTCTGCTGTTAGAACACCACTTATTTTCCCCCTTCACCATTCCTCCAAAACAGTGTCAGATGAGTTTTTTCAGACTTCCCTCCAGAGAGTGATTTTTGAGCTTTTGGCTGTTTTTAAGTTGTGCATATTAAAATAGCATGTATGGTAACAGCCTTCTGCTCTAGGAAACTAATTCTTTTTCTTTGAGCTTAACTCAGCTATTTTGATAATTTGTGTAAGTAATCCTGTCATTTGGGAGAAAGAAAATATGATTTCATTTTGAGTCAGTTAATTAGGAAATGAGATCTTTGGGGAATTATGTACATTTTCTGCAGGTTTGAGGAAGTCAGCCTTAAATCCTTTCCATTTCAGTGTTCCTACCCCAGCATGTTTTACAGTTCTGTGATTTGAAGGTGGTGTGTTGTCCTCCCTTTAACATGGCGCATGGTTACCCAAAAAGCATTTCATGAAATATGCTGCACTGCTCTTGTTCATGGGCCTGTATTAAAAATCCCTTCATATGGACACAGTCTGGGAACATCTTGGCTGGAACACACCAGATCAGACTGCTTAGATCTCAAAGGAGAAGCTTGGTGTTGTGCTGTCCTAAGCTCATTGCATTGTGTCTTAAAGGAATTTTCCTTTCTGCGGGGGGTAAGATCAGCCTGGTGTGTGGGAGTGATGGAATGGCTGCACAGATGGGGCTGTTAGTCAGGATCACTGGGGTATCAGCAGCTCTAGCAGGTAAGGAATGAGAAAGATCAGTGGTCTCTCATTCAAGCCGTGGACTTGTAATAATGACTGTGAGAAGTGATTAAGCTGGAGGACTTCTCTCTTCACATTTCCAAGACAAAAAATGATAAACTGAATTTTGTCCGAGCCCTTCTGTTTCAGCAGATAGCATTTAATTTAAGCAGTTGAATCACACGTGATTTACTAAATTTTTGTTAATATTTGGAAGTGAAGTTGCTTACGTGAGTAGGCTCGTAGAAGGCCCAGCCAGGCTGTGTGCATCAAGCTGATGGCATGGAAAAAACTGGAAGGAGTGAGTGCCAGTCAGATGGTGTTAGGCCAAACCTTGCAAGTGCTTACGTATTTCCAGCTAAGGGCATGACACGTGTAACTGGGAGTGTGGCTTTAACAGTGGTCTGCATTAGTCATAGGTGAATAGCTTAATCCTCTGTGGAATTTGAGGTAGAATATTATGTAGGAACTGAAAACTTGCTTTGGAGAAAGGAAAAAGTGAGGGAAGCACTTCCCTCAAAATGTGAGATTCTTTAATTAAAGGCAATAGGATAAGTAATAAATATTTGCATTCTTTAAACAGGATAAGTAATAAGAGAGTTATTTGCATTCTTTAAAAAGAAAAAGAAAACACTGAACTATTGAGCGGATTAGTGAAGGATGTGAACGTCAGAAGATACAACTTACTGCAAGGCTTGGACATAAACAGTGGAACTTTCCTTAATAATCTATTTAAATCATTCAGAGCTGATCTGGATCCAGCTCTGACCGCTGATGTCCGTGGTAAAAATGCCTGCTGGTTTTGCTGGGAGAAAAGGCAGCCAGCCCAGGCAGGCAGGTAAAGGCTCTGCTGACAGGTGGAAGATTCTTTGTACCAAACTGTGGTCATCTGCTGATGACAGTGGCTTGTAGTAAGCTGAAATGTTAGTTGTTTCATCATGCAGACTAACAAAACTCGTGCCTTCTAGATTTTGGTATGACAAGAGATATCTACGAGACAGATTATTACCGGAAAGGAGGGAAAGGTTTGCTGCCTGTCCGCTGGATGTCCCCGGAATCACTGAAGGATGGAGTCTTCACGACGCACTCCGATGTCTGGTAACAAAAGAGGGGTTTTGACAAAGCAGTTTTAGCCCTCTTCTTTCTGGTCTCTGCTCTTGTTTTCCAAGATTTAATTAAGTATCCTGCTTCTTTTGGCTCCTCAGATGTAGCTCTGGTTATCCACTGCAAAGCTTTTTACTTTCTGTTGCAAAAATCAAGGGCTTATGAGGTTATTCTGCCCTCAGAGGCAGAGCCTTAAACGGATTTCCAAAGCTGGAGGTGCAGCTTAATTCCTGCTGTGAGTTGTAAAATCACTTGTGCAGTGAAGAACATTACCTTCACCTGGAAGAGCAAGTTGTCATTTTTCAAATTGCCCTCCTTCAAGAAAAGCATTCTAAGTTGCCAAGAATATGGAAAGGTTCATGGCGCTGACCTGCTTTTTTATCAAAACCTTCTGTGTAAATAGCTCCACTTTCCTGCAGACGGTTTGTGTGCACTACCAATTTTTTTCTTTGGAGCTCTCCCTCGTGTGCATTCTCCTCCATTTGGGGCTTTGTTTGCTTGTTTTATATACCGCAAGATGCGGAAATAGGTTTTTCTTTAAAAGCACATTGCTTAGTTGCTGTATCTATGAAGTTATTAATAGAGGCATTCAGGAAATTTCAAAATAAACTTCTTAGTAGAAATAATACTCTGGAACATTCCTCTCTCCCTCTCACCCCCACCCCCCCACTGCTTCTTTCTGCTTTTGCAGAAAGACAGAGAGGCCTTGGCAAAAGATGAATGTGTACTGGCAAAACCTCTGCCTCTACTCAGACTTTTATGGTTTCTCTGCCTCCTTAACAAGATGTTTTTACTGCTGATTTGTTACAGAATTGGCAGCTGAATGCCTCCAAGTGCCTAAAAGTCAGTTGAAATGGTATTTTAGTAGTAAACTGCGTTTTCTTTAAACAGCTTGAGGATTTTGGAGTCAGTGGGCTGCGATCCACGGCATCAACTTCAAAAAACAAGTGGAAAAGCACAGTATCAGAATGTTACTTCAGTTATTGTGCTTTTTTTTTTTTTTCCCCTTCTCCATATGGCTAATAACTTATGTATCCAGTAACCTCAAAGTTTGAATTCAATGAAAATATCCACTTTGAGTTGGAGGGGAAGCCCTCATCAGCCATTCACCTAACAGAACCACGCTTCTGGCAGTCCCTCTGTAGTAAAACAATTCTGGGACTTGTAATGGCTTCACAAAGCAGACAGATCTGAAATACATCACTAGAAAAATCCCCAGATTTACAAGTGCATTTAGCTTAGAGGGAAGAGCTGGCAGATCTGCCTCTTCTAACCACCAAACAGGAACTTCCAAGCCCAGCCCTCATCTTCAGCCTTTGTTTCATGTCTGTAGCAGATCAGCTGTTCAGCTTTGTTGATGTATTGCTGTTGTTCATGCAAATTTTCCTATTCACCTGCAGCTCCTAGGTAGCGTTTTTGTTTAAAGTGGACTTGGATTCCAGAACACACAAAAATAACAGATGAGATGCAAAGTCAAGCGTCAGTATTGAATTTGTGCTTCGGTTGTTGCAGGAAGTGTATGTTGTTTTCTTAGAGTTAACAAAAGAGTGTTCGTTGTCCAAAGCAAGACTGATCAAACTGTATTGCATTTGAGTAGTGGGACATGGAATGTATTGTAGCCAGACTACTGCAGATGTCCCATAAAGGAAAGCAGCTCACTGACAGGAGTGCTGGAAAACGTAGGGGAGAAAAGTCAGATCTGACAGATCCGTAGTTGTAAGCATAGAAGGAGGAAAACATCAACTGCTGGACTGCAGCTCTACAGATCTTGTCAGCACTTCAGTTTCCTCTTGGCGTGGTTTGTGACTGGTGAAGTGATTTTTTTCCTAAAATTCAGCTCATGTGGGGATGCTGCCTTGAGGAACAAAGCGGCTGGTTCCACACGAGGTTTAGAATGTGTAATGCTTGCATTTGCCACATATCCATGGATAGAGATGGTCTTAATTTTTAATTCAGATCAAAAATTTCCAGTGTTTCCTTCTAGTTTGCTTCTTAGTAACTTTTAGTTGTGTACCTTGAAGGCCTCTTCATCTCCATGAATAATCACCTGAGTCCCTGTGTTGAAGTTGCTTTATGAAAACTTGCTGAGCTTATGAAGACTTTTTGAGGGGCCATTCATGTTTTTTTTCAAACAATATATTAAAAAAAAAAAAAAAAAAAAAAAAGTAGATAGTTCTTTTCTGCCTCTTTGGTAGGAAATTGTGACATCTGGTTCCGTGTTCTTAGAGATCAGTTTTAGGAGCCAAAATGTCAAAAAGACAAAACTGCAAGTGGTCAGAGTGCAAGATTTATAAGCTGTAAGGTGAAATGGCAAACTGCACAAGTGTCTGGAGGTTTTTAAGGGTGGAGCTTTATTTTGGCAATTCATTCTATTGTTGCTTTCCAGGCTGAAGAATGAGGTAATTAGACAAGAGTGTTGTTGTTGTAGTTGGAAAGAACACTTGTGTAGGAGAACGTTTTAAAATGAGTGTAATACTGTTCAGGATGAGGGTGTGCTTTTGTAAATAGGTCTTCAGCATCTTGCATTCTTCCTGAGATAGTGGTTGCCTTGAAGGAGCAGTGTAAGTGTACTTGTTATGGTGATGTGGCTAGGAGGTGTGCAGAACTTGCTCTCCTTATTCCTGCAGCGATCAAAGCAGCTTCAAAGCCACCAAGGTGCTGAACTGACCCTCTGTTCCTCCCTCCCCTGAAAGGCTAACAGCTGCAGGTCTGTCTGTGGCTTCTGGCTTCAGTTACAAGCCACTTCAGATCCAGTGTATAACAGAAAGGTAAAAACCTCTGTTCCATAACCAGCTAATAGTGCTGGACCCCTGGTTGTACAGCAGCGTCCTGTTGGAGCTGCGCTTCTGTCTCTAAACTTGACTCAGCATTTTAGCCGCAGAAGACAAGACAGCAGCTAGATTTGTTCATTGCGCAGCAGCTCTAAAAGTAGATGACTGTTCAATGCAGGGCAGACAATTTGATCTGTCTGCTCAATAAACTAATTTTAAATTGGGGTATTTTTAGAAAGTGTCGATATTTACATCTGAACTATCCAGTTACATAACTGTGTTTATCTTTATTCACCAGTAATCAGTTTGTCTATTTAGACCAACTTCTTGTTTTTCGCCTCTACTGTCCTTTGTTAGTTAGCTGGGAATAGCTAGGAGCTCTGGTTCAGGATGTTGCTAAAGGAGTAGCTGGGTTTCTTAGTGGGACTTAGCTGTACTGCTGAAGCAGCAAAGTGTAGGGCCTTTGTTCAAGGAGCTGGAGAACATTTCTGCTGCTTCTCAGCCTTTTTCACAGATCACTTCCGTTAGTTGTTTCTGTATTTCAAATGCCTTGATCCTTACTATGCATTTTTTACTTAGAATGTGGAGGAAATCAGAGCAGAGAGACAAATGGGAAGTATTGCTCAGTTTCTGCCTGGGGAATGGAGATCGGTTGGATTGCTTCTAATGGGAAGGCAGCTGAGATACAGGTGTGGTGGGTGCGTTTACTGTTTAGCTCTCTGCTGCCTGGAATGGTAAGGAAAAATTGAAGCTTTGAAATGAAATTTGTGTGACTCAAGGATTTCTGACAAAAAGCAGCTTGCACTGGCACTGTCATCTCAGCTGCTATCAGCAGTACCTGAAAGATGTCACATGTAGACTTTGGGTTTCGTTTCTTTAATGCACAGAGTTGCTATTTTTCCCTTGCTGTCTCTGTCACTTTGGGACTGGTTGGTCGTTCTTTAAAAAACCATCTCTCCAGCAGCTCTCCAACCTGCACAGGAGGTTGATAGGAGCAGTATTCTTTTTCCTTCTTCCCTTACCTGCATCTTTCCCTCTCTGCTGTTCTTCCTACCTCCCAGGGTGCCTTGAATCTGAACTCAGAGCTGTGGGAGAGGGAAATGAGGTTTGTGCAGATCGTCCAGACGAGCGCCCAGCTTAGCTGTCCTCTGAATTAGGAGGCTTCTGGTCAGTGCAAGGAGCCTGTGATGGCTTTTCTTACTGATCGACCTTTGCAGAACTGTTATAAACAAGCAGTGTTGGACTACTGAATAATGGTGATCAGCTCTCACCTGTAGGTTACGGTGTGAAAATTAAGAGATTTGTTTGTAAAAGGAAGCTCCCCCAGAAACCGACCTGCTCAGCGTCATCCAAGAAAAATATCCTTGTAAACATTGCTTGGCTTTCTAAAGTTCTTTTGTTTTCCAGGTCTTTTGGTGTTGTACTTTGGGAGATTGCAACATTAGCGGAGCAGCCGTACCAAGGCATGACCAATGAGCAAGTGCTCCGCTTTGTGATGGAGGGAGGTCTGCTGGAAAAACCAGACAACTGCCCTGATATGCTGTAAGTGTCTGCAGTTACCACTGTCTCAGTGCTCAGCTTATTCTTCGTGATCCCTTTGTGCCTGCTCCTGCCCTGTCTGCCACAGGAGAGGCTATTAAGATGTGACTGCAATGCAAGATGCTGCTTGAGCAGTCTTTGTCAATCTTCTTTTTTGTAGTAATTAGAGTTACCATCAAACACCTTTGCTTGTGGGCAGAATCTCACATTGGGCTCTTTAATAAGGAAGCAACACCCAATCTCTGTGTTCCTAACTAAATTTACATTTAATAACAGCTCATAAGCATCATCTGCTGCAGTGGAAAATGTTGTACCTGTATCTTGTCTCTTCTGCTCCAAGGAAGTCTGTTGGGGATTAGGAGAAAAAAGAGCTTAGCTATACTGTGCTTAAACTCTATGCACTGCAAGTTTTCAGTTCGGCGTACAGATAAATGAATCCTGTGTCTGAAGCAGCTTTGGATCTGCCATGTCGGTCGCTGCTCGTTGCATTTAGGTAAACAAGTCTGCCCAGCCAACAGTTTCCTGCCCTCTGAGCACAGAAAGAAGCACGCAGAAAAACCTTTGTGTCCCCCTCAAGCCCACACAAAGCCTCACGGCCGAGCAACATACGGCACAGCAGGCTTCGGTTTTTAGCTTTACATTGCTGAAATACTTCTGCTGGCTTTGGTGTGCAGCAGTTTCAGTTGTTCAGACTTTATTACTTTGATATACTTCCCAAACTGGCTTTTGGGAAGGAAATACTGCGTCTTGCACTTATTGAAATTTGTTGGAGGCCCGCAGAAGGGATACAATCACTTAAGGGCCTCAGCTGCTTGAGATTCTTAGGAAAAGAGCTTTTTTGGCTGGCCGGCTGGCTCTGGTTTCAGATGACAGGCAGCGTTGTTTTTGTTGTTTGAGGGGGGTGGGTGTATGTGCAAGGGGAGGTGTAGTGCCATGTGATTCCTCAGTTTCACATTCTTTCCTTTCCACGATGCTGTGGAGAATTTCTGGCAGGCGGATCGACCGGAGATTGTTTCACATGGTGAGCGCAGTGTAATGGAGGCAGGGATGGGGCGGAACGGGGCTGTGAGGGGCTCTGGGTAAGGCTGCTCTGCTCCCCGAGTCAGCGGGGAAAAATGAGCTCTGCAGTGAGAGCAAACTTGACAAGAGTTTCAGCATCAGAAATTCCACATTTACCTGGGGCATGTGTGGTATGGGCAGGGCGAAGGGAAGCTCTCACTGCTGCAGCCCATCGTCTACTCGCCTTATTTCTTGAGACTAATTCTGTGCTCATGGGCACTGCTTTCACCAGGTCTGCTTGCAGGGTAACCAACGTGTGCTTGCATTGCTGTAAACCAGCAAAAACCTTTTTTGTGCTGATTTTAAATGAAGCTGCTCACAACTGATGGCTGTTAATGGCCATCAAAACTAGGTGGACATGGGAGAGGAGCAGAATGAAAATACCTTCCTTTCATTTTAACTTCTCTCCATCGGAACAAGAAGCAGAACTAAGGCACATCCAGTTATCCAGATTAGTGATGTCTCTCTTATTTCGTCAATAGAACTGTGAAAAAAAGATCCTAACTTTGTCCAGATGCTGAAAGAAATTGAATGCATTGGCCTTAGAAGTGTATTGTGACTTGCTGTAGCTTCCTTTCAGCTTATTTTGTCTTTATATTAGGACAGTCTCTCGAGCCTGCTGAAATTCAACGAGGCTGCTAAGAGAATAGCAGTAGGGAGCTCCAAAAGTAATCTTTACCTTTTCTCCACGTATTGGGCATCCAAAGAACCTATTCTGTGTAATGTAGTGCCTGGGGTTTTTTGCACACTTTCACTGCTTTTCCCATTGTCTGTCCTATGGGCCCCAGGTTGGGTGTAGGTGCTGTTTAGCCCTCAGCAACTGGTGCAATCACAGCTCGCTGTTACTGCTGGTAGGCAGGGAGCTGCCCTAGGGGCAGAGTTGCTTCTCTCCCTCCAGCTGTCTGTTTACCCACTCCTCAGTGTGGGACATTATTATTGAACCTACAGAAAGATGCTTGTAGCAGAGTTGCAAGCATGTATTCTCCGTGCTAGATACTGACCGTTCTGTGGTACTTACTATTAGCTCACAGCATTAACTCAAGGTGCCCAGAAAGCAAAGCCTGCCTGTTGTAGGCAAGTCAGCATACTTCTCTGATGCTCAGCAAACCAGAAGTGGAGCTAGGAGCATACGTGGTGGTAGGAGATGACTGCACATGTATTTTTTATTTAAATTGCTTTGACAGGCGAACAACTAAAATGTAATAATGGGAGGATGGTATCTAGTGTAGAAAACAAATTTACCTTTCTGAAGTGAGGGAGAAATATACTGACACACAAAAATGTCCAGAACAGGTGGAGTAGGTGTTCTGCTGTGGGGAAGCGTGGATGAGAATAGAAGAATCTCTCTGCAACTGACACCGAACCGACTATTTTTAACCTTGCGGATGATGTGAGTGTTGACACAGCCGTGCACACTCCTGCCACAGCACAGCAGTTCTTGTAAGGGCCTCTTGTTGCCCCCTGTGTGAATGCTACGTGGTGCAAGCGGTCTTGGCCGTTCCATCTCTCCTAAGACTGCAATGCCTGTAATGCTTGTTAGTGGCTGTGCTTTGCTAACCCCTGCTAGCAGAGAGCCATCAGCTTTCCCAGCAGATCAGAGACCAAGGACACTTGAAGAACTGGAGGGGTTCTGTTCTGCAGCGTGGATGTATCAGATGGTTGTGCAAAGGTGGATTTTATGGCACAGTTGTGTTGTGGGTCAGAGAAGTGGTAAATCACTGGGAAGGGGCTGAGCACAAAGAAAACGGTATTTCTGCAGGCTTTTCACTCTTGCACAGGGTGAAACAAGACTCAGCTCTGTTTATGCTACACCCTCTTGGCATAGTTTGCATGATTTTACAGACAGAACCATGCAGTAAGACAGATGGTTCAATAAGATGGTGCCAGGAGAAGCTTTGCTGTTTTTCTCCTCTTCCTGTGTAATAAGGAAAGTTTTTATGTACTACCATTGTTAGGCAGCATTTGTCAGGTGATGGCTGCGTTGCAAGAAGATTACAGCTGAGGCTCTCAGACAGTGCGTTCCCATGGGGCTTTTAGAAATTGTGTAGGCTGGAATTCCACGCTGCTTTTGAAGTAAGACTTGCTTCCCCCACGTGTAGATGGCTAGACTGTTTACGTAGTCCTGATTTTTCCTTTGTTCCTGGCACTCACTTGGTTTGAGGGTCTGCTCTCAGAGGTGACACCAGCATGCAGCAGCAGCAGGGCAGGAGAGCTCGCTGCTCTTTTCTCCATCAAATCACATCTGATGCAGAGCACAAGTGCACACTCAAATGGAATGCAACTTCTATAGTAATTTTCCATATATATATATATATTTTTTTTTTTTTTAACGTCTCAGTGCAAGAAGTAACCACATTTTTGCAGTGTTCTTTGAGCAAAAGATGCGTTAGGGTGGCGCTGGTTATTCCCCAGTCTAATGCCTCCAGCTTCCTCAGGCTCACTTGCCACCAGCCAGAAACACACTCGATAGAAGTGCTTGGGTTGTATTAGCAGCCTGTAAAGTCTTCCATTGTCTGCTGGAAAGTTTTTTTTAAGATAATGTAAACAAGGTCTTAGAGCCCACAGAGTTAAAAAGAAAAGAAATATCCTTTTATGGGAACTCTGTAGGGTTTTTAAATCTGGAATGGATTAAAAGAAACATCACATGTCCTTGTTTGTGCTGATGTCACATGCATTACTCCACTGCTTGTGGTATCTCCTTAGCATTGCCCTTAGGCCTCAGGGCGAAGTGCCAGTGAATATCCAGTGTTCTTGGCTCCAGCCGAGGCTGCTATTCAGGGACTCAGCAGTCAGCTGGAAAGGAAACAGCAATGAAGTAACAGAAATGGATTTTATATATTTATGTCTCAAGCTTTCCTCCTCGGCTGTGGGTGAGGGTGTAATGCAGTTTTATATTTTGGCTGCACTTTCACTATGAAAGTCTCTTAAAGCCTCGAAAACAAGTGATAGTTGAGCAGTGTTTTGTGTCTACGTGCCCGCTGCCATCCGGCGTTGAGGAGCGGGGCACTCGCACAGCACAGCCGGTTTTGCCAGCTTCTTTTGGGTGTCACAAGGCCGTGCTCAGGTGGTTGGCTTCTGTTCACGCGGCGTTGTGCCAGCCAAGCTCTCGCTGTAATATTTGTGCATTCAAATGTACTTCAATTAAGATCACTTTTGTTTTGGTTGAAGTGCTCTCAGCGGTGTTTGCATCCCAAACACAGCAGCCTTCCCCGGTTTTGCTGGTTCTGGTCGGCTGGGAACGGCATTTCCCCGCAAAGAGCTGAGAGGGAGGGACTGCTTTGTTTTGGTTGTGTTTCAGGCCAGGGCTGTGCATTGGTGCAGCAGGCGTGGAGCAGGGCTCCAGCACGGTGACAGTCATGTTGCAAGGCTTACTCCAGGGCAGCGACCCTTCAGCAAGTAGGGCCTCAGTCTGTGGCAGACTGGGGAGCTATCCAAAAAAAGAGTGTGTTTTTGTTTATTTGGCTTTGTCTTTTTTAATGAAAAAGAAAAAAAATCCACATGCTGATGCAGAGACCTGGTGACCCGCTGTGAGGGCCAAAGGCAGTGCAGAGTGAAGCATAACATGGAATTTCTTGCTTACTTTTGACCATCTGTAAAGGAAAAACACCTGTGCAAGCTAAGAACATGATTTACATATTACTGATTTGTTTTGTGTTTTTGTTTTGCCAGCGTGGGACGTTGTACAGGTCTGTTTGTTGATGTGCTTGAACAGGTGATCTCAGGCTCCTCAAAGCATTATGCTTCCCAGGACGTAAATGAAAAAACGTAATTTTAAAATAAAAGGTTAGAGAATGTTTTTGAGATTTGCAAATGCCTTTTGGATATTGCAGTTTTAAAGAATTTTCTTCTTCCAAAGAAAAAAAAGCTTTATTTTATTTTATTTTATTTTATTTTATTTTATTTTATTTTATTTTTTATCTTGTATTTCTTATTCTATTTATTTATTTATTTTTCAAAACACTGTTGGTAGAGTAAGAACTGATTTATTTGAAAAGATGGTCTGAGAGGTGCTATCAGGTGTCTGGGTAAGTAGAGGATGCTTTGCAGGAGAACTAGGGAAGTGCCACATGGGAATAAGAATACAGAATAGTGCTGGATGTCAGGCGTTGCAGGACTGCTTTATGAGCAGGCGTGTGTGGAAAGGGGGTTGAGAAGGTTTAGACCGGAGCCGTAGAAGTCAATCAGCGGTTGGAAAGCAGGTCAGTGTGTGTCCCAGGGATGTCAGCCTGTGAAAGTCCTGTCACTTTGTCTCCCATCTTTGTTAAGCGACTTTCTGAGACGCTCGATCTGATTCAGTCACGGCCGGTCGCACTCCAGGCAGGGCTTGTAAAACACCTCACTAAATGGATTTGCTGTGTGTTTCCCATCCAGGTTTGAACTGATGCGCATGTGCTGGCAGTACAACCCAAAGATGAGGCCCTCCTTCCTGGAAATCATCAGCAGCATTAAGGACGAGCTGGATCCAGCGTTCAAAGAGGTCTCCTTCTTCTACAGCGAAGAGAACAAGCCTCCGGACACAGAGGAGCTTGACCTGGAGACTGAGAACATGGAGAGCATTCCTTTAGATCCCTCCTCTACCCTCCAACCCACTGACAAGCACTCAGGACACAAAGCCGAGAACGGCCCGGGGGTGGTGGTACTTAGGGCCAGCTTTGAGGAGAGACAGCCGTACGCACACATGAACGGGGGACGCAAGAACGAGCGGGCCTTGCCGCTGCCCCAGTCTTCGGCCTGCTGATCCTGACAGAATCTGACAAAACAGAACGCGGAAAAACGCGTGTATTGGGGGAAGAAAGAAAGAAAACTACAATATATTCAAAAGCCCTACTGTACCTCAGTGGATCTTCAGAACTGCCATAGCTGCACTTGGGAGAACCCTTTTTTTCAGTAAACAAGTTATTGGTTTTTTTCTTTTTTCAATATGCAAGCAGATGTTTGTTTCGGTAAAGGACTCCATTCATGGGGCACACAGTTGGCCTTTTAAAACTCTAATGTTAACACTTAATAGCAACAGAAAACTTGAGATTTGATGTCTCTCTCTCTCTCTCTCTCTCTTTCTCTCTCTCCTCCCTCCCTGTCTCTTTCTTTCTGTCTGTCTTTGCTTCATAATGGGAAACATATCTGCGTGCAAGTTCAACCGTACGGCACTTTTATCAGATCAAAGATATCGCAGGCCAGGTGGCTCCTGCTCCCCTGCGAGCACCTGCCTAACACTGTAGGTCTTTATTTAAAAAAAAAGAAAAAAGAAAAAAAGAAAAAAACAGGAAAAAATGAAACAGAAAAAAAAAAAAAAAAACAACACAAAACAGACAAAAAAAAAACACAAAAAAAAATCCATAAAAAAAAAAAACCAACAAAAAAATTGAAAGACTGGATTTTTAATGTTGCTCTTTAAACTTTTTAGAAACGTGTAAAAGAATAAAAAAGGGCCATCATTCGTCCAAGGTTGTTACCATTTTCAACGCTGCCAAATTTTGCCAAAAAATAAAGAAAAAGAACTTTTTTTTTTTTTTTTTTTTTTTGTAGGCATGGAAGGAGCACAGTAATCAACTGCTCTGTTTAAGAGAGATCCTGACCAATACATTCTATTCAATCATACACTGGTATTAAAAGGAAAAAAAAAAATTGTTTAGGTTCTTTTTTTCAAAACTGGATAAAATGTGATATATATATTTTTTTTCTTGTGATGGAGAAGATAACAGGGATGGAGTAAAGAAAACAGCCCTCCCTCCACCCCGTGCCCATCCCGATGAATTCTGGACAAAACTGGCAGTGGTGAGCTAAACCAACACGTGCATTTGGTACAAAAAAGTCAACCGCACGCCAAAAATGAGATGTGAGAACCATGACAAAAGCGGCAGAGATCTCCATCGTTGCAGCCTGCCTTCCTCCACAGGCTTGCAGGGAAAAAAGCACCAATAAAACAAAAATTGGAGAAGACAAAAAAAAAAAAAAGCAGTAACCGGATTCGAGTATATAATGCTTTGTTGACCTTTTCTCTTTATGATTAAGACTTCTCGAAGGGTCTTGCAGTTCTATGTTAGACCATGGATCATTTGCATACACATTGTCTTTTGTGTCACTTTTATAACTTTTTTACGGTTCAGATACTCATCTATATGTCTGTACAGAAAAAAGCTGCTATTTTTTTTGTTCTTTATCTTTGTGGATTTAATCTATGAAAACCTTCAGGTCTGCCCTCCTTCCCTTCCCTCCCACTTCAACAAATTTTCTTATGCTTTGTACTATAGTGTGTAACTCTTACTTCTTCCTTCCCAGTAACTGATACCTTTCATATGATTTGCCATGAACTGTTTAATGCCTTTTTATAAATGCATTTCCTCCTCTTTTCTTTTTTTTTTTTTTTTCCCATTAGTTGTTTTACAACATCTTGGCTGTGTGGGTTACAGGGCTTTTGAGGAGGACATGGAGAAAGAAGGGACGCCCCACACCGAGCGCTCCAGCAGCGGTGTGGTGTTTTTCAGACCCAGTTTTCCTTCCTTCCCACGAACCTCTGCCCAGACAGCATGCGAGTCTGTTACAGTGCAAGGCATGATACAAACTCAGGTCAGAAAAAAAGGTTAAATATTTAGTACATTCTTGTTCAGTGTTTATATTCATTGTTGTACAAGGGTCCTGCTCCTCCTTCCCTCCCTGCTTGTTTAGATTGTGGCACACACCCCCCACCCATCCCCACAACACTCCCACACAGACACACACGTGCACACACACACACTCTTTTTGTTTGTTGGGTACAACAGCAGACGCCAGGCTTTTGGGGTCACTGATTTTGAAAACAACCATTTGAACTCTGCCACCCCTTGAAGAAGAGCCGTACGAATCGTGGCTGGCGGCACAGGGCACTTTTTGGGTGGCCGTTGAACACCTGGCTCCAGCCCCAGCTCTTTCCCTTCCCAATGAGGAAGTCCTCCTGGAGGACGCAGTGGGCTGCATTTTGCACCCCAAGGTAAACAGAATTAAAAACACCCAAATCAACAGCACGCCATTCCCGTGGGGTAGGGTGGAAAGCATGTAGCTGGAGCCAGCAGCTCGGCTAGCAAACAGTTAAGTGTTGGCAGCTATGGAAACCTGTTCAAGTCCAAGCCTGTTGCTTAAGTCATAGACCAAACCTCAGAACAAAAGAAAATGAGTGAGCTTGTTTGTTCAGTTGCAGAAGCCTTGGTGAAAAGGGAAGGAGGGGGCCATCATAAAGCCTACAACCAAGGAGTCGTAGCAGTTGCTCATCTTAGTTACAGCATCTTAGCCTTTGTTTAGCACTGATCCAGCCAACTGATGGCAGTGAAGAGGTGGTTCTGGGATGGAAATGTTTAAAACCTTTGAGTAAGAACAAAGACTTAAAATATACTGATTGCTAGTTTTGACTGGAGATTTTTAAAAGTTTGTAGTGCTTTTTGCTTGTGTAGTTTAGGTCCCATTATCTTCTCTTGCCTCTGTCCCATAGTTATTTTTCCCTTTTAAAAATGAAAAAGACAAAAAAGTTAATTAAGAAGGTATTCTATGTAGGATTTTTTATTTATTTTTGTGATATCAGTTTAAATCACTGTAGAGATGCCCCATAATAAATTTAAATACTGAGATAAGGGTTTTTGAGTATGACAGGGGGACAGTTTTTGATTTTTTTCAAACATTTATCTACCTCACTCTTATTTTTTTATATGTGTGTATATAAAAAAAATACATCTCACATTTCTCAGCAGCCAATAAATGCCGTCAATACTGGTAACCTCTCACTCCATAAACCACATGCTCTAGGTTCCAGAGGGGAACAGTCACCGCTCATCACAAAGGGTCACTTCAGAATCTTTGCCTCAGTTCCAAGGAGTTTTGCCTTTTCAGTTCCAATCTGGTATTGTGAGGAAAATCCGAGAGTTGCCTGACGGGAGGTGGTCGTTCATTAAGGAAACACGAAGGCTTTTTAACGGGCCGTCGTGGCAGTGCTCAGGTCAGCAGCGGGGCTGCTGCGTGTTCAGAGGGCTGCAGATCTGACCTGATACGAGAACTTTTCAGTCTGACGAGTTTCGATCGAATTTGCTACAGAAATGAATTGTTTACAGTGTTTGAAGGTCCAGAAGAATTGCTAGAATAAGGAGAGTGGTCTGTTTGGCCTCAGTCATTCCTGGCAAATTTTCCTCAGATGCCGCAAGCACCAAAAAGACATTTGGCTGAACCAGCAGCCATTTGGCTCACGTAGCACAGTGTTGCTTTTTTTGTTTTTGACCAACACAATGACAAACCTGCTGCGGGCTGCCTGATGATAATACCACGTCGAGTTTACAGCTTTGGATCTTTGCTGCTTCTGTTCAATGAGAGCACTGATTTTTTTATTTTATTTTATTTTATCTTATTGTTTTGTTTTTGTTTTCAAAACTAACATAGAATTGAATTTTTTTATGTGCCAGTAAAGTCAGTTTCCCTTTCATCCCCCGTTTATATGCTTCATAACTGTGGATTCTGATGGACCAGCCATCAAATTTTAACTGCCCTCTGACAGCGTGTAACTGGTTTACAAGCACACAGGACTAACACAGGCTTGCCATCAACATGATGTATAATGTTTCTCTTTTTCCAGCTCAGGCAGCTGTTCGTGCAGGTGTTGGTTGTGGTATCTGAATAATGCGATGCTTGGCTACTTCGAATTGCATGCGGCCTCTTGAATATACAGTGCTGTGGTTGAGTACTGCAGGGCTTGTCTTTGGAGGGATCGTTTCTCTCAGACCCTGAAAAAGCAGCAAATTTAAAGTTGTTACTGTGTCCTTTTTGTTTTCCATTTCTTTGAAGCTTCCAGTGACCTTTTGGTGCAGTGACTGTTCCCCTCACTTGCACATATTGATTACCACAACTGGAGATCCTCAGATCTTTCAGCTGGCTAGGAGGGTTTTGTTAAAACTGTCCAAGTTATTGGTTTTTATAATTTGATGTAGGTGGTTTAAAAATGTGTTAGGAAGAAACACTAATGACGTAGCACCCATTGTGATAGACATTTCAAAAAGCACTTCAGTAGAAAACAGTCACGGGACTAAAAGTACGCACGTGTGATGACAGTCAGCTCTCCTGGACCAAACCACCTTCATGATACCATTGTGTTCTGTGTTTGCAATTCAGGCTTAATTACTTTTTTGTTCTGTTTGTTTCCATAGCGTTTTTTGTTGTGTTTTGTGCATTTTGAATAGCTTTATTCACATGGGCTTTTCATGCAGACTTCCCTTGGACAGTAAATCAAGTTGTTTATGCATGTGAACAACTGAGAATTAATGTTGGCTTGATAGAGTCATAATATGGTTTGTAATGTTGTTCTTTCCTGAGACCACTGGCTTGTCTGGTATGGTAAATTTATTCAGAACTTCGACTGTGTTTGAATAAAGTTCAAGTAATCCAATTTCCTTACAAATTCAAAACAAAAGCCCACCCAGCCCCAAAACCCAGCGTTTTGACAAACATTACCAAGCTGTTTTGATGCAGTAGAATAACAAGCTGGCATCACCGCAGGGGCAGGCTTTGATTTCAGCACTCGGGCCATTGTTCTCACCTGCCTCACATTTAAAAGCTTCTCAGTGGCACGGAAGGTGGTTTGGTTGCAAAGGAAGGTGGCTCCTGTGTAAGCACAGAAGTGTCAGCTGCTTGGTACTAAGAAGCGCTTTTGAGCGAGAGATGAGTTGGACACAGCAGCCAAGCGTGATTGGAAGTTCGAGGCCAGCCTGTGTTCACCAGGTCTTTCTCAGCGTGACGCCTCTGTTCTTTAAAGCTGGTTCTAAGTGATGTAAGATTCTAGAGATGTTCGCACTGATGCTCCTGTTGGTCTTTAAAAACAAGTGAAGCCCAGTTTGCCCAGGACCGACTGGTCACCAGGCGGAACCGCTGTCAGGTCCTCTGGGAACTGCCGAGGGTTGTTCCGTACAATCTGAGTCTAAGCGAACAACACTCCTGTTGTTGGTGTAACTCCATAAGTATATATCTATATGGACATAGATATCCGCGTGTGTATGTCTGTAATATAGATATATATGTATTTAAATCCTATTCATTCCACTAGTGCAAGTAACACTTGTTTCCTGTTGTTCTTATTTTGTTCGTCAACGGTGTATTTAATCACTGGGCTAAACAACAGCGGAGGAAGGTGCAAGGGGTCCACTCCTTACTAACCAGTGATAAAAGCCAGATATTGCAACTTAACCCATGAGTAGTTGTGCAGACAAGAATTTAAGAATGGTGTGTAGAAAATAACAGTAGTGGCCAGAGGTGCTGAAGATACAGAACTGCAAATAGGCAGGAGGGCGTAAAGGTTGCCTCAGTTCAGGGAACTGGCTGCTCAGAGGGCAGTAAGCAGTCTCTGTTACGGAGCGCAGCCAGGTAAATCAGAACTGAGAAGTGCTTATATGGAGACATCTGAAAACAAAAGATATGGAAAAGGATGTTTACGAAGACACAGGGCTTGGCAGAAGCTTGTAGTTGTTTCCTGAGCTTGGTGTGCGTGGGGCAGCAGCAGAGCTCAGGTGTCACCGTTCTGATCATTGGTACTTGTAAATAAACCGGACTTTCCAGCTGAAGCGGTAAACTCGTAACAGGAGTTCAGTGGTTGTGGCATTGGTCTGTATGAGTCAGCCTCAACCTTCTGTTGGTCTGTTTTGCAAGTACCAGATTATCACCAGTTGTGTGCGTGCGTGTGCGTGCGTGTCCACCTTTTTTGTGCGCGTTCTGTTGATTAGTAATCCATTAGCATTTTCAATAGGGCTTTAAGTCCAGTAGATTACGGGTAGTCAGTTGACGAAGATCTGGTTTACAAGAACTAATTAAATGTTTCATTGCATTTTGTAAGTACATAGAATAATTTTATAAAATGTTTGTAGTTTATTAATGCCTAAAATATAATTTAAGGGCACTTTTTCTGTCAGTGTGTGCGTGTGTCTGTATGAGATCAGTTTTCTTTGATGGTACCAGTTTACTAGCTAGCTTTACAATATGCCAAAAAGGATCGCTAACTCGTCCAATTCAAGGCTCATCCCTCTCCCACTACCTGCCCAAGCTTTGTGTCTCAGTACATAGAGAACGAGTAAAGAAGTCGAGGAAATGTTCTGTATCTTCAGTATCCTGGTCTTCCAGAGCCCTCTAGTTGGGGTGGGATCATCTTAACTGGTCATTTCACTTTGCTGTCTAGTGCAGTGAACTTAACGGATTGCAAGAACCTCACTGGTTGGGAAAACAGAACGGGTTTTGCTGCTACACAGTCTCACTTGTGCTGTTCAGTACCTGTTTTATGGGTGCCAGGTGGTTTGAAGGAAACGACTGCATAAGAGAAAGCGGGAAGGCAGTTTTTGTAATTACAATTGAAGAACTATTTGCATATTTCTTATCACTTTAAAAGTTTGTATGCAGCCTCTAAAGATGCTGAAGCATTACCATTTGAAGCTTTGTTGTAATAAGCAAAGCAGGGTCCCTATTTATTTTTATTTAAGAATACCGAAGATCCCTGTTTCCCCCTGAAGTCTGACTAACTGCATTTCTGAAGCGTTACGATGATTTAGATGCTATTTAACGATCAGCTCTTCTGTTTTCTAAACCAGTGAGGTTTGAGATGAAAGGATTGGCCAGAGTTTGTCTACCTCTGGGACAAAAACAAAACTAGAAAGTGCTAAGGAATGGATGCAGTTGCAAATACGACATTTTCTGAGTTTTCTTGTTTAGATTTTTTTAAGAGAAAATTCAACAATAACATGGCCAATTTATTACATAAAAAAGACTTGCTGTGTATAAATTATTCCTAAAGAAATTCCTGTGTTTATATTAAAATGAATCAGTAGATAAAAAAAAAAATTCAAAATGTTTTTGTATATTCTGTTGTAAGAATTTATTCCTGTTATTGCGATATACTCGGGATTCTTTACATTATGAAAAGAAGAAACTTTGTCTATTTTGAATGGCTGAAGCTAAGGCTCCATTAGTTTCTCTTACTCTGCTTTTTTCTAGTAGTTTCAGTACTACCTGATTTAAGTTAAATAAAAGAATTCTGTATGCATTTGTCTGCTTTTGAATTTGTTGTTCTTCATTGCAAAGCAAGTGCAGCTCAGAAGACTCAAGACTTTTTCTTCGGCACTTCTGGCTGCATTTAGTTGAGCAACTCTGAAAACGATCTTCGTAGAGGTCAGTGCTGCCATCATGCCGTGTTGAAGTCAGAAGTATTGTAATCCAGTGACACTAACCTTTGGACCATTTGTCAGCGGGACTTGATTCATCTGAATAAGGAAAGCCTTTTTCTTTATTTATTTGAAGGAAATCCTTTCGTTTGCTGTTACAGCAATGCATACATGAGGCATTCAGCCATCCAGTACAAAGTTATCAGTTTTCTGCAAATGTTGTTAGAAAAATAGCGACAAGAAAGCTAGCATTATCTTGGCATTTACAATTTCTCTGAGTCTTGTCATAAAAGTCTTGACTGAGGCACAGTGGTGGCCCAGAGCTTGTTCAGGTGTCTGTGCCATTAGGTTATCCTTGTCTCTTGTCCTTTTTACTGACACAACACTAGAGCAATGAGCTTTCTTTTCCCGTAGAGAAATCCCAGGTGTCCACATGAAGATGCTGCTCTTCTGTTCCGGTGATTGTTTTTGAAAACTACTTGCTGGTTTTATGTCATAATTGTCTGTCATGGTACAAGCAAAACTGTGTGCATTGACATTCCCTGTGAGCTAAAGAGGACACGCTGTAAACCTCTGTCTTGCCCAGCCTTGATAGAGCAGTGCTTCCGTATATAGCCACGTCTGAGACACCGAGGAGCCTGGCTTGGCAGGGGAGAAGCTCAGAAGTGATCTGTCAGTGTCTGATCCCAAGCTTTATAAGTTGGGATCTCATTTGGTTCCTGTTTTGTAAGAAAGATAATGTGCCATGACATTCCACTGCGCGGCGCTTCACTGCTCGCCTTTCCTGGGACAAGTTGGCTTGTTGATTTTGATGTACAAATCCCTGAATAGCATACAGACCCATTGTACTGCAAGGCTGTTGTCTTTGTGCTGTGCTTTGTGGAAGGACAGCAGTGTTTTCCTCTGGGACATATGCTGAGAATTTGGGGAAAGGGTGTTTTCAGCCAGTTGAAACTCAAACAGCTTTACAGTGTCTGCCAGGTTCCAGCTTTTTTTGTATTAATCACCCCAGATCTGTAGGCTGCTTTGTCTGTGAAAGCCGGCACGTACAGCAGGTCTCAAAGAGACACAGAAACTGAAAAAAATCTTCAAAATAACAGGATCTCTACCTGTGGTTTATTTTTCCCTCATATTTAAAGTTTATATATGGGCAGCTTGTGTTGGATGAACCCGTGTCCATGCACTTGAACAGGGACTTGGGGAACTTTGTGGTATCAGTGCTGAATGTCCTTATGGACGTAAGAATGGATCTTGATTCAACAAATCTGTAGTAACATCTTTTGACATTCGCTTTGCTTTGTTTTGTTTTAATTAGATTTTTTAAAAGCATGCTTTTAAAAGATTTTAGGAAGTCTGTAACCATTTTTAAGTCCTGTTTTTTGCACTTTCATAAATCTGAAGCAATCTTAGTGTTACAAACTGTCACTTTTTGTGGGTTTTTTTTTTTCTTCCCCTCAAGATTTTTATAGCAGAGATGGAAACAGTTGTTTGGCTTTTGTAAGGAGATGTCCGTGAAAATAACTTGGAACAAAATCTTTAAGGGATTTAAATAATCATTAGATTTGCTGCTTCTAAGAGATAAGAAATTCCATTTTAAGAAACCTCCTTTTTTCTTCTGTTCCATCTTACTCTCTCTGTTCCCCACACTGTTTTAACATTTCTGAGATAATTGTCTGTAATGCTTTTCCTAGAGAGTCTGCTGTTACCGACTTTGATAATGGAGGCACATGGATGAAAGCTGCTCTTCCAGCGCCGTAATACAGGGAAGTGTAATAGGTGTAATCACAGAGGTACCTGAAATGCAACAAACAAAACAGAAACAGAAACCCGAATTAAGGAACAGTAAACTTTGATTAAATTTAAATATTCATTAGGTAGCCAAACCAGATCTGGTTGACAAAAATATTAAAAACGTATTTGCTTGCTGAGTAAAGGGAATGCTGAAATAAAACTGGTCTGAGAAACAGATATTCCATATCTGATTGTTACTGTCTCAGACACTCAGAAGCAACTTCAGAAATAATAATAGAAATAAATAAATCATAAGACATGCATTCTCTTGTAGGTTTCTGTAAGCTAAGTCAGATGAGAAAGCTAATGCAGCCCCCCAGCACTGCAGCCATAGCATTACAGCACATCAGTGAATTTCTTTGTGGAGGTCGTACAGGCTCACCGCCAACCTTTTTTGTTATTGTTTATCACCTTAACCTTTTAGCTTGCAGATCCATATCCTAAAAGCACAGGACGAGATCAGCTACATATAAAAAAACAACTTACACTTTCTTTTGTTTTCCTTTTAACTGAAGAAAACTTGAATCCTACAGTGAGATCACAGATACTGTTCTAAAGGTACCTATAATTGCTCTGTTCCTCAGTGTGTGTATTTACATTTTATATCTCTCCCAGTTGGGAAAAACAGATTAAAATCTCCCACTAGTCAGTTTTGCTTTTAGACTCAGAAAGCACAGGTTTACTGGGGTTGCTCATCGCAGTGTGCTGTGTTGAAACTTGTTTCTTTTGCAGTCCATGGAAAACTATCTACTGACTGTTGTTTTCCATGAAGGCTTCTCTACATAAAATTTAAATTTGTCCTCATTTTATACTTGTGACACTTGCAAGTCTTTACTTCAAAGTGATTTTGGTGAGAGGAGAATTCATTGCAGAGACTCTTCAAGGTTAAGTGAGCTGATTGAATTACTTCTGCTTTTACTTTGAGGCCTTGATACACAATATTTACCTTCCCGCATCTCTGGAAAAGATGATATCAATTCCTTCCACTGAAATATTTTTCCAGATAGTCTTCAGGTTAATTGTAGATTCAATCTTTTCCGGACCATCTAGCATGCAACAGCCACCTTCTGGGTGAAAACCACAAGCATCCATCTCTTCATAGCCTTTGTTCTTCCCACACTGCTCAAGGATGATGATTGCTTTGGTGGATGAAGCCAGCCCAACGTGAACAGCAAGCTGTTTTTTCCCACCAGAGTGAATAACAGGAAATTAAAAATGAGACTTGTTTTTTGAAAACATGTAATGCAGGACTGCCAAGCATTATGTGAAATACTGTCTTCAAGGTGGGAAGCCTTGCTGTAGCTCATGCTTCAAGATAACTTTGATAAGAGATTATAAATGGGAACCAAATTGTGTTTTTTTTGTTTTTCGTTGTTGTTGTGTCTACTCAACTCCACACTTCAAAGCTGAAATTTTTTTCTCGTTTTTTTCCTTACAATTTATGTAGGTAGATGTATTTTTCTTTGTTCTGCATGCAGTTATACTGTTTACATGGCACAGGATTAAAGTGGCATGCTAATTAATTTGTGCTCCAAAGTTGTTTGGAGCCTTCATCACCGTTTGTACAGTCACTGTCCAGAGCTGCCTGATACACATTGTGCAGTAATCTTTTGGAGGTCTTTCTAAAGATTTACCGGAAATATTATTTAGAAATGAAGGGGAAAATTGCCCAACGTTGTGACTACTCACTATTGGATGAAGAGTTGTCCATATCCTGAAGATTTGTTCCTTTGCTTTTTGGTAAACCACTGGTAGCTGCATGATACGAAGATCGATGTTTTTTCCAAGGCCTCTCTTGGACAGCTCCTATAGATACAAAAAACAAGCCAACAACTGTGATGGATGTGTAAGAGCAGTGGGTTTTTCAGCGTGACGTAGAACTCAGGCTGATTCAACTGAGCAGATACGGAAAGCAATGCATCACTGCGTAGCCCTATTGTTCCTTGCTCTACAGCGAGACCCAGTTCTGATGACAGCTCTCCGTTTTTATTAAAGGAAAGTCAGCTGTACAAAAGAATTTCTTAATGTCACATCCGTGTTGAGCCATGGTTATATTTTCCAAAAGGGTGCTCAGCCTCCAGTGTGTGGTTTGTGCAATCCTGATATGAACTGGCCCATGGGGAACCATGAAATACAGAATTTCTCAGGAAAGATCCACATCTAGTAGGCTTTGATATAGGTAAGCTGTTCCTCTGAAAGACAAAGTAGATAAACCTGAGCTTCTGGAGAGACACAAATGAGAGAGAATTCTCATTAGATGTCACTTGGATGACATTCCACCTGCTGTCTTGAACTTGCTTCTGAAAACCTTTGCTCAAAGTGAGTGTCAGCACAGTAGCATGTTGAGATAGGAATTCATTTCTTTTTGATCTAGAATGTGTTTCCCCGATGAAAGAAGGAAATGTTATTTGTTGGAATGTTACTTCTTTGTTATTGAGTTGAAGTTCTGCATGGGGCCTTTTCCCAAAGGAAACAAAAATTATGCCCAGGACTGAGATAAAAGGAAAAAAAAAAAAAAAGGCATCCTTTAAAACAGCAGGTTGGCTAGATGTGTGCAAGATGGTCTTGATAGGAGTCAAGGATGAGCATCATGTGGTGATGCCTTAAATTGTTTTGTCAGTGAAACAGGGCTAATCAAGAAGCCATAAGCCTTTATGAAGAACGTAAATGCTGCAGTGGCAGGATGCAGAAAGAATACAACTGAGACAGAAAGCTTTGTCCCAGTGAAGCAAAATGGTGGTTGAAAATCCCTGTTACATCTTAGTAGACCATTACAAAAAAGTGTACAAGTTTTCTGAGTTTCTATGGAGGGCATGGGCAAGAAGTCACCAGCAACAGTATTAGATAGTCCGAGAAACTTGTAACTTTTTCAATGTCATTGTTTCCTTAAGCTTTCCTTTCTTACTAAGGATATTTGCGTGCACAGGGCTGAGTTTACTGGGAAATTTGCCCTTCAACACTGGCTTCCTATATAAACTGTTCCAATTTTCTTGTCAGCGGAAACATTGATTAGCTGTGCTCAATAAACTATTTGACACAAGCAAGGAAACAATGCCTGCAGGGAAGTAAACACATTTAGAGAACACTGCCAGCCTTTTTTTCCTCTGGGCGCTGACAGTCTTTGAGAGGCCATTGCATCATCTTGCTTAAGAATGCTGTACTGTGTCTTAGCATCCAAAAAAGAAAACCCCAGCTGGTTCACAATTAGCATTTTATTTTCTCAAACATTTTTAATCTTAACATTTAATGAGATTCTTCCTTTTTAACTATAGGACTTAAAGTGCTTGGCTATCCACAAGTTTAGTTTAGGATCAGAAGACCCAAAGTTGTATAAACTATTGTAAGCTGTTCTTTCCTTGTGCTGTCTGGATTGAGGTTCTTGTCGCTCTCTGTCGTAGAGAAATGCAGAAATTCCTTTTGTGCAGGACAAAATCAGAAGCTGGCCAGTAGCCCAGGGTTGGGAATTTGTGTCAAAGGATGATGGTTGGTTCTGTCCTAAGGAATTATAGCACGTTGTCCATAATATGATTATTTTGTTATTCAGGAATCCTAAGCATGGACTTACACTCCATTACACCACATGTTGAGCAAACAGAACAAAAAAAAAGGGTGTTCCTTGTCTCAGCCATAATCAAAACGATTTTTACATTTAATGTGAGAATCTGAAGATGAGAAGGAACGCTGAATCCCACACTGGTGAATCAATTCAGTAAACAGCCTGTCTGCTGTAGTTGAAACAGCAAAGGAAACACTGAGAGACTATAGAACCTATGGAGAACTGCTTTTTATTTTTTATTTTTTTTTTATTTTTTGTGGGAAAAGTGGTTCAAAAGAAAACAAAGTTGTTGCTGTTGGAAAGTCTTTCTAAAAGGAAAATAGAATCCAGTATTATCAGTTGACAACCTGGAGTTGTTGGTGAGTTGTGATCACAACCACAGCTCACTGGAGTTCTGGCTCATGCCCATGCATAGCCCTCTCCAAAGAGGAATGATCTGCGCAGAGCAGTTGAGGTCAGAAGCAGTGGTTGTGTGTTACACTGAGTGTGACAAACAACCTAAACTTTTAGAAAGCTCCAGAACATTTCACAGATCTTCTTTGAGTTTTCACAGTTTTGGGTTGCCAGGACGTTAGGGAGTGGGGAAGTCGGTTGCATGTGTTAATTTTGTGCACCTCATTCAGAAAGTGGTTGATGCAGTAAAAAAAAAGTCATTTTTTCCTTCTAATCCTGCAGATAGCTCTTTAAAGTGTTAGAGATATAAGAAAGTTCCAGAACACAAATGAAAGAACTAAATAGCAACGTCTTATTTTCACAGATGATGAAACCAAAGCAGAGAGGGAGAGAGATTAAATGACACATTTCCAAAGACCACATGGTCAGCAGCAGAATGAAAAACTGCGAGCAGAGGTCTGATCCTTGTCTCCTGATATCAGACGTAGTTCCCAGAAGCAGTTGGAAATGTGACCTGTTGTTTGCACTAACAGTTTAATTGCTATGAATGCTGTCACTCAACTTACACTTGTGCCCTACTAACTGGGGAATTCGACCTTGATGGTAGGTTGCTCTGATAGGATATTTAGCTGCCAAGTGCCAGACGTAGGCTTCTGGAGGAAATATATAGCAATGGAGTTGGATCAAGGGGTGTTTGGTGGGACCATTGGTCTGTAAGATGGAATAAATGGTTCAGGAGATCTGAGATTCTGAGGGTCCCACGTGGTTCTGAAGAACACATCATAATAACTCTGTGTGATCTGTCTGCAAATGTGGTGTTAACTCTCAGTGTTGTTTTTCTCCAGAGAGAATGTTCTGCATTTCAAGAGTTAAGAGGTGCTGGTGGAGCTTTCATGCATATGTCAGGAGGGTATTTCAGGTGAGTGCAGTTGTGAGAACCACGAAAAACTTGGTGAGGCAGGTTTCCAAAAGAGAATCTGTCTTTCTAGTGCTAGGCAACTATGTTGGGCCACGTGACAATGTCTGTAAAGGCCCTGAAGTTTTCCTCAATAACTCTGAATTGACAGGTTTGCTGGTACTTTCTGACTCTTCTGATTATCTCTTTTCCTAAACACTCAAGGAGCGCTTGCTGAGGAATGACGGATCCATAGTGATGCTGATGGGTGCTAAAAGAGGAAATGCAAAACAGTGCACTGCTGCATAGTATCAATAAGAAATCTAAGAACTCGGAACAAATGCTCTTCCTAAACTAACAGTGATCTGTAAAGTCTTAATATTTATCATCTGGTTCCTGAGGATGTCAGAGAAATCAGCTTTTCTGCTGATTATGAGGGACTACAGTTAGTTTGTAAGAGAAACAACATATGCTAATTTTTGGAGTGACCAGTAAGGGTATAAAAGGATATAGGGTATAAAAATTACTCTTGGAACAAGATGTGTGCGCACTGGATTGATCTCTGATCCTTCTTCCAGCAAGAAATAAGCTTTAGGAAAATTGCTGATCCTATCAGCAAGCCCAAGAGTGCAAGAGCATCTTACAGTGAAGGTGGCAACAGAGATCTGAAGGAAGCAAATGCACATAAGAGTGAGTGCTGCACACAGAAGTGAAGGCATTGCTCTTTGGCAAGGCCCCATTCCAAGAAGCATAGAGGGAAGGCTACGCTTTGAGAATTATAACCTGAGACTCCCAATACGTGCACTTCTACAGGAATTGATACGTTTTGCATGTGAGGACTCTCCTGGGATGTGCTCTTACTTGAGATGATAAATGTCAGTGCTGCAGCTCTGCAGCATCTCTGAGACTGCCGTGGCTTTTGATAAGAGTGCAGCTCAGTCTGAGGTAGTAATTAGGATAGCTCTGGGTAATACTATGCAACAATTAAGCCTTAGTAATCATGTTTAGTATGTAGCTCTGGTGTGGCTGCTCAGTACTTCGAGTGCACTCTTGCATGATTCTCAGGAAAGAGACTCCGCAGGAGGGCTTTATGTCACTTTAGTGATCCACGCAGTAACTCCAAGCCAAGTTAGGATTACTTTCAGATGTAAATTCTACATTTTGCTGTCTTTAATATATGTGCATAAGCTTCCTCAAGACCATTGGGCTCATATGAACAAGGCTAATGGAACAATACCATGAGATTGCTATTTAGTATCAAAAAGCCTATCGAAATTCCAAGTACTTCCAGATTTGTAATAAATTTCCCTGAGTTGTCTGGATTACCCACCTTTGCCAGGGAATCAGAAACCAAAGCAGCACGGCCAGTACGAATACAAATTAATTCCACACAGAGGGTGTCACATCAGAGAGAAATGGGTTTGTACTCTATACACAAGAACTGACATCTGTTTCATTATGGACTGCTGCAGTCCATGTTATATAACTTCCTGGCATAGCAAGTGCATGCCATTGTTACAGAAGACTCATCAGTGTATTCTGGTGTTGGGCTGTTTTGCTTGCAGATAAATAACATGGTTTCACTGGGAGGTGGGTGATATTGCATCCAAAATTAGAGCCAATGGGACCCAGGAAATAATGAGCAAGAATATTGTCAACTGACAAATATTTGCGGTTTAAATCACCTCAAGTTGGAGCTGAGATAATTTATAGGTATTCTGTGATGACTGGAAAGTGGAAAGGTAGAACACAAGTGCTTTGGTTTTTTTTTCTTTCTTATTAGCCCACAGGGATGACATCCCTCATGACTTAGGGTGGATAGTAGATACATTTTTCCAAACAGCAGCTTGCACTTGGCGCTCCTTGTCCAGCAAAGCTAGAAGCCTTTGGTCTTTGGAAATATTTACTAGCTCCTTGTTTATTTATTCATCATCTCTTGACTTGTCTGCACTTCATTTTCAAGACAGATCTTCAGTAGCTGTCACCTGAAATTGTAATACGGTTACAGTCCTGTAGGGTCACAGTCTTTCTATCACTACTAGCATTATCTCACAGCTGTTTTTTTTGATTCCAATGTCCAGATCAATTAAAGTTAATTATTATGGGCTTATTTCATTTCCTCTAGTAGACCATAATCTCCTCAGTTTGTTTTGTATGTCTAACTTTCCATTTTACCAATATTATCTGTTGTGTTGCATATGCTTCACCAACATTCCAATTAGTTTTCATTACCTTGGTTGTTCTCCAGCTAGTTTCAGATTTCATTGCTGATCTTCTTTCTACTTAAGATTGATAAAAACTTGTGTGAAAGACCCTTTCACAATAACTCTGCTCATAAACACTTGAAGAAAGTAATGGAACCCAAGGAATGGCCGCTGTCTGTGCCAGGAGATCTAGGGTCAAAGCTTAGACCTTAGGTGTAATTTGTACATAGACTCAGCAAATCTCTGTAGTTGTTCCTAATGATTAAGTATGTATATTATGACCTTTCACACTTTAGATTGAGCTACAGTATTAAAGTATCAAACTAGTAAATTATCACCTTGTAGCATACAATGTCTTATCTACTAGGGGCGGGTGTTTGTTTTGTAAGGCATATTTAAATATGGAAGTTATGCACAGCTCTTCAGATACACACAATTTAAAAAAAAAAGAATAATTGTGTTCTGGGAAATCATTTATTTGGGGAAATTTTTGATATTGGTTACTCAATGTAAAGTCACACATTCTTATTTGAAAATAACTGTAACTGAAAAGTTTACGCTGAAAGCCAGGTATGCAAACAATGTTTTTATATAACCACCACCCTAAATTTGTTCTAATGCAGATATTTAGGAAATAATCAGGAATACTCAAGACTCCATCTTAGACATGCTGCAGCTACTGATAGAATCAAGGTGTCTGGACTGGGGAGAAATCTGAATGATCTTGCTTTCAGTGTTAACTGCAGACTTCGCTGTCTTTTGAAAGTGGAAAGCAAAGCTAAGATGTGAAAACATACTTAGAATAGACCTGCTTACATCCTGTGTTCCTGAAGTAGGCAGTAATAGCTTCATAGTGGATAAGAAGGAAATCACCTGACATAGACGCGATAAAATGAATCACGGCGTGTTTACAGAAGGCAGAGATAACTTATGGCACATGCACTGACTACAGACAAGGAACAAATGTCCATTAGACTTCTAAAAGTGTTCTGAAAAAAACCTTGCCGATCACGTTCACTTGTTCATTATTTTCTTCCCTCTGTGTCTGTTCCAAAAGCTGCAATTCTGTTTAGTAAGAAAAATAACTGTCTTGGAAGGAATGGAAAGCCCAGAAACAGATTGTCTTTGGATCTCCACAAAATAAAACAGCTCCCTCCCTTTTTTTTTCCTGCTTACCTTCACGGCTTCCCAGCTAGAATTAACCAGGTATTGTCTAAAGGGACCAAAACCTGAAAAGGAAAGAATGTGCTTTTAACTTATCCTTGCTCTGCAAGGTTAGGTTAGCTGACAACAGGTATGTAATCACATGTTTGTACTTCAATATTTTTTGTTACAGAGGTTGATTTTTTTTATTTAATATATTATTTAGCCTCTATGACATTCAAGGGAAGGGTCAGCACTTTTTCAGATGTGCTGACATAGTAGCTAATCCTACAAGCCTTATGAGGTAAACTTAACTGAAGCTGCTAAATGTTTTGGAGCCAAAAGAGCCCCGTTCATGTAAGTGATGATTTGGGCAGAATATCATTAGCCACAGAAATATTAAATTAAATTGACTGGTGTCAACAATCCCAGGTCGCTGTCATTGTACCTTTCTTACTGTCGAGAGCTCAGGAAGATGAAAGAGTAAAACTTGATTTCATTTAGTTTTACAATTTCTTTTGTGAGCTACTTTTTTATTTAACAAAAAGACAAAAATTGTTTTGATTTGGATGGGCGTTTTGTCATCTAAAAGTTTGATGGAAAGCTCCCACTGCCTTCATTAATCTCAATTACTGCTCTCAGTCCAGTGTGTTGGAAAGTCTTAGACACTGGGCAGCAGGAAAACTGGTCTGTGAAATGGCTGTAGTGCTTTACACTTTAAATACTTAAAAATCCACAAATGGACAAATAAATACCAGCGTATGGTTACTCCTTTGCACATTGAAAGTTACTTGTATATGGGAATAGTTGAACTTAAATTATTAAACTTCACAACAGCTTTAATAATTAATGGTATATTTTAAGCATTTCTTAATTTGCTGATACTTATTTAATAACTGCTTGATCTTTTAATATCTCTTTAATATGATGCAAAGCCTGGTGGTAGTTGTATTGCTGCAATGATTTCCCTGGGATTGGGAAGCAGCACTCATTTCACATTGATAGTGAAGAAAAAAATCTCTCTGGCTAGATTTACAGAGTGAAATTAGGGAGACACTCACCCCATTTTGAAGCTGCAGTTGTTGTGCATGTTGGGGTACCTGCATGCGTGCAGAGTTGTAACAACGCTACTAAATAATTTGGAGTTGAATTCATGCATCCCAGCTGTGGCTGTAAGAATCCACTGCTTGGGATATATTATTCTATGTAACAAAATAAATGTAGGAGAGTTTTACAGTACTGAAATTCCTGCAAAAACTTCAAGAGCTAACAGGTTGAATATTATTAGGCACTATATAATAAACTGGGCTCAGTGCCAGCAGGTTTATATTATGAGCAGGTGAGAATGTGACAGAGGCATGCTGTGATAATCTCTGTAATAGCTTGAAGATGCACCTGTGTCTCTAATGGGGCACACTAGACTAAAAGCATTTGAACAAGTATATTTCTGTACCTAAATGGCGATGTAAGGGGAGAAAAAACCTAACAAGGTGCTAAGAAGTGTGCCCATCAAGGGTACGTGCTATAAATATCATAGGGAGAACCAGGTTGTCAGCCTTTTAAGAGGTTAGCAAATACCTCTTGCTCTCTCCTGCACTCCCATTCATTTCAACTGCAGGTTTTTGGAGCAAGCCAAACTAGTTCTGCTCATCTTGGAGCTATTAAAAAAAAAAAAAAAGTGTTTAATTGAAAACAGCAAGATGCAAATCTCTTTGATGTAGCTTCAACCTCGTTCCTGTGTCCTCGGTTGACCTACAGTGGAAAATTATCCTGCAACTCACATGTCAAGATATGTGTAATGACTGCCTTTAGATGAGCCAGTGGCAATGAGAGGGACAGCGAGTCGCAGCGTTCCTTAGGAGCTTTAACCTTTTAAAGCTAGCAGTCTCTAGCTGGTGGCTCTGCCACTGTAAATCAGCCAGCAAGAAAAAGAACAAATTCTGTCCCTTATGCTGCACATTCACACATGTTCTTTTGATATATTTAAAGTTAATGGTCTAGTTCAGCAGTGGTGAGGCAGCATCTACTGTTCAAATTTCTCTTACCTTGCCGTGACACTGAGACCCTGAAACTTGCCATGTGTGGTTCTAATTCTGGACACTGACTACGTGACATTGTGATGCAACCTGGTTTTGCTGCTTCAGAGCTCCTTTTGGGTAAGCTTTATCTAATAGTAGCCTGCACTGCCTTGAGCTACGTGGTTTGGATCAGAGAGAATGTCAACAAAGATTAAAACATGGAGAGAATGAGCAACAAACCAAACTGGATGGCAGTAAAGAGGGCATGCTGCAGTTTGTTTCCGCTGACATGTATCTTAAGAAGGCACAGCAGTAAGTTATTTTCTATTTGGAATTGTAAGTATGACCGTTTGCTACTGTTTTTCCCTCCAGGGAACTGTTTATGACACAGATCAAGCATGTACTCATACCATCTTTAGCTAAAAGGAGAAGAAAATAAAAATAAAAATCTTACCAGTCACAACCACAGTGTTGGAATTTGAATCCATGCTCCAAAAGGTGAAATCTCATCGACTTGCAGTTCCAAACAGTAGTATCAGCATTCATGCATCTGTGGAAAACTTCCTCATCTGGGGCATCTATTTTTTGATTCAAACCGTTCTGAAGCATGCAGATTTCTATTGGATGAAGAAAGTGTTTTCATAAAGCTGAGACGGGTTGGGATTCACACCAGAGGAATGATTTCTGTCCCATGGAACTTTCAAAACAAATTGTTACACCTCCATATTAAAGGCAGCAGGTTACCTCAAGAACAGAAAAGGCTGCAAGAAACTTTTTGCAAAATGTCAGGCAATAAAATATCCAGCAATACTTTGCATCAGAAAACTGTATATATACAAGTAAGCAAAACTAATTGGGTCACTTTTAGTGTATGTCTGTGGATATTGTATTCTTATCACTGCTGTAATTCTCTTTAATCGTGAAGAACTACTGAGCTAAAAACACGTACCTCTATTTCCACTCTATTCAGTGTTAGGGTTAGTTTCTTATTATCTATAAATACATAGAGGTAACTTTCCTGTTCTCCCTCACAGCACTTACCTCATTCACTCATCTTCAGCTTTATCTTACATTATTTATTAAACTCCCCAAGCTCCTTACACTTTAAAAATAAACATTAACAGGAGAATATGTATTTGCTAAAGCAAAATATTTACTTGGTACGATTGAATGGACAACACATAGCAAAACTTCAGTCCAAATTAAAATGTCAAAGGAAATCTTGAGGCAGTGAGTTTAATAGCTGGTGTGTCTTCATTAAACTGAAGTGCAAGAACCAACAGGGGGCCTGAAATCAAAACATATGCACATTGTCACTGCCCAAAACAAAAGCATATGAAAGTCCTCTTGGGAATTAGAACTATGTGGGCAGAGGGTTTTGCTGAGTCTTGTTTTGAGTAGGAAGTATGTGCATGTGTGTGAGAGAGAGGAGAGAAATAAACTAAGAATAGAAAGTTGCTGTGCATTCTCAAGAGAGATGGTAATTATGAGATCCTAAGAGAGAAAATCCCTGAAGAACTCTCCTGGGTTGGCTGGTGGCCGAGCAATGTCTGGAGTTACAAGCTGCTTCTGTCCTTTGAATCCTCCTAAACTGAGAGTAATTTGTGGATTCTTTTTGATAAAATGACACTGATTCTATCACCACTGTCTCTCCCTGGCTAATAGATCTTGCAGAACTGACTTTTACTAGCCACTGAGGCTGAAGGAGCAGCCAGTAAACCAAATGGGAAACTGCAGCTTTAAATAAGGTAAAATTTACCACTCCCATCAGTGAATTGCATTTACAATTCCACTGTCTTTCTTTTTCCTAGGTCAATCAAGATGTGTTTATGCAGTTTATGTGTTTGCAGCATATGGGTATTTGAGGTGTGTGCCTGTTTGTTTCCTCATCCACAATTAAGAAAACAAGCCCTGGATATTTGAGAGCAGATCACAGACACAGCTGACTCAGCTCAATACTGTTTTTTTTTTTTCCAGCTGCATACAGATATGATTGACATGGTGTTCATCTTGAAGAAGAAATGGAAGCAACTCAACTATGAAAATGCTGGTTATCTTAGATGGAACACAGTGTCACAAAAACAGAGACGACGAACATTTTGGTGTAAAGCTTGCTGTTCTCTATGGGTCAGTGCCCATGAAGAAGAAACAAACTCAGTAGAAATGGGAAATGGAAAAATGTTATAGCAATTTCACTCACATTTTTTTTTGAACAGCGTTGCCTTGTTTATGGAAGTTCTTCTGCAGTTGGTTCTATCGGTGCATGCCTTGTGCTTAGCACCAATGGACACCCTGAAATTGTATATAATTTTAATGTAGCCAACCTGTTGGGTGGCTGCTATCGTTTAGTTGTGCTGTTCTTGTAATATTAGCAAAATTCAGCTCCTGTGCATAAACAGATTTTTTTTTTTTAATTGTCTACTATAGTTTAACACAGAAAAAGGACCTCAGCAGGGCAGAGTGTAACTTTCCATCAGTGGGTCTCTTTTGTTCAGGCATCATCCACCGAGCACATGCAGGATCACACAATTTAAGTACTTATTTATGAGATAGTACGCAAAATACTTAAGTAGGACCAACAGATTCCTTGGGCTTAATGGTAACATGTTTACCACTCCTAGTTATAAACAAAACCCAGATGACAAGTCTTAGCTGGCCAGGACATTTTCAAGATGACGGTGAAACCTTTGGGCTGAGTGACGTGTGTGATACTGAGGGAACGGTGGAAGGCGCAAGGCTTCGAGCGGTCACAGCATGCACTGAAATGCACTGATGTGCTGCACAGTGGCTGTGTGACTGAGCGTCAGCGCTGAGATTGCTCTTGTCCCACAGCGGAGGGCAATACCGCTTTGTCTTATCGAGGAAAGAAAACACAGGTCTGCTTGGGTACGTTTTTACAAACGTTTGAAGGGAAGATCAACCACGTGGAGTTTTCTCTTACAGCTCTGGCAGGAATAGAGTGTGCAACAGCGGCGCGAGCCGCCTGAAGAACTCTGAAATGTCGCTTCAAATGGACTGAAGCAGCGATATTCCCCAAAAGCTAAGTGCAGAGGTATGCTGATTTGTTTCGTTGCTGTTAAGGGAAGAAGCGAGCTTCGGTGCTCGCGGAGGGGAGCTCGGGGGCCGCTCGCTCAGCCCTGGGGCTGCAGCCAGAGCCTCTCCCGCCCGCTCCTCCTCAGGCCACCCTCCCTCTCGGTCCCTTTGTTTCCCCGCCCGCACTGAGGGACGGGGCCGCACCGCCACCCCCGGCCGGGGCGAGGGCGGGCCGCGTGCTGGGAGCCCGCCTCAGAGGAAGTGATGGAGGCCGAGGGAGGAGGCCGAGCAGCCGCTGGTAAGAGGAGAGGGAGCGCGCGCGCCCGCCCGCCAGCCGGAGCCGCGCGCTTCACGGCTTCCCCTCCTTCCCTCAGCGGCCCCCGTCCCGCCCGTCCCCTCGCGCCGCTCTGCTCCTCTGCCGGCAGCCGCCCCGCTCGCTTCTCCTCCCTCGTGCTCTTTGCACGTCGCTCACCCGCGCGGTGCCGGCGGGCAGCTCCCGTCCCGCGGTGCTCCGTCCCGCCCGCAGCTTCGCGCCGCTGCGGAACGGCGGGCTCCCCGCGCTGCCCTCGGCGCCCGCCGCGGCGCTGTGAAGAAAGGCCAAAACGCGGCCGAAGTCGCGGGCCTTTCCAGGAATGCTTTGTTCCGTCGCCTGAGGTCATGGCAGGACGAGCCCCGGCCTTGGCGGCCGTGCTTCTAGAGGATCGCTGAGGTGAGGAGGGGCCTCAGGCGGCCCCGCTTGGGCTCCCCGTCCAGCCGTGCGGAGCTCGTGGCCCGACGGCTCGATGTGCGAGAAGCAACAAAGAGCAGGGAGAACACTGTCTAAGCACACGTATACGTCTTAAGGCCAAATTGCGGGCTGTGTTCAAGTGCTTCCTCGGGAGGAAGCAGAGCACGGCGTCGGGGACACGAGGAGAGGTGAACGCGGTGCTTTTTGACCGCGGAGAAAGAGCTGGGTGGTTTCGGTGTACAGAGAAGCTGCAGGAGGCTTTTGTACGTGGGTGCTCAGCCCTTCAGCGAATACTTTGTTAATTGTGAGATGGCTGTAGGATAAGAAAACTCACCGTCTCTAATGATTAATTCTGGGGAAAGAAAACCTTTGCCCCTTTGCTTGCAGCGACCATCGATTTGGTGGTGTTTGTGGCAGCTGCCAAAGAGCCTCTGCCCAGCACAGCCCAGCTGGGAGAGCTCCTGATTGCATTCCAGGTGCAACACTGAAGCAAACAGATTAGGTTAGCTCCAGGGTGGCATCACTTCTGGTGCCTGGAATCTTATTTTAGGACAAACTCAGTGCAAACTCTGTCATGGATTTCCAAGGCAGCCCAGTGTGTGAGGCATCCTGGTTGTATTTGACTAGGAGCTCTTCCAGCACTCTCTGCGTGTGCACCATTTGTGTAAGGGCCCATTGCATCCCCTCAGCTACCTTTTGCACTGCTTTCCCTCTTGCTCCTGTTTTATGCTCTTTCTTAATTTGTCACACCAGCAGGTAAATGGAGAGAAAGTGAATTTTATCTTCTGAAACGCATTTTAAGTTGCTACCATTTATCTAAAGCACCTACTTCATCCCCTTCAGTAAAATAACGATGCTGTTCATTAGTTCCTCTAACTGCTCATGGCTAAATGCAGTTGTAGTCAGAATGCTCTATTTTTTCCTCTCCTGCCAGCCACTTGTGGAAGTCAAAC